>NC_091283.1:482169613-482885856 GCF_032444005.1 Ranitomeya imitator | reverse complement strand
AAGCTTCAGGAGGCTAATTTGCATATTCCAGGTGCCTTCTGGGAGAAGCGAAGTCTCCCTAAGCTAGAAGATCGTTGGGTACAGCCGGGACCAGCTGCTTCGAAAGCATCACCAAACCAGGGATTCAAGCTTCAGGAGGCTAATTTGCATATTCCAGGTGCCTTCTGGGAGAAGCGAAGTCTCCCTAAGCTAGAAGATCGTTGGGTACAGCCGGGACCAGCTGCTTCGAAAGCATCACCAAACCAGGGATTCAAGCTTCAGGAGGCTAATTTGCATATTCCAGGTGCCTTCTGGGAGAAGCGAAGTCTCCCTAAGCTAGAAGATCGTTGGGTACAGCCGGGACCAGCTGCTTCGAAAGCATCACCAAACCAGGGATTCAAGCTTCAGGAGGCTAATTTGCATATTCCAGGTGCCTTCTGGGAGAAGCGAAGTCTCCCTAAGCTAGAAGATCGTTGGGTACAGCCGGGACCAGCTGCTTCGAAAGCATCACCAAACCAGGGATTCAAGCTTCAGGAGGCTAATTTGCATATTCCAGGTGCCTTCTGGGAGAAGCGAAGTCTCCCTAAGCTAGAAGATCGTTGGGTACAGCCGGGACCAGCTGCTTCGAAAGCATCACCAAACCAGGGATTCAAGCTTCAGGAGGCTAATTTGCATATTCCAGGTGCCTTCTGGGAGAAGCGAAGTCTCCCTAAGCTAGAAGATCGTTGGGTACAGCCGGGACCAGCTGCTTCGAAAGCATCACCAAACCAGGGATTCAAGCTTCAGGAGGCTAATTTGCATATTCCAGGTGCCTTCTGGGAGAAGCGAAGTCTCCCTAAGCTAGAAGATCGTTGGGTACAGCCGGGACCAGCTGCTTCGAAAGCATCACCAAACCAGGGATTCAAGCTTCAGGAGGCTAATTTGCATATTCCAGGTGCCTTCTGGGAGAAGCGAAGTCTCCCTAAGCTAGAAGATCGTTGGGTACAGCCGGGACCAGCTGCTTCGAAAGCATCACCAAACCAGGGATTCAAGCTTCAGGAGGCTAATTTGCATATTCCAGGTGCCTTCTGGGAGAAGCGAAGTCTCCCTAAGCTAGAAGATCGTTGGGTACAGCCGGGACCAGCTGCTTCGAAAGCATCACCAAACCAGGGATTCAAGCTTCAGGAGGCTAATTTGCATATTCCAGGTGCCTTCTGGGAGAAGCGAAGTCTCCCTAAGCTAGAAGATCGTTGGGTACAGCCGGGACCAGCTGCTTCGAAAGCATCACCAAACCAGGGATTCAAGCTTCAGGAGGCTAATTTGCATATTCCAGGTGCCTTCTGGGAGAAGCGAAGTCTCCCTAAGCTAGAAGATCGTTGGGTACAGCCGGGACCAGCTGCTTCGAAAGCATCACCAAACCAGGGATTCAAGCTTCAGGAGGCTAATTTGCATATTCCAGGTGCCTTCTGGGAGAAGCGAAGTCTCCCTAAGCTAGAAGATCGTTGGGTACAGCCGGGACCAGCTGCTTCGAAAGCATCACCAAACCAGGGATTCAAGCTTCAGGAGGCTAATTTGCATATTCCAGGTGCCTTCTGGGAGAAGCGAAGTCTCCCTAAGCTAGAAGATCGTTGGGTACAGCCGGGACCAGCTGCTTCGAAAGCATCACCAAACCAGGGATTCAAGCTTCAGGAGGCTAATTTGCATATTCCAGGTGCCTTCTGGGAGAAGCGAAGTCTCCCTAAGCTAGAAGATCGTTGGGTACAGCCGGGACCAGCTGCTTCGAAAGCATCACCAAACCAGGGATTCAAGCTTCAGGAGGCTAATTTGCATATTCCAGGTGCCTTCTGGGAGAAGCGAAGTCTCCCTAAGCTAGAAGATCGTTGGGTACAGCCGGGACCAGCTGCTTCGAAAGCATCACCAAACCAGGGATTCAAGCTTCAGGAGGCTAATTTGCATATTCCAGGTGCCTTCTGGGAGAAGCGAAGTCTCCCTAAGCTAGAAGATCGTTGGGTACAGCCGGGACCAGCTGCTTCGAAAGCATCACCAAACCAGGGATTCAAGCTTCAGGAGGCTAATTTGCATATTCCAGGTGCCTTCTGGGAGAAGCGAAGTCTCCCTAAGCTAGAAGATCGTTGGGTACAGCCGGGACCAGCTGCTTCGAAAGCATCACCAAACCAGGGATTCAAGCTTCAGGAGGCTAATTTGCATATTCCAGGTGCCTTCTGGGAGAAGCGAAGTCTCCCTAAGCTAGAAGATCGTTGGGTACAGCCGGGACCAGCTGCTTCGAAAGCATCACCAAACCAGGGATTCAAGCTTCAGGAGGCTAATTTGCATATTCCAGGTGCCTTCTGGGAGAAGCGAAGTCTCCCTAAGCTAGAAGATCGTTGGGTACAGCCGGGACCAGCTGCTTCGAAAGCATCACCAAACCAGGGATTCAAGCTTCAGGAGGCTAATTTGCATATTCCAGGTGCCTTCTGGGAGAAGCGAAGTCTCCCTAAGCTAGAAGATCGTTGGGTACAGCCGGGACCAGCTGCTTCGAAAGCATCACCAAACCAGGGATTCAAGCTTCAGGAGGCTAATTTGCATATTCCAGGTGCCTTCTGGGAGAAGCGAAGTCTCCCTAAGCTAGAAGATCGTTGGGTACAGCCGGGACCAGCTGCTTCGAAAGCATCACCAAACCAGGGATTCAAGCTTCAGGAGGCTAATTTGCATATTCCAGGTGCCTTCTGGGAGAAGCGAAGTCTCCCTAAGCTAGAAGATCGTTGGGTACAGCCGGGACCAGCTGCTTCGAAAGCATCACCAAACCAGGGATTCAAGCTTCAGGAGGCTAATTTGCATATTCCAGGTGCCTTCTGGGAGAAGCGAAGTCTCCCTAAGCTAGAAGATCGTTGGGTACAGCCGGGACCAGCTGCTTCGAAAGCATCACCAAACCAGGGATTCAAGCTTCAGGAGGCTAATTTGCATATTCCAGGTGCCTTCTGGGAGAAGCGAAGTCTCCCTAAGCTAGAAGATCGTTGGGTACAGCCGGGACCAGCTGCTTCGAAAGCATCACCAAACCAGGGATTCAAGCTTCAGGAGGCTAATTTGCATATTCCAGGTGCCTTCTGGGAGAAGCGAAGTCTCCCTAAGCTAGAAGATCGTTGGGTACAGCCGGGACCAGCTGCTTCGAAAGCATCACCAAACCAGGGATTCAAGCTTCAGGAGGCTAATTTGCATATTCCAGGTGCCTTCTGGGAGAAGCGAAGTCTCCCTAAGCTAGAAGATCGTTGGGTACAGCCGGGACCAGCTGCTTCGAAAGCATCACCAAACCAGGGATTCAAGCTTCAGGAGGCTAATTTGCATATTCCAGGTGCCTTCTGGGAGAAGCGAAGTCTCCCTAAGCTAGAAGATCGTTGGGTACAGCCGGGACCAGCTGCTTCGAAAGCATCACCAAACCAGGGATTCAAGCTTCAGGAGGCTAATTTGCATATTCCAGGTGCCTTCTGGGAGAAGCGAAGTCTCCCTAAGCTAGAAGATCGTTGGGTACAGCCGGGACCAGCTGCTTCGAAAGCATCACCAAACCAGGGATTCAAGCTTCAGGAGGCTAATTTGCATATTCCAGGTGCCTTCTGGGAGAAGCGAAGTCTCCCTAAGCTAGAAGATCGTTGGGTACAGCCGGGACCAGCTGCTTCGAAAGCATCACCAAACCAGGGATTCAAGCTTCAGGAGGCTAATTTGCATATTCCAGGTGCCTTCTGGGAGAAGCGAAGTCTCCCTAAGCTAGAAGATCGTTGGGTACAGCCGGGACCAGCTGCTTCGAAAGCATCACCAAACCAGGGATTCAAGCTTCAGGAGGCTAATTTGCATATTCCAGGTGCCTTCTGGGAGAAGCGAAGTCTCCCTAAGCTAGAAGATCGTTGGGTACAGCCGGGACCAGCTGCTTCGAAAGCATCACCAAACCAGGGATTCAAGCTTCAGGAGGCTAATTTGCATATTCCAGGTGCCTTCTGGGAGAAGCGAAGTCTCCCTAAGCTAGAAGATCGTTGGGTACAGCCGGGACCAGCTGCTTCGAAAGCATCACCAAACCAGGGATTCAAGCTTCAGGAGGCTAATTTGCATATTCCAGGTGCCTTCTGGGAGAAGCGAAGTCTCCCTAAGCTAGAAGATCGTTGGGTACAGCCGGGACCAGCTGCTTCGAAAGCATCACCAAACCAGGGATTCAAGCTTCAGGAGGCTAATTTGCATATTCCAGGTGCCTTCTGGGAGAAGCGAAGTCTCCCTAAGCTAGAAGATCGTTGGGTACAGCCGGGACCAGCTGCTTCGAAAGCATCACCAAACCAGGGATTCAAGCTTCAGGAGGCTAATTTGCATATTCCAGGTGCCTTCTGGGAGAAGCGAAGTCTCCCTAAGCTAGAAGATCGTTGGGTACAGCCGGGACCAGCTGCTTCGAAAGCATCACCAAACCAGGGATTCAAGCTTCAGGAGGCTAATTTGCATATTCCAGGTGCCTTCTGGGAGAAGCGAAGTCTCCCTAAGCTAGAAGATCGTTGGGTACAGCCGGGACCAGCTGCTTCGAAAGCATCACCAAACCAGGGATTCAAGCTTCAGGAGGCTAATTTGCATATTCCAGGTGCCTTCTGGGAGAAGCGAAGTCTCCCTAAGCTAGAAGATCGTTGGGTACAGCCGGGACCAGCTGCTTCGAAAGCATCACCAAACCAGGGATTCAAGCTTCAGGAGGCTAATTTGCATATTCCAGGTGCCTTCTGGGAGAAGCGAAGTCTCCCTAAGCTAGAAGATCGTTGGGTACAGCCGGGACCAGCTGCTTCGAAAGCATCACCAAACCAGGGATTCAAGCTTCAGGAGGCTAATTTGCATATTCCAGGTGCCTTCTGGGAGAAGCGAAGTCTCCCTAAGCTAGAAGATCGTTGGGTACAGCCGGGACCAGCTGCTTCGAAAGCATCACCAAACCAGGGATTCAAGCTTCAGGAGGCTAATTTGCATATTCCAGGTGCCTTCTGGGAGAAGCGAAGTCTCCCTAAGCTAGAAGATCGTTGGGTACAGCCGGGACCAGCTGCTTCGAAAGCATCACCAAACCAGGGATTCAAGCTTCAGGAGGCTAATTTGCATATTCCAGGTGCCTTCTGGGAGAAGCGAAGTCTCCCTAAGCTAGAAGATCGTTGGGTACAGCCGGGACCAGCTGCTTCGAAAGCATCACCAAACCAGGGATTCAAGCTTCAGGAGGCTAATTTGCATATTCCAGGTGCCTTCTGGGAGAAGCGAAGTCTCCCTAAGCTAGAAGATCGTTGGGTACAGCCGGGACCAGCTGCTTCGAAAGCATCACCAAACCAGGGATTCAAGCTTCAGGAGGCTAATTTGCATATTCCAGGTGCCTTCTGGGAGAAGCGAAGTCTCCCTAAGCTAGAAGATCGTTGGGTACAGCCGGGACCAGCTGCTTCGAAAGCATCACCAAACCAGGGATTCAAGCTTCAGGAGGCTAATTTGCATATTCCAGGTGCCTTCTGGGAGAAGCGAAGTCTCCCTAAGCTAGAAGATCGTTGGGTACAGCCGGGACCAGCTGCTTCGAAAGCATCACCAAACCAGGGATTCAAGCTTCAGGAGGCTAATTTGCATATTCCAGGTGCCTTCTGGGAGAAGCGAAGTCTCCCTAAGCTAGAAGATCGTTGGGTACAGCCGGGACCAGCTGCTTCGAAAGCATCACCAAACCAGGGATTCAAGCTTCAGGAGGCTAATTTGCATATTCCAGGTGCCTTCTGGGAGAAGCGAAGTCTCCCTAAGCTAGAAGATCGTTGGGTACAGCCGGGACCAGCTGCTTCGAAAGCATCACCAAACCAGGGATTCAAGCTTCAGGAGGCTAATTTGCATATTCCAGGTGCCTTCTGGGAGAAGCGAAGTCTCCCTAAGCTAGAAGATCGTTGGGTACAGCCGGGACCAGCTGCTTCGAAAGCATCACCAAACCAGGGATTCAAGCTTCAGGAGGCTAATTTGCATATTCCAGGTGCCTTCTGGGAGAAGCGAAGTCTCCCTAAGCTAGAAGATCGTTGGGTACAGCCGGGACCAGCTGCTTCGAAAGCATCACCAAACCAGGGATTCAAGCTTCAGGAGGCTAATTTGCATATTCCAGGTGCCTTCTGGGAGAAGCGAAGTCTCCCTAAGCTAGAAGATCGTTGGGTACAGCCGGGACCAGCTGCTTCGAAAGCATCACCAAACCAGGGATTCAAGCTTCAGGAGGCTAATTTGCATATTCCAGGTGCCTTCTGGGAGAAGCGAAGTCTCCCTAAGCTAGAAGATCGTTGGGTACAGCCGGGACCAGCTGCTTCGAAAGCATCACCAAACCAGGGATTCAAGCTTCAGGAGGCTAATTTGCATATTCCAGGTGCCTTCTGGGAGAAGCGAAGTCTCCCTAAGCTAGAAGATCGTTGGGTACAGCCGGGACCAGCTGCTTCGAAAGCATCACCAAACCAGGGATTCAAGCTTCAGGAGGCTAATTTGCATATTCCAGGTGCCTTCTGGGAGAAGCGAAGTCTCCCTAAGCTAGAAGATCGTTGGGTACAGCCGGGACCAGCTGCTTCGAAAGCATCACCAAACCAGGGATTCAAGCTTCAGGAGGCTAATTTGCATATTCCAGGTGCCTTCTGGGAGAAGCGAAGTCTCCCTAAGCTAGAAGATCGTTGGGTACAGCCGGGACCAGCTGCTTCGAAAGCATCACCAAACCAGGGATTCAAGCTTCAGGAGGCTAATTTGCATATTCCAGGTGCCTTCTGGGAGAAGCGAAGTCTCCCTAAGCTAGAAGATCGTTGGGTACAGCCGGGACCAGCTGCTTCGAAAGCATCACCAAACCAGGGATTCAAGCTTCAGGAGGCTAATTTGCATATTCCAGGTGCCTTCTGGGAGAAGCGAAGTCTCCCTAAGCTAGAAGATCGTTGGGTACAGCCGGGACCAGCTGCTTCGAAAGCATCACCAAACCAGGGATTCAAGCTTCAGGAGGCTAATTTGCATATTCCAGGTGCCTTCTGGGAGAAGCGAAGTCTCCCTAAGCTAGAAGATCGTTGGGTACAGCCGGGACCAGCTGCTTCGAAAGCATCACCAAACCAGGGATTCAAGCTTCAGGAGGCTAATTTGCATATTCCAGGTGCCTTCTGGGAGAAGCGAAGTCTCCCTAAGCTAGAAGATCGTTGGGTACAGCCGGGACCAGCTGCTTCGAAAGCATCACCAAACCAGGGATTCAAGCTTCAGGAGGCTAATTTGCATATTCCAGGTGCCTTCTGGGAGAAGCGAAGTCTCCCTAAGCTAGAAGATCGTTGGGTACAGCCGGGACCAGCTGCTTCGAAAGCATCACCAAACCAGGGATTCAAGCTTCAGGAGGCTAATTTGCATATTCCAGGTGCCTTCTGGGAGAAGCGAAGTCTCCCTAAGCTAGAAGATCGTTGGGTACAGCCGGGACCAGCTGCTTCGAAAGCATCACCAAACCAGGGATTCAAGCTTCAGGAGGCTAATTTGCATATTCCAGGTGCCTTCTGGGAGAAGCGAAGTCTCCCTAAGCTAGAAGATCGTTGGGTACAGCCGGGACCAGCTGCTTCGAAAGCATCACCAAACCAGGGATTCAAGCTTCAGGAGGCTAATTTGCATATTCCAGGTGCCTTCTGGGAGAAGCGAAGTCTCCCTAAGCTAGAAGATCGTTGGGTACAGCCGGGACCAGCTGCTTCGAAAGCATCACCAAACCAGGGATTCAAGCTTCAGGAGGCTAATTTGCATATTCCAGGTGCCTTCTGGGAGAAGCGAAGTCTCCCTAAGCTAGAAGATCGTTGGGTACAGCCGGGACCAGCTGCTTCGAAAGCATCACCAAACCAGGGATTCAAGCTTCAGGAGGCTAATTTGCATATTCCAGGTGCCTTCTGGGAGAAGCGAAGTCTCCCTAAGCTAGAAGATCGTTGGGTACAGCCGGGACCAGCTGCTTCGAAAGCATCACCAAACCAGGGATTCAAGCTTCAGGAGGCTAATTTGCATATTCCAGGTGCCTTCTGGGAGAAGCGAAGTCTCCCTAAGCTAGAAGATCGTTGGGTACAGCCGGGACCAGCTGCTTCGAAAGCATCACCAAACCAGGGATTCAAGCTTCAGGAGGCTAATTTGCATATTCCAGGTGCCTTCTGGGAGAAGCGAAGTCTCCCTAAGCTAGAAGATCGTTGGGTACAGCCGGGACCAGCTGCTTCGAAAGCATCACCAAACCAGGGATTCAAGCTTCAGGAGGCTAATTTGCATATTCCAGGTGCCTTCTGGGAGAAGCGAAGTCTCCCTAAGCTAGAAGATCGTTGGGTACAGCCGGGACCAGCTGCTTCGAAAGCATCACCAAACCAGGGATTCAAGCTTCAGGAGGCTAATTTGCATATTCCAGGTGCCTTCTGGGAGAAGCGAAGTCTCCCTAAGCTAGAAGATCGTTGGGTACAGCCGGGACCAGCTGCTTCGAAAGCATCACCAAACCAGGGATTCAAGCTTCAGGAGGCTAATTTGCATATTCCAGGTGCCTTCTGGGAGAAGCGAAGTCTCCCTAAGCTAGAAGATCGTTGGGTACAGCCGGGACCAGCTGCTTCGAAAGCATCACCAAACCAGGGATTCAAGCTTCAGGAGGCTAATTTGCATATTCCAGGTGCCTTCTGGGAGAAGCGAAGTCTCCCTAAGCTAGAAGATCGTTGGGTACAGCCGGGACCAGCTGCTTCGAAAGCATCACCAAACCAGGGATTCAAGCTTCAGGAGGCTAATTTGCATATTCCAGGTGCCTTCTGGGAGAAGCGAAGTCTCCCTAAGCTAGAAGATCGTTGGGTACAGCCGGGACCAGCTGCTTCGAAAGCATCACCAAACCAGGGATTCAAGCTTCAGGAGGCTAATTTGCATATTCCAGGTGCCTTCTGGGAGAAGCGAAGTCTCCCTAAGCTAGAAGATCGTTGGGTACAGCCGGGACCAGCTGCTTCGAAAGCATCACCAAACCAGGGATTCAAGCTTCAGGAGGCTAATTTGCATATTCCAGGTGCCTTCTGGGAGAAGCGAAGTCTCCCTAAGCTAGAAGATCGTTGGGTACAGCCGGGACCAGCTGCTTCGAAAGCATCACCAAACCAGGGATTCAAGCTTCAGGAGGCTAATTTGCATATTCCAGGTGCCTTCTGGGAGAAGCGAAGTCTCCCTAAGCTAGAAGATCGTTGGGTACAGCCGGGACCAGCTGCTTCGAAAGCATCACCAAACCAGGGATTCAAGCTTCAGGAGGCTAATTTGCATATTCCAGGTGCCTTCTGGGAGAAGCGAAGTCTCCCTAAGCTAGAAGATCGTTGGGTACAGCCGGGACCAGCTGCTTCGAAAGCATCACCAAACCAGGGATTCAAGCTTCAGGAGGCTAATTTGCATATTCCAGGTGCCTTCTGGGAGAAGCGAAGTCTCCCTAAGCTAGAAGATCGTTGGGTACAGCCGGGACCAGCTGCTTCGAAAGCATCACCAAACCAGGGATTCAAGCTTCAGGAGGCTAATTTGCATATTCCAGGTGCCTTCTGGGAGAAGCGAAGTCTCCCTAAGCTAGAAGATCGTTGGGTACAGCCGGGACCAGCTGCTTCGAAAGCATCACCAAACCAGGGATTCAAGCTTCAGGAGGCTAATTTGCATATTCCAGGTGCCTTCTGGGAGAAGCGAAGTCTCCCTAAGCTAGAAGATCGTTGGGTACAGCCGGGACCAGCTGCTTCGAAAGCATCACCAAACCAGGGATTCAAGCTTCAGGAGGCTAATTTGCATATTCCAGGTGCCTTCTGGGAGAAGCGAAGTCTCCCTAAGCTAGAAGATCGTTGGGTACAGCCGGGACCAGCTGCTTCGAAAGCATCACCAAACCAGGGATTCAAGCTTCAGGAGGCTAATTTGCATATTCCAGGTGCCTTCTGGGAGAAGCGAAGTCTCCCTAAGCTAGAAGATCGTTGGGTACAGCCGGGACCAGCTGCTTCGAAAGCATCACCAAACCAGGGATTCAAGCTTCAGGAGGCTAATTTGCATATTCCAGGTGCCTTCTGGGAGAAGCGAAGTCTCCCTAAGCTAGAAGATCGTTGGGTACAGCCGGGACCAGCTGCTTCGAAAGCATCACCAAACCAGGGATTCAAGCTTCAGGAGGCTAATTTGCATATTCCAGGTGCCTTCTGGGAGAAGCGAAGTCTCCCTAAGCTAGAAGATCGTTGGGTACAGCCGGGACCAGCTGCTTCGAAAGCATCACCAAACCAGGGATTCAAGCTTCAGGAGGCTAATTTGCATATTCCAGGTGCCTTCTGGGAGAAGCGAAGTCTCCCTAAGCTAGAAGATCGTTGGGTACAGCCGGGACCAGCTGCTTCGAAAGCATCACCAAACCAGGGATTCAAGCTTCAGGAGGCTAATTTGCATATTCCAGGTGCCTTCTGGGAGAAGCGAAGTCTCCCTAAGCTAGAAGATCGTTGGGTACAGCCGGGACCAGCTGCTTCGAAAGCATCACCAAACCAGGGATTCAAGCTTCAGGAGGCTAATTTGCATATTCCAGGTGCCTTCTGGGAGAAGCGAAGTCTCCCTAAGCTAGAAGATCGTTGGGTACAGCCGGGACCAGCTGCTTCGAAAGCATCACCAAACCAGGGATTCAAGCTTCAGGAGGCTAATTTGCATATTCCAGGTGCCTTCTGGGAGAAGCGAAGTCTCCCTAAGCTAGAAGATCGTTGGGTACAGCCGGGACCAGCTGCTTCGAAAGCATCACCAAACCAGGGATTCAAGCTTCAGGAGGCTAATTTGCATATTCCAGGTGCCTTCTGGGAGAAGCGAAGTCTCCCTAAGCTAGAAGATCGTTGGGTACAGCCGGGACCAGCTGCTTCGAAAGCATCACCAAACCAGGGATTCAAGCTTCAGGAGGCTAATTTGCATATTCCAGGTGCCTTCTGGGAGAAGCGAAGTCTCCCTAAGCTAGAAGATCGTTGGGTACAGCCGGGACCAGCTGCTTCGAAAGCATCACCAAACCAGGGATTCAAGCTTCAGGAGGCTAATTTGCATATTCCAGGTGCCTTCTGGGAGAAGCGAAGTCTCCCTAAGCTAGAAGATCGTTGGGTACAGCCGGGACCAGCTGCTTCGAAAGCATCACCAAACCAGGGATTCAAGCTTCAGGAGGCTAATTTGCATATTCCAGGTGCCTTCTGGGAGAAGCGAAGTCTCCCTAAGCTAGAAGATCGTTGGGTACAGCCGGGACCAGCTGCTTCGAAAGCATCACCAAACCAGGGATTCAAGCTTCAGGAGGCTAATTTGCATATTCCAGGTGCCTTCTGGGAGAAGCGAAGTCTCCCTAAGCTAGAAGATCGTTGGGTACAGCCGGGACCAGCTGCTTCGAAAGCATCACCAAACCAGGGATTCAAGCTTCAGGAGGCTAATTTGCATATTCCAGGTGCCTTCTGGGAGAAGCGAAGTCTCCCTAAGCTAGAAGATCGTTGGGTACAGCCGGGACCAGCTGCTTCGAAAGCATCACCAAACCAGGGATTCAAGCTTCAGGAGGCTAATTTGCATATTCCAGGTGCCTTCTGGGAGAAGCGAAGTCTCCCTAAGCTAGAAGATCGTTGGGTACAGCCGGGACCAGCTGCTTCGAAAGCATCACCAAACCAGGGATTCAAGCTTCAGGAGGCTAATTTGCATATTCCAGGTGCCTTCTGGGAGAAGCGAAGTCTCCCTAAGCTAGAAGATCGTTGGGTACAGCCGGGACCAGCTGCTTCGAAAGCATCACCAAACCAGGGATTCAAGCTTCAGGAGGCTAATTTGCATATTCCAGGTGCCTTCTGGGAGAAGCGAAGTCTCCCTAAGCTAGAAGATCGTTGGGTACAGCCGGGACCAGCTGCTTCGAAAGCATCACCAAACCAGGGATTCAAGCTTCAGGAGGCTAATTTGCATATTCCAGGTGCCTTCTGGGAGAAGCGAAGTCTCCCTAAGCTAGAAGATCGTTGGGTACAGCCGGGACCAGCTGCTTCGAAAGCATCACCAAACCAGGGATTCAAGCTTCAGGAGGCTAATTTGCATATTCCAGGTGCCTTCTGGGAGAAGCGAAGTCTCCCTAAGCTAGAAGATCGTTGGGTACAGCCGGGACCAGCTGCTTCGAAAGCATCACCAAACCAGGGATTCAAGCTTCAGGAGGCTAATTTGCATATTCCAGGTGCCTTCTGGGAGAAGCGAAGTCTCCCTAAGCTAGAAGATCGTTGGGTACAGCCGGGACCAGCTGCTTCGAAAGCATCACCAAACCAGGGATTCAAGCTTCAGGAGGCTAATTTGCATATTCCAGGTGCCTTCTGGGAGAAGCGAAGTCTCCCTAAGCTAGAAGATCGTTGGGTACAGCCGGGACCAGCTGCTTCGAAAGCATCACCAAACCAGGGATTCAAGCTTCAGGAGGCTAATTTGCATATTCCAGGTGCCTTCTGGGAGAAGCGAAGTCTCCCTAAGCTAGAAGATCGTTGGGTACAGCCGGGACCAGCTGCTTCGAAAGCATCACCAAACCAGGGATTCAAGCTTCAGGAGGCTAATTTGCATATTCCAGGTGCCTTCTGGGAGAAGCGAAGTCTCCCTAAGCTAGAAGATCGTTGGGTACAGCCGGGACCAGCTGCTTCGAAAGCATCACCAAACCAGGGATTCAAGCTTCAGGAGGCTAATTTGCATATTCCAGGTGCCTTCTGGGAGAAGCGAAGTCTCCCTAAGCTAGAAGATCGTTGGGTACAGCCGGGACCAGCTGCTTCGAAAGCATCACCAAACCAGGGATTCAAGCTTCAGGAGGCTAATTTGCATATTCCAGGTGCCTTCTGGGAGAAGCGAAGTCTCCCTAAGCTAGAAGATCGTTGGGTACAGCCGGGACCAGCTGCTTCGAAAGCATCACCAAACCAGGGATTCAAGCTTCAGGAGGCTAATTTGCATATTCCAGGTGCCTTCTGGGAGAAGCGAAGTCTCCCTAAGCTAGAAGATCGTTGGGTACAGCCGGGACCAGCTGCTTCGAAAGCATCACCAAACCAGGGATTCAAGCTTCAGGAGGCTAATTTGCATATTCCAGGTGCCTTCTGGGAGAAGCGAAGTCTCCCTAAGCTAGAAGATCGTTGGGTACAGCCGGGACCAGCTGCTTCGAAAGCATCACCAAACCAGGGATTCAAGCTTCAGGAGGCTAATTTGCATATTCCAGGTGCCTTCTGGGAGAAGCGAAGTCTCCCTAAGCTAGAAGATCGTTGGGTACAGCCGGGACCAGCTGCTTCGAAAGCATCACCAAACCAGGGATTCAAGCTTCAGGAGGCTAATTTGCATATTCCAGGTGCCTTCTGGGAGAAGCGAAGTCTCCCTAAGCTAGAAGATCGTTGGGTACAGCCGGGACCAGCTGCTTCGAAAGCATCACCAAACCAGGGATTCAAGCTTCAGGAGGCTAATTTGCATATTCCAGGTGCCTTCTGGGAGAAGCGAAGTCTCCCTAAGCTAGAAGATCGTTGGGTACAGCCGGGACCAGCTGCTTCGAAAGCATCACCAAACCAGGGATTCAAGCTTCAGGAGGCTAATTTGCATATTCCAGGTGCCTTCTGGGAGAAGCGAAGTCTCCCTAAGCTAGAAGATCGTTGGGTACAGCCGGGACCAGCTGCTTCGAAAGCATCACCAAACCAGGGATTCAAGCTTCAGGAGGCTAATTTGCATATTCCAGGTGCCTTCTGGGAGAAGCGAAGTCTCCCTAAGCTAGAAGATCGTTGGGTACAGCCGGGACCAGCTGCTTCGAAAGCATCACCAAACCAGGGATTCAAGCTTCAGGAGGCTAATTTGCATATTCCAGGTGCCTTCTGGGAGAAGCGAAGTCTCCCTAAGCTAGAAGATCGTTGGGTACAGCCGGGACCAGCTGCTTCGAAAGCATCACCAAACCAGGGATTCAAGCTTCAGGAGGCTAATTTGCATATTCCAGGTGCCTTCTGGGAGAAGCGAAGTCTCCCTAAGCTAGAAGATCGTTGGGTACAGCCGGGACCAGCTGCTTCGAAAGCATCACCAAACCAGGGATTCAAGCTTCAGGAGGCTAATTTGCATATTCCAGGTGCCTTCTGGGAGAAGCGAAGTCTCCCTAAGCTAGAAGATCGTTGGGTACAGCCGGGACCAGCTGCTTCGAAAGCATCACCAAACCAGGGATTCAAGCTTCAGGAGGCTAATTTGCATATTCCAGGTGCCTTCTGGGAGAAGCGAAGTCTCCCTAAGCTAGAAGATCGTTGGGTACAGCCGGGACCAGCTGCTTCGAAAGCATCACCAAACCAGGGATTCAAGCTTCAGGAGGCTAATTTGCATATTCCAGGTGCCTTCTGGGAGAAGCGAAGTCTCCCTAAGCTAGAAGATCGTTGGGTACAGCCGGGACCAGCTGCTTCGAAAGCATCACCAAACCAGGGATTCAAGCTTCAGGAGGCTAATTTGCATATTCCAGGTGCCTTCTGGGAGAAGCGAAGTCTCCCTAAGCTAGAAGATCGTTGGGTACAGCCGGGACCAGCTGCTTCGAAAGCATCACCAAACCAGGGATTCAAGCTTCAGGAGGCTAATTTGCATATTCCAGGTGCCTTCTGGGAGAAGCGAAGTCTCCCTAAGCTAGAAGATCGTTGGGTACAGCCGGGACCAGCTGCTTCGAAAGCATCACCAAACCAGGGATTCAAGCTTCAGGAGGCTAATTTGCATATTCCAGGTGCCTTCTGGGAGAAGCGAAGTCTCCCTAAGCTAGAAGATCGTTGGGTACAGCCGGGACCAGCTGCTTCGAAAGCATCACCAAACCAGGGATTCAAGCTTCAGGAGGCTAATTTGCATATTCCAGGTGCCTTCTGGGAGAAGCGAAGTCTCCCTAAGCTAGAAGATCGTTGGGTACAGCCGGGACCAGCTGCTTCGAAAGCATCACCAAACCAGGGATTCAAGCTTCAGGAGGCTAATTTGCATATTCCAGGTGCCTTCTGGGAGAAGCGAAGTCTCCCTAAGCTAGAAGATCGTTGGGTACAGCCGGGACCAGCTGCTTCGAAAGCATCACCAAACCGCGCGCCTTACGGCGCGCGAATTTTTGCCTGTAGGATATTATTGCAAGAAAGCTTGGCTGAGTAGATTACACAAGAAGGAAAACACACAGCAAGTCAGCAGGATCTAGGAGCAACATGGCAGATGTGACAACCTACATGGTGAGCTGCAGCATGTGCTACATGTTCACAGATCGACCAGAAGAAGAATCCAATTTCACCTGTCAGAAGTGTAGACTAGTGGCCCTTTTAGAAGAAAAGGTGCGGGGTCTGGAAGAAAGAATAGCAACTTTGAAACTCATCAAAGAGAATGAAGACTTTCTAGACAGAACAGAAGCATCTCTACTGGTCACAGAAGGTGCAAAAAGTGTCAGAGAACCTCCAAAAGCAGATGAGTGGAAGCATGTGACCAAAAGAAGCAAGAAGACCATGGAGAAATCACCAACCACACAACTGAAGAACCGATATCAAATCTTTGTAGAGGATGAAGATGGCACACCTAAGAATGAAGCAATACCAGCAAGCAAAAAAGAAAAGGGCACACAGCAACAAGTGACAGCAAAAAGTACAGCCAAGAAGCAACGAAGAGTGGTGGTGGTGGGAGACTCACTACTGAGAGGCACCGAAGCAGCCATCTGCAGACCGGACATAACTGCAAGAGAAGTATGCTGCCTTCCAGGTGCGATGATCAAGGATGTGACCGATAGGATACCAAAGCTCTTCAACTCCAAGGACGTCCACCCATTTCTTCTGATACATGTTGGCACCAATGACACGGCAAGGAAGGACCTACCGACAATCTGCAAGGACTTTGAAGAGTTGGGGAAGAAAGTAAAGGAACTGGATGCACAGGTAGTTTTTTCTTCTATCCTTCCAGTAGACGGGCATGGCACCAGGAGATGGAGTAGGATCCTTGATGCAAACAACTGGCTAAGACGATGGTGCAGACAACAAGGATTTGGATTCCTGGACCACGGTGTGAATTACTGGTATGATGGACTCCTCGCCAGAGACGGACTACACCTCAACAAACCTGGGAAACACACATTCGCCAGAAGACTCGCTACACTCATCAGGAGGGCGTTAAACTAGAAGAAGAGGGGACGGGAAGAAAAACATTAGACTCGAACAAAGACGACCCAGGAAAACATACTCAGAAGGGAGGTAAGAACATTTCTAAAACAATCCACAGTGAGGAGATTGGAACAAAACAAAATCCTCTAAACTGCATGCTCGCAAACGCCAGAAGCCTGACAAACAAGATGGAAGAACTAGAAGCAGAAATATCTACAGGTAACTTTGACATAGTGGGAATAACCGAGACATGGTTAGATGAAAGCTATGACTGGGCAGTTAACTTACAGGGTTACAGTCTGTTTAGAAAGGATCGTAAAAATCGGAGAGGAGGAGGGGTTTGTCTCTATGTAAAGTCTTGTCTAAAGTCCACTTTAAGGGAGGATATTAGCGAAGGGAATGAGGATGTCGAGTCCATATGGGTTGAAATTCATGGAGGGAAAAATGGTAACAAAATTCTCATTGGGGTCTGTTACAAACCCCCAAATATAACAGAAAGCATGGAAAGTCTACTTCTAAAGCAGATAGATGAAGCTGCAACCCATAATGAGGTCCTGGTTATGGGGGACTTTAACTACCCGGATATTAACTGGGAAACAGAAACCTGTGAAACCCATAAAGGCAACAGGTTTCTGCTAATAACCAAGAAAAATTATCTTTCACAATTGGTGCAGAATCCAACCAGAGGAGCAGCACTTTTAGACCTAATACTATCTAATAGACCTGACAGAATAACAAATCTGCAGGTGGTCGGGCATCTAGGAAATAGCGACCACAATATTGTGCAGTTTCACCTGTCTTTCACTAGGGGGACTTGTCAGGGAGTCACAAAAACATTGAACTTTAGGAAGGCAAAGTTTGACCAGCTTAGAGATGCCCTTAATCTGGTAGACTGGGACAATATCCTCAGAAATGAGAATACAGATAATAAATGGGAAATGTTTAAGAACATCCTAAATAGGCAGTGTAAGCGGTTTATACCTTGTGGGAATAAAAGGACTAGAAATAGGAAAAACCCAATGTGGCTAAACAAAGAAGTAAGACAGGCAATTAACAGTAAAAAGAAAGCATTTGCACTACTAAAGCAGGATGGCACCATTGAAGCTCTAAAAAACTATAGGGAGAAAAATACTTTATCTAAAAAACTAATTAAAGCTGCCAAAAAGGAAACAGAGAAGCACATTGCTAAGGAGAGTAAAACTAATCCCAAACTGTTCTTCAACTATATCAATAGTAAAAGAATAAAAACTGAAAATGTAGGCCCCTTAAAAAATAGTGAGGAAAGAATGGTTGTAGATGACGAGGAAAAAGCTAACATATTAAACACCTTCTTCTCCACGGTATTCACGGTGGAAAATGAAATGCTAGGTGAAATCCCAAGAAACAATGAAAACCCTATATTAAGGGTCACCAATCTAACCCAAGAAGAGGTGCGAAACCGGCTAAATAAGATTAAAATAGATAAATCTCCGGGTCCGGATGGCATACACCCACGAGTACTAAGAGAACTAAGTAATGTAATAGATAAACCATTATTTCTTATTTTTAGTGACTCTATAGCGACAGGATCTGTTCCGCAGGACTGGCGCATAGCAAATGTGGTGCCAATATTCAAAAAGGGCTCTAAAAGTGAACCTGGAAATTATAGGCCAGTAAGTCTAACCTCTATTGTTGGTAAAATATTTGAAGGGTTTCTGAGGGATGTTATTCTGGATTATCTCAATGAGAATAACTGTTTAACTCCATATCAGCATGGGTTTATGAGAAATCGCTCCTGTCAAACCAATCTAATCAGTTTTTATGAAGAGGTAAGCTATAGACTGGACCACGGTGAGTCATTGGACGTGGTATATCTCGATTTTTCCAAAGCGTTTGATACCGTGCCGCACAAGAGGTTGGTACACAAAATGAGAATGCTTGGTCTGGGGGAAAATGTGTGTAAATGGGTTAGTAACTGGCTTAGTGATAGAAAGCAGAGGGTGGTTATAAATGGTATAGTCTCTAACTGGGTCGCTGTGACCAGTGGGGTACCGCAGGGGTCAGTATTGGGACCTGTTCTCTTCAACATATTCATTAATGATCTGGTAGAAGGTTTACACAGTAAAATATCGATATTTGCAGATGATACAAAACTATGTAAAGCAGTTAATACAAGAGAAGATAGTATTCTGCTACAGATGGATCTGGATAAGTTGGAAACTTGGGCTGAAAGGTGGCAGATGAGGTTTAACAATGATAAATGTAAGGTTATACACATGGGAAGAGGGAATCAATATCACCATTACACACTGAACGGGAAACCACTGGGTAAATCTGACAGGGAGAAGGACTTGGGGATCCTAGTTAATGATAAACTTACCTGGAGCAGCCAGTGCCAGGCAGCAGCTGCCAAGGCAAACAGGATCATGGGGTGCATTAAGAGAGGTCTGGATACACGTGATGAGAGCATTATACTGCCTCTGTACAAATCCCTAGTTAGACCGCACATGGAGTTCTGTGTCCAGTTTTGGGCACCGGTGCTCAGGAAGGATATAATGGAACTAGAGAGAGTACAAAGGAGGGCAACAAAATTAATAAAGGGGATGGGAGAACTACAATACCCAGATAGATTAGCGAAATTAGGATTATTTAGTCTAGAAAAAAGACGACTGAGGGGCGATCTAATAACCATGTATAAGTATATAAGGGGACAATACAAATATCTCGCTGAGGATCTGTTTATACCAAGGAAGGTGACGGGCACAAGGGGGCATTCTTTGCGTCTGGAGGAGAGAAGGTTTTTCCACCAACATAGAAGAGGATTCTTTACTGTTAGGGCAGTGAGAATCTGGAATTGCTTGCCTGAGGAGGTGGTGATGGCGAACTCAGTCGAGGGGTTCAAGAGAGGCCTGGATGTCTTCCTGGAGCAGAACAATATTGTATCATACAATTATTAGGTTCTGTAGAAGGACGTAGATCTGGGTATTTATTATGATGGAATATAGGCTGAACTGGATGGACAAATGTCTTTTTTCGGCCTTACTAACTATGTTACTATGTTTATCTGGGTAGAGGGGTTCACACGTGTTGCAGGGCATATCTAGGGACCCTAGAGAAAGCCATAGTTGAGCTGGGGCGCCACAACTCTCCCCCTAGGGTGCCAACCCCCGCAGTGAAGAAGGTATCAGCACAGACACTATAGCAGGTTCTAGGACCCCCCCCCACACACACACACACACACACCAGTTTTTTTTCACCATCTATCTTTTCACTATTGTTTTTTTCACGGTGGTTGTGATTTTAGATGATTAATAAAAAATCGGATTTTATGGGAATTATTTATGATTTACATATATGTACTTTACATGAACTGATGCAGACCCTCAAAAAAAAGTGAAATTCAATGTTGTGAGGTAGCAAAACTGTGTGTGTGTGTGCGTGCGTGCTTGCGTGCGTGCTTGCGTGCGTGTGTGTGTGTATATATATATATATATATATATACAGTACAGACCAAAAGATTGGACACACCTTCTCATTTAAAGATTTTTCTGTACTTTCATGACTATGAGACTATGAAAATTGTACATTCACACTGAAGGCATAAAAACTATGAATTAACACATGTGGAATTATATACTTAACAAAAAAGTGTGAAACAACTGAAATTATGTCTTATATTCTAGGTTCTTCAAAATAGCCACCTTTTGCTTTGATGACTGCTTTGCACACTCTTGGCATTCTCTTGATGAGCTTCAAGAGATAGTCACCGGGAATGGTCTTCCAACAATCTTGAAAGAGTTCCCAGAGATGCTTAGCACTTGTTGGCCCTTTTGCCTTCACTCTGCGGTCCAGCTCACTCCAAACCATCTCGATTGGGTTCAGGTCTGGTGACTGTGGAGGCCAAGTCATCTGGCGCAGCACCTCATCACTCTCCTTCTTGGTCAAATAGCCCTTACACAGCCTGGAGGTGTATTTGGGGTCATTGTGTGTTGAAAAATAAATGATGGTCCAACTAAATGCAAACCGGATGGAATAGCATGTCACTGCAATATGCTGTGGTAGCCATGCTGGTTCAGTATGCCTTCAATTTTGAATAAATCCCCAACAGTGTCACCAGCAAAGCACTCCCACACCATTACACCTCCTCCTCCATGCTTCACGGTCAGGCATGTAGAGTCCATCCGTTCACCTTTTCTGCGTCACACAGAGACACGGTGGTTGGAACCAAAGATCTCAAATTTGGACTCATCAGACCAAAGCACAGATTTCGTCTAATGTCCATTCCTTGTGTTCTTTAACCCAAATAAGTCTCTTCTGCTTGTTGCCTGTCCTTAGCAGTGGTTTCCTAGCAGCTATTTTGCCACGAAGGCCTGCTGCACAAAGTTTTCTCTTAACAGTTGTTGTAGAGATGGGTCTGCTGCTAGAACTCTGTGTGGCATTGACCTGGTCTCTAATCTGAGCTGCTGTTAACCTGCGATTTCTGAGGCTGGTGACTCGGATAAACTTATCCTCAGAATCAGACGTGACTCTTGGTCTTCCTTTCCTGGGGCGGTCCTCATGTGAGCCAGTTTCTTTGTAGCGCTTCATGGTTTTTGCCACTGCACTTGGGGACACTTTCAAAGTTTTCCCAATTTTTTGGACTGACAGACATTTCTTAAAGTGTAAACCATTCCCGGTGACTACCTCTTGAAGCTCATCAAGAGAATGCCATGTCTGACAGCCATTCCATTCCAGTGTCAGTTGATTTCCAACCAGAGTACACCTCATTCTACTTAATGTGCTTCTGATTAGATGATAACCTGAACCAAATCTTATTTAACCCCTTAAGCACCAAGGGTGGTTTGCACGTTAATGACCGGGCCAATTTTTACAATTCTGACCACTGTCCCTTTATGAGGTTATAACTCGGGAACGCTTCAACGGATCCCGGTGATTATGACAGTGTTTTCTCGTGACTTATTGGGCTTCATGATAGTGGTAAAATTTCTTTGATATTACCTGTGTTTATTTGTGAAAAAAACGGAAATTTGGCAAAAATTTTGAACATTTTGCAATTTTCCAAATTTGATTTTTTATGCCTTTAAATCACAGAGATATGTCACACAAAATACTTAATAAGTAACATTTCCCACATGTCTACTTTACACCAGCACAATTTTGGAACCAACATTTTTTTTTGTTAGGGAGTTAAAAGGGTTAAAAGTTGACCAGCAATTTCTCATTTTTACAGCACGATTTTTTTTTAGGGAACACATCACATTTGAAGCCATTTTGAGGGATCTATATGATAGAAAATAACCAAGTGTGACACCATTCTAAAAACTGCACCCCTCAAGGTGCTCAAAACCACATTCAAGAAGTTTATTAACCCTTCAGGTGTTTCACAGGAATTTAACTTTTTTTCACAAAAAATCTACTTCAGCTCCAATTTGTTTTATTTTACCAAGGGTAACAGGAGAAAATGGACCCAAAAGTTGTACAATTTGTCCTGAGTACACAGATACCCCATATGTGGGGGTAAACCACTGTTTGAGCGCATGGCAGAGCTCGGAAGGGAAGGAGCGCCATTTGACTTTTCAATGCAAAATTGACTGGAATTGAGATGGGACGCCATGCTGCATTTGGAGAGCCCATGATGTGCCTAAACATTGAAACCCCCCACAATTGACACCATTTTGGAAAGTAGACCCCCTAAGGAATTTATCTAGATGTGTGGTGAGCACTTTGACTCAATAAGTGCTTCACAGAAGTTTATAATATAGAGCGGTAAAAATAAACAATAATATTTATTCACAAAAATTAACTTTTCGCCCCCAATTTTTTATTTTCCCAAGGGTACCAGAAGAAATTTTACCACAAAAGTTGTTGTGCAATTTGTCCTGAGTTCGCTGATACCCCATATGTGGGGGTAAACCACTGTTTGGGCACATGACAGAGCTCGGAAGAGAGGGAGCGCCATTTGACTTTTCAATGCAAAATTGACTGGAATTGAGATGGGACACCATGTTACGTTTGGAGAGCCCCTGATGTGCCTAAACATTTAAACCCCCACAAGTGACACCATTTTGGAAAGTAGACCCCCTAAGGAACTTATCTAGATGTGTTGTGAGAGCTTTGAACCCCCAAGTGTTTCACTACAGTTTGTAACGCAGAGCCGTGAAAATAAAAATTATTTTTTTTCCCACAAAAATTATTATTTAGCCTCCAGTTTTGTATTTTCCCAAGGATAACAGGAGAAATTGGACCCCAAAAGTTGTTGTCCAATTTGTCCTGAATACGCTGATACCCTATATGTGGAGGGGAACCACCGTTTGGGCGTATGGCAGAGCTCAGAAGGGAAAGTGCGCCGTTTGGAATGCAGACTTAGATGGATTGGTCTGCAGGCATCATGTTGCATTTGCAGAGCCCCTGATGTACCTAAACAGTAGAAACCCCACACAAGTGACCCATATTGGAAACTAGACCCCAAGGAACTTATCTAGATGTGTTGTTAGAACTTTGAACCCCCAAGTGTTTCACTACAGTTTATAATGCAGAGCCGTGAAAATAAAAATATTCTTTTCCACAAAAATAATATTTATGCCCCCAGTTTTGTATTTTTCCAAGGGTAACAGGAGAAATTGGACCCCAAAAGTTGTTGTCCAATTTGTCCTGAGTACGCTGATACCCCATATGTGGGTGGGAACCACCGTTTGGGCGCATGGCAGAGCTCGAAAGGGAAGAAGCGAAATTTGGAATGCAGACTTAGATGGATTGGTCTGCCGGCATCACGTTGCATTTGCAGAGCCCTTGATGTACCTAAACAGTAGAAACCCCACACAAGTGACCCCATATTGGAAACTAGATCCCTAAAGGAACTTATCTAGATGTGTTGTGAGGACTTTGAACCCCCAAGTGTTTCACTACAGTTTATAACGCAGAGCCGTGAAAATAAGAAATCATATTTTTCACACAAAAATGATTTTTTAGCCCCCCAAATTTTTATTTCACAAGGGTAACAAGAGAAATTGGACCCCAAAAGTTGTTGCCCAATTTGTCCTGAGTACGCTGATACCCCATATGGTGGGGTAAACCTCTGTTTGGGCGCACGGGAGAGCTCGGAAGGGAAGGAGCACTGTTTAACTTTTTCAACGCAGAATTGGCCGGAATTGAGATTGGACGCCATGTCGCGTTTGGAGAGCCCTGATGTGCCTAAATAGTGGAAACCCCCAATTGTAACTGAAACCCTAACCCAAACACACCCCTAATCCCAACCACACCCCTAACCCCAACCCTAACCACACCCCTAACTCCAACACACCCCTAACCCTAATCCCAACCATAACCCTAACCACATCCCTAACCCTGACACACCCCTAACCCTAATCCCAACCGTAAATGTAATCCAAACCCTAATGTTAGCCCCAACCCTAACTGTAGCCCTAACCCTAACTTTAGCCCCAACCCTAACTTTAGCCCCAACCCTAACCTATCTTTAGCCCCAACGCTAACCCTAACTTTAGCCCCAACCCTAACTTTAGCCCCAGCCCTAACTTTAGCCCCAGCCCTAACCCTAACTTTAGCCCCAACCCTAACTGTAGCCCTAACCCTAGCCCCAACCCTAACCCTAGCCCCAACCCTAGCCCTAACCCTAGCCTTAACCCTAGCCCTAATCCAAGCCCTAACCCTAGCCCTAATGGGAAAATGGAAATAAATACATTTTTTTAATTTTATTATTTTTCCCTAACTAAGGGGGTCATGAAGGGGGGGTCAGATTTACTTTTATAGCGGGTTTTTTAGCGGAACTTTATGATTGGCAGCTGTCACACACTAAAAGACGCTTTTTATTGCAAAAAATAGTTTTTGCGTCTCCACATTTTGAGAGCTATCATTTTTCCATATTTTGGTCTACAGAGTCATGTGAGGTCTTGTTTTTTGCGGGACGAGTTGACGTTTTTATTAGTAACATTTTTGGGCAAGTGACTTTTTTGATCGCTTTTTATTCCGATTTTTGTGAGGCAGAATGACCAAAAAACAGCTATTCATGAATTTCTATTGGGGGGTGTTTATACCGTTCCATGTTTGGTAAAATCGATAAAGCAGTTTCATTCTTCGGTTCAGTATGATTACAGCGATACCTCATTTATAGCATTTTTTATGTTTTAGTGCTTTTATACAATAAAAACAATTTTATAGAAAAAATAATTATTTTTGCATCGCTTTATTCTGAGGAATACAACTTTTTTATTTTTTCGCTGATGATGCTGTGTGGTGGTTCGTTTTTTTGCGGGACAAGATGACGTTTTCAGCGGTACAATGGTTATTTATATCCGTCTTTTTGATTGAGTGTTATTTCACTTTTTGTTCGGCGATATGATAATAAACCGTTGTTTTTTGCCTCGGTTTTTTTTTTTTTTACGGTGTTCCCTGAAGGGGTTAACTAGGGGGACAGTTTTATAGGTCGGGTCATTACGGACGCGGCGATGATAAATATGTGTACTTTTATTGTTTTTTTTTATTTAGATAAAGAAATGTATTTATGGGAACAATATTTTTTTTTCTTTATTTAGGAATTATTATCATTAATTATTTTTTTTTACACATCTGAATATTTTTTTTTTTTTACATTATGACATTGTCCCAGGGGGGACATCACACTATATTGACAGATCGCTGATCAGCCATCTGATGTGCACTGCTGTAGGCTTACAGGCGCCTGCTCTGAGCAGTAGCTTGTAAGCCACCTCCCTGCAGGACCCGGAAGTAGCCCCACGGCCATTTTAGATCCGGGGCCTACAGGGAGGAGACACATCGCCTTGTACCGAGGGTCTCAGGGAAGCCTGCAGGGAGCCCCCTCCCTGCGCGATGCTTCCCTATGCTCCCGGAACGCTGCGATCATGTTCAGTGTTCAGGAGGTTAATGTGCCAGCAGCGGTCCGTGCCGGATGTCAGCTGTGATAGTCAGCTGACACACGGCCGCGATCGGCCGCACTCCCCCCGTGAGCGTGGCCGATTGCATATGACGTACTATCCCGTCACTGGGAATTAAGTCCCAGGTCACCTCGACGGGATAGTTCGTCATATGGGATTAAGGGGTTAACAAATGAAAGTATAAAAAACACTGCTGTGGTGTTCACAATCCTCTTGCAATAGGACAAGCTGGATGGCAAAACAAATGCTAGTAATATCCCAACAGTAATAGGAATGAAAAAAATAACTTTTAACCATGCCAAATGAGTTGAAGAGAAAAGTCTTGAGTGAGGAAAAGAAGGGCTAAATTCTGGCTTTACTAGCAGAGGGACACAGTGAGCATCATATTGCCTCCATTGGGGACAACAAAGCTACAGACCGACAGAGGGCGAAAACGACTCTCCACTGACTGGGATGAGCGTCATCTTATTCAAATGTCACTCCACAGGATGACATCAAGTGACCTACAAAAGGAATGGCAAAAGGCAGCTGGGGTGGAGTGCACGGCAAGAACAGTTCGTAACAGGCTCCTAGAGGCAGGACTCAAATCATGTAAAGCTAGAAAAAAGCCTTTCATCAATGAGAAGCAAAGGAGAACCAGGCTGAAGTTTGCCAAAGACCATAAGGATTGGAACATAGGGGACTGGAGTAAGGTAATCTTCTGTTGTGAATTCAGCTTTTGGGCTCCCTCCAGTGGTTGTAGAGGGTAATGCAGTTGTGCCTGGACTGCAGGAGTGGACAGGTGTATCTACTAATTGCAAAACTGACTGGGGTATATAGCTTTGCTGGATCCTTTAGTCAGTGCCAGTTGCCCATTGTTCTTGAAGGATTCAACCCCCCCGCTGGTCTCTCCAGTTTGCTGTGTTTTTCTACAAAGATAAGTCCTGGCTTTGTTTTTGCTGTCCACCTGCAGTGGACCTTATAGTTCTGTGCATTTTCATGTTTTTGTCTTGTCCAGCTTGGTCTGTGAAGGATTTTTTGCAGCCTAGCTATTTCTCTGGAGATGCAGATATACCCCCCATGTCTTTAGTCAGATGTGGTGATCCGTATTTTCTGCGGTGGATATTTTCTAGTGTTTTTATACTGACCGCTTAGTACTCTGTTCTATTCTTTCTTTTTAGCTAGTATGGCCTCCTATGCTAAAATCTGATTTCATATCTGCGTATGTTATTTCCCTCTCCTCTCACAGTCAATATTTGTGGGGGGCTATCTATCCTTTGGGGATTTTCTCTGAGGCAAGATAGGTTTCCTGTTTCTGTCTTTAGGGGTAGTTAGATCTTAGGCTGTGCCGAGGGGTCTAGGGAGTGTTAGGTACCCCCCACGGCTACTTTTAGTTGCGCTGCTAGGTTCAGGGTTTGCGGTCAGTACAGGGACCACCTTCTCCAGAGTACGTCTCATGCTGCTCCAAGGTCACCAGATCATAACAGTACAACTGGCCTACAATGAGTTAATTGCATCTCAGAAGAAGGGTGGAAAGATTTTGAGCCATTTTTTTTCCTTAGCCTGTTTGGTCTGTTCCTCCCTCTTTACCTATGGGTGGCTACGGAGTCTAGTACTAACATGAATGTTCAGAAGTTAGTTTCTCGGGTGGATCAGCTTGCTGCTAGGGTACAGGGTATTTCAGATTTCATTGTTCAGACTCCTGCCTTAGAACCTAAGATTCCCACTCCTGATTTATTCTTTGGTGACAGATCCAAATTTTTGAGTTTCGAAAATAACTGTAAACTGTTTTTTTGCATTAGGACCCCGGTCTTCTGGTGATCCTATTCAGCAGGTTAAAATCATCATATCTCTGCTGCGTGGTGACCCACAGGATTGGGCATTTTCCCTGGAATCTGGCAATCCTGCTTTGCTTAATGTTGATTCGTTCTTTCAGGCATTGGGGTTGTTGTATGATGAGCCTAATTCTGTGGATCAGGCTGAGAAAATCTTGTTAGCCCTGTGTCAAGGTCAAGAAGCGGCAGAATTGTATTGCCAGCAATTTAGAAAATGGTCTGTACTGACTAAGTGGAATGAGGATGCCTTGGCGGCAATTTTCAGAAAGGGTCTTTCTGAATCTGTTAAAGATGTTATGGTGGGGTTCCCCACGCCTGCTGGTCTGAGTGATTCTATGTCTCTGGCCATTCAGATTGATCGGCGCTTGCGCGAGCGCAGAATTGTGCACACCGTGGCGTTGTCCTCTGAGCGGAGCCCTGAGCCTATGCAGTGTGATAGGATTTTGTCTAGAGCTGAACGTCAAACATTCAGGCGTCAGAATAGGTTGTGTTTTTACTGCGGCGATTCTGCTTATGTTATTTCTGATTGCCCTAAGCGTACTAATAGAATTGCTAGTTCTGTTGCCATCAGTACTATACAACCTAAATTTCTGTTATCTGTGACCTTGATCTGCTCATTATCATCATTTTCTGTCATGGCATTTGTGGATTCAGGCGCCGCTCTGAACTTAATGGACTTAGAATTTGCCAGACGTTGTGGTTTTCCCTTGCAGCCTTTGCAGAACCCTATTCCTTTGAGGGGCATTGATGCTACACCGTTGGCTAAAAATAAACATCAGTTTTGGACACAGCTGACCATGCGCATGACGCCAGCCCATCAGGAAGATTGTCGTTTTCTGGTGTTGCATAATTTGCATGATGATATTGTGCTGGGTTTTCCATGGTTGCAGCTACATAATCCGGTGTTAGATTGGAAATCCATGTCTGTGACTAGTTGGGGTTGTCACTGGGTTCATGATCAGGTTCCTTTGATGTCAATCTCCTCTTCCCCCTCTTGTGAAGTTCCTGAGTTTTTGTCTGACTTCCAGGATGTATTCGATGAGCCCAAATCCAGTTCCCTTCCACCGCATAGGGACTGTGATTGTGCTATTGATTTGATTCCAGGTTGTAAGTTCCCTAAGGGCCGACTTTTCAACCTGTCTGTGCCTGAACATACCGCCATGCGAAGCTATATTAAGGAGTCTTTGGAGAAAGGGCATATTCGGCCATCTTCTTCACCGTTGGGAGCGGGGTTCTTTTTTGTTGCCAAGAAGGATGGCTCCTTGAGACCCTGTATTGATTATCGCCTCTTGAATAAGATCACAGTTAAATTTCAATACCCCTTGCCTTGGCTTACTGATTTGTTTGCTAGGATTAAGGGGTCTAGCTGGTTTATTAAGATTGACCTTCGAGGGGCATATAATCTTATTCGTATCAAGCAGGGTGACGAATGGAAAACTGCATTTAATACGCCCGAAGGCCATTTTGAATACCTTGTGATGCCATTCGGACTCTCTAATGCCGCATCTGTGTTCCAATCCTTCATGCATGATATCTTTCGGAGTTATCTTGATAAATTCATGGTTGTATATTTGGATGATATTTTGATTTTTTCCAATGATTGGGAGTCTCATGTGAAACAGGTCAGGATGGTATTTCAGATCCTCCGTAATAATGCTTTGTTTGTGAAGGGGTCAAAGTGCCTCTTTGGAGTGCAGAAGGTTTCTTTTTTGGGTTTCATTTTTTCTCCCTCATCTATAGAAATGGATCCGGTTAAGGTTCAGGCCATTCATGATTGGATTCAGCCCACATCTGTGAAGAGTCTTCAGAAATTCTTGGGCTTTGCTAATTTTTATCGTCGTTTCATTGCCAACTTCTCCAGTGTGGTTAAACCTCTAACCGATTTGACCAAGAAAGGCGCTGATGTGACGAATTGGTCCTCCGTGGCTGTTTCTGCCTTTCAGGAGCTTAAACGCCGATTTACTTCTGCCCCTGTGTTGCGTCAGCCAGATGTTTCTCTTCCATTTCAGGTTGAGGTTGATGCGTCTGAGATTGGGGCAGGGGCCGTTTTTTCTCAGAGGAATTCTGATGGTTCCTTGATGAAACCGTGTGCCTTCTTTTCTCGGAAGTTTTCGCCTGCGGATCGCAATTATGATGTCGGCAATCGGGAGTTGTTGGCTATGAAGTGGGCATTTGAGGAGTGGCGACATTGGCTTGAGGGGGCCAAGAACCGTATTGTGGTCCTGACCGATCATAAGAATCTGATTTACCTCGAGTCTGCCAAACGGCTGAATCCTAGACAGGCTCGATGGTCCCTGTTTTTCTCCCGTTTTGATTTTGTGGTCTCGTACATTCCTGGTACTAAGAATGTTAAGGCGGATGCCCTCTCTAGGAGTTTTTTCCTGATTCCCCTGGGGTTCTTGAGCCGGTCGGCATTTTGAAGGAAGGGGTGATTCTTTCTGCCATCTCCCCTGATTTGCGACGGGTTCTTCAGGAATTTCAGGCTGATAAGTCTGACCGCTGTCCTGTGGGGAAACTGTTTGTTTCTGATAGATGGACTAGTAAAGTGATTTCTGAGGTTCATTGTTCTGTGTTGGCTGGCCATCCTGGGATTTTTGGTACCAGAGATTTGGTTGGTAGGTCCTTTTGGTGGCCTTCTTTGTCACGGGATGTGTGTTCTTTTGTGCAGTCCTGTGGGATTTGTGCGCGGGCTAAGCCTTGCTGTTCCCGCGCTAGTGGGTTGTTTTTGCCATTGCCAGTCCCTGAGAGACCTTGGACGCATATTTCTATGGATTTTATTTCCGATCTTCCTGTTTCCCAAAGAATGTCGGTTATCTGGGTTGTCTG
Organism: Ranitomeya imitator; assembly: GCF_032444005.1. Lineage (NCBI taxonomy): Eukaryota > Metazoa > Chordata > Amphibia > Anura > Dendrobatidae > Ranitomeya > Ranitomeya imitator. Next base: position 482,856,291 of record NC_091283.1, on the reverse strand, counting down.
TGACCGATTTTTTAAGATAGTTCATTTGGTGCCTTTGCCTAAATTGCCTTCTTCTGATTTGGTTCCGTTGTTTTTTCAGCATGTGGTACGTTTGCATGGTATTCCGGGGAATATTGTGTCCGACAGAGGTTCCCAGTTTGTTTCTAGGTTTTGGCGGGCCTTTTGTGCCAAGCTGGGCATTGATTTGTCTTTTTCCTCTGCATTTCATCCTCAGACAAATGGCCAGACTGAGCGAACTAATCAGACCTTGGAGACCTACTGTATTTGAGATGCTTTGTGTCTGCTTTTCAGGATGATTGGGTGGCCTTCTTGCCATTGGCCGAGTTTTGTTGTGAATTCTGTTGTCGAACTGCCTCCTGTGGTCGTGAATGGTACTTCGGCGAGTTCTGTCTATGGGCTCCCTCTGGTGGCTATGAGTGAAGCTGCTGCTTCTGAGGTTCCTTACACAGGTGACGTGGTTTATCCTTTGGTTGGCTTCTCTATTTAACTCCACTCAGATCGTTACTCCATGCCAGCTGTCAATGTTTTAGCATTGGTTCAGTTCGCTCCTGGATCTGCCTGGTGACCTGTCTTCTCCTGCAGAAGCTAAGTTCCTTATTGTTATTTTTGCTCATTGTTTCTTTGTCCAGCTGGTTATCCTGATTTTGTCTTGCTAGCTGGAAGCTCTGGGATGCAGAGTGCCCTTCCCCCCCCCCCGCACCGTGATTCGGTGCGGAGGTCTTTTTTGCACACTCTGCGTGGTCTTTTGTAGGTTTTTGTGCTGACCGCAAAGATTCCTTTCCTATCCTCTGTCTATATAGTAAGTCTGGCCTCTCTTTGCTGAAACCTATTTCATTTCTGTGTTTGTGACTTTCATCTTTTCTCATAGTCATTATATGTGGGGGGCTGCCTATTCCTTTGGGAATTTCTCTGAGGCAAGGTAGGCTTTATTTTCTATCTCTAAGGCTAGCTAGCTCTGAGGCTTTGACGAGGCGCCTAGGGAGCGTCAGGAGCGCTCCACGGCTATTTTTAGTGTGTGTGATAGGATTAGGGCTTGCGGTCAGCAGAGCTCCCACATCCCAGAGCTCGTCCTGTATGAGTTTAACTATCAGGTCGGGTGCTCCTAACCACCAGGTCATAACAGTACAGCTGGCCCAAAGTATTAATACATCTCAATAGAGGGATAAGAGGACTTCTGAGACCATTTTTTTTTTCTTTGCACTGTGTTTTGTCTTTCTTTTCCCCTAGACCTTTGGGTGGTTCAGGACACAGGTGTAGAGATGGACATTCAGGGTCTATCCTCTTGTGTGGATCATCTCACTGCAAGGGTACAAAACATTCAAGATTTTGTGGTTCAGAATCCTATGTTAGAGCCTAGAATTCCTATTCCTGATTTATTTTCTGGGGATAGATCTAGATTCTTGAATTTCAAAAATAATTGTAAACTGTTTCTAGCTTTGAAACCCCGCTCCTCTGGTGACCCCGTTCAACAAGTAAAAATCATAATTTCTTTGTTGCGTGGTGACCCTCAAGACTGGGCATTTTCCCTTGCGCCAGGAGATCCTGCATTGCGAGATGTAGATGCGTTTTTTCTGGCGCTTGGATTGCTTTATGATGAACCAAATTCAGTGGATCAGGCAGAGAAAATCTTGCTGGCTTTGTGTCAGGGTCAAGATGAAGCGGAGGTGTACTGTCAGAAGTTTAGAAAGTGGTCTGTGCTTACTCAGTGGAATGAATGTGCCCTGGCGGCAATTTTCAGAAAGGGTCTTTCTGAAGCCCTTAAGGATGTCATGGTGGGATTTTCCACGCCTGCTGGTCTGAATGAGTCTATGTCTTTGGCCATTCAGATCGATCGGCGCATACGTGAGCGCAAAGCTGTGCACCATCTGGCGGTATTCTCTGAGCATATAGGCCTGAGCCTATGCAGTGTGACAGGACTTTGACCAGAGCTGAACGGCAAGAACACAGACGTCGGAATGGGCTGTGTTTTTACTGTGGTGAATCCACTCATGCTATCTCCGATTGTCCTAAGCGCACTAAGCGGTTCGCTAGGTCTGCCATCATTGGTACGGTACAGTCTAAATTTCTTTTGTCCGTTACTCTGATTTGCTCTCTGTCGTCCTATTCTGTAATGGCATTTGTGGATTCAGGCGCTGCCCTGAATTTGATGGACTTGGAGTTTGCCAGGCGCTGTGGTTTTTTCTTGGAGCCCTTGCAGTATCCTATTCCATTGAGAGGAATTGATGCTACGCCTTTGGCCAAGAATAAGCCTCAGTACTGGACTCAATTGACCATGTGCATGGCTCCTGCACATCAGGAGGATATTCGCTTTTTGGTGTTGCATAATCTGCATGATGTGGTCGTTTTGGGGTTGCCATGGCTACAGGTCCATAATCCAGTGTTGGATTGGAAATCTATGTCTGTGTCCAGCTGGGGTTGTCAGGGGGTACATGGTGATGTTCCATTGCTGTCAATTTCGCCTTCCACTCCTTCTGAAGTCCCTGAGTTTTTATCAGATTACCGGGATGTATTTGAAGAGCCCAAATCTGGTGCCCTACCTCCTCATAGGGATTGCGACTGTGCTATTAATTTGATTCCTGGTAGTAAGTTTCCTAAGGGCCGTCTGTTTAATTTATCTGTGCCAGAGCACGCCGCTATGCGGAGTTATATAAAGAAATCCTTGGAGAAGGGTCATATTCGTCCGTCGTCGTCACCATTGGGAGCAGGGTTCTTTTTTGTGGCCAAGAAGGATGGTTCTTTGAGACCTTGTATTGATTACCGCCTTCTTAATAAGATCACAGTCAAATTTCAGTATCCTTTGCCGCTGCTGTCTGATTTATTTGCTCAGATTAAGGGGGCTAGTTGGTTCACCAAGATAGATCTTCGAGGGGCGTATAATCTTGTGCGAATTAAACAGGGTGATGAATGGAAAACAGCATTTAATACGCCCGAGGGCCATTTTGAGTACCTGGTTATGCCATTCGGGCTTTCTAATGCTCCATCTGTGTTTCAGTCCTTTATGCATGACATCTTCCGAGAGTACCTGGATAGATTTATGATTGTATATTTGGATGACATTTTGGTCTTTTCGGATGATTGGGAGTCTCATGTGAAGCAGGTCAGAATGGTGTTCCAGGTCCTTCGTGCGAATTCCTTGTTTGTGAAGGGGTCAAAGTGTCTCTTTGGAGTTCAGAAGGTTTCATTTTTGGGTTTCATTTTTTCCCCTTCTACTATCGAGATGGACCCTGTTAAAGTTCAGGCCATTTACGATTGGACTCAGCCGACATCTGTGAAGAGCTTGCAGAAGTTCCTGGGCCTTGCTAATTTTTATCGTCGCTTCATCGCTAACTTTTCCAGTATTGCTAAACCGTTGACTGATTTGACCAAGAAAGGTGCTGATGTGGTCAATTGGTCCTCTGCGGCTGTAGCGGCTTTTCAGGAGTTGAAGCGTCGTTTTGCTTCTGCCCCTGTGTTGTGCCAGCCAGATGTTTCGCTCCCTTTTCAGGTGGAGGTTGATGCTTCTGAAATTGGAGCAGGGGCTGTTTTGTCGCAAAGAAGTTCTGATGGCTCGGTGATGAAACCCTGTGCCTTCTTTTCTAGAAAATTCTCGCCTGCTGAGCGCAATTATGATGTGGGCAATCGAGAGTTGTTGGCCATGAAGTGGGCATTCGAGGAGTGACGACATTGGCTTGAAGGAGCTAAACATCGCGTGGTGGTCTTGACGGATCACAAGAATTTGACTTATCTCGAGTCTGCCAAACGGTTGAATCCTAGACAGGCTCGATGGTCGCTCTTTTTTCTCCCGTTTTGATTTTGTGGTTTCATACCTTCCGGGATCTAAGAATGTGAAGGCTGATGCCCTGTCAAGGAGTTTTGTGCCTGACTCTCCGGGTGTTCCGGAGCCGGCGGGTATTCTTAAAGAAGGGGTAATTTTGTCTGCCATTTCCCCTGATTTGCGGCGTGTGCTGCAAAAGTTTCAGGCTGATAGACCTGACCGTTGTCCTACGGAGAAACTGTTTGTCCCTGATAGATGGACTGGTAGAGTTATCTCGGAGATTCATTGTTCAGTATTGGCTGGTCATCCTGGAATCTTTGGTACCAGAGATTTGGTGGCTAGATCTTTTTGGTGGCCTTCTTTGTCACGGGATGTGCGTTCTTTTGTGCAGTCCTGTGGGATTTGTGCTCGGGCTAAGCCCTGCTGTTCTCGTGCCAGTGGGTTGCTTTTGCCCTTGCCGATTCCGAAGAGGCCCTGGATGCATATTTCCATGGATTTTATTTCTGATCTCCCTGTTTCTCAAAAGATGTCGGTCATTTGGGTGGTTTGTGATCGCTTCTCTAAGATGGTCCATTTGGTACCCTTATCTAAACTGCCTTTCTTCTCTGATTTGGTGCCATTGTTTTTCCAGCATGTGGTTCGTTTGCATGGCATTCCGGAGAACATCGTCTCGGACAGAGGTTCCCAGTTTGTTTCGAGGTTTTGGCGGTCCTTTTGCGCTAAGATGGGCATTGATTTGTCTTTTTCTTCGGCTTTCCATCCTCAGACTAATGGCCAAACCGAACGAACTAATCAGACTTTGGAGACATATCTGAGATGCTTTGTTTCTGCTGATCAGGATGATTGGGTGTCCTTCTTGCCTTTGGCTGAGTTCGCCCTTAATAATCGGGCCAGCTCGGCTACTTTAGTTTCTCCTTTTTTCTGCAATTCTGGTTTCCATCCTCATTTCTCTTCAGGGCAGGTTGAGCCTTCGGACTGTCCTGGTGTGGATGCGGTGGTGGACAGGTTGCAGCAGATTTGGACTCATGTGGTGGACAATTTGACATTGTCCCAGGAGAAGGCTCAACATTTCGCTAACCGCCGGCGTTGTGTTGGTTCCCGACTTCGTGTTGGGGATTTGGTTTGGTTGTCATCTCGTCACGTTCCTATGAAGGTTTCCTCTCCTAAGTTTAAGCCTCGTTTCATTGGACCATATAAGATTTCTGAGGTTCTTAATCCTGTGTCATTTCGTTTGGACCTTCCAGCTTCTTTTGCCATCCATAATGTGTTCCATAGGTCGTTGTTGCGGAGATACGTGGTGCCTATGGTTCCCTCCGTTGATCCTCCTGCCCCGCTGTTGGTCGAGGGGGAGTTGGAGTATGTGGTGGAGAAGATTTTGGATTCTCGTGTTTCGAGACGGAAACTCCAGTACCTGGTCAAGTGGAAGGGTTATGGTCAAGAAGATAATTCCTGGGTTTTTGCCTCTGATGTTCATGCTGCCGATCTTGTTCGTGCCTTTCATTTGGCTCATCCTGATTGGCCTGGGGGCTCTGGTGAGGGTTTGGTGACCCCTCCTCAAGGGGGGTACTGTTGTGAATTCTGTTGTCGAACTCCCTCCTGTGGTCGTGAATGGTAACATAGTAACATAGTAACATAGTTAGTAAGGCCGAAAAAAGACATTTGTCCATCCAGTTCAGCCTATATTCCATCATAATAAATCCCCAGATCTACGTCCTTCTACAGAACCTAATAATTACTTCGGCGAGTTCTGTCTATGGGCTCCCTCTGGTGGCTATGAGTGAAGCTGCTGCTTCTGAGGTTCCTTACACAGGTGGCGTGGTTTATCCTTTGGTTGGCTTCTCTATTTAACTCCACTCAGATCGTTACTCCATGCCAGCTGTCAATGTTTTAGCATTGGTTCAGTTCGGATCTGCCTGGTGACCTGTCTTCTCCTGCAGAAGCTAAGTTCCTTATTGTTATTTTTGCTCATTGTTTCTTTGTCCAGCTGGTTATCCTGATTTTGTCTTGCTAGCTGGAAGCTCTGGGATGCAGAGTGGCCCCCCCCCCCCCGCACCGTGAATCGGTGCGGAGGTCTTTTTTGCACACTCTGCGTGGTCTTTTGTAGGTTTTTGTGCTGACCGCAAAGATTCCTTAACTATCCTCTGTCTATTTAATAAGTCTGGCCTCTCTTTGCTGAAACCTATTTCATTTCTGCGTTTGTGACTTTCATCTTTTCTCACAGTCATTATATGTGGGGGGCTGCCTATTCCTTTGGGGAATTTCTCTGAGGCAAGGTAGGCTTTATTTTCTATCTCTAGTGCTAGCTAGCTCTGAGGCTGTGACGAGGCGCCTAGGGAGCGTCAGGAGCGCTCCACGGCTATTTTTAGTGTGTGTGATAGGATTAGGGCTTGCAGTCAGCAGAGCTCCCACATCCCAGAGCTCGTCCTGTATGAGTTTAACTATCAGGTCGGGTGCTCCTAACCACCAGGTCATGACAGAGTTTGCCCTTGATAATCGGGCTAGTTCGGCTACTTTGGTTTCGCCTTTTTTTTGTAATTTTGGTTTTCATCCTCCTTTTTCTTCTGGGCAGGTTGAGCCTTCTGACCTTCCTGGTGTGGATTCTGTGGTCGACAGGTTGCAGCAGATTTGGGCTTATGTGGTGGACAATTTGGTGCTGTCTCAGGAGGAGGCTCAGCGTTTTGCTAACCGTCGTCGGTGTGTTGGTTCCCGGCTTCAGGTTGGTGATCTGGTTTGGTTATCTTCCCGTCATGTTCCTATGAAGGTTTCTTCCCCTAAGTTTAAGCCTCGATTTATTGGTCCTTATAGGATTTCTGAGATTATTATTCCGGTGTCCTTTCGCCTGGCGCTTCCGGCCTCTTTTGCTATTCATAATGTCTTCCATAGATCTTTGTTGCGGAAATATGTGGAGCCGGTTGTTCCCTCTGTTGATCCTCCGGCCCCTGTATTGGTCGATGGGGAGTTAGAATATGTTGTTGAGAAGATTTTGGATTCCCGTTTTTCGAGGCGGAAGCTTCAGTACCTTGTCAAGTGGAAGGGTTATGGCCAGGAGGATAATTCTTGGGTTTCTGCCTCTGATGTCCATGCCGTTGATTTGCTTCATGCCTTTCATCGGGCTCATCCTGATCGGCTTGGGGGCTCTGGTGAGGGTTCGGTGACCCCTCCTCAAGGGGGGGTACTGTTGTGAATTCAGCTTTTGAGCTCCCTCCAGTGGTTGTAGAGGGTAATGCAGTTGTGCCTGGACTGCAGGAGTGGACAGGTGTATCTACTAATTGCAAAACTGACTGGGGTATATAGCTTTGCTGGATCCTTTAGTCAGTGCCAGTTGCCCATTGTTCTTGAAGGATTCACTTCCCTGCTGGTCTCTCCAGTTTGCTGTGTTTTTCTACAAAGATAAGTCCTGGCTTTGTTTTTGCTGTCCACCTGCAGTGGACCTTATAGTTCTGTGCATTTTCATGTTTTTGTCTTGTCCAGCTTGGTCTGTGAAGGATTTTTTGCAGCCTAGCTATTTCTCTGGAGATGCAGATATACCCCACATGTCTTTAGTCAGATGTGGTGATCCGTATTTTCTGCGGTGGATATTTTCTAGTATTTTTATACTGATCGCTTAGTACTCTGTTCTATTCTTTCTTTTTAGCTAGTATGGCCTCCTATGCTAAAATCTGATTTCATATCTGCGTATGTTATTTCCCTCTCCTCTCACAGTCAATATTTGTGGGGGGCTATCTATCCTTTGGGGATTTTCTCTGAGGCAAGATAGGTTTCCTGTTTCTGTCTTTAGGGGTAGTTAGATCTTAGGCTGTGCCGAGGGGTCTAGGGAGTGTTAGGTACCCCCCACGGCTACTTTTAGTTGCGCTGCTAGGTTCAGGGTTTGCGGTCAGTACAGGGACCACCTTCTCCAGAGTACGTCTCATGCTGCTCCAAGGTCACCAGATCATAACATCTTCTCTGATGAGTCTAATTTTTAGCTTTGCGAAACACCTGGTCGTCTAATGGTTAGACGGAGACCTGGAGAGGCGTACAAGCCATGGTGTCTTGCACCCACTGTGAAATTTGGTGGGGGATCGGTGATGAACTGGGGATGCTTCAGCAAAGCTGGAATTGGGCAGGTTAATATTTGCGAAGGATGTATGAATCAAACCGCATACAAGGTTATCCTGGAAAAACAGTTGATTCCTTCTGCTCAGGCAATGTTCCCTAACTGTGAGGACTGTTTTTTTCCAGCAGGACAATGCGCCATGCCACACAGCTAGGTCAATCAAGGTGTGGATGAAGGACCACCACATCAAATCTCTGTCATGGTCAGCCCAATCTCCAGACCTGAACCCCATTGAAAACCTCTGGAATGTAATCAAGGGGAACAAGAATAGTCACAAGCCATCAAACAAAGAAAGCTGCTTACATTTTTGTACCAGGAGTGGCATAAGATCACCCAAAAGCAGTGTGAAAAACTGGTGGAAAGCATGCCAAGGCACATGAAAGCTGTGATAAAAAATCATGGATATTCCACAACATATTGATTTCTGAACTCTTCCTGAGTTAAAACATTAGTATTGTTGTTTCTAAATGATTATGAACTTGTTTGTTTTTTTGCATTATTTGAGGTCTGCAAGCAACGCATTTTTTTGTTATTTTGACCATTTCTCATTTTCAGAAAATAAACACAAATCTATTGCTTGGAACTTTGAAGACATGTTGTCAGTAGTTTATAGAATAAAAGAACAATTTACATTTTACTCAAAAATATATCTATAAAGATAAAAATCAGACAAACTGAAAATTTTGCAGTGCTCTCTTAATTTTTTGCCAGAGCTGTTTATATAGAGAGAGAGGGAGAAATAAATATTTGATCCCTTGCTGATTTTGTAAGTTTGCCCACTGACAAGGACATGACCAGTCTATAATTTTAAAGGTAGATTAATTTTAACATTGAGAGATAGAATATCAAAAATAAAATCCAGACAATCACATTGTATAAATTATATACACTATGGTTCCAAAGTTTAGGGTCACCCAGCCAATTTTGTGTTTTCCATGAAAACTCACACTTTTATTAATCAAATGAGTTTCCAAATGAATTGAAAATCTAGTCCAGACATTGACAAGGTTAAAAAGAAAGATTTTTACTTGAAATAATAATTTTCTCCTTCAAACTTTGTTTTCTTCAAAGAATGCTCCCTTTGCAGCAATTACAGCATTGCAGACCTTTGGCATTCTAGCAGTTAATTTGCTGAGGTAATCTGGAGAAATTTCACCCCATGCTTCCAGAAGCCCCTTCCACAAGTTGGTTTGGCTTGATGGGCACTTTTTGCGTACCATACGGTCAAGCTGCTCCCACAACAGCTCAATGGGGTTGAGATCTGGTGACTGCGCTGGCCACTCCATTACAGATAGAATACCAGCTGCCTGCTTCTTCCCTAAATTCTTCTTGCATAATTTGGAGGCGTGCTTTGGGTCATTGCACTGTTGTAGGATGAAATTGGCTCCAATCAAGCGCTGTCCACAGGGTATGGCATGGAATCACAAAATGGAGTGATAGTCTTCCTTATTCAAAATCCCTTTTATCTTGTACAAATATCCCACTTTAATAGCACCAAAGCAGCCCCAGACTATCAAATTACCTCCACCATGCTTGACAGATGGCGTCAGGCACTCTTCCAGCATCTTTTCAGTTGTTCTGCGTCTCACCAAACACCTCAAACTTGGACTCGTCCATCCATAACACTTTTTTCCAATGTTCTTCTGTCCTATGTCTGTGTTCTTTTGTCCATATTAATCCTTTCCTTTTATTAGCCAGTCTCAGATATGGCTTTTTCTTTGCCACTGTGCCCTGAAGGCCAGCATCCCGGAGTCGCCTCTTCACTGTAGACATTGACATTGGCGTTTTGCGTGTACTATTTAATGAAGCTGCCAGTTGAGGACATGTGAGGCGTCGATTTCTCAAACTATAGACTCTAATGCACTTGTCTTCTTGCTCAGTTGTGCAGCGGGGCATCCCACTTCTCTTTCTACTCTGGTTAGAGCCTGTTTGTGCTCTCCTCTGAAGGGAGTAGTACACACGTTGTAGGAAATCTTCAGTTTCTTGGCAATTTCTCTCATGGAATAACCTTCATTTCTAAGAACAAGAATAGACTGTCGAGTTTCACATGAAAGTTCTTTTTTTCTGGCCATTTTGAGAATTTTATGGAACCAACAAATGTAATGCTCCAGATTCTCAACTAGCTCAAAGGAAAGTCAGATTTATAGGCTCTCTAATCAGCCAAACTGTTTTCAGCTGTGCTAAAATACTTGCACATGGGTTTTCAAGGGTATTTTAACCATCCATTAGCCTTCTTATACAGTTAAGAACACTGGAGTGATGGTTGTTGCAAATGGGCCTCTACACACCTATGAAAATATTGCATTACAAACCAGATGTTTGCAGCTAGAATAGTTATTTACCACATTATCAATGCATAGAGTGTATTTGTGAATTATTTAATGTTAGCTTCATTGGAAAAGACTGTGCTTTTCTTTCAAAAATAAGAAAATTTCTAAGTGACCCTAAACTTTGGAATGGTAGTGTAAATTTATTTGCATTTTGCAGTGAGAAATAATTATTTGATCCTCTACCAACCATTAAGAGTTCTGGCTCCTACAGACCAGTTAGACGCTCCTAATCAACTCGATACCTGCATTAAATGATACCTGCATTGTCTTACATAGTCAACTTTATTAAAGACTCCTGTCCACAGACTCAATCAGTCAGACTCTAACCTCTACAACATGGGCAAGACCAAATATCTTTATAAGGATGTCAAGGACAAGATCATAGACCTGCACAAATCTGGAATGGGCTCCAAAACCATAAGTAAGATGCTGGGTGAGGAGACTACTGTTGGTGCAATTGTAAGAAAATGAAAGAAATACATACATAATGACTGTCAATTGACTTCAATCTGGGGCACCATGCAAAATCTCACCTCATGGGGTATCATTGATCATGAGGAAGGCGAGTGATCAGCCTAAAACTACACGGGGGAAACTTATTAATGATATCAAGGCAGCGTGGACCACAGTCACCAATAAAACCATTGGTTACACATTATGTCGTAAAGGTTTGAAATCCTGCAGTGCGCGCAAGGTCCCCCTGCTTAAGAAAGCACATACAGTGGGGCAAAAAAGTATTTAGTCAGTCAGCAATAGTGCAAGTTCCACCACTTAAAAAGATGAGAGGCGTCTGTAATTTACATCATAGGTAGACCTCAACTATGGGAGACAAACTGAGAAAAAAAAATCCAGAAAATCACATTGTCTGTTTTTTTAACATTTTATTTGCATATTATGGTGGAAAATAAGTATTTGGTCAGAAACAAAATTTCATCTCAATACTTTGTAATATATCCTTTGTTGGCAATGACAGAGGTCAAACGTTTTCTGTAAGTCTTCACAAAGTTGCCACACACTGTTGTTGGTATGTTGGCCCATTCCTCCATGCAGATCTCCTCTAGAGCAGTGATGTTTTTGGCTTTTCGCTTGGCAACACGGACTTTCAACTCCCTCCAAAGGTTTTCTATAGGGTTGAGATCTGGAGACTGGCTGGGCCACTCCAGGACCTTGAAATGCTTCTTACGAAGCCACTCCTTCGTTGCCCTGGCGGTGTGCTTTGGATCATTGTCATGTTGAAAGACCCAGCCACGTTTCATCTTCAATGCCTTTGCTGATGGAAGGAGGTTTGCACTCAAAATCTCACGATACATGGCCCCATTCATTCTTTCATGTACCCGGATCAGTCGTCCTGGCCCCTTTGCAGAGAAACAGCCCCAAAGCATGATGTTTCCACCACAATGCTTTACAGTAGGTATGGTGTTTGATGGATGCAACTCAGTATTCTTTTTCCTCCAAACACGACAAGTTGTGTTTCTACCAAACAGTTCCAGTTTGGTTTCATCAGACCATAGGACATTCTCCCAAAACTCCTCTGGATCATCCAAATGCTCTCTAGCAAACTTCAGACGGGCCCGGACATGTACTGGCTTAAGCAGTGGGACACGTCTGGCACTGCAGGATCTGAGTCCATGGTGGCGTAGTGTGTTACTTATGGTAGGCCTTGTTACATTGGTCCCAGCTCTCTGCAGTTCATTCACTAGGTCCCCCCGCATGGTTCTGGGATTTTTGCTCACCGTTCTTTTGATCATTCTGACCCCACGGGGTGGGATTTTGCGTGGAGCCCCAGATCGAGGGAGATTATCAGTGGTCTTGTATGTCTTCCATTTTCTAATTATTGCTCCCACTGTTGATTTCTTCACTCCAAGCTGGTTGGCTATTGCAGATTCAGTCTTCCCAGCCTGGTGCAGGGCTACAATTTTGTTTCTGGTGTCCTTTGACAGCTCTTTGGTCTTCACCATAGTGGAGTTTGGAGTCAGACTGTTTGAGGGTGTGCACAGGTGTCTTTTTATACTGATAACAAGTTTAAACAGGTGCCATTACTACAGGTAATGAGTGGAGGAAAGAGGAGACTCTTAAAGAAGAAGTTACAGGTCTGTGAGAGCCAGAAATCTTGATTGTTTGTTTCTGACCAAATACTTATTTTCCACCATAATATGCAAATAAAATGTTAAAAAAACAAACAATGTGATTTTCTGGATTTTTTTTTCTCAGTTTGTCTCCCATAGTTGAGGTCTACCTATGATGTAAATTACAGACGCCTCTCATCTTTTTAAGTGGTGGAACTTGCACTATTGCTGACTGACTAAATACTTTTTTGCCCCACTGTATGCAGGCCCGTCTGAAGTTTGCCAATGAACACCTGGATTATTCTGTGAGTGATTGGGAGAAGGTGCTGTGGTCAGATGAGACAAAAATTGAGGTCTTTGGCATTAACTCAACTCGTCATGTTTGGAGGAAGAGAAATGCTGCCTATGACCCAAAGAACACCGTCCCCACTGTCAAGCATGGAGGTGGAAACATTATGTAAGGGCACAGGACTACTTCACCGCATCAATGGGAGAATGGATGGAGCCATGTACCGTAAAATCTTGAGTGACAACCACCTTCCCTCCTCCAGGACATTAAAAATGTGTCATGACTTGGTCTTACAGCAAGACAATGACCCAAATCATACAGCCAAGGCAAGAAAGGAGTGGCTCAAAAAGAAGCACATTAAGGTCATGGAGTGGCCTAGCCAGTCTTCAGACCTTAATCCCATATAAAACTTATGGAGTGTTGGAGCTGCCAAACAACAGCCTCAAAATCTTAATGATTTAGAGATGATCTGCAAAGAGGACTGGACCAAAATTCCTGACATGTGCGCAAACCTCATCATCATCAACTACAAAAAATGTCTGACTGCTATGCTTGCCAACAAGGGTTTTGCCACCAAGTATTAAGTCTTGTTTGCCAGAGGGATCAAATACTTATTTCTCACTGAAAAATGCAACTAAATTTATATAATTTATACAATGTGATTTTCTGGATCTTATTTTTGATATTCTATCTCTCAATGTTAAAATTAACCTACCCTTAAAATTATAGACTGTTCATGTTTTTGTCAGTGGACAAACTTACAAAATCAGCAAGGGTTCAAATACTATCCCGTCGAGGTGGGGTGGGCCCGTATGACCACCGACGGGATAGTACGTCATAGCGATCGGCCGCGCTCTCGGGGGGAGCGCGGCCGATCGCGCCGGGTGTCAGCTGCCTATCGCAGCTGACATCCGGCGCTATGTGCCAGGAGCGGTCACGGACCGCTCCCGGCACATTAACCCCCGGCACACCGCGATCAAACATGATCGCGATGTGTCGGCAGTACAGAGAAGCATCGCGCAGGGAGGTGGCTCCCTGCGTGCTTCCCTGAGCCCCCCGGAGCCACCCGGTCTCTTACCTCCTTCCTCGCTGCAGGCCCCGGATCCAAAATGGCCACGGCATCCTGGTCCTGCAGGGAGGGAGGTGGCTTCACAGCGCCTGCTCAGAGCAGGCACTGTGAAGCCTGGAACTGTGCATGTCAGATCGCTGATCTGACACAGTGCACAGCAAAGTGTCAGATCAGCGATCTTACACTATAATATGATGCCCCCCCCCCCCCCCCCCCCGGGGCAATGTTATGGTGAAAAAAAAAAATTTTCACATGTGTAAAAAAAATTCCCCCCAAAATTCCCCCCCCCCCAAAAAAAAAAAATATTGTTCCTATAAATACATTTCTTTATCTTAATAAAAAAAATAAAAATAAAAGTACACATATTTAGTATTGCCACGTTCGTAACCCCACCTATAAGACTGCCCGCTAGTTAACCCCTTCAGTGAACACGGTAAAAAAAAAAAAAAACTAGGCAAAAAACAACGCTTTATTATCATACCGCCAAACAAAAAGTGGAATAACACGCGATCAAAAAGACGGATATAAATAACCATGGTACTGCTGAAAACGTCATCTTGTCCCGCAAAAACCAAGCTGCCAGCATCATCAGCGAAAAAATAAAAAAGTTATAGTCCTCAGAATAAAGCGATGCACAAAATAATAATTTTTTCTATAAAATTGTTTTTATCGTATAAAAGCGCCAAAACATAAAAAAATTATATAAATGAGGTAAAGCTGTAATCGTACTGACCCGAAGAATAAAACTGCTTTATCCATTTTACCAAACGCGGAACGGTATAAACGCCTCCCCCAAAAGAAATTCATGAATAGCTGGTTTTTGGTCATTCTGCCTCACAAAAATCGGAATAAAAAGCGATCAAAAATAGTCACGTGCCCGAAAATGTTAGCAATAAAAACGTCAACTCGTCCCGCAAAAAACAAGACCTCACATGACTCTGTGGACCAAAATATGGAAAAATTATAGCTCTCAAAATATGGTAACGCAAAAAATATTTTTTGCAATAAAAAGCGCCTTTCAGTGTGTGATGGCTGCCAATCATAAAAATCCGCAAAAAACCCGCTATAAAAGTAAATCAAACCCCCTTTCATCACCCCCTTAGTTAGGGAAAAATTAAAAATTTTTTAAAAAATGTATTTATTTCCATTTTCCCATTAGGGTTAGGGTTAGGGCTGGGGCTAGGGCTAGGGTTAGGGCTAGGGTTAGGGTTAGGGCTAGGGTTAAGGCTACAGTTAAGGTTGGGGCTAAAGTTAGAGTTAGGGCTAAAGTTAGGGTTTGGATTACATTTACGTTTGGGAATAGGGTTGGGATTAGCGCTAGGGGTGTGTCAGGGTTAGGGGTGTGTTTAGGGTTACCGTTGAGATTAGGGTTAGGGGTGTGTTTGGATTAGGGTTTCAGTTATAATTGGGGGGTTTCCACTGTTTAGGCACATCAGGGGCTCTCCTAACGCGACATGGCGTCCGATCTCAATTCCAGCTAATTCTGCGTTGAAAAAGTAAAACAGTGCTCCTTCCCTTCCGAGCTCTCCCGTGTGCCCAAACAGGGGTTTACCCCAACGTATGGGGTATCAGTGTAATCAGGACACATTGGACAACAACTTTTGTGGTCCAATTTCTCCTGTTACCCTTGGGAAAATACAAAACTGGGGGCTAAAAAATAATTTTTGTGGAAAAAAAAGATTTTTTATTTTCACGGCTCTGCGTTATAAACTGTAGTGAAACACTTGGGGGTTCACAGTTCTCACAACACATCTAGATAAGTTCTTGGGGGGTCTAGTTTCCAATATGGGGTCACTTGTGGGGGGTTTCTACTGTTTAGGTACATTAGGGGCTCTGCAAACGCAATGTGACGCCTGCAAACCATTCCATCTAAGTCTGCTTTCCAAATGGCGCTCCTTCCCTTCCGAACTCTCCCATGCGCCCAAACGGTGATTCCCCCCCACATATGGGGTATCAGTGTACTCAGGACAAATTGGACAACAACTTTTGGGGTCCTATTTCTCCTGTTACCCTTGGGAAAATACAAAACTGGGGGTAAAAAATAATTTTTGTGGGAAAAAAAAGATTTTTTATTTTCACGGCTCTGCGTTATAAACTGTAGTGAAACACTTTGGGGTTCAAAGTTCTCACAACACATCTAGATAAGTTCCTTGGGGGGTCTAGTTTCCAATATGGGGTTACATGTGGGGGGTTTCTACTGTTTAGGTACATTAGGGGCTCTTCAAACGCAATGTGACGCCTGCAGACCAATCCATCTAAGTCTGCATTCCAAATGATGCTCCTTCCCTTCCGAGCTCTGCCATGCGCTCAAACGGTGGTTTCCCCCACATATCGGGTATCAGCGTACTCAGGACAAATTGGACAACAACATTTAGGGTCCAATTTCCCCTGTTACCCTTGGAAACATACAAAACTGGGCGCTAAAAAATAATTTTTGTGGAAAAAAAAATTTTTTTTATTTGCACGGCTCTGCGTTATAAAATTTAGTGAAACACTTGGGGGTTCAAAGCTCTCACAACATATCTATATGAGTTCCGTAGGGGGTCTACTTTCCAATATGGGGTCACTTGTGGGGGGTTTCTACTGTTTAGGTACATTAGAGGCTCTGCAAATGCAATGTGACGCCTGCAGAAGATTCCATCTAAGTCTGCATTCCAAATGGCGCTCCTTCCCTTCCGAGCCCTCCCATGTGCCCAAACGGTGGTCCCCCCCCCCACATATGGGGTATCAGCGTACTCAGGACAAATTGAACAACAACTTTTGCGGTCCAATTTCTCCTGGTACCCTCGGGAAAATACAAAACTGGGGGCTAAAAAATAATTTTTGTGGGAAAAAAATGTTTTTTTTTTATGGCTCTGCATTATAAACTTCTGTGAAGCCCTTGGTGGGTCAAAGTGCTCACCACACATCCAGATATGTTCCTTAGGGGGTCTACTTTCCAAAATGGTGTCACTTGTGGGGGGTTTCAATGTTTAGGCACATCAGTGGCTCTCCAAATGCAACATGGCGTCCCATCTCAATTCCTGTGAATTTTGCATTGATAAGTCAAACGGTGCTCCTTCCCTTCCGAGCTCTCCCATGCGCCCAAACAGTGGTTTACCCCCACATATCGGGTATCAGCTTACTCAGGACAAATTGTACAACAACTTTTGGGGTCCAATTTCTTCATTTACCCTTGGGAAAATAAAGAATTGGGGGCAAAAATATTATTTTTGTGAAAAAATATGATTTCTTATTTTTACGGTTCTGCATTATAAACTTCTGTGAAGCACTTGGTGGGTCAAAGTGCTCACCACACCTCTAGATAAGTTCCTTAGGGGGTCTACTTTCCAAAATGGTGTCACTCCAAAACGCATCATGGCGTCCCATCTCAATACCTGTCAATTTTGCATTGAAAAGTCAAATTGCCTTCCTTCGCTTCCGAGCTCTGTCATGCGCACAAACAGTGGTTTACCCCCACATATCGGGTATCGTCGTACTCAGGACAAATTGTAGAACAACTTTTGGAGTCCATTTTCTCCTGTTACCCTTGGTAAAATAAAACAAATTGGAGCTGAAGTAAATTTTTTGTGAAAAAAAGTTAAATGTTCATTTTTATTTAAACATTCCAAAAATTCCTGTGAAACACCCAAAGGGTTAATAAACTTTTTGAATGTGTTTTTGAGCACCTTGAGGGCTGCAGTTTTTAGAATGGTGTCACACTTGGGTATTTTCTAACATATAGACCCCTCAAAATGACTTCAAATGAGATGTGGTCCCTAAAAAAAATGGTGTTGTAAAAATGAGAAATTGCTGGTCAACTTTTAACCCTTATAACTCTCTAACAAAAAAAAATTTTGGTTCCAAAATTGTGCTGATGTAAAGTAGACATGTGGGAAATGTTACTTATTAAGTATTTTGTGTGACATATCTCTGTGATTTAATTGTATAAAAATTCAAAGTTGGAAAATTGCGAAATTTTCAAAATTTTCGCTAAATTTCCGTTTTTTTCACAAATAAACGCAGGTAATATCAAATAATTTTTACCACTATCATGAAGTACAATATGTCATGAGAAAACAATGTCAGAATCACTGGGATCTGTTGAAGCGTTCCAGAGTTATAACCTCATAAAGGGACAGTGGTCAGAATTGAAAAAATTCGCCTGGTCATTGACGTGCAAACCACCCTTGGGGGTAAAGGGGTTAAAATCTATTAAAAATTAATACTTTTATTTGTGGTAAAGTTAATTTGTCCATTTACATTTGAGCCCCTGAAATTAGGAGGCTTGGTAGAAAATTGGTTGCAATTCCTAAACATTTCACAGAATATTTTTTTCAACCCCTTTAATTAAACCTGAAAGTCTACGCTTCAATTGAATGTCGGTTGCTTCATTTTAAATCCAAAATAGTGGCCTGCAGAGCCAAAATCACAAAGATTTGATCACTGTCCACGAAATCCACTGGCAAATGGATAATATTATGTAGGAGAAAAGAGGTCACACTCCAAACATGGTAAAAGACATGATTTTCTTTTCACGTTGTTTGCTATGTTTATACAGTCATGGCCGAAAGTGTCGTTATCTTTGAAATTGTTCCAGAAAATTATTGCAATTACACATTTGTTATATGCATGTTTATTTCCTTTGTGTGTATTGGAACACAACAGCCCCCCAGAAAATCAAGGCAAATTAAACATAATTTCACACAAAACCCTCAAAATGGGCCGGACAAAATTGTTGGTAACCAACTTTGTTTCAAGAATGTGATGCTTGTTCAAATTCACCAGTGGCAAGAAGCAATCATAAAAAGGGAAAGACCAGACTAATAGTGGTATGCACAACCACATAGTTGTAAAATATCCAAAACCTTTATTATCACCTTAGAAAATACATATAAAAACAATTAAAAACATAGAATACACAAAAAACACCCCCACTCATTAATAATAAATGTTCTATATCAAATTATGAGCCCGCTAGAGGAACAATACAAATATTGTAGAAGACTAATAAAGGCGGTTACAGGCTGAAAAACCCGTGTGCATAGTAATAAATACATTAAATATCAAGGGACAAAACAAAGCACTCCGGATAAATGCCATATGCAAATGACCCTTAGGGAGCTTTCCTAATATTGGTCACATGAATACAACCTGATACTTGATCGCAGAATTGTGCACCATAGTCCTATATTCCTAAGAGAGCTGTATGGGTCAAGTGGCTCATAATGCGAATACAGAAGCCGCCCTGTGGCAGGCTCAAAAGGATAAGACTCCTGAAAGGAGTAAGATGGGTATAATAACCCTAGAGTGGATGAGGAGGGTTGAGGCAAAGGCCCCACGCGTATCGCTGCTGCAGCAGCATCGTCAGGGAAAGTGAGCTAGAGGTGAGCAAATACGGTTTTAAATACATTCAGAAATGAAGTAAAGAACATACCGCTGTGTCTGGGTAGGACTGGAAAGCGCCAGGAGGAGCACTGGCCACATGGACAGGCAGAAGTGTACATGACGTCCATAGTGAAAGCAGCGTGTGCGCACCCACGACTCAGTGCCGAGTCGCGTTGCGCCTGCAACAGCTGTGGCAAAAAGCACGCTTAGGCATTATGAAAATCACACCCGAAACCAGATAAAAAGGGGAGAAGTTTGGCTCAGTCTTTGCATTGTGAGAACTGTCTAAGTACTTATGAACCAAAATGATTGAAAAATATCAACAATCTCCAGAGATCTTGATGTTCCTTTGTCCACAGTGCGCCACATAATCAAGAAGTTTACAACCCATGGCACTGTAGCTAATATCCCTGGACATGGACAGCAGAGAAAAATTGTTGAATGGTTGCGACGCAGGTAAATCCGAATGGTGGATAAGCAGCCTCAATCAAGTTCCAAAGAAATTCAACCTGTCCTGCAGGCTCAGGGTGCATCAGTGTCAGCGTGAACTCTCCTTCGACATTTGAATGAAATGAACTGCTACGGCAGGAGACCCAGGAGGACCCCACTACTTACACAGAGACATAAAGAAGCTAGACTGCATTCCTTCTGGGAAAGCATCTTGTGGACAGAGGATACTAAGATTGAGCTTTTGGTAAAGCACATAATTCTACTGTTTACCGAAAACAGAGCGAGGCCTACAAAGAAAAGAGCACAGTACCTACAGTGAAATATGGTGGAGCTTTAAAGATATTTTGGGGTTGTTTTGCTGCCTCTGGCACTCAGTGTCTTGACTGTGTGTAAGGCATCATGAAATCTGAAGATTGCTGTAGAATTTTGGGTTACAGCGCAATGTAGTGCCCAGTATTAGAAAGCTGGGTTTGCATCCTATGCCATGGTTCTTCTAGCAGGACAATGACCCCAAACATACTTGAAGAACCACTAAGAAATGGATGAAAACAAAGCACTGGAGAGTTCTGAAGTTGCCAGGAATGAGTCTGGATCTAAATCCAATTGAATACCTGTGGAGAGATCTTAAAATTGCTGTTGGCAGAAGGCACCCTCCAGATATGAGAGACCTGGAGCAATTTGCAAAGAAGAGTGGTCAAAAATTCCAGTTGAGAGGTGTAAGAAGCTTGTTGATGGTTATAGGAAGCGATTGATTGCAGTTAATTATTTCAAAGGGTGTGCAACCAAATATTAAGCCGAGGATGCCACCAATTATGTTTAATTTGTGTTTTTTTTCTCTGATATGTGCAGAGGCACTGATTTTTGTGGTGACCCAAGCTCAGTTCACATCCAGATCTTGTAAGTACTGTAAACCAATCTACCATATATACTCGAGTATAAGCCGACCCGAGTATAAGCCGACCCGCCTAATTTTGCCACAAAAAACTGGGAAAACTTAATGACTCGAGTATAAAGCTAGGGTGGGAAATGCAGCAGCTACCGGTAAATGTCAAAAGTAAAAATAGATACCAATAAAGGGTAAAATTAATTGAGACATCAGTAAGTTAAGTGTTTTTGAATATCCATATTGAATCAGGAGCCCCATATAATGCTCCATAAAGTTTATGGTGGCCCCATAAGATGCTCCATATCAAAATATGCCCCATATAATCCTTCATAAAGGTTAATAATGGCCCCATAAGATGCTCCATAGACATATTTGCCCAATATAATGCTGCACAAATGCTGATTGTGGCCCCATACAGACACTTGCCCCATATAGTGCTGCACAAACGTTATGGCCCCATACAGACACTTGCCCCATATAGTGCTGCACAAATGTTATGGCCCCATACAGTGCTGCACAAACGTTATGGCCCCATATAGTGCTGCACAAACGTTATGGCCCCATATAGTGCTGCACAAACGTTATGGTCCCATATAGTGCTGCACAAACGTTATGGCCCCTTACAGTGCTGCACAAACGTTATGACCCCATACAGTGCTGCACAAACATTATGGCCCCATACAGTGCTGCACAAACGTTATGGCCCCATACAGTGCTGCACAAACGTTATGGCCCCATATAGTGCTGCACAAACGTTATGGCCCCATATAGTGCTGCACAAACGTTATGGCCCCATATAGTGCGGCACAAACGTTATGGCCCCATATAGTGCTGCACAAACGTTATGGCCCCATAGATGCCTCATGCAGACACTTGCCCCATTTGCTGTGATAAAAAAAAAATCACATACTCACCTCTCCGTCGCTCAGGCCCCCGGCACTTTCAATATTCACGTGCTCCTCGTTCCGGCGCCGCTCCATCTTCAGCACTGGCGTTCAGGCTGAGGGCGCAAACTAACCACGTCACCGCGCCCTCTGACCTGAGCACCACTGCTGAAGATGGAGCAGCGCCGAAACGAGGAGCAGGTGAGTATCGCGCACCGCTCCCCCTCCCCGTTATACTTACCTGCTCCTGGCCGGGGAAGCAGGGACTGCACAGCGCCAGAAGCAGGTAAGTATAATTAGACAGCCCCCGCTCCCCCTCACCTGCCGACACCTGGGTATGACTCTAGTATAAGCCGAGAGGGGGACTTTCAGCCCAAAAAAGTGGGCTGAAAATCTCGGCTTATACTCGAGTATATACGGTAAATGGTTTCCAAATACCACATTCCTCATCAGAGGAGAATTTGTGTTTTAAACAGGTAGAGAAGAGTAAGCAGTTGCCAGAAAACTTTGGCAGCAGTTTATCTCCTGCAGAAACAAAGGATCAGACATTTCAATGAAAAATGCCGGATCCTTCTGTACCCCCAACAGATGATGCTGGGAGATAGCCGACCATTTAACCCCTTAGTGACAGAGCCAATTTGGTACTTAATGACCAAGCCAATTTTTACAATTCTGACCACTGTCAATTTATGTGGTTACAACTCTGCAACGCTTCAACGGATGCCGCTGATTCTGTGAATGTTTTTTCGTGACATATTGTACTTTATGGTACTGGTAACATTTCTTCGGTATGAATTGCGTTATTTATGAAAAACAAATGGAAATATGGCAAACATTTTGAAATTTTTGCACTTTTCAAACTTTGAATTTTTACGCCCTTTAACCCCTTCATGACCTTGGGATTTTTCATTTTTCCATGTTCATTTTTCACTCCCCTCCTTCCCAGAGCCATAACTTTTTTATTTTTCCGTCAATTTGGCCATGTGAGGGCTTATTTTTTGCGGGACGAGCTGTACTTTTGAACAACATCATTGGTTTTAGCATGTCGTGTACTAGAAAACGGGAAAAAAAATTCCAAGTGCGGTGAAATTGCAAAAAAGTGCAATCCCACACTTGTTTTTTGTTTGGATTTTTTGCTAGGTTCACTAAATGCTAAAACTGACCTGACATTATGATTCTCCAGTACGAGTTCATAGACACCTAATATGACTAGGTTATTTTTTACCTAAGTGGTGAAAAAAAATTCCAAACTTTGCTAAAAAAATATAAAATAAATAAAAATTGCGCCATTTTCCGATACTTGTAGCGTCTCCATTTTTCATGATCTGGGGTCGGTTTAGGGCTTATTTTTTTTGCGTGCCGAGATGACGTTTTTAATGATAGCATTTTGGTGCAGATACGTTCTTTTGATCGCCCGTTATTGCATTTTAATGCAATGCCACGGCGACCAACAAAACGTAATTCTGGCGTTTCGAATTTTTTTCTCGCTACGCTGTTTAGCGATCAGGTTAATGCTTTTTTTAAATTGATAGATCGGGCGATTCTGAGCGCGGCGATATCAAATATGTGTAGATTTTATTTATTTTTTTTTATTTTGATTGGGGCGAAAGGGGGGTGATTTAACCCCTTTACCCCCAAGGGTGGTTTGCACGTTAATGACCAGGCCAATTTTTACAATTCTGACCACTGTCCCTTTATGAGGTTATAACTCCGAAACGCTTCAACGGATCCTGGTGATTCTGACATTGTTTTCTCGTGACATATTGTACTTCATGATAGTGGTAAAATTTCTTTGATAGTACCTGCGTTTATTTGTGAAAAAAACGGAAATTTGGCGAAAATTTTGAATATTTCGCAATTTTCAAACTTTGAATTTTTATGCAATTAAATCACAGAGATATGTCACACAAAATACTTAATAAGTAACATTTCCCACATGTCTCCTTTACATCAGCATAATTTTGGAACCAATTTTTTTTTTTGTTAGGGAGTTATAAGGGTTAAAAGTTGACCAGCAATTTCTCATTTTTACAACACCATATTTTTTTAGGGACCACGTCTCATTTAAAGTCATTTTGAGGGGTCTATATGATAGAAAATGCCCAAGTGTGACACCATTCTAAAAACTGCACCCCTCAAGGTGCTCAAAACCACATTCAAGAAGTTTATTAACCCTTCAGGTGTTTAATAGGAATTTTTGGAATGTTTAAATAAAAATGAACATTTAACTTTTTTACACAAAAAATTTACTTCAGCTCCAATTTGTTTTATTTTACCAAGGGTAACAGGAGAAATTGGACCCAGAAAGTTGTTGTCCAATTTGTCCTGAGTACGCTGATACCCCATATGTGGCAGTAAACCACTGTTTGGGCGCATGGGAGAGCTCGGAAGGGAAGGAGCGCTATTTGACTTTTCAATGCAAAATTGACAGGAATTGAGATGGGACGCCATGTTGCGTTTGGAGAGCCACTGATGTGCCTAAACATTGAAACCCCCCACAAGTGACACCATTTTGGAAAGTAGACCCCCTAAGGAACTTATCTGGATGTGTGGTGAGCACTTTGACCCACCAAGTGCTTCACAGAAGTTTATAATGCAGAACCGTAAAAATAAAAAATCATATTTTTTCACAAAAATTATATTTTTGCCCCCAATTTTTTATTTTTCCAAGGGTAAGAGAAGAAATTGGACCTCAAAAGTTGTTGTCCAATTTGTCCTGAGTACGCTGATACCCCACATGTGGCAGTAAACCACTGTTTGGGCGCATGGGAGAGCTCGGAAGGGAAGGAGCGCAGTTTGACTTTTCAATGCAAAATTGACAGAAATTGAGATGGGACGCCATGTTGCGTTTGGAGAGCCACTGATGTGCCTAAACATTGAAACCCCCCACAAGTGACACCATTTTGGAAAGTAGACCCCCTAAGGAACTTATCTAGAGGTGTGGTGAGCACTTTGACCCACCAAGTGCTTCACAGAAGTTTATAATGCAGAACCGTAAAAATAAAAAATCATATTTTTTCACAAAAATTATATTTTTGCCCCCAATTTTTTATTTTTCCAAGGGTAAGAGAAGAAATTGGACCTCAAAAGTTGTTGTACAATTTGTCCTGAGTACGCTGATACCCCATATGTGGCAGTAAACCACTGTTTGGGCGCATGGGAGAGCTCGGAAGGGAAGGAGCACCATTTGACTTTTCAATGCAAAATTGACAGGAATTGAGATGGGACGCCATATTGCGTTTGGAGAGCCACTGATGTGCCTAAACATTGAAACCCCCCACAAGTGACACCATTTTGGAAAGTAGACCCCCTAAGGAACTTATCTGGATGTGTGGTGAGCACTTTGACCCACCAAGGGCTTCACAGAAGTTTATAATGCAGAGCCATAAAAATAAAACAAAATTTTTTCCCACAAAAATTATTTTTTAGCCCCCAGTTTTGTATTTTCCCTAGGGTAACAGGAGAAATTGGACCCCAAAAGTTGTTGTCCAATTTGTCCTGAGTACGCTGATACCCCATATGTGGGGGGGAACCACCGTTTGGGCGCATGGGAGGGCTCGGAAGGGAAGGAGCGCCATTTGGAATGCAGACTTAGATGGAATGGTCTGCAGGCGTCACATTGCGTTTGCAGAGCCCCTAATGTACCTAAACAGTAGAAACCCCCCACAAGTGACACCATTTTGGAAAGTAGACCCCCTAAGGAACTCATCTTGATGTGTTGTGAGAGCTTTGAACCCCCAAGTATTTCACTACAGTTTATAACGCAGAGCCATGCAAATAAAAAATATTTTTTTTTCCACAAAAATTATATTTTAGCCCCCAGTTTTGTATTTTTCCAAGGTTAGCAGGAGAAATTGGACCCTAAATGTTGTTGTCCAATTTGTCCTGAGTACGCTGATATCCGATATGTGGGGGGGAACCACCGTTTGGGCGCATGGGAGGGCTCGGAAGGGAAGGAGCATCATTTGGAATGCAGACTTAGATGGATTGGTCTGCAGGCGTCACATTGCGTTTGTAGAGCCCCTAATGTACCTAAACAGTAGAAACCCCCCACAAGTGACCCCATATTGGAAACTAGACCCCTCAATGAACTTATCTAGATGTGTTGTGAGAACTTTGAACCCCCAAGTGTTTCACTAC
Source organism: Ranitomeya imitator (assembly GCF_032444005.1). Taxonomy (NCBI): domain Eukaryota; kingdom Metazoa; phylum Chordata; class Amphibia; order Anura; family Dendrobatidae; genus Ranitomeya; species Ranitomeya imitator. The sequence continues at coordinate 482,830,960 of NC_091283.1, read as the reverse complement.
AGTTTATAACGCAGAGCCGTGAAAATAAAAAATCTTTTTGTTTTCCCACAAAAATTATTTTTTAGCCCCCAGTTTTGTATTTTCCCAAGGGTAACAGGAGAAATTGGTCCACAAAAGTTGTTGTCCAATTTGTCCTGAGTACGCTGATACCCCATATGTTGGGGTAAACTCCTGTTTGGGCACACAGGAGAGCTCGGAAGGGAAGGAGCACTGTTTTACTTTTTCAACGCAGAATTGGCTGGAATTGAGATCGGACGCCATGTCGTGTTTGGAGAGCCCCTGATGTGCCGAAACAGTGGAAACCCCCCAATTATAACTGAAACCCTAATCTAAAGACACCCCTAACCCTAATTCCAACGGTAACCCTAACCACACCTCTAACCCTGACACACCCCTAACCCTAATCCCAACCCTATTCCCAACTGTAAATGTAATCTAAACCCTAACCCTAACTTTAGCCCCAACCCTAACTGTAGCCCCAACCCTAACCCTAACCCTAGCCCTAACCCTAGCCCTAACCCTAGCCCTAACCCTAACCCTAGCCCTAACCCTAGCCCTAACCCTAGCCCTAACCCTAGCCCTAACCCTAGCCCTAGCCCTAGCCCTAATGGGAAAATGGAAATAAATACATTTTTTTTTTATTTTTCCCTAACTAAGGGGGTGATGAAGGGGGGTTTGATTTACTTTTATAGCGAGTTTTTTAGCGGATTTTTATGATTGGCAGCCGTCACACACTGAAAGACCCTTTTTATTGCAAAAAATATTTTTTGCAATACCACATTTTGAGAGCTATAATTTTTCCATATTTTGGTCCACAGAGTCATGTGAGGTCTTGTTTTTTGCGGGACGAGTTGACGTTTTTATTGAAAACATTTTTGGGCACGTGACATTTTTTGATCGCTTTTTATTCCGATTTTTGTGAGGAAGAATGACCAAAAGCCAGCTATTCATGAATTTCTATTGGGGGAGGCGTTTATACCGTTCCGCGTTTGGTAAAATTGATAAATCAGTTTTATTCTTCGGGTCAGTGCGATTACAGTGATACCTCATTTATATCATTTTTTTATGGTTTGGCGCTTTTATACGATAAAAACTATTTTACAGAAAAAATAATTATTTTTGCATCGCTTTATTCTCAGGACTATAACTTTTGGCGGCTCTTTTTTTGCGGGACAATATGACGCTTTCAGCGGTACCATGGGTATTTATATCTGTCTTTTTGATCGCGTGTTATTCCACTTTTTGTTCGGCGGTATGATAATAAAGCGTTGTTTTTTGCCTCGTTTTTTTTTTTTTTCTTACGGTGTTTACTGAAGGGGTTAACTAGTGGGACAGTTTTATAGGTCGGGTCGTTACGGACGCGGCGATACTAAATATGTGTACTTTTATTGTTTTTTTTTTTTTTATTTAGATGAAGAAATGTATTTATGGGAATAATATTTTTTATTTTTTTTCATTATTTTGGAATATTTTTTTTTATTTTTTTTACACATTTGGAAATTTTTTTTTTTACTTTTTTACTTTGTCCCAGGGGGGGACATCACAGATCAGTGATCTGACAGTTTGCACAGCACTCTGTCAGATCACTGATCTGACATGCAGCGCTGCAGGCTTCACAGTGCCTGCTCTGAGCAGGCTCTGTGAAGCCACCTCCCTCCCTGCAGGACCCGGATCCGCGGCCATCTTGGATCCGGGGCTGGAGGGAGCAGGGAGGGAGGTGAGACCCTCGCAGCAACGCGATCACATCGCGTTGCTCCGGGGGTCTCAGGGAAGCCCGCAGGGAGCCCCCTCCCTGCGCGGTGCTTCCCTGCACCGCCGGCACATCGCGATCATCTTTGATCGCGGTGTGCCAGGGGTTAATGTGCCGGGGGCGGTCCGTGACCGCTCCTGGCACATAGTGCCGGATGTCAGCTGCGATAAGCAGCTGACACCCGGCCGCGATCGGCTGCGCTCCCCCCGTGAGCGCGGCCGATCGGCTATGACGTACTATCCCGTCCAGGGTCAGATAAGCCCAGGGCACCTCGACGGGATAGTACGTCTAAGGTCACAGAGGGGTTAAACTTTTTTATTTTTTTTTATTTTTTTCACATTTTTTAAAACTTTTTTTTTTTACTTTTGCCATGCTTCAATAGCCTCCATGGGAGGCTAGAAGCAGGCACAACCCGATCGCCTCTGCTACATAGCAGCGATCTGCTGTTCGCTGCTATGTAGCAGAATTGCAGGTGTGCTGTGAGCGCCGACCACAGGGTGGCGCTCACAGCTACCGGCGATCAGTAACCATAGAGGTCTCAAGGACCTCTATGGTTACAATGGAGAAGCATCGCCGACCTCCGATCATGTGACGGGGGTCGGCGATGACGTCATTTCCGGCCGCCCGGCTGGATGCGGTAGTTAAATGCCGCTGTCTGCGTTTGACAGCGGCATTTAACTAGTTAATAGGCGCGGGCAGATCGCGATTCTGCTCGCGCCTATTACGGGTACATGTCAGCTGCTGGCTCACCACCGGAGCCCGCATCAAAGCGGGGCTTCTGACCTCGGACGTACTATCCCGTCCGAGGTCAGAAAGGGGTTAATCAGAGAGAGATGTCACACAAAATATTTAATAACATTTCCCACATGTCTACTTTACATCAGCACAATTTTGTAAATATTTTTTTTGGTTAAGAAGTTATAAGGATTAAAATTTTACCAGTGATTTCTCATTTTTACAAAAAAATTTACAAAACCATTTTTTTTAGGGACCACATCACATTTCAAGTCACTTTGAGGGGGCTACATGACAGAAAATACCCAAAAGTGACACCATTCTAAAAACTGCACCCCTCAAGATGCTCATACCCACATTCAAGAAGTTTATTAACCCTTTCACAGGAACTGAAGCAATGTGGAAGGAAAAAATGAACATTTAACTTTTTTCACAAACATTTTACTTCAGAACCATTTTTTTTATTTTCACAAGTGTAAAAAGAGAAAATGAACCACAAAATTTGTTGTGCAATTTCTCCTGAATACACCGATACCCCATATATGGGGAAATTGACTGTTTGGGTGCACGGCAGGGCTTGGAAGAGAAGAAGTGCCCTTTCACTTTTTCAACGCAGAGTTGGCTGGAATTGAGATTGGGCGCCATGTCACATTTGGAGAGCCTCTGATGCGCCTAAACAGTGGAAACTCCCCACAAGTGACCCCATTTTGGAAACTAGACCCCCAAGGAACTTATCTAGATGTGCAGTGAGCACTTTAAACCCCCAAGTGCTTCACAGAAGTTTATAACGTAGAGCTGTGAAAATAGTCATATTTTTTCCACAAAAATTATCTTTTCGCCCAATTTTTTAATTTTTTCAAGGGTTAACAGGAGAAACTAGACCCCAAAAGTTGTTCTACAGTTTGTCCTGAGTATGTTCATACCGTATATGTGGGGGTAAACCACTGTTTGGACGCACGGTGGAGCTCGGAAGGGAACGATTGCCGTTTGACTTTTTCAACGCAGAATTATCTAGAATTGAGATCGATTGGAGAGCCCCTGATGTGCCTAAACAGTAGAAACTTGCTACAAGTAACCCCATTTTGGAAACTAGACCTCCCAAGGAAAGTATCTAGATGTGCAGTGAGCACTTTGAACGCCCCAGTGCTTCACAGAAGTTTAAAACGTAGAGCTGTGAAAATGAAAAATATTTTTTCCACAAAAATGATCTTTTTGTCTCCAATTTTTTATTTTCTCATGGGTAACAGGAGAACTTAGACCCCAAAAGTTGTTGTGCAATTTGTATTGAGTATGCTAATAACCCCATATGTGGGGGTAAACCACTGTTTGGGCGCACAACAGAACTTGGAAGGGAAGGAGCGCCATTTGACTTTTTCAACGCAGAATTGGCTGGAATTGAGATTGGACGCTATGTTGCGTTTGGAGAGCCCCTGATGTGCCTAAATAGTAGAAACCCCACCACAAGTGACATCATTTTGGAAACTAGGCCCCCCAAGGAACTTATCTAGATGTGTGGTGAGCATATTGGACCCCCAAGTGCTTCACAGAAGTTTATAACCTAGAGCTGTGAAAATAAAAAATCATATTTTTCCACAAAAATGGTATTTTTGCCCCCAATTTTTATTTTCCCAAGGGTAACAAGTTAGACCCCAAAAGGTGTTGTACAATTTGTCCTGAGTATGCTGATACCCCACATGTGGGGGTAAATCACTGTTTGGGCTCACGGCAGAGCTCGGAAGGGAAGGAGCGCCGCTTGACTTTTTCAACGCAGAATTGGCTGGAATAGACATCGGATGCCATGCCGTGTTTGGAGAGCGCCCAATGTGCCTAAACAGTGGAAACCCCACAAGTGACACAATTTTGGAAAATAGACCCCGCCAAGGAACTTATTTAGATGTGTGGTGAGCTCTTTGAACCCCCAAGTGCTTCACAGAAGTTTATAACGTAGAGCTGTGAAAATAAATATTTTTTCCACAAAAATGATCTTTTCGCCCCCAATTTTTTATTTTCCCAAGGGTAACGAGAAATTAGACCCCAAAAGTTGTTGTGCAATTTGTCCTGAGTGCGCTGATACCCCATATACAGTGGGGCAAAAAAGTATTTAGTCAGTCAGCAATAGTGCAAGTTCCACCACTTAAAAAGATGAGAGGCGTCTGTAATTTACATCATAGGTAGACCTCAACTATGGGAGACAAACTGAGAAAAAAAAATCCAGAAAATCACATTGTCTGTTTTTTTAACATTTTATTTGCATATTATGGTGGAAAATAAGTATTTGGTTAGAAACAAAATTTCATCTCAATACTTTGTAATATATCCTTTGTTGGCAATGACAGAAGTCAAACGTTTTCTGTAAGTCTTCACAAGGTTGCCACACACTGTTGTTGGTATGTTGGCCCATTCCTCCATGCAGATCTCCTCTAGAGCAGTGATGTTTTTGGCTTTTCGCTTGGCAACACGGACTTTCAACTCCCTCCAAAGGTTTTCTATAGGGTTGAGATCTGGAGACTGGCTAGGCCACTCCAGGACCTTGAAATGCTTCTTACGAAGCCACTGCTTCGTTGCCCTGGCGGTGTGCTTTGGATCATTGTCATGTTGAAAGACCCAGCCACGTTTCATCTTCAATGCCCTTGCTGATGGAAGGAGGTTTGCACTCAAAATCTCACGATACATGGCCCCATTCATTCTTTCATGTACCCGGATCAGTCGTCCTGGCCCCTTTGCAGAGAAACAGCCCCAAAGCATGATGTTTCCACCACCATGCTTTACAGTAGGTATGGTGTTTGATGGATGCAACTCAGTATTCTTTTTCCTCCAAACACGACAAGTTGTGTTTCTACCAAACAGTTCCAGTTTGGTTTCATCAGACCATAGGACATTCTCCCAAAACTCCTCTGGATCATCCAAATGCTCTCTAGCAAACTTCAGACGGGCCCGGACATGTACTGGCTTAAGCAGTGGGACACGTCTGGCACTGCAGGATCTGAGTCCATGGTGGCGTAGTGTGTTACTTATTGTAGGCCTTGTTACATTGGTCCCAGCTTTCTGCAGTTCATTCACTAGGTCCCCCCGCGTGGTTCTGGGATTTTTGCTCACCGTTCTTGTGATCATTCTGACCCCACGGGGTGTGATTTTGCGTGGAGCCCCAGATCGAGGGAGATTATCAGTGGTCTTGTATGTCTTCCATTTTCTAATTATTGCTCCCACTGTTGATTTCTTCACTCCAAGCTAGTTGGCTATTGCAGATTCAGTCTTCCCAGCCTGGTGCGGTGCTACAATTTTGTTTCTGGTGTCCTTTGACAGCTCTTTGGTCTTCACCATAGTGGAGTTTGGAGTCAGACTGTTTGAGGGTGTGCACAGGTGTCTTTTTATACTGATAACAAGTTTAAACAGGTGCCATTACTACAGGTAATGAGTGGAGGAAAGAGGAGACTCTTAAAGAAGAAGTTACAGGTCTGTGAGAGCCAGAAATCTTGATTGTTTGTTTCTGACCAAATACTTATTTTCCACCATAATATGCAAAAAAAATGATAAAAAAACAGACAATGTGATTTTCTGGATTTTTTTTTCTCAGTTTGTCTCCCATAGTTGAGGTCTACCTATGATGTAAATTACAGACGCCTCTCATCTTTTTAAGTGGTGGAACTTGCACTATTGCTGACTGACTAAATACTTTTTTGCCCCACTGTATATGTAAACCACTGTTTGGGCACACGGTAGAGCTCAAAAGGGAAGGAGCGCTATATGAGAGACGAATGTGCCACTAGACGTGGTAAACCAAAGCAAGCTCCCACCCGCGAAGGTAGGAACCGCTGTTTTTTTTCTTCAAAACAGATTATATTCAGTATGTAAAATAGGAGGCAGGTCATTGAGGAATCAGTGACATGTCATAAGCCATACAGATGAATACTGTATGTAAGCAAAGCACCACATAATGACCCCCCACAGGCCACTCCAAAGCACAAGCATATCATTAACTGAAAACTACAAAGACTAAACAACAATCACAAGGTATCAATTTAATCAGTATAATAGCGCCAACAGGACAGTGTCTGAAGGTTACCGAGCACAATCGTGCTGACAGGTTCCCTTTAATGCTTCATACAAAAGCCTTTATTGGTGATGACAGCTTCAAGATGCCTCCTATACGGAGAAACTAGTTGCATGCATTGCTCAGGTGTGATTTTGGCCCATTTTTCCCACACAAACACTGCAAATCCTGAAGATCCCATGGGCTTCGAGTTTTAGTTACTTTCATGCATTTTCTATTGGATTCAGGTCAGGTGATTGGCTAGGCCATTCTAGCAACTTTATTTTCTTTCTCTAAAACCAAATCAGAGTAACCTTGGCTGTGTGTTTTGGATCTTTGTCTTGCTGAAATGTTTAGCCTCGTTTCATGTTCATTATCCTAGTACAGTGGTAGTGAACCTATGGCACGTGTGCCAGAGGGGGCACACAGCCCTCCCCGTGTGCATGTGTGCCATCGCCTCAAAACTAGCGTCACCATGACTCTCCTCAGCCCGCTTGCCCTCTCCCTCATCAATAGTGCTGCAGCCATCCCATCAGGCCTCGCGCCATCCCATCAGTCTGCCGCGTGCTGAGTAGGGGGATGGCGCATGGGCGCAGGAGAGTGGCGGCGCTATTGCTGAGATGCCAGATCAGCGTTGAAAAGGGCAAATGTGAGTAGTTTTTTTTTTTTTTAATGTGGGGCCATTATACAGTATGGAGCATCATGTGGGGCCATTATACAATACTGTATGGAGCATCATGTGTGACCATTATACTGTATGGAGCACTATGTTGGGCCATTATACAATATGGAGCACCATGTTGGGCCACTATACAATATGGAGCACTATGTGGCGCCATTACACAGTATGGAGCACTGTTGGGCCATTTTACAATATGAAATCAGCTTCGGTGGTTTGTCTAACCCCTATTCATCTACCCTCATGGTGTCAATAGAATTAATAGCTATTAGGCCGGCGTCACACATGGCGTAAGACAATACGGTCCGTATATTACGGCCGTAATACGCTGAAAAGTCCCCCAAAAAGTGGTCCGTAGCTCCTCCGTAGGCAGGGTGTGTCAGCGTATTTTGCGCATGGCATCCTCCGTATGTAATCCGTATGGCATCCGTACTGCGTGTTTTTCTCGCAGGCTTGCAAAACCAACACACGGCTATACAAGGGATCCATGTGTTATATATATATATATATATATATATATTTTTTTTTATGTCATTAGACACATATATGTATATATATTATTACTTCATACAGCGCTAGATAGCTTTAAAGCCGGTAATTCAATTACCGGCTTTTGCTATCTCCTTCCTAAACCCGACATGATTTGTGACATGGTTTACATACAGTAAACCATCTCATATCACCTTTTTTTTTTGCATATTCCACACTACTAATGTTAGTAGTGTGTATATGCAAAATTTGGCCTTTCTAGCTATTAAAGGGTTAAATGGCTGAAAAAATTGGCGTGGGCTCCCGCGCAATTTTCTCCGCCAGAGTAGTAAAGCCAGTGACTGAGGACAGATATTAATAGCCTAGAGAGGGTCCATGGTTATTGGCCCCCCCTGGCTAAAAACACCTGCCCCCAGCCACCCCAAAAAAGGCACATCTGGAAGATGCGCCTATTCTGGCACTTGGCCACTCTCTTCCCATTCCCGTGTAGCGGTGGGATATGGGGTAATGAAGGGTTAATGCCACCTTGCTATTGTAAGGTGACATTAAGCCAAATTAATAATGGAGAGGCGTCAATTATGACACCTATCCATTATTAATCCAATACTAGTAAAGGGTTAAAAAATACACAACCACATTATTAAAAATTATTTTAATGAAATAAAAACAAAGGTTGTTGTAATAATTTATTCTACGCTCAATCCACTCACTGAAGACCCTCGATCTGTAACAAAGTCAAAATAATAAACCAACAATATCCTTACCTTCCGAAGATCAAAAAAAAGGTGATATGAGATGGTTTACTGTATGTAAACCAGGTCTCATATCATGTCGGGTTTTAGGAAGGAGATAGCAAAAGCCGGTAATTGAATTACCGGCTTTAAAGTTATCTAGCGCTGTATGAAGTAATAATATATATATATACATATATGTGTCTCACTGATATATATATATATATACCTATTCTATGTGTACACATTTATTCTACCTATTCTAATGTAAGCTGTCAGTGTGATTTTACTGTACACCGCAGTGAATTGCCGGCTTTTCTAACACCGCTGCGTATTTCTCGCAAGTGATACTGCTGGTCCGTGTGTAATCCGTATTTTTGGGGCTTCCATAGACTTTCATTGGCGTTTTTTTGCGCAATACGGTGACAAACGCAGCATGCTGCGATTTTCTACGGCCGTAGAAAGCCGTATAAGGCCATGTTCACACGATCCTTTTTTTCATGCGGAATTGCCGCGATTTTCACGCTGCGGGTCCGCAGCTGTTTTCCATGCTGGGTACATTACATTGTACCCTATGGAAAACAGGAACTGCTGTGCCCACAATGCGGAAAATAAAAAAAAAAGCCGCGCTGAATAGCTGCGGGAAAAAAGAAGTACCATGTCACTTCTTTTTTCGGAGCCGCAGCGGTTCTGCACCCATTGACCTCCATTGTGAGGTCAAACCCGCAGTAAAACCCGCAGATGAAAAAAATATCTGCGGGTTTTACTGCGGTTTGTGGTGCAGAACCGCTGCAGCAGGAAGTGCGGGGAAGCGGGCGGAAGTGCGTGGGCGGAGTGTGGCTGCCCCCCCGTGCTCCGGTCCCGCCCCCCGTGCTCCAATCCCACCGCCCCGTGCTCCGATGCCCCCCCCTAGTGCTCCGATGCCCCCCCCGTGCCCTAATCTCCCCCCCTTATACTTACCCGGCGTCCCGGTGTCCGTCCGGCCGTCTTCTCCCTGGGCGCCGCCATCTTGCAAAATGGCGGGCGCATGCGCAGTGCGCCCGCCGAATCTGCCGGCCGGCAGATTCGTTCCAAAGTGCATTTTGATCACTGAGATATAATCTATCTCAGTGATCAAAATAAAAAAAAATAGTAAATGACACCCCCCCCCTTTGTCACCCCCATAGGTAGGGACAATAAAAAAAAAATTAAGAATTTTTTTTTTTTTCCACTAAGGTTAGAATAGGGTTAGGGGTAGGGTTAGGGTTAGGGTATTTTCAGCCATTTTAACCCTAAAAAACTTCCTAGAAAACACACAGACTCTGCATAGAAAACTGCATAAAAAAAGGATCAAAAAAAGGATCAAAAAACGCATCAAAAAAAGGACCAAAAAAAGGACCTGCGTTTTCTGCCAAGAGCTGCAGTTTTTTAAAAAACAGTCCTGGAAAAAAAAGGATGGAAATCAGGAACGTGTGAACATACCCTTATACTGATCAGTAAAATACGGCAGATAGGAGCAGGGGCATAGAGAATAATTGTGCCGTTTGTTTGGCGAGTTTTACGGACGTATTTTCTGCACTCATACGTCCGTAAAACTCGCAAGTGTGACAGCGGCCTTAGAGTCCCATTTCAATAAAATATAACTTTTATTGACCAAAGTTAAAAAGGTTCCTCCAAACCTACAAACACACATAAACCAATACAATAAAGTGCTTGTGCATAAACAATGCTCAATTAAACAGATTGGTTTGATCTCACCAAATCACTTCTTCCCATAGCAGATGCAATCTGGACAGGACCCGGGAATATAATCCAAATAGGTTGGGCTTGAAAAATTGAAAGGGATATTTCTGTTCTTCCCTATTGTGCCCCTGTATTGCTCCTGTCCTTACAAGGACAGTCCCCTAGTGTGTACTGCTATGGGGTTCTCACCATCACGCTGTAATTTTATTTTCCCTACACGTTTCTTCCCCAAAAGCGGGTATTTCTCAGAGGAATTACTAAATCATATATAAAGTGGGCTATGAATTATCTCCCATCTTATTCCTAGGGAGTAAAAACCCTGCAGTGGCAGGTATCTTATTATCTAGGTGTGACCATCTGTGTTCTAGACCATATTTGAGTGGATGGCCATCCCTGACTTAAAGGGTTATTTTCATCATGATAAAAGGGCAACAATTGCAAAAAAACAAACAACTTTGCAATTTTACTTTTGATTAAAAATCCTCTCCATTCTCTAGAACAGACCTCCACTGCAATTAGTGGCTGTATCTTAGGCTTGGAGTTCAGCGCTTACAAGCTCTTCGCTAAAGACTGTATAGCGCGCTAATGTACAAGTTGTTTTCTAATCTAAAACCTCAGTATTCAGGTTAAATTGCTGTGTTGGCACTTTGCGGTAAATAAGTGGGTTTTGGATTGCAGTTTGGGTCCTTTGTCTCTAAAAGGTTCGCCATCACTGTCCTACTAGATGGAAACAGATTTTTATCAACAATGTCTCGATATATTTGTCCATTCATCCTTCCTTAAATTATATGAAGTTTGCCAGTGCCATGTGCTGAAGAACATCTGCTGATATGCAGTGCCTTTTGGCCTCCAAACATGGTGTGTATTGTGGCATCCAAAGATTTTGGTCTCATCTGACCAGACTATATTCTCTCAGTATTTCAAAGGTTTGTCTAAATGTTGTTGGGCAAATTTTAAATGCACTTCTTCAGCAATGAAGTTTTGCATGGCAAACATGCCTACATGCCATGAGGGTGGATTGCATTACTTAATATTTTTCCTTGAAACAATTGTATCTGCTGATTACAGGTCATTCTGTAACTCTAGGTGGTCCTTGTCTCTTGGACAACTCTTCTGATAATTCTTTACAGTCCTGTCTAAAAATCTTGCAGGGAGCACCTGGTCTTAGCTGGTTTATGGCGAAATGATAATGTTCTTTCCACTTCTGGATTATGGTTCCAGCAGTGCTCACTGGAACCTCAGTAGTTTAGAAATTCTTTAGTAACCAATGCCATTAATTTGTTTTGCAACAATAAGGTTTTGAAGGTATTGAGCAAGCTCACTGATTCACCCCATCATGAGATATTTTTGTGTGGCACCTTGTAATGAGATATCTTTTTATATGGCATCAGTTGAACCAGCTGACATTATTTTTCACTAAGTGGAAGGCTAGCTTTTATTATTATTATTATACATTTTTATAGCGCCATTTATTCCATGGCGCTTTACATGTGAATACGGGGCAAATATAGACAAATACATTAAACATGAGCAGATAACAAGGCACACGAGTACATAAGGAGGGAGGACCCTGCCCGCGAGGGCTCACAGTCTGCAGGGGGTGGGTGAGGATACACTAGGAGAGGGAAGAGCTGGCTGTGCGGCTGTTCAGTAGGTTGAGGATCACTGCAGGCTTTCTAATTATTGATAGAATTCAGCTCGCGTCATGACTTTCCATGGCCTTTTGCACATCTCTTACAATACTTATTATTATTATTAAATAGAACTTAATTTATGGACATCTATGGTTTGATTTCTTTGCCTGTGTAGACTGGATGGGTTGCTACCGACATCTGGTGAGAATTTCATGTTAATACCACCTTTAGAAATATATGTACTTTGAAGATTGGTGACAAGTTCAATACTTATTTCACTCGCTGTATACAGGTCCTTCTCAAAAAATTAGCATATAGTGTTAAATTTCATTATTTACCATAATGTAATGATTACAATTAAACTTTCATATATTATAGATTCATTATCCACCAACTGAAATTTGTCAGGTCTTTTATTGTTTTAATACTGATGATTTTGGCATACAACTCCTGATAACCCAAAAAACCTGTCTCAATAAATTAGCATATCAAGAAAAGGTTCTCTAAACGACCTATTACCCTAATCTTCTGAATCAACTAATTAACTCTAAACACATGCAAAAGATACCTGAGGCTTTTATAAACTCCCTGCCTGGTTCATTACTCAAAACCCCCATCATGGTTAAGACTAGCGACCTGACAGATGTCAAGAAGGCCATCATTGACACCCTCAAGCAAGAGGGTAAGACCCAGAAAGAAATTTCTCAACAAATAGGCTGTTCCCAGAGTGCTGTATCAAGGCACCTCAATGGTAAGTCTGTTGGAAGGAAACAATGTGGCAGAAAACGCTGTACAACGAGAAGAGGAGACCGGACCCTGAGGAAGATTGTGGAGAAGGACCGATTCCAGACCTTGGGGAACCGGAGGAAGCAGTGGACTGAGTCTGGTGTGGAAACATCCATAGCCACCGTGCACAGGCGTGTGCAGGAAATGGGCTACAGGTGCCGCATTCCCCAGGTAAAGCCACTTTTGAACCATAAACAGCGGCAGAGGCGCCTGACCTGGGCTACAGAGAAGCAGCACTGGACTGTTGCTAAGTGGTCCCAAGTACTTTTTTCTGATGAAAGCAAATTTTGCATGTCATTCGGAAATCAAGGTGCCAGAGTCTGGAGGAAGACTGGGGAGAAGGAAATGCCAAAATGCCTGAAGTCCAGTGTCAAGTACCCACAGTCAGTGATGGTGTTGGTCCACTGTGTTTCATCAAGGGCAGGGTCAATGCAGCTAGCTATCAGGAGATTTTGGAGCACTTCATGCTTCCATCGGCTGAAATGCTTTATGGAGATGAAGATTTCATTTTTCAGCACGACCTGGCACCTGCTCACAGTGCCAAAACCACTGGTAAATGGTTTACTGACCATGGTATTACTGTGCTCAATTGGCCTGCCAACTCTCCTGACCTGAACCCCATAGAGAATCTGTGGGATATTGTGAAGAGAAAGTTGAGAGACGCAAGACCCAACACTCTGGATGAGCTTAAGGCCGCTATTGAAGCATCCTGGGCCTCCATAACATCTCAGCAGTGTCACAGGCTGATTGCCTCCATGCCACGCCGCATTGAAGCAGTCATTTCTGCCAAAGGATTCCCGACCAAGTATTGAGTGCATAACTGAACATTATTATTTGATGGTTTTTTTATTTGTTATTAAAAAACACTTTTATTTGATTGGATGGGTGAAATATGCTAATTTATTGAGACAGGTTTTTTGGGTTATCAGGAGTTGTATGCCAAAATCATCAGTATTAAAACAATAAAAGACCTGACAAATTTCAGTTGGTGGATAATGAATCTATAATATATGAAAGTTTAATTGTAATCATTACATTATGGTAAATAATGAAATTTAACACTATATGCTAATTTTTTGAGAAGGACCTGTATACTGGCTTTTACAGGCAAGAGAGGAACAACTTGCTCATTTGTATCCACTATGTACAACATAAATATACACCAAGAGACTTTTACTTTGATTCATGGACTTGAGGGGCAGAACCCATGTGAAATCTCATGTCTTATTCTGTTATCCCACAGTGGTGGAGGAGATCAAGCAGCAAGCATAACCATTATCATACAAAATGTATGCACATTGCAATAAAAAGGGGTTAAAACAAGCGCACTCCCATACCAGTTAGGTCAATTGAAATTTATTGGGGGGCCGTTCTGCCGACATTCACAGTTCACGGTACAGCACATAGAGTATGGAAAGTCAATGGCTATTGTTGAACTTCCTCAAGAATGCACTGCAGGTAACAGCCAAGATAGCCTGCCAGAGGCATAGAGTGCGGCTGAGCTGTACCTATGCAATGTCTATTTCCCAGCAAAATACCTTTTTCAATCCACCATTTTTTTTATTTATTTATTTATTTTTTTTTAAGAGTAACAAATGAAAGATTCACACACATGTATATTCAATAATATCCCCACCCATAGCAAAAAAGGGCGCTTTTGTAGGAGTCATGTAGGATTAGAAATGCTTCACTTCAATAGAGCTGAGTTGCAATGCTACACACAGCCCAAGGTCAAGATTAGAGCTATTTCTGAAAGAAAGTAGTCATGTTTTTCTAATCCTGGAAAACTCTAAAAGTCCACAAACACATATGCTACTGTTGCTACAAAAGCGGTATCACATGAAAAGCATTCAACATAAACATGATTGCCCTTAAAAAAGTAAATAACCTTTTTAGTTATTGATCAGCCTTTGCAAATTATTTTATTATTGTAATTTACTCTATTTTATTTTGCTTCCTTCTGTCAAACACCATGCTGAAAGTGCTGTTTATCTTCTTCGGTCATGCTCTTCAGAAGGTGCTTTGAACTGCTGCTCTCACAAGAATCCCTACTCTAAAGGTACCGTTACACTAAACGACTTACCAACGATCACGACCAGCGATACGACCCGGCCGTGATCGTTGGTAAGTCATTGTGTGGTCGCTGGGGAGCTGTCACACAGACAGCTCTCTCCAGCGACCAACAATCAGGGGAACGACTTCGGCATCGTTGAAACTGTCTTCAGTTGTAAAAGTTAAAAAAAAAAAAAAAAAAGAAAAAAAAAAAAAGGACATACTCACATTCCGATGTCTGTCACGGCCCCCGCCGTCAGCTTCCCACACCGACTGTCAGCGCCGGCCGTAAAGCAGAGCACAGCAGTGACGTCACCGCTGTGCTCTGCTTTACGGCCGGCGCTGACAGTCAGTGCAGGGAAGCTGACGGCGGGGGACGTGACAGACATCGGAATGTGAGTATGTACTGTTTTTTTTTTTACTTTTACAAAGGTAACCAGGGTAAATATCGGGTTACTAAGCGCGGCCCTGCACTTAGTAACCCGATGTTTACCCTGGTTACAAGTGAACACATCGCTGGATCGGCGTCACACACGCCGATTCAGCAATGACAGTGGGTGATCAGCGACCAAAAAAAGGTCCTGATCATTCCCCACGACCAACGATCTCCCAGCAGGGGCCTGATCGTTGGTCGCTGTCACACATAAGGAGATCGTTAGCGGGATCGTTGCTACGTCACAAAAAGCGTGACGTTGCAACGATATCGTTAACTAAATGGTTATGTGTGAAGGTACCTTAACACTATTTACAAACACTTTCCCTGTGAGCTTCTTTGCTTCCTTCCCCATGTTCAGACAGTGATAATGTTTGTAAAGTGATTCTTGATACAGCAGCTGTTCAAAGTAGCTGCTAAAGGAGAATGAACTGGCAGTTAAAACGGCACTTTCATCACAGTGTCAGAGAAAAAGCAAAATAAGGTAATATTACAAAGATTCTTAACTTTGCAAAGGCTGATCAAAAATGAAATAGAAAAAAAAGTCTAGCTACTGTTTAAAATAATAAAATTAAAAAGACAGAGAGAACATATTGATGTTCAACAAGTAATCTACACTGAGTAAAAGAAAAGAAATTACTCTGGGGGAGTGGATTATCATCTGTCAGCTCCTGTTTGTGGGTCTGGTTTATTATTTTGGGATAAGTCATAAAATGCCAATAAATTAGACAGTAACTATATTACCCATTAGGCATCCATATGAAAACACTGCTGCTTATACAAGATAACCTAAAAAAAAATAACAGGAGTATATGGAGATTAAAAGTAGAGACACTAATCATGTACAAAATCCCAAGATTCTTGAATGGGATGAGGGGGGGAAGGAGTAAACGGAGTTTGGAATAAATAAAGTCAGACTCTGAGGATCTCCAGGCAGTTGTTGTAACAGATGGCGATCCAGTCTGGTTGGGTGCTCGCCCACTGGACATTGTTGATCTCTCCTTCTGCTGTGTATGCCAAGATCGGGTCCTCAATGGCTCGTGGCATCTGCTGGATGTCCCAGATCAGCGCTTGGTGATCATCAGCTAAAATAAGACAATGAATCAAATACATCATATAAACGAATATTAATACCACAGTCAGTTCCACTGTCAAACCATAGAAACCATTCAAGAGGTTGCCTTGTTTAGAGGACCCATTTTCGATTACCAGATTATAGAATTAAAGGGGTAATCCAACTTCTAAAAAGAACGTAAGCAATTTAGCCAATCAATGCCCACAATGTCACGTACCATACTACTGGCATCATGGCGCAGACCAGGAGGCATGCCAAAGCATCAGCATCATTTAAAACCCTCATATTCTTCAGAGTGGCTATTCATCCTGTATGACCCAAAGTGTCTGAGCACTACATGTCCAGCCCATAGATCTCAAATATGCTACAGTAATGCTTTAGTTTCCCTGTGGAGGTGCTGGTGGGAAAGTGAACATTTGCTTAAAAGTTATCCCACAAATTAGAACAGCATTAGAGAACTAAAACCTGCCTGGTATTGTCAGGGACCATTCCAAGCGGTCTCTCTCTTTAAGGCAAAGTTCTCAGTAGGGATATTTGCAAAAACTGAACTCATGCAAAATGAATGGAAATCAAAACAAAATTTCATTTACATGCAGAAATAAAAAATAGTAATAATAATACACTGCACATTTTTCGGCCCACCCATTGTAATACTTCTTATTGTTACTCACCTGCAGTACAAATGTGACATGAAGAATGTGGAGCCCAGGCAATGCCGTTCACACACGCGCGGTGGTTATTCAGCCTGGCCACTGGGGTGCAGGGCACTCGTACATCCAGAATCACTACCTGTGCATGGACAGATGAAGCATGGATGCTTACAGACAATAGTTAATCCTGACGATTGTGTAGTTGTACAGATCACAAATATAGATCACTATAGAAGTCCTCCAGAGAAACTGATGGGTGACTTCCGAGGCTTCTTACCTCCATCCCATCCATGGCCATGGTTGCCAGATAGTTGGGGTCTTGCTTGTTCCAGCACAGTCTGAGCAGAGGATGGTGCTGGGGGTCTTCATAAATAATGGTGCTGTGCTCTAGGTGGCGCAAGTCAAACATTCGTACAGAGCCATCTGCTCCCACCGAGGCAAACATGTCCCGGCCACCGCCTGCGCGGCTAAACGCGATGTCATATACCTATAATGTAAGGGACAAGACACATTTATCATTTCGTTAACAAAATCAATTGCAACTTAACAACACATACTGGTGTAGGAGACAATGTTAGCCAGGTGGGCCTCAAAACATTCATTTCTGCCCCTTGGTTCATTCTGCATGGGAGCACTAGATGGATACCCCTCCCATATCCCACTGGTTTTATACATCCACACATATCATCCTACAAAACTTGCATACAGCACATGTTCTACTAACATCACGTTGGTCTCACCTCTTTGTCGTGAGCAATAAGCTGTGTTTTCACGTGACCAGACACCAAATTGACTCTGCCAAGAACTTGCCCGGTCTCCAGACCCCATATGGTACAGGTTGTGTCAATGCTGGAAGTTCCTGGAATCAAGAAACTCATTGATATTCTTTTTTGTTTGTTTTACCCCAAGAATCATAACTTTTTTTCCCATCCACATAGCTGTATAAGTGCTTATTTTTTGAGGGACGACTTGTAGTTTCTTATGACACCATTTGATTTAGCATATAATGTATTGTAAAACGGGGAAAAAAAATCAAATTGAGGTGAAATGGTGAAAAAAATGCCACTGCGCCATTATTTTCAGGAATTAGAATTCATGGCGCTCATCGTATGGTACAATTGACCTGTCAAAATTATTTACCAAGTTACATACCATTTTGGGGTGCATGCCCTGCTTTGAGCAGTTATTATTTCAATTACTGTAAGGCAATGTGGCTACCGCAAAAAAAAAAAAAAAAAAAAACACACACAAAAAAAAAACAGTACCGTATTTTTCAGGACCATAAGACGCACTTTTTTCCCAAAAATTTTTTGGGGAAAATGGGGGTGCATCTTATGGTTGGGATGCACTCACCAGGAGACACATCCCAGGGTGATGCGCAGCAGTTTGGCAGATGATCGTCTCCCAAGATCTTATTCTGCGCATGCGCCGCTCAGGTGGCCATTTTCATGAAGATCAACTCATCATTACAGCAATGGAAGTGCGAGGGCTCCAGCCTTTCACAAAATGCCGGCGGAGCCCCCGCACCACTGATCATCTGCAAAAGTGCCGCGCCAGCCCGGGATGGATGTGCAGGGGCTCCGGGATTTCCACAAATACCGGCGGAGCCCCCCGCATCACCTATCATTTGCCGATGTGGATGTGTGGGGGCTTTCACAAAATGGTGGAGCCGCCGCACCACCAAGCCTGCTGCACCAGCCTGGGATGAGCTAGACAACCGAACACCTCCTAAGACCCCGCTCCACCAGCGCTCCCTATTACACCCTACCCCCCAGGTAAGCTGAATAATTCGGACTGTAAGACGGACCCTCATTTGACGCACTAATTTTTTCCCTAATTTTCTTCTGAAAAATTGAGGTGCGTCTTATGGTCCGGGGCATCTTATAGTCCGAAAAATACGGTAATTAAGACCTTTTTTAAAAAATATTCAGATATGTTAATAGTTTGGGCAATTGTGCCTGTGACGATACCTAATTTGTTATACTTTTTTTTACTTACTTTTACAATACAAAAATGTTATAATTGTGGCTTTTTTTAATGGTTTTTAAAAAATATTTAATGTATCTTTACATTTATAATTAATTTCCTTGCGCATTTAAAGGGAACCTGTCAACTGATGTGCAGCATGCATCAACCACTAGCTATAGTTTCCCAGCCATGTAGGTCTGTCTCTGATTCGCTGCAAAAAGGGCTAAAGTTAAAGATGATACATATCCTTTGTATTTGAAGCAAAAAAATAAATTATATATATACATATACACGATTATGCTGCAGCGCAGGTGACACGGCCGGCACCTGCCTGCAGGTTTTTTTCTTCAGTATGTACAAATATTCATTATGTAAACTATGGGGCAGATCAGTGAGGGATCAGTGACCTGTCAGCAGTCTGGGTTATGAATACCTAATAAGCACACCACATGAAGACCCCCACCACAGGCCGCCCCGAAGCACGAGCATATCATTAAGTGAAAACAGAAAATAAAGATTAAAAAATAACCACAAGACGGATTTCATCAACCAAGGTATAATTTTAATCAGTATAACGGCGCCAACCTGACACTGTCTGTACGTTACTGTGCACAAACCTGCTGACAGGTTCCCTTTAATCTTTTTGTGTTACATGTATTTTTTTTTAAACTATTTATGGCAATTTTTTTTTTTAAACCTATTGCAATCTTTCAACTTTCACACAGGCCACTGGGGCTTTTTTAGACTAACTTCCAATTCCTTACAAAAGACTTTCCAAAAGTTTTATAATGATTACATGCAGTATTACACATCAGACCACGGCCTTGATGATGGGAGGTGCAGTACTGCACATCAGACAGTGACCTTATCTTTTGAATCTTGAGCCTGTGCAAGAGGGAGCAGGGTCAGCTGTGATAAGAACTATTGTGACTGGTGGATGCTGTGTTATCAGCTGTGTATAAAGGTACCGTCACACATAACGATATCGTTAACGATATCGTTGCTTTTTGTGACGTAGCAACGATATCGTTAACTAAATCATTATGTGTGACAGCGACCAACGATCAGGCCCCTGCTGGGAGATCGTTGGTCGCTGGGGAAAGTCCAGCACTTTATTTTGTCGCTGGATCTTCCGCTGACATCGCTGAATCGGCGTGTGACGCCGATTCAGCAATGTCGTCACTGGTAACCAGGGTAAACATCGGGTTACTAAGCGCAGGGCCGCGCTTAGTAACCCGATGTTTACCCTGGTTACCGTTGTAAATGTAAAAAAACAAACACTACATACTTACATTCCTGGTGTCTGGTCATGTCCCTCGCCTTCAGCTTCCCGCACTGACTGGTGAGCGCCGGCCAGCCGTAAAGCAGAGCACAGCGGTGACGTCACCGCTGTACTTTACGGCCGGCGCTCAGTCAGTGCTGAGTTAGGGAAAAATTAAAGCGCGGCCGATCGCGTATGACGTACTATCCCGTCGGTGGTCATACGGGCCCAACCCACCTCGACGGGATAGTACGTCTAATGTCAGAAAGGGGTTAAGGTGACAGGAGGGCGCCTTTCATACCAGGAGTCAAACCTAACTGGCGCCTCTTTCATATGGCAGCAGCGGGCACATCCAGGACACTCACCAAGTAAGTTGGGATCTACTTCATTCCAATCAAAGGATGTGAGAGGCGCACAGAAGTCAGAGTTCTTGTTATTGTTCAGCAAACACTCCAAGCGGGTCTCCGTCTCGCCAACCTACAGCAGAAGAAAGACAGAATATCTCACATGGACAACATGAGAAGAAGTGAAAGTATGGCTGCCCTGTATGTGAGATGTACGCACCCTCCAGACACGCAGATAGTCCCCGCTTGTGGCCAGCAGATCTGGATACACACCCTTGGTGTCAGGAATCCACATGAGCTTTGTGGTGGGGTATGGGTGGTCAAAGGTGTTTCTACAGATAAACTCGGAGCTCTCCTCATCCAGACCAACCAGCTGCACCTGTAGGAGAAGACGCCATGTGTAGGATTGACAATGGAAAAGAGTAATGTATTCTGCCCTGTGAAGCTACGGTCCTACATAACACTGCTATAAACGGTGACTCCTGATGTCATTCTTGGAAGAGGACTTGAACTCTATGGTCACCTATTGGATGTAGCAATCCAAAAAGTCACTATTAACCCTTTAATGAGTCTTGCAATATGACTTATGATAAAAGCCAAACCAGAATCTCAATTTGCAGACATGTTTTGGGGTGTTGCCCATCCTCAGCGCACAGCATGAGATCTGAGATGTTCCTACCCTAATTTTCAAAAGTAATTAACAAACGCCACAATACCAGTATGCCCCATCTAAAAAATCCTTAAAGGGAACCTGTCAGCTGATTCATGCTGCCCAGACTGCGCACAGCATGAATCACAGCCGGTTATGTGTTCCTCTGAATCGCTCTTGCATTTCAGAGAAAACATAGTTTGAAGCTCCAGCTGAGGACCATCGGCAGAGACGAGACTAGTTTGGTGATGCCCCTATACAGCTTTTCCCCTGCACCTCTCTGGTTGATTGACAGGTATCTCCCGTGTGTGTACTTGGCAAGAGATCTGTCAATCACCTGGAGCCGTGCTGGGATCTTTCAACTATATTTTCTCCAAAACATCAGAGTGTTTCAGAGCAAAACATAGGTACCTGCAATCAAGCAGCCAAGCTCCGAGTCATGATGCCTGTGGTTTGGGTAGTGACACTGTTAGATAGTAAGCCAAATACGCACCCGTCTATTCCCAGCAGTCCCATAGACAATGAATGGAGCGGCGGTCGTATTACACACCTTTACTCCATCCAAGACAGGGCTGTGCACAGAGAGGAACCGGAGAAGTGTTTTGCTGATTAATGGGGCTCCCAGTGTTCGCACCACAGCGATCGGCAAATGATCCCCTATCAAGTTATCCAAAAGGAATAACTTACCATCTTGGAAAAAGCTCTTTAAAAAGGACCTGTAACTTAATGAAAAAATTTGCTTGACGCCGGGAAGTACCCTCTGCCCCCTGATGCCGGGGAGCCCCCTCCGCCCCCCCTTGACGCCGGGGAGCCCCCTCCGCCCCCCCTTGATGCCGGGGAGCCCCCTCCGCCCCCCCTTGACGCGGGGAGCCCCCCTACAACCCCCCCTGACGCCGGGAAGCAAACCTCCGCCCCCCCTCCTGACGAAGTACCCTCTGCCCCCTGATGCCGGGGAGCCCCCTCTGTCGCCGGGGAGCCCCCTTCACACTCCTTTAGATCAGGGGTCCCCAACTCCAGTCCTCAAGGCCCACCAACATGTCATGTTTTCAGGATTTCCTTAGTCTTGCCCAGGTAATAATTGCATCACCTGTGCAATGCAAAGGAAATCCTGAAAACATGACCTGTTGGTGGGCCTTGAGGACTGGAGTTGGGGACCCCTGCTTTAGATGACCACTTATACTTGACAAATAGTGGTATTTTTACTGCAGGGGCTTCATAAAAGCAGAGTTTTCCTCTAAGCCAGCAGTGGCGGCCCATCACTCCTACTGAATGGCACAGTAACCGCAGGCCATGTACCCACTGCTCCACCTACATCTGCCCCGATGTAACCTGTAAGAGGGGGGCACACACCAGCTGGCAGCAGGGCAGCCCATATAAGCGCACGGCATGACTGCACCCCATGTTACCTTATTGTTATACTCCTCCACAAAACTCCCCAGAGCCAAGCGGAACCTCTTGTCCGGTCTCACGCTCCAATTCATGGCGTACACCGTCCATGGCGCCTCGTACTTGTAGATCTCCTTCCGTTTCCCGTGCAGGGACATGGTGGCGGACAGTTCAGACCGTTACCGAGACCACAATCACCGAGACCTCCGTAGAACACAGCAACGCATGCGCAAAACCCCAGACTCGCAAACAGCCACTCAGAGAGAGGGGGCGGGATATCGGCATAAACATTCCTAGAGATAGCGACAACGCTGATTGGATGCCGAGCAGAACGTTTTCTAACCCTGATTCGATGTGCCATTCAGTGGGCGGGATTTGTAAGGACAGTTACTGGTTGGCTAGGCTTCACGTGCGTGTCAAGCCTCTCTTGGATTATGATTTGCGATTTGTGGTAGGCGTGGTGAGTGTGAGAGTCTCAGTCTGTAGTTGGGTAGCAGGCTATTTTCTGGTGTTTCTGATGCAATTTATTTCTACATATAATTGTTATAAATATTTATCACCATGGTGATAATTTTTATGCAACATTGCATCTATTAGTTGTCTATGTGGGATAGGGCTGTAGCCAAACATCCAAATCACTGGTCACTGGGGCTAAAAGGCAACTTTGGCAAAGAAAGACCTGTGCAGCTGCAGCAGCGCTGCATTATACAGGGGTACAAGGTTTTCGCAAAAAAAGCTGAACTTTTTACAATTTACTTCCACATTACGCCACGATTGAGCAGCGGCACGGAGTGTTCATTGGCCACATGACCCGTGTCTCCAAAGTTGGCGACTAGCCCCGGTTCTGTATATGGCAGTGTGTTCGGTCTGCGACCTGCTGCTATTCGGTGCTTGTTTTGTTTGTTTTTTAACTGCTAAAAGCAACTTTAAAATAGTCAAATTGCCACTTTCTGGGTTGCGCGATTTTTCTGACACTTGATTGTCACTCAGATGAAGTCACTGCTTAAAAATATCTGTATAAAATATTAAAGAATGTTCTATTAAGAAAAGCGGAAGAGAATCTAGTTGGCATGTGACCATCCACTCATGCTGGAAATAGGGCTGAATGCTGACAGTGTTCACATTACACACTGTCACAGTTCGGAAATCTGCCTCCTATACCAGTAGGGTAGCGGATCAGAGCAGAAGGGGTTAAACGGATGGTCAGTACAAGGTCAGGCAACGAAAGATAAACATACAGAACGCAAGGCACAGAGAGAAAAAACGCACTTAGCTGAATGTTCGTATTTGGTTTGATCCTAGGTCGGCAGAGCTTAAGAGATTGCGGGGGTTCGGTCAGTGGAGGCACATTGGCATTTGGTTTGTGTCTCAGTTGCTTGATGGGGATGTTATTAAAACATTCAAGACACTTAGGACTGAGTTTCCTTTGTCCCAGAAGACGTTCTTTTAGTACCTGCAGTTGAGACACGCCCTAAACTGTCAAAATGAGGGGTCGCGCGTGATTCTGCAGTCAGATAGCATGTTGAACCTTATTGGGCTTCGGAGGAGTACGAGGGGGTTCATTACCTTGATGTACAGGGGTCAGATGGATTCCTTTTTATTGAAGCATCCGTTAAGGATTAAGGAGAAATGGGTGGTGGATATGGGCCCCTTGTCAGAGTCCCAGTGGGAGTCCATACTTCAATACATCCCCAGGGCTTCCCTGAGTGAGGCTAAAAGGGTGTCGCAGTTATACCTGGTGTATAGGACCCCGGTATGGATGATGAAGGCAGGACTGAGAGGTGACTCAAAATGCCTCAGGTGTGGTGAGGAAGGCGCTGATCTGCTACATATGATGTGGTCGTGTGCTCGCCTCCAACCCTTTTGGGTGAAGGTGCTTAAGTTGATCCAGGAGGTTACAGGAGTAGATGTGGTGCGTAACCCGCTGACTTGGCTTTTGGGTTGTATGGCTGATATTGCTACGGATGAATGTGGAAGGCTGACTATCGCAAGATTGTTGTATGCTGCGAGAAAGCTTATTGCAATGCATTGGTTGGATGAAAAACCGCCAGGGAAAAAGGAATTTATCAACAAGATACATTTTATTGTCCTTATGGAAAGGAATATATACAGTAAGAGGTCAGAATACAAAATTTGAAAATGTGTGGGATGGATGGATGGATTACCCAAGTGTAGCGTCTGCTGAGTTACTGCAAAGTAGAATGGGGGTTGTTTCGTTGATTCTGGGGGGACTCCTACATGTACAGGTGTGTTTTTGTAAAGCTTGCTATCTTTTCTCAAGAGGTAATGTCAGATGGTTTTATTGGATAATGGGCAAGAGATTGGGGGGAGGGAGGGGAGAGGGGGTTGGTTAGGGGGTAAGGGTGTTGATTAGTAAAATGAAAATGTATTATCAGCTCATGTATCTATTGTACTCGTCTGAAAATTGTATCAGACTGTGTTAACGACGTGTCATATGCTTTAATAAAAAATACATATTTAAAAAAAAGGAAACTGCAGAAGACGGCGATCGGTAAATACACATTAGTGATGTCTAATGGAGTGAGTAAGAAAAAAACTGCTGAAGTGCTTCTTTAAAGGTTACAACATCTAAAGTAGTGTTTCCCCAAATACTATTGCGCAGGTGAGAGAACCTGTGGCAGTTTTTGATGCCTTTATAATAATTCCATCACCTGTGCAATACTAAAGGAATCCTGAAAGCACAATGTGTTGGGGCCCCTGAGGACTGGAGTTTGGGAAACGCTGATCTAAAGGATGCATGTTTGCCGTACTGCATTGATGTATCTGTCCATCTCACTCTTCTGCAGTACCATTCTCTGACAATACCTTCCTACTGATTCACTATGTATAATGGAGGTCTTCACAACTGATGATCCAGGGGATAAAGAGAGGCAGAGTTAGTTTGCGATGTGCTAATAACCATTAACTGCTTTGCACTTGCTTTTTTTTAGGAATATTTGTTTTAGCCCATAAGCTTTCAATGGTTAAAAAATCCAACATTTTAATACATTTTAAGTTTTTACATTTTTTTTTCTAGCCCTAAGGTAATAATTGCATAAAATAGTTATATTAACACAAATAAATGGCCAGAAGATTGTAATAGATTTATCTGGCAAAACAGAAGATAGTAGTGCTGCTTATTGGCCATCCAAGTCTTCTGAGATTTCTTGCCAACCACTTGTTTTTTAGTCACTTCCCAACAGTTGCCTTATAAGTACAGCAGAAGGTGGGAGCAATTGTATAGAACGGGCTCATGTGCTGAGCCTGCTCCATACCCAGGGGCAGAACTACCGCGGTCGCAGGGGTCACAGCTGTGACTGGGCCCGGAGTGCTTAGGGACCCGCCCAGTCCAGCAAAGACTGGGCGGGCCCCTAAGCACTGAGCTACAAAATTGTCCGCCGTCCCTTTAAATCAGGGGGCGGCTTTTCATGCGGCCGGCAGGCAGGTCCGCAATGCTCCGGCAGCAGCCTGCTGTATAGTGCTGGCTGTCAACCCGTTAACCCCCGAGTGCAGGGTAAGCAGCGTTCATTACAGAACTGTTATGATCTGGTGGCCTTGGAGCAGCATGAGACGTACTCTGGAGAAGGTGGTCCCTGTACTGACCACAAACCCTGAACCTAGCAGCGCAACTAGAAGTAGCCGTGGGGGGTACCTAACACTCCCTAGACCCCTCGGCACAGCCTAAGATCTAACTACCCCTAAAGACAGAAACAGGAAACCTATCTTGCCTCAGAGAAAATCCCCAAAGGATAGATAGCCCCCCACAAATATTGACTGTGAGAGGAGAGGGAAATAACATATGCAGATATGAAATCAGATTTTAGCATAGGAGGCCATACTAGCTAAAAAGAAAGAACAGAGTACTATGCGGTCAGTATAAAAACACTAGAAAATATCCACCGCAGAAAATACGGATCACCACATCTGACTAAAGACATGGGGGGTATATCTGCATCTCCAGAGAAATAGCTAGGCTGCAAAAAAACCTTCACAGACCAAGCTGGACAAGACAAAAACATGAAAATGCACAGAACTATAAGGTCCACTGCAGGTGGACAGCAAAAACAAAGCCAGGACTTATCTTTGTAGAAAAACACAGCAAACTGGAGAGACCAGCAGGGAAGTGAATCCTTCAAGAACAATGGACAACTGACACTGACTAAAGAATCCAGCAAAGCTATATACCCCAGTCAGTTTTGCAATTAGTAGATACACCTGTCCACTCCTGCAGTCCAGGCACAACTGCATTACCCTCTACAACCACCGGAGGGAGCCCAAAAGCTGAATTCACAACACAGAACGCTGCCTGTCCTGCACAGGAATGATGTCATAGGGGTGGGCGGGGTTACCGGGTGGGCGGAGTTACCACCCAATGCTCTCTTGTCCCGAAATAGGAGCTGCTGCCCGACACAGACTCCAGATCGATCGCTGTTCTTGCAGCTTTGTGCCTCTCTGCAGGTGATCTGTGCCCCTCAGCTCTGTGCCACCCCTCACTGTTTGCCCCAATATGATCTCTGCCCCCCCGCTGTGTGCCCCAATATCTCTCTGCCCCCCCAATATGATCTCTGTACCCCCACGCTGTGTGCACCAATATGATCTCTGCTCCCCCGCTGTGTGCCCTAATATGATATCTGTGCCCCCACGCTGTGTGCCCCAATATGATCTCTGCCCCCCCGCCGTGTACCCCAATATGATCTCTGTGTCCCCATGCTGTGTGCCCCAATATGATCTCTGCCCCCCTACTGTGTGCTCCAATATGATCTTTGGAGCGCCCCCAGACGCAGGGCCGCGGGTTACTCGGTACCGGTCCTCTCTGTCTCAGTTCTAGGGTTGTCACGGTGGCTAGACCCGGTCCGTGACCCTGCTAAGGGGCGTCCAATAATAGGTGGTAGTGCGTAGTGCAGAACGCGAGGAATAACAAGGACACAGGGTTGCAGTCTCTTTACCTTTTTACTGAAGGTTTCGGGATCCGCAATCCAGAGCACTGCTAACAGGGCTGGCTGAGACCGGCCGGTCCGAATGCACATGCAGAGTTCCCTTTGCAGGTGGAAATCAGTGTCTACCTTCTAGCGCCTGTGTGTTGTAGTCCTTCCCTGCTGAGCACCACGGTATAGTCCTCACAACTGTCGTATCCATCCTCTCTCTTCTCTCCGTCCCCCAGTATGATATGGCTAGGACGCACCCGTATGACAGGTAGGCCTGGAGTTATTCTGGGACCCTAGCGATGCCCCTCTCCCACGATTGCCTCCTATTCAGGTGATTTAAGTTAGACAGCCAACCTGTAGTTAACTGTCTTGCCGCTGTTTGAAGTAATGCGTAGAGTCTGTTACTTCCTCGGTGCTCCGGCCACCGGCTACGCGCTTCAGTAGGATGTTGCCGTTCTCGGGGCACGACTCCTACTGGCTCTATCTCCTTTGTACTCTGATCCCGTTTCTCACTGCTCTACAGTATCCTTCTCTTCGTGTCCTTTCTAAGATGCCGCCGCAAGGTAGTGCAGGCGCGGCTCTGTAACAATCAGTCATTTCTGCTAGGTCCCTGTCAGGAACCCACCTCTGACAGGTCCTCCCTGGAGCTCTCCCAGGCTACTTTCTGTCCTAACTTCCTATCCGACCCCTAGTTTTACCAGTGTGAGGAGTGACCTAGTAAATAGTGCCTTTTGCTCCCCCTAGTGGCCGGAGTGTGAAGTGTAATGTGTGCTTGTGATACCTGGTCAGATGAACTCCTTTAGTGCAATCAGACATAACATCACCCTCCTTAGCGGCAGAGCGACATTACTGCAACGACCAGGTCTCTGGGGCGCTGCATCTCCCCCCCCTGCTGTGTGCCCCAATATGATCTCTGTGCCCCCACACTGTGTGCCCCAATATTATCTCTGCCCCCCTGCTGTGTGCCCCAATATGATCTCTGTGCCCCATGTGATCTCCATGCCCCCCCAACTATAAGCCCCCTGTGATCTCTGTACCTCTCAGCTATGTGATCCCTGTGCCCCCCAGCTATTTGCCCCCTGTGATCTCTGTTCCCCCTGTGGCCCCCAGCTATGTGCCCCCTGTGATCTGTGTACCTCTCAGCTATGTGATCTCTGTTCCCCCCAGCTATGTGCCCCCTGTGATCTCTGTTCCCCCGTGCCCCCCAGCTATGTGCTCCCTGTGATTTCTGTGCCCTTTGTGAGTGCGGCCCTCGTTTGTGCTTGGGCATGCGTCTGCAGCCCTGGTCAGTGTGGGCACACAGGAGAGCGTGTGCACACCAGGGCCTGTGCAGAAGTGAGAAAAGGCCACACAGACGCCTGAGCCTCACTCTGAACAGATCTCTCCTCACCGATCCCAGGCCAGCATCAGCTCCAAGTCTTCAGCACCTCCGACGCTGGCTGGACAGTGGACCCTCCTCATCCTCCTCCATCTCAGGTGAGTACCAGCATGAAATCTTTTCATGTATACGCAGCATTTGCATTTTGACCTGTATGCTATGTATAGACTGCTGCATGTAAAATATATAGGTGACACTGCTGTATACAATCACCGTATCACCTATATAATGTATGTTCAGCAGTCTATATACATTATATAGGTGACACTGTGACTAATGTGTATATACGTGATACTGCTGTGTATATATATATATATATATATATATATACTGCGACTATACACTGCAATCACAGTATCACCTATATAATGTATGTACAGCAGTCTATGTACATTGTATAGGTGAAACTGCGACTGCGGTATGTAAGTTATATAGGTTATACCACTGTGTGTAATATACTGCGACCGCTGTGTATAGCCCATATAGGCTAGCCACAGTGTGTGTGTTATATATGCACATATACACACACACACACTGCGGCTGGCCTATATGGGCTATACACAGTGGGCACAGTATATTACACACAGTGGTATAACCTATATAAGGTACATACCGCAGTCGCAGTTTCACCTATATAATGTATGCGTGTGTGTGTCTGTCTATATATATTTATACACACACACAGCACTCTGATTGATTGTGATAAAAGTGTCGGACTCTTTATTGGCCCAAGTGGCAACGTTTCGGATCAATAACTGAACAATTCTCTGATATGAAACTGAAATGTTGCCTCATGGGCTAATAAAGAGTCCACTGTTTAAAGGGATTGTTTCCCACTAGAACAACCTCATCTTAAACTGAATGTTCGGCCCCAATAAATTAATAAAGCCTATACTCACCTCCTGTGCCGTCGCCGTTCCCACAGTGGCTGTGATGACCCCCTCGGGGCCATGATGTGCTGTTGTGCTTCCCGGCACCAATCAGCGCTGGTGTCACTGTCTCCATCTTCGGACAAACTGAACATGAAGAGGAAGTCCCGGACGACCCTCCACGAGGATGGAGGTTGTGGTCTGTATACAGACAGTGAACTTCACTCTTGTGAACACAGCCTACAACTAATTCTGTAATGGTGCATGTATACTAACGCAGATCGTGTTCGTTTGTGCGTGTCGCTATTTCTAATTCACCTATATATTTTGGCATAGTGGGGGGCCCCATTTGAAAGTTCGCACCCGGGCCCATAACTTTGTAGTTACGCCACTGTCCATACCCCTCGG
Organism: Ranitomeya imitator; assembly: GCF_032444005.1. NCBI lineage: Eukaryota > Metazoa > Chordata > Amphibia > Anura > Dendrobatidae > Ranitomeya > Ranitomeya imitator. The sequence goes on along the minus strand of NC_091283.1, from coordinate 482,801,006 downwards.
GTGCCAGCTATTTTACAAAGCAGGCACCTGCCAGAAGCTGCTGCAATGTTTCTTTTTTTGGAGGAGGGAATAATTTAGACATTTGCTATGGGGCTTTGTGATTTCTATGGACATCCCTAACTATATGTCAATCAATTTATCCCAAACCAAACCAACTGCATCGCTAATAAAATCGCCAAGCCGGTCTCGTAATTAACTTGTCAATTTCCTTTTTGATAAATGGTACAAAGCTGATGAAGAAACAATGCAAACATCAATTTTTGGCAAAAATGCATATTTATTAAAGTTTTTTTTATAGTAATTGCTAAAACTCAAGAATCAAAACGTTCACAGTTTTCTCTATTGTCTGGGTATTTGGTATGTGAAACCCAGAGGTGCCAGCGTAATTTATTCCAATCTCTGTCCTTGCTCTCAGCAGGGGGTTTACAGCCATTGACCAAAATCCTTATAAACTCTTCTGAGCTATTGAAGTGTAATAGAGGGTGGTAAAGTACATTATAGGAATCAGAAAAAATACTGGCCGTTAGATTATTGTTACACAACCCTTTGATTTTGGTGGGACGGGAAACCATCTACTAGGTATAGGGTTTAGGAGCCTCTCAACAGCTGATGCTGAAAGGAGAAAGAAAACAGATGAACTTCTACATGTCTGATCTTATTGTCCTACCTTCTAAAAGCTGCCGGCTTGGGTGCCTGGCAGGGTCCTCTGTCCTCTTGTATGAGGGGGATGGAAGAGACAGCTGTCAAGTATATGGCCAGCCTAAGGATGATGGGTACTATAGCCCAATATACCTAAGGTATCATTTGGGTAACAATGGAAAAAACAATAATAAAGGAACCTGATTCTCGCCCATTTGAGAACTGTTCTGACTATGTATATATCATGTCTGAGATAGATTAGTGAATCCCGCATTGAGCAGGGGGTCAGACACGATGACCCTACAGGTGCCTTCCAACATTAATATTCTATATATGACTTATTCAGTTGGGCTGAGTTCACACATTGGTTGTTATTTCCGCTTTATAAAAAAAATGATGGCGCCCCCAACATGAATGCAACCACAGCTTGATGCTGACCACATGGAGTCTGACTTTTTATGAGAGGACCGTGCTGGGAATCATGTCACATATGGGGCAATATAAGGTTCTTCTACGGTCCATCATGTCTCTGTTAACCCATTCTCCCATCATCCCACTTATAAAGGGGAAGCTTCAATTGTCTGTTGTGACGGTGGGACTCGGGAGGTTTAAAAATAGGAAGAATATCTCACCATGAAAGTAATAGGACAGTATTAAGCTATAATGAAACATATTGTCCTCCAGCCCAAATATTAGCAGCCGTGGTTAGAATAAACCAAACCAAAGCCGACGATAGATGTTACATTAATAAACTCTATGAGGCTGGCCAGTCAGTTTTCTGATTTCCACTTTCTTTCAAAAGAATGTCAGAAAATCACCTATTGTTTAAAATCAGATTTTTTCTTTTCCATATTACAATCTGTATTAAAAAAATTATAAATCTTGCAGCTTTCACATTGGTCACCGGGCTATTTTTGATTCATACTAACTTTTTTTTTTAATGGAAGACTTTTCAGTAGGCTCATTATTATCATAGGCATGATTACTGCACACAGCTTCTCCCAAAGGATCTACTAATTACAATAAGTCATACAGCTCCCCCTCCATTTACAATGACCTTTGCACACGGTCTTTAGATGCCTCAATACAAAAGATAGGGTCTGAGTCGGTCTAATTGCGGCTAATGTACATGTGAGTTTCCTGAAAAAAAGTAAGCAGAAGTGTAGAAGAGCTCCAGTGACCAGTGTGGAAATTGCAAGATTTCTATTTTTATTTAATACAGATTATACTCTGAAAATTAATGAAAACAAAAACTTAAAAAAAAAATAATAATAATACATGTAAAAACAGATTTAAACAGCAGATTATTTTTTGATGAGACGATCACTTAAATATAAACATTTGATAGGTAATGACTATATGATGTCTATGATCACTTTAAAGGGAACCTGTCACCCCCAAAATGGAATTTGAGCTAAAGGTACCGTCATACATAACGATATCGTTAACGATATCGTTGCTTTTTGTGACGTAGCAACGATATCGTTAAGGAAATCATTATGTGTGACAGCGACCAACGATCAGGCCCCTTCTGGGAGATCGTTGGTCGCTGAGGAAAGTCCAGAACTTTATTTCGTCGCTGGACTTCCCGCTGACATCACTGGATCGGCGTGTGTGACGCCGATCCAGCAATGTCTTCACTGGTAACCAGGGTAAACATCGGGTTACTAAGCGCAGGGCCGCGCTTAGTAACCCGATGTTTACCCTGGTTACCAGCGTAAACGTTAAAAAAACAAACACTACATACTTACCTTCAGCTGTCTGTCCCCGGCGCTCTGCTTCTCTGCACTCCTCCTGCATCCTGTGTCAGCGCCGGCCAGCCAGAAAGCACAGCGGTGACGTCACCGCTCTGCTTTCCGGCTGACCGGCGCTGACAGTGCAGAGGAAAGCACAGCGCTGAGGACAGACAGCTGAAGGTAAGTATGTAGTGTTTGTTTTTTTAACGTTTACGCTGGTAACCAGGGTAAACATCGGGTTACTAAGCGCGGCCCTGCGCTTAGTAACCCGATGTTTACCCTGGTTACCGGGGACCTCGGGATCGTTGGTCGCTGGAGAGCTGTCTGTGTGACAGCTCTCCAGCGACCAAACAGCGACGCTGCAGCGATCGACATCGTTGTCGGTATCGCTGCAGCGTCGCTTAGTGTGAAGGTACCCTAAGCCCACCAGCATCAGGGGCTTATCTACAGCAGTCTGTTGAGGGCGGAGCAAAGTACTGAAGTGCGCAGGCGTTGGGCCTCTCTGACATTTCCCGGCGCCTGCGCACTGCAGTACTTTGCCCTCAACAGGACAGACAAAGTACGCCGGAGCCGCAGCGTGAAGACAAGAAGAGGACGTCATCGTAAGAAGATGGGAGGCGCCGGACCGCGACGCCCACCGCAGCGGGACCGCCCCTGGGTGAGTATAATCTAACCTCTTTTTCTCATCTTTCAGGTTACAGAGTGCTGTAAATAAGCCCCTGATGCCGGTGGCCTTAGCTCAACTTCCATTTTGGGGGTGACAGGTTCCCTTTAAGACAGGTCAGCATTATTATAAACTTATGGTATCATGTGTGATTCACCGCAGGTCACTTACACCACATCTTCACACATTCTGCATAGCGAAGGCTCTTCACTTATCAACAGTTAGGCCACGTTCACAAGTTCAGTATTTGGTCAGTTTTTACCTCAGTATGTGTAAGCCAAAACCAGGAGTGGGTGATAAATATAGAAGTGGTGCATATGTTTCTATTACACGTTTCCTCTGATTGTTCCACTCCTGGTTTTGTCCTACAAATACTGAGGTAAAATACTGACCAAATACTGCTAGTGTGAACGTGGCCTTATATATAAAGTCACCAGGAATTAAACAGCTTGGAAATTAGGATTTGTTTTAATTGCTTTTCACTCCAATGTTGTATTATTTGAATGTTTTCTGTAGCCAACTACGCAATAATCTTCTCTGTTTATTGTGTTTTTGCTGCATTTTTTTTGCTGGGTTTCCCCCCTAATATTTTTTTTTATGTAGATTTCAAGCAGCGCTTTTAATCAGTTTTTATAGTACAGAAAAGCCTATATGGAAAATATGTACCAAAAATGCTCATATGAGAAGACTAAAAGTTCGGGGCCTTTTTTTTTTTTAAAGATTTTACATTGGGGCTCACTAGCTAAGCCATTGGACTTGCCATAAATTTTACCTTTTTGCAGTCAAAGAAATCTGAAATCCATGGCGTACATATTGATATATTGCAAATGTGAAATCCTCACTGCAGGTCAATTCATGCTGCAGATTTATTTTTTTTTGCAGCACATGAATAGTAAAACCTTATGTATAATGTTGCTACTGGAAAAGGCTGCAAATGTCTGCCTGAAAATTCCTCATGTAGAAAGTAGAAATATCGTTGATGTTACAACTTCTGCCTGAACACACTGAGGATCAGGCAGGAAAAATAAATGCTAAAATGTTCAAACAAAACTATAGTAAAAACCCTACATGTACATTGAGTTTTCTTTTTTCTTGTGTTTCGCCGTGCTCCCTCCTGTGTCACGTATATATAGATATAGCAATTAATAGTATAGTATACAGGAGCTGAGACTTCCCTGACTGCTCCTTTATGGCCTGCACCCTTCATCTTGTTGGGTTCTAGATTTTGGAGCACAACAGATGTTTTGTTTTATTTTGAACAGGGACTCTAGATGCCACGCTCTGAAGCTGTCAAACCGATGTTGGGATAGCGTTAAGGTACCTTCACATTAAGCGACGCTGCAGCGATCCCGATCGCTGCAGCGTCGCTGTGTGGTCACTGGAGAGCTGTCACACAGACCGCTCTCCAGCGACCAACTATGCGAAGTCCCCTGGTAACCAGGGTAAACGTTAAAAAAAACAGACATTTTTTCCCAATCCTCTCCTCATCCTAGAAAATTGGATCACAACTGTGATAAAACTCTGATCAGAGTACGATGGACCGATTTTCTGGGATGAGACAATATATTCATGTTACCCTAGCCTAGAGGTAATCTGTTAGCAGAAGTTCACACCCCAAACTATTTTTATGTGCATATAGCTCCTTCAAACACAAGTCCAGCAATATCTTTCCATGGTCAGTCCGTTCCTCCATTACTGAGATGAGAGTATTTCAATTGATATGCAAATGAGGCTGAAGAACTGTGGTAGATCTGAAGATTATGTCACTCCAGCTCTATTCCTCACCCCGAGCTGTTTCCTCCTGCTTGACTGACGTCTTCTTTGCCCTAGGTCACATAGCATAGAGGCTGTCAGTCAAGCAGGAGGTGGCACTGGGGAGGGAATAGAGCTGGAGTGACAGAGGCTTCAGGCCTACCATAGCACTTCAGTCTCATTTGCATATCAATTCGAGCGCTGATTTCTCAGTAGCGGAGGAATGGACTACTCAGTTAAACATACGTATGGACTTGTCTTTGAAAGAGCTATATGCACATATAAATAGTTTTTTGGGGGGGATCCTGCTGACAGATTCACTTTAAGCATATCTGTGTGTAGATTCTGAGCATCACTGAGAAGGTGATCATCACACCTACAGTCACACATCTAAGGGGTGGTAAAGAGGGGCAAGCCCTACAATTGGAATAAGCGTTAGGCTGACATTGGCAAGTACGTCTTTAGTGACGGCGCCATTGTCCAAGCAGGAGACTGTTATAGCTGTCACTCAAACAGAGGAGAGAGGGGTTTGGGCGCGTTCTGTGCAGAGAGCCAAAGCTGCAAAAAGGCGATCACACTCAGAGCACTTGCAATTGCAGCAAGAGGGGATTAAGGGTACCGTCTCCCAGTGGCACTTTGGTCGCTACGACGGCACGATTCGTGACGTTCCAGCGATATAGTTACGATCTCACTGTGTCTGACACGCTCCTGCGATCAGGGACCCCGCTGAGAATCGTACGTCGTAGCAGATCGTTTGAAACTTTCTTTCGTCGTCTAGTGTCCCGCTGTGGCGGCATGATCGCAATGTGTAACAAAGGTGTGCACGATATTGTATACGATGTGCGCATAGTAACCAACGGCTTCTACATCGCACATACGTCATGAAATTATTGCTCCAGCGTCGTGCATTGCAAAGTGTGACCGCAGTCTACGACGCTGGAGCGATAATGGAGCGATGATGGAGCGTCACGGATCGTGCCGTCGTAGCGATCAAAATGCCACTGTGTGACGGTACCTTTAGACTTTGTTAGTCTTGCTGATACTGAGAAAATACACCAAGGTATGTTTATATAGCCTTCCAGCTCTCCTATCTAATACTGTCAGCAGTTTAGCAGTGAAAGCTGCAGACAGATTTAACAGAAATGAGAAGTCCAGCAGTCTAAAATAGATGACCTATCCTTATGATATATCAACAATGCCAGATCAGTGGGAGCCCGACACAGGCACCCCCACGCCCCGCCCCCACTGATCAGCTATTATTAACTCTGGCGGTGGTTGTACGATGTCCAGTTCCAGCTCTGAACGTTGTATACACCCTGCTGTGGCAGGAGTAATACTAATAGTAGCTAAACAGTGGGAGTGAAGGGTGTCAAACCTCCACTAATCTAGAATGAAGACTTCCTAAGGATAAGTCATCAATGCTAGAAGCCTGGACAACTCCTTTAAAGTTCAAAATTCTGCTACAGTGACCACTAGGGGGAGCATTCTGCATACAAGGTTCCCTCGAATGGAGGCTGCAGGCAACCAAAATGTTATGTTAAAGGATATTTCCACCTTTGACGTTGTTTTTTTCCTTGTTGGCTAAAAAGCATGTTTTTTCTGTATGAACTTTGACGCAAATATATAACCAAACCAAATCATAAATCAGCTTTGAAGATAGTTTAGAAGAGAAAAAAATGTCACAAACTCTGCTGTCAGACTGAGCTCACTGACTGATTCACCGCAAACACATTCTGTAGACTGCTATGTTCTGTGAAACATAGAGGCTGTAGTAGACTAAAATGGTTCAAAATTCTAATAACAGCATAATGCAACATTTTTAACTAAAAATATATGCATTTAATGAAACAAAATGTATTTTATGGTGTCCAAAGACACGAAAGGGAACCACTGGCAGCATATATCAGATACTGGCTGTATGATTTTCCCGGTGGCTCCCCCACCTTCCCCGCTACCAATGGCTGACGGGTCTCTCACTGTACATGCAAATTGCCTCTTCAGAGAGGAAGAGGACTTGAACCTGGGCTCCACATATCGGAAATAGCAATCCTACAAGTCACTATCGACCCTTTAATGAGCCATAAGATAAAAGCTAAACCAGAATTCAAATTTTTGCAGAAACGTTGTTTCGGAGTATTGCCGCTCGTCAGTGCAAAGTATGAGATCTGATTTGGCTAAGTGATTGGCTAAGACTGTCATGCCAGACCTGGCTTGTCACTCTCCACAAGGAGAAACCTTACCCCTTAGATTCCTATACACGCATAATGGGAGAGACTCATTACTCAAGGGAGCAGGCGAAGAGAAGCCTCCGGTGACCCACCTTTCTGACTAGTCTCTCTCGGACCCCACGCAGCTTTTCAAGTATATTTATTTTTCAATGGTCAAGTTAAAACAAGTCATCACTTATTCAATACCTATGGGGCTGCTGAAAAACGCCAAGCACACTGCTCGTCAACCCCATAGGGAATTAATGGAGTGGCAGCCAGACATCCGTACTGCCGCTCTAGTCTAACGGGGATAAAAGTTCCATGTTCTGCCGATCAATGTAGGATTCAGCGGTTGGACCACCACTGATCAATAAGTTATCGCCAATCCTGTGGATAATTGATTTTTTTTTTCTCCAGACAACACTTTACGCTGTGGAAAACGCCTGAAGTAACATCAGCTGTGAACCTTGAGGTATTTAAATCACAAAATACTATTCTGAATAGATGGAAGTTTGCTAGAAATACAACTCACTAAGTTCTATATAGGAATTTTAGAGAAATCTGGTCAGTGCAGACAATATTACCCACCCACTAATTATTAATCATCATTTTACCCCAAAGAACACCCTCTTGAATTCATGAGTCCCTGCACCTCCCCAACTATGGGTGGGAATCATGACAAGCTCAAAGTCAGAGACGGAAGACTTGACCCGTGAAATTCTTTACAGAACATTTTATAAGATATTTTGTATTTTCTTCTCTACTTCCACTAAGAGGATGGGAACTGAACAGCCTTATAACAGCATTGTGTACTAATTTTATGGCTTTTTTTTCAAATATATAATTATTATGTGCAAAATTGAGTCACAGAAGTTGGACGTAAGAATGACAAGATTACAAAAACAGGATGAGAGAACCATGGTAAAAGTGAATGAGGGATAAGTGAACTGCCCAGCCGAGGTCCTACCACATTTTGCAGTGTACATATTATGTCTCGAATGAATGATGTGCAGTAATATATTCCAGGACAGGGATCAATATATTATGATGCTAAGTCAGAACTGTTGCTCTATATGACGATATTAAATATGTAAGTCTGTGAAGCTATTATAGGAATACATTGCCTCATTGCATTACTAGCATAACTCTCTCGTCGAGGCGCTGACCGTTGTAATCGCCTTCCTAAAATTCACCTTCCACGCAAATCATGGTCATTATAAGATTGCATGCACTAGGTATGATCCAGGATGGAAGATCTAATGATTTCTTCAGCTTTGTGTCTTCTCCATCATTGCTGTGTCAACGCTCTCATCTGTAGACATCACGCAGGTTTGCTGAGAGTCTCTGCAGGTGTCACTCTCCACAGCGTAGTCTTTGCCTGTAGATAAAATTCTTACTAGCAAATAGTATTAATAATTATGAGATGTGAAGAAATAGAGACCCATTTCGTAGTAAAAGAGGTGGAGCGTTTGTGCCACCTGACTTCTTGGAAGTACATTTCCTTCTTACTTCTCCCAGTAGAAATGACCCACAATAAATCTAATCTATGCATAAAAAGGAGGGGGAGCTCAATCTAAAAACATCTTTCTCCCCTCCTCAACCGTGCAATAAAGACAAGTAATCTTCTTCTTCTCCTTGGCTCTAACTTCCTGGGAGAATTGGGTCTGAAAAGTGTCTTTGAAATTCCAGGTCCGGTGGAGAAGGGCACTCCAGATGGTCAGGGAGAGATGGAAAGCGTAAGCTCCCCAAGATTGCCTGGGAAGGGGTCTCTGAAGGTGGGATAAGGTGGGTCTGAGGATATCCAGGTCTTGGTATTACACCAACAGGTTCTTGGGGACTAGGATTGAGATGGAGAACATTGGGCTTAAGGTTAAGCGGTTCTAAATCATTGTAGTCAGTCAGCCCTGGACTCTGAAAGGAAAGGGGAAAAGAAAAGTGTTAATATATAAATTATATTAATACCTGTCCATGCTGCATGAACCCAGACGTTCTCTAACCTGAAGAGGCGAGATGGGGGAGTCCGTTGGAAGCGAGGGGCTGCTCTGTATTGGCTCCAGGCTCTTGGATGCTGAGTGATAGAGTCCTAGAGTTTGGGAGCTGGGAGAGATGGGGCTGTATGCAGGAGGGATCTGAGAGAGTTGTCTCTGCAGTAACTGCAGGATTATATTGATATCTGCAGACATCCTAGACTCCAACCTAGAAGAAAACAAGTTCAATTTTAATACAGTATCACAGACTTAAAACTAACATGAGAGGTAAAGGAAACGTAATGTACGTTCTAGTGGATAGCCCATACCTGTCTAGCTGAGCCTGGAGGAGTTCCAGGCGTGACTCCACCTCTCCTGGTCGGTCATCAGGACTGAGTGGGGGATCCAGAGAATTATGCACCATAGAAAAGTGTTGTGGGGCATCCGGACAAGCAGTTGACCGTCTGTCTCCCCAGAAGTTGAACAAGTTGGGAACCTCAATGGGAGAAGCTGATAGGAGAATGTGAATACAATTAGATAAATGAATACGGTAAGAAATAAAAGAACGATAAACTTACGTGACACTTCAGTTACTCTTACAAACATTTGCAGTGTTCACATGCAAAAGCTTCTGGCGTATATGTAAGAGATACCTAAGCCCCACATCATCCAACGGGCCAATTGGACTCTCTTGACTATTGGCTAGCATACGTCGGTATACCTCTGTTATTCCGTACACAGACATCCACCAAAAAATATACTGTGTTATTGCATTTTTACAAAGTATTCCTTTACAGTACCATCAGACAAAGAAAAATGGCAGGAAACCCTCTCTTTATCGAACACTGCTAACACAATAAAGACCCCAGTACACGTTACACCAAAGTGAACCAAAGCTGCCAATATCGACTGGTTTGGCCAACAGTCTTCGACTTATCCCGACAGATTATTGACAGTGTAGTAAAGGATCAGACATGTCCGATTTTGAACTACCAATCCTTGTTTTTTCTCTAGGGTATGCCGCTATCAGAGATGTCTCTATCACAGAGAACACAGGAATGCTTGGTAAAGCTAGCACTCCTATATATGGGAGAGTTAGATGAGATGTAGTATTCGGCGGGCAAACCATCGTTTGTTCAACAGCTGCCAAAAGTGTACGGGGAGGCTTAAGGTACCTTCACACTAAACGACGCTGCAGCGATCCAGACAACGATCCGGATCGCTGCAGCGTCGCTGTTTGGTCGCTGGAGAGCTGTCAAACAGACCGCTCTCCAGCGACCAACGATGCCGGTAACCAGGGTAAACATCGGGTTACTAAGCGCAGGGCCGCGCTTAGTAACCCGATGTTTACCCTGGTTACCATCCTAAAAGTAAAAAAACAAATGCTACATACTTACCTACCGCTGTCTGTCCCCGGCGCTTTGCTTCTCTGCTCTGGCTGTGAGCGCCGGGCAGCAGAGCGGTGACGTCACCGCTCTGCTTTCCGGCCGCTGTGCTCACAGCCAGTACAGGAGGAGTGCAGAGAAGCTGAGCGCCGGGGACAGACAGCGGTAGGTAAGTATGTAGCGTTTGTTTTTTTTACTTTTAGGATGGTAACCAGGGTAAACATTGGGTTACTAAGCGCGGCCCTGCGCTTAGTAACCCGATGTTTACCCTGGTTACCAGCGAAGACATCGCTGGATCGGCGTCACACACGCCGATTCAGCGATGTCAGCAGGAGAGCCAGCGACCAAAGAAAGGTCTGGCCCTCTAGCCCCGACCAACGACATCACAGCAGGATTCTGATCGCTGCTGCGTGTCAAACTAAACGATATCGCTAGCGAGGACGCTGCAACGTCACGAATCGCTAGCGATATCGTTTAGTGTGAAGGTACCTTTAACTGTTCAAGTGATTAACATGAATATCTTAATGCAATCTATGCAGCAAGACTCCCCAACTTTAGCATGCAATTAATGAGAATAGTTATTTTATGTAGCAGAAAAGCTGTTGGACGCTCTTATGGAATAGGGTCCGATATTCAATTGCATCCCCTAATATCTTAAAGTTACTGCCAGCACTTTGGAAGAACAATAGCTGTTATGGCTGGCAATCAGGCAACACAGCGTGCAGTAATCAGCGCACATACAGAGATCTGGCAATAACCAAAAACAATAGGACGAGCTCTGAGACGTGGAATCTCTGTAGACTGCAGTACCTGATCTATCCTCACACAACTATAAGCAGCAGTGGATTGCGCCTATCACTACCTATGCAACTCGGCACTGCCTGAGGAGCTGACTAGCCTGAAGATAGAAATACAAGCCTGACTTACCTCAGAGAAATACCCCAAAGGAATAGGCAGCCCCCCACATATAATGACTGTTAGCAAGATGAAAAGACAAACGTAGGAATGAAATAGATTCAGCAAAGTGAGGCCCGATATTCTAGACAGAGCGAGGATAGCAAAGAGAACTATGCAGTCTACAAAAAACCCTAAAACGAAAACCACGCAAAGGGGCAAAAGACCCACCGTGCCGAACTAACAGCACGGCGGTGCACCCCTTTGCTTCTCAGAGCTTCCAGCAAAAGTTAATAGCAAGCTGGACAGAAAAAACAGAAAACAAACTAGAAGCACTTATCTAGCAGAGCAGCAGGCCAAGGAAAGATGCAGTAGCTCAGATCCAACACTGGAACATTGACAAGGAGCAAGGAAGACAGACTCAGGTGGAGCTAAATAGCAAGGCAGCCAACGAGCTCACCAAAACACCTGAGGGAGGAAGCCCAGAGACTGCAATACCACTTGTGACCACAGAAGTGAATTCAGCCACAGAATTCACAACAGTACCCCCCCCTTGAGGAGGGGTCACCGAACCCTCACCAGAACCCCCAGGCCGACCAGGATGAGCCACATGAAAGGCACGAACAAGATCTGGGGCATGGACATCAGAGGCAAAAACCCAGGAATTATCTTCCTGAGCATAACCCTTCCATTTGACCAGATACTGGAGTTTCCGTCTAGAGACACGAGAATCCAAAATCTTCTCCACAATATACTCCAATTCCCCCTCCACCAAAACAGGGGCAGGAGGCTCCACAGATGGAACCATAGGTGCCACGTATCTCCTCAACAACGACCTATGGAATACATTATGTATGGAAAAGGAGTCTGGGAGGATCAGACGAAAAGACACCGGATTGAGAATCTCAGAAATCCTATATGGACCAATAAAACGAGGTTTAAATTTAGGAGAGGAAACCTTCATAGGAATATGACGAGAAGATAACCAAACCAGATCCCCAACACGAAGTCGGGGTCCCACACGGCGTCTGCGATTAGCGAAAAGCTGAGCCTTCTCCTGGGACAAGGTCAAATTGTCCACTACCTGAGTCCAGATCTGCTGCAACCTGTCCACCACAGAATCCACACCAGGACAGTCCGAAGACTCAACCTGTCCTGAAGAGAAACGAGGATGGAACCCAGAATTGCAGAAAAATGGAGAGACCAAGGTAGCCGAGCTGGCCCGATTATTAAGGGCGAACTCAGCCAACGGCAAAAATGACACCCAATCATCCTGGTCAGCGGAAACAAAACATCTCAGATATGTTTCCAAGGTCTGATTGGTTCGTTCGGTCTGGCCATTAGTCTGAGGATGGAAGGCCGAGGAGAAAGATAGGTCAATGCCCATCCTACCACAAAAGGCTCGCCAGAACCTCGAGACAAACTGGGAACCTCTGTCAGAAACAATATTCTCAGGAATGCCATGTAAACGAACCACATGCTGGAAGAACAAAGGCACCAAATCAGAGGAGGAAGGCAATTTAACCAAAGGCACCAGATGGACCATTTTAGAAAAGCGATCACAGACCACCCAAATGACCGACATTTTTTGAGAAACGGGAAGGTCAGAAATGAAATCCATCGAAATATGTGTCCAAGGCCTCTTCGGGACCGGCAAGGGCAAAAGCAACCCACTGGCACGTGAACAGCAGGGCTTAGCCCTAGCACAAATTCCACAGGACTGCACAAAAGCACGCACATCCCGTGACAGAGATGGCCACCAGAAGGATCTAGCAACCAACTCCCTGGTACCAAAGATTCCTGGATGACCGGCCAGCACCGAACAATGAAGTTCAGAGATAACTTTACTAGTCCACCTATCAGGGACGAACAGTTTCTCGGCCGGACAACGATCAGGTTTATTAGCCTGAAATTTCTGCAACACTCTCCGCAAATCAGGGGAGATGGCAGACACAATGACTCCTTCCTTGAGGATACTCGCCGGCTCAGATAACCCCGGAGAGTCGGGCACAAAACTCCTAGACAGAGCATCCGCCTTCACATTTTTAGAGCCCGGAAGGTATGAAATCACAAAATCAAAACGAGCAAAAAATAACGACCAACGGGCCTGTCTAGGATTCAAGCGCTTGGCAGACTCAAGATAAGTAAGGTTCTTATGATCAGTCAAAACCACCACGCGATGCTTAGCACCCTCAAGCCAATGACGCCACTCCTCGAATGCCCACTTCATGGCCAGCAACTCTCGGTTGCCCACATCATAATTACGCTCAGCAGCAGAAAATTTCCTGGAAAAGAAAGCACATGGTTTGAACACTGAGCAACCAGAACCTCTCTGTAACAAAACCGCCCCTGCACCAATCTCAGAAGCATCAACCTCGACCTGGAACGGAAGAGAAACATCAGGTTGACACAACACAGGGGCACAGCAAAAACGACGCTTCAACTCCTGAAAAGCTTCCACGGCAGCAGAAGACCAATTAACCAAATCAGCACCCTTCTTGGTCAAATCGGTCAATGGTCTGGCAATGCTAGAAAAATTACAGATGAAGCGACGATAAAAATTAGCAAAGCCCAGGAATTTCTGCAGACTTTTTAGAGATGTCGGCTGAGTCCAATCCTGGATGGCCTGAACCTTAACCGGATCCATCTCGATAGTAGAAGGGGAAAAGATGAACCCCAAAAATGAAACTTTCTGCACACCGAAGAGACACTTTGATCCCTTCACGAACAAGGAATTAGCACGCAGTACCTGGAAAACCATTCTGACTTGCTTCACATGAGACTCCCAATCATCTGAGAAGATCAAAATGTCATCCAAGTAAACAATCAAGAATTTATCCAGATACTCACGGAAAATGTCATGCATAAAAGACTGAAAAACAGATGGAGCATTGGCAAGTCCGAACGGCATCACCAGATACTCAAAATGACCCTCGGGCGTATTAAATGCCGTTTTCCATTCATCTCCCTGCCTGATTCTCACCAGATTATACGCACCACGAAGATCAATCTTAGTAAACCAACTAGCCCCCTTAATCCGAGCAAACAAGTCAGAAATCAATGGCAAGGGATACTGAAACTTAACAGTGATCTTATTAAGAAGGCGGTAATCAATACACGGTCTTAGCGAACCATCCTTCTTGGCTACAAAAAAGAACCCTGCTCCCAATGGTGACGACGATGGGCGAATATGTCCCTTCTCCAGGGACTCCTTCACATAACTGCGCATAGCGGTGTGTTCAGGTACGGACAAATTAAATAAACGACCCTTAGGGAATTTACTACCAGGAATCAAATCGATAGCACAATCACAATTCCTATGCGGAGGTAGGGCATCAGACTTGGACTCTTCAAATACATCCTGAAAGTCCGACAAGAACTCTGGGATGTCAGAAGGAATGGATGACGAAATAGACAAAAATGGAACATCACCATGTACTCCCTGACAACCCCAGCTGGTTACCGACATAGAGTTCCAATCCAATACTGGATTATGGGTTTGTAGCCATGGCAACCCCAACACGACCACATCATGCAAATTATGCAGTACCAGAAAGCGAATAACTTCCTGATGTGCAGGAGCAATGCACATGGTCAGCTGGGCCCAGTACTGAGGCTTATTCTTGGCCAAAGGTGTAGCATCAATTCCTCTCAACGGAATAGGACACCGCAAAGGCTCCAAGAAAAATCCACAACGTTTAGCATAATCCAAATCCATCAGATTCAGGGCAGCGCCTGAATCCACAAACGCCATGACAGAATACGATGACAAAGAGCACATTAAGGTAATGGACAAAAGGAATTTGGACTGTACAGTACCAATAACGGCAGAGCTATCGAACCGCCTAGTGCGTTTAGGACAATTAGAAATAGCATGAGTAGAATCACCACAATAGAAACACAGTCTGTTCAGACGTCTGTGTTCTTGCCGTTCTACTTTAGTCATAGTCCTGTCGCACTGCATAGGCTCAGGTTTACTCTCAGACAATACCGCCAAATGGTGCACAGATTTACGCTCGCGCAAGCGACGACCGATCTGAATGGCCAAGGACATAGACTCATTCAAACCAGCAGGCATAGGACATCCCACCATTACATCCTTAAGAGCTTCAGAGAGACCCTTTCTGAACAAAGCCGCTAGTGCAGATTCATTCCACAGAGTGAGTACTGACCACTTCCTAAATTTCTGACAATATACTTCTACATCATCCTGACCCTGGCATAAAGCCAGCAGATTTTTCTCAGCCTGATCCACTGAATTAGGCTCATCGTAAAGCAATCCCAGCGCCTGGAAAAATGCATCAACATTACTCAATGCAGAATCTCCTGGTGCAAGAGAAAACGCCCAGTCCTGTGGGTCGCCGCGCAAAAAAGAAATAATAATCAAAACCTGTTGAATAGGATTACCAGAAGAATGAGGTTTCAAGGCCAAAAATAGCTTACAATTATTTCTGAAGCTCAGGAATTTAGTTCTGTCACCAAAAAACAAATCAGGAATCGGAATTCTTGGTTCTAGCATCGATTTCGGATCAATAGTATCTTGAATCTTTTGTACATTTACAACGAGATTATCCATTGAGGAGCACAGAGCCTGAATATCCATGTCCACAGCTGTGTCCTGAAGCACTCTAATGTATAGGGGAAAAAAAAGACTGAAGACAGAGCTAAGAAAAAAAAATGCTGTCAGGATTTCTTTTTTCCCTCTATTGGGAATCATTGGTGTGGCTCCTTGTACTGTTATGGCCTGCAATCAGGCAACACAGCGTGCAGTAATCAGCGCACATACAGAGATCTGGCAATAACCAAAAACAATAGGACGAGCTCTGAGACGTGGAATCTCTGTAGACTGCAGTACCTGATCTATCCTCACACAACTATAAGCAGCAGTGGATTGCGCCTATCACTACCTATGCAACTCGGCACTGCCTGAGGAGCTGACTAGCCTGAAGATAGAAATACAAGCCTGACTTACCTCAGAGAAATACCCCAAAGGAATAGGCAGCCCCCCACATATAATGACTGTTAGCAAGATGAAAAGACAAACGTAGGAATGAAATAGATTCAGCAAAGTGAGGCCCGATATTCTAGACAGAGCGAGGATAGCAAAGAGAACTATGCAGTCTACAAAAAACCCTAAAATGAAAACCACGCAAAGGGGCAAAAGACCCACCGTGCCGAACTAACAGCACGGCGGTGCACCCCTTTGCTTCTCAGAGCTTCCAGCAAAAGTTAATAGCAAGCTGGACAGAAAAAACAGAAAACAAACTAGAAGCACTTATCTAGCAGAGCAGCAGGCCAAGGAAAGATGCAGTAGCTCAGATCCAACACTGGAACATTGACAAGGAGCAAGGAAGACAGACTCAGGTGGAGCTAAATAGCAAGGCAGCCAACGAGCTCACCAAAACACCTGAGGGAGGAAGCCCAGAGACTGCAATACCACTTGTGACCACAGAAGTGAATTCAGCCACAGAATTCACAACAAATAGCATGTAAGAAATATTTTGCAGTAATGCTTAATTTAGTGTAATCTAAATGAAGCGGAGTCAAAAATAGACATGAGGTCTGAACTATGACAATTTCCATTGTTGGTGTGCTTAAAGGGTTTTTTCAGAATTAACACTTAGTTGATGAGTCTCCCAAGTTATAAGTGTGTGATTATTGGTGGTCCCACTGCTGGGGCCCTCAGTAATCATAAGAACCCCAAGAGTCCTGTGACTATTTACAGTCTATGGGACTGGCAGGAATAGCCAAGTACGGTAATAGGACCTCCTCCATATCAAGTGGAAACTATGAGTCTTTGATAATATAGCCTGACTATTTAGTTGTCTCAAATATTAGTCACCTGAATAAGTCTCCACTGTCTCAAACATCTTCCTGCCTCCCTCACGGCTGCTAATGTTGGCTGTCACCAAATTCACTACAGCTGGGATAAACTCTTGCTTGTCCGCAGGTGGTAATCTGTCCATACGTCCTGAGTTTAGCGGTTTGGTTTCATCATCACTGGTCTGGGAGCACGGAGTGGTGCTGCTCGCCATTTCATCCCACTGCTCTCTACTCAGCGGCCGCTGGAGATTGGTCAGTTCCGAGTATGTGTGATATTGTTCGGCATCTGAATTTACATCTTCTATGCCATCCACTAGGCGAAAATTAATATTTTCTTAGCACAATAAGTACAAATTGTATACAAGACATTCACAAGTACAGTCCAAGACATTCACAAGTACAGTCATAAAAAAACTAAGTACACTCTCTTTGAATTCTATAGTTTTACTTTTCAAGACATAATAAAAAAAATCTGGTCTTTAAAAGGTCTTAAAATTAGATATATACAACATCAGATGAATAATACATGATAAATTACACGGCATCATTACACGTGTAATTTTACGATCTCTTTGGCGAATATTTGATTGATGGTCTTGGTGTTGAGTAACGCAGGTAGCGCAATGAGACATCTTGCTGAATCTCTCCACCACCACCAAAATTACTGTATTACCTGCAGACACAGGTAGATCAGCAATGAAATCTATCCATAAATGAGCTTAAGGTCTGCTCGGAGTCGCCAATGGTTGGTGAGACCCAGACAAATGAGTATTAGGGGTTTTTGAAAGTGCAGAAACACTGCAGGCAGCTGCATACTCTCTAACATCCTTGTGTACCCCAGACCACCAAAAACACAGAGTAAGGAGATTTGCGGTGGCTTCACTACCAAGATATCCGACCAGCACTGAATCATGATGTTCAGCTCCTAAATCAGTCCTTATCTGTCCCCTCCTCCACCAAGGGAAGTGGGAGTAGCAGTGTATGCATATACACAAATCAGACTAACATGGGAAGACAAACAGGGATAAATGAGAATACCAATCATACAAATATGCACTCACAAAAGAGTGGAACACCAGCAAGAAAGGGAGGAAAAACTAAATAGGAGAGGAAGAGAATATACACACAGACAATTCACCAAGCAACAGTCTTTAGAACAACACTCCAAACCACTCCGAACAACCAACACCTCCAACTCCAGAACCAGGCAGTATTTAACATTGGCAGTCCCTGCATGTCAGAGGCAGTTAATATAACAGGAGGGAGTGGCCAACACTGAACAGCTGAGACCATCAAAGCAGGAAAGCTCCAGGAGCTCTAAACTGAACAGATTAACCCCTGCACTGCTAGCAGAAACGCTGTTTCATATAAAGGTGAATGTGAATACTTTTCTGCCAAATGATGACAAAAGTATTCTAGGAGTGATACCTTTACTGGCTAACCAGAAAATAATATGTTTGCAAGCTTTCAGAGCACAAAGGCTCCTTCTTCAGGCAGGTTACACATAGATTAATAAGAAAAGAGCAAAACATTTAAATGATACTATAGTAGGACATTGGTCAGGGGGGGGGGAGGTGTGATAAGCCAAGGAAATCAAATTAGGCATTCTCTTACAAATGGAGAGGCAGTGGGAATAATGTTCTTAGTTATCTGGAGTCTGTCTGGTGGAGGTGTGAATTGTATCCATGTAGTGACTCATAAATCCAGGTGTTAAATTGAGTCCTAATGTTAAAGAATTGAACATCTTCATCAATTTGAATTCCCAAATTTTTCTTTCCCTGTCACCCTTAAAATGACCTTTTAGTATTAAGACTTTTAAATCTGTCAGTGATTTTTGAGTACCAAATGAATAGTATCCTAAAATAGGGCTTGGGCAGCCCTTTCAGAATATGAATTGTTTATTGCGGTACCTTGTCAGCATGTAATTCGATGCTGCCGTCACACTCAAATCAGGAGAGCAGATGGCCAGTCCGAGGATTGCGATGCGATCCTCGCCTAAGTAAACGGCAATCTGACTGCACCCAATTACTGACGTCAGCACAGAGGGGTGGGCGGGATTATGGGCAGGTGAATTTTAATTTTGGATTTACATATAGTTGACTAGCCACGGTAAGAAAACTGGGCAACATACAGGAATAAAAGTTACATATTCTGAAAGGGCTGCTGAAGCCCTATTTCAGGATACTATTAGTATGATACACAAAAATGACCCGACAGATTCCCACTGTAGAGATCCACTTTCTCAGGTGGACATCAGGTAGCGTTGAATTAGGCAATGCAGTTTGGTCCAAACAAGTTCAGTTTTATTGCTTTCATGAAACTCTAAGGGATTCAAAACCAAAAAACAGCCTTTTCTGAGCACAAAGGTATCACAGCAAATAAACAGTTCATTCAGCAGGGCACATATATGTCAGTGCAGTCTCACATGAACAGCTTACAGTACTTTCTCCCAGAATAAACTTCATACAGAGAATAGGCCTGATCCCTAAAGTATCGGTATCCCCTTAAGCCTGAGCTCCAGCAGCTTCCAGAAGTCTTCAACTTCGGGAACACTTCACATTGAACAGGTCCTCTGGAGCGCCCACACACTGACTGCTCAGCTTTCCCAGCTGACCCATGTAATCTCCATTTAGACAAAGACATCTCTCTCTCAGCTACTGCTCACATTTTGACTGGACACTCTCTATCTCCAGCACACTCAACTCAGCTCCATCTAGCAGACTAATACACCTAGTGAACATAGGCCATGGTTCTAGTAAAAACATAGGCAGGTGCATCTAATTAAATCCTGCAGAGCTAGAGCTTAACTCTGTCCTACCTGACTGTGTTATACCACCTATTTTTTTCCATCTGTTTCCGCTTTTCTCTGCCTCGATAAAGTCAGAGCTGTCAGTCGAAGAAGAGGAAGGGGGTGAAATAGAGGGAAAAAAATAGATGGGAATGAGCACTTAAAGTAACTGTAAGCACAGAATGACTGTTCAAACCAAGTACAGGCGCTTGGTGCTTCATGGTTTAGCCAAGCATTTAAGTGCAGCTTCCCACGTTCCATCTATCTCTGCCCTCCTCTAGCTCTATTAATCCAGAGCAGTCATTTTAAGATGAGAAAGGGGTTGGAGATAGCTGGAAATCAAGCATGTGGAAAGGTGTAGCTAAATGTTTGACCCCTCCATGATGCATCGAGCATCTGTATTTGGTTTGAACTGTCCATTTAAGACCTTTTAAACACCAGATTTTTTTTTAATAATGTTGTGGCATGTAAAATCATAGATTTCAAAGAGGGTGTACTTAATTTTTCTCATGACTCTACTAATTGTTGGCTAGGGATCTACAATCATTTACCGTGTTTCTTCCGGCGGCGTCCTATTTGTTTGCATCTACGTGGCTTGCGGTAACTGCAGTTAAACTCTTCACTCCCAGGGGAGCGAGGAATACTGTCGGCCTGATGTGGTTGGAGAATTAAAAAGCAGGTTATGGACAGCACAATGATGACAACTAAAATTCTTCCACAGCAAGAATTAGAACATAATGTCCAATATTTTACCAATATTATTATTTGATTTCATTCTACGATATTCAACCCATCATGAAAACCTCCTTACATCTCTTAGGTTGAAAGTGATCTCCAGGTTGCTCCAGAAGCAGTCAGAGAATGTTGGATACATGTCCAACACCTCTAGAAGGTCTTCTCTTTGGATCTTGTGAAGGTCACAATACGTCAGAGCTCTCACGTCTGCATTTGACTTTCCAGGACGGGCATACAGACTGATCGGCTCTCCAAAGATGTCGTTTTTTCCTTTAAGTAGATAATATAAATGTCTATGGATTGTTAAATATTTAGAATTGAGAGTCCTCAGTGGTTGATACCTTTTAATGGCTAACTGAAAAGATGGTAACAAATTGCAAGCTTTCGAGACTACACAGGTCTCTTCATCAGGCAAAGACTAAAACAAATTCTGAAGAATCACATATTTATGCACAACATAGTATAGGGAAAAAAAAAAAAAAAAAGGAGGGGAAAGAAAAACCATGGATAAGCCAGGTGACATGAAGCAGAATTACCATGGGTGATAAACAGTTACGTCCATAAATATTGGGCCACTGGCTAACACGGTACCAAGATATATTTCTTTCCTGTATGGATTGTTAAAAATACATCTGTCATAGGCTGAATGCTAGATTACTAGTTGTACAAACAAACCACTATAGCCACCAATAAATACGACTTTGTTAAAGATGCATATTGTTACCTAAAATAGCCACCACAATGTCATCCCTGAGAATCTCGATGGACCCACGAGAGATGAAGTAGAGGGTGGTGAGCACGTCCCCATAGTGAACCAAGGTGTCCCCCGGTGGGGCATGTGTAGTCTTGAACTTCATGGCCAGCGCCCTCAAGCATCCTTTGGTGGCTCCCCTGAAGGCTTTACAATTTTGAAGCAGTGTTCGATTGAGGTGCAGACATATGTCCGCCTGTAGGCACTCCGGGAATCCTTTCAGCACCTGTATAGGACAGAGACAAACGGAAAGAGAGGAAAAGGTAGAATTAAAACTTGAGAAATGTGGAATGGTAATAGAGGAAATAAACTACATGTAGATTTTTAATAAGAGGTTGGATATTGAGTTTTTTAAAAAGGAAGACACTAGTTTTGGGTTTGGTGAGTTTATATTGACCATTGGATGAAATCCATTGCTCACTGAAAAGATGTGAACATATATACACATACAACATAACAAGGGTCAATGGCAGCATTAAGTAGTAATATGCCTAGATGGGATGTGAAATGGATGCGTACAGATTTAAAGAAAAGACAATAAAAGGGTTGAATAGTTTAGAAAATAATTTTCATATACCCTATTAGGGGATTCCGAGTTAATAGAGTTGGGTCCTCTGTTCAGGATCCTCGTCTCTTGGACAGAGTGGAGAGTGGCTACAAAGAGCGTCTCTTGCTCTGGTGGACCTGTCCTGTCCTGCATTACACAAACCATTGATTTGAATGGGCACTGTGTAATTCTTAATTTCACCTGTGGTGGCACTGCAGGGAAATTACACATTTTATGTCAGGTTTCCTTACAGATTACAGCTGATCACTGTGGCTCCCAGCAGAGGGGATACTTTGTGATCAGCTTATAGATCAAGGGACTTTTCTAGCTACAAATTAATGGAATGATGTACATCAAGAGGGGATTTGGGTGGCAGTTATGGTTAGTTAAAAGGAAATGAGATGATGATTGGATAAATGGAAGTCAACTAGAAAAAGGGAAAGTTTCATAGTTATAATATGTAGAGAAGTAAGGGTGGCAAAGATGTGGAAGGAAAATAAGGACATTAGATAGGACACAGGAAACCCGATCTACATAAATATATATATATATATATATATATATTTGTATATAATATAATTGTACAGAGAAGATGTATTGGAAAGATGTGAAGTGAACATGGGGCTTGGTGTGGAATATTGATCAGTGGGGTGATGTATACGGGGATTTGAAGAAAGAAAATGCATAACTGAGACTCGACCAAACATCTGGGTCTATGCATTAAAACTGGGGATTGACTGGTAGGAAATGGATTAGTCTGTGAGATCTGTCTTAGCACATGAAGGACCCTTGTCTTTTGGTGACAAATTAGATCTGTAAAAAAAACAAACAAAAGAAAAAACAACTGCATTTTACCCTCAACAGGGTTCCATTTCTTCGGAAAAGTGTCCCCTTATACCGTAGCACATACCTGAGCTATAAAAAGTGCTGTAATAACCATGGTCTACAACCACTTATATATTTATACTTCCTTTTCCTGTTCCTTCCCTTAAAGTGGTTTTCCGTTCAGAATTTTTAAATTCTGCTGGCTTGGATAGGTAAAAAATACCAAAAATAGCAATACTCACTCTCCGAAGGTCCATTGATGTCTCTCCGTTGCTGCCCCCAGTCTTTGGTGACAGACTGCTGTGGTGACACCACATGTGTCATCTACACTGACATAACCACTTAGCCCAGTGATCGGTTGTAGTGGTAATGTGTGGTTTTATCATGATATCACTGCTGCAACTTGTCAACAAATATCAGGGACAGGGGCTTTGATGGACTTGAGGAGGGTTAGTATCACTGTTTTTGGTATTTTTAATCTCCCTGAGCCCATAGTATAAAATAGGATAAAATAGTGATAAATGGAAAATCGGGTTTAAGGTTTTGGAACATCTGTATATGTTAATAAGACTGCAGGGCTCATGTAAAATCCACTACCTTGTCAATTACGATATTGTTGACTATCACATCATCATATGGGTCATTCATTTCTAATAGCAGCTGACTGATGATGATCAGACCTGTAAGCATTGATGACGGACTCAACTTTTCAGCAGGATATTAAACCTGATGTCTGAGCAAATGTGAATTCATCCTGTTTTGTTAACCCTTACTTACTGAACACATAGGGACGTTAAAATAGGGTAAGGAGAGATAGCTTATATTCCAGTTTATTCTTGAACTTGGTTTGATACATAGACCAATTATGAGGACCAACTACTGTACATTACTGAGATGGTAAGCTTCAATCATTGGTCTGCATCTCTCATCAGCATCATAATCAATATACGGATATTGGAGGATCTCAAGTCCAATGCTGCCGTCCACTATCAATGCCAATGACGTGGTAATGTGGGTCTTCTACCATTACACCACAACCAAGTAGGACTTTTTCCTAGATAATGATATAAAGATAATTATAATACTCCATTATCCTGTATATAGATTGTAAATTCAGGGTATACACAATGGTATGCCACAAATTATTGGCATGGTTTTCTCCTATCATAAGGGCCAGTAATTCCTGCCAGAGCACAAAATTGGTGGCAAAGGAGCGTCTTTAAGGTAGGTGTTCCTCTAAGTTTTGAGACTGCAAATGTTCTAGGGTCACTATGTATGGTTGAAAACGCTTTGGGTTTGTTGTGTCTGGCAGCGTACTGGAAAACTGTAGTTGGCACAGGATTTGGGAGTGTTGTGGTTAGCAAAACTCTGGGAAATCTGTAGTTGATGAAGGACTCGGGGGCTTTGTGGCTGGCTGGCATTGGTCTTGGGACATTTGAGCTTGTTCAGCACTTGGGACAATATGTCTGGTAATGTTATTGGGGGATTTTGGCTGGCATTGCTCTGTAAAGGAAGCATTGTAGTTGGCAAATGTACAGTATGGGGGCATTATGGTAGATAATTTAATAGAGACACCGTTGCTTGAAAATGTTTCAGGTGTAGTGTGGTTAGAAAGGTTTCCAGGCACTGTTGTGGCCCTGTTATATGGTGCACAGACAAGATAACTGAAGGGAAAGCTATCATTGGAAAACAACCGCTTATTTTATTTATTTTCTTTGTGTGTTAAATGTATTTTTAAAGCATTTTGGTAATGTTTTTACATACTAAATTCTTGCAATTTTCCAACTGGCCACTTTGGCCATTTCAAACTCGTACTTCTGTTCTTTACAGAAGACTTTTCAGAAGTCTCCTTATCATGACATACAAATGACAGGTAACCCCTCTATAAACCGCTGATAGCACAGGAAGGATCCACCAATCACAGTAAGCAAAGTCACTGCTCCTTCTCCTTTCACATTGGCCTTTGCACATGGTCATTAGATGCTTCAGTACAAAAGATAGGACCTGAGTCAGTCTACAGCTGCTAATGGAATGTACCTCTGGATTTCCTGAAAGAACCAGAAGTATGAGTCTGGAATGACTCCAGAGGACAGTGTGAAAATTGCAAAATTTCTAATTTTTTTTATACAGATCGTGATATGAAAAATGTAAACATTACCCACATTTTTCAAAAATACTTGTAACAAAAACTTTTTTACATTTTCGAATTATCACTTTCTGATGACACATTCCCTTTAAGGCTAGTTGAGTGAAGTACATGCTTCAGTTATGTACTGACTGATAGATCTACTAATACATATGAGATATTAGGTATGAGATAAATATTAGTATAAAAAGATGATAGAAAAATGCATAGAAAGATCAATTGATCTTTTCTGATCTGTTGGTCTAATGATCCTTCATTACTGATGTGTAATCTCTTCATTACACATTTGCTTTTAATGCTAATCAATAACCTAACATTCATTGTGAATTTACTACATTTTCGATGGGGTTGAAATTCCAAAATGAGCTTTTCTAACATTTTTGATCTGTAGCATTATATGACTTTATAATCTGCTAATCCAAAAAAAAAGTAGGAATAACTTCTCTCCAGCAAATAGTACTTGCATATTGAGGGTTATCTTTGGCAATCTGATCTATGTGTATTATAAATGATTATGGAAGTCAGTGTCAGTGTTTGTTATGTCATGGACGGCACTCGGCCCGCAGCTGTGGAATGACCTTGCATTAATGCTCGCTGTACAATCCCCCTGTCAATAAGTCACCACTCCTGGGCCATCATGTAAGATGCACCACAGTTCCATGCTACCAGCTGACCGACATGGAGCAGGAAGGAAAGTTTATGCCCTTGCCTGGCAGATGATCTTTGCTTGAGATCCAGCCGCAGGATGAATATTAGCCTTTCAAAGGGAAGAGAAACCATGAGGCCCTGGCAGAGTACAACATCCAACACCATCCCAATATAATCCTAGGCAAACTGTATGGGTTCAATGAACACAGGAATCCTGTAAAGACAAGATCACAACACACACACACACAGGATCCCTATCACACTCACACCCTTCTAATATACCAAAATCTAATAATCACCAAAATAGTCAAGTTGTTAAGAATTCTCTTCTGCCGTTTCGTCGTCATATCTGTTCTGTGTAGCTCTGATCTACAACCGATAGAGCTTCTACATGGTTGTAATAGGTTGATTTTTATGATGGATTATTATCAACCATCGTTTCCAGACTCCACAATGTCAAATCTTTGACTCACTTGTATTGATGCACAAACTATCTGTACGTTTGGGAAATCTGTACGTTAATCCATTCCCCAAAACAGATAGAAGAACCAGCTAAAAGAGGACCTGTAACTTACCAAAACTATGTCGTTTTTTTTTACACCTGGTCTAAATGCTGCTGTTCTCCCCAATCTGCCATTGATTTTCTTTTCTTCCTGAAATATGGCCCCTTCCTTCTAAGGCCGGGATCACACATACGAGAGATACGGCCGAGTCTCGCAAGTGAAATCCCTCCTCTGGCGCCGGCACTCCGGAGCGGAGCGTGCAGCCGCACAGCAACACATGGAGCCGCACGCTCCGCTCCCAAGTTCCGGCGCCAGAGGAGGGATTTCATCTGCGAGACTCGGCCGTATCTCGCGTATGTGTGATCCCGGCCTAATACGTAAATCTAGTCTATTTTAGCCAAGTGGATGTTGTCCTCAAGAACACTCAAATACAGAAGAGTTGATGACTACTCCCACATCGCTAAAAAACTAGATTTACACAAAAAGATGAGGAGGCCTGTTCTCCTTAACGCAGAGATGCAGGAACAAATGGAAAATAGCACCAGATTACGGCGAACAGCTGCATTTATACCAGGTAAGACGAAGTACATACTTATAGAAAGTGACAGGTCCTCCTTAACAGATTCTAACAACTTGACCAAGGGGTAAATAAATAAAAAAACATATTTAGGGAAGGTTTTTAAGGACATGTTTTAATGGTAAATGTAAAGTAAATGTCCTATCTTCTGACATGTAACGGGATGTAACAGGAAATAGCATTAGTGGCATCTTAGTGTGAAGCTATCTCAGCAACTGCTTAAAGTATTATCCTCCCCCCCCCAAAAAAAAAAAATGAATCCCTTACTCTCTAAATTTGCTGTAGGCTGGGGTTCTGACCCATGTGACCATGTGGGAGACCAAGATTGGTGCTTTGAAACCCCAAGAATGGGGTCCTGCAGCCATATTCTGAATGGCTGCATAGCCCCGTTGTTGGGATAACTTGGGGTTCCAGTGAAAAGACCCCCACTTATCAGAAAATGATCCCCTTTAAACAAAGTGGCCTGTGGCATTCTTCTAAGGCTACTTTCACACTAGCGTTAACTGCAATCCGTCACAATGCGTCGTTTTGCAGAAAAAACGCATCCTGCAAAAGTGCTTGCAGTATGCGTTTTTTCCCCATAGACTTGTATTGACAACGCATTGCGACGGATTGCCACACGTCGCATCCGTCGTGCGACGGATGCGTCGTGCTTTGGCGGACCGTCGGGAGCAAAAAACGCTACATGTAACGTTTTTTGCTCCTGACGGACTGCTTTTTCCGACCGCGCATGCGCGTCCGGAACTCCGTCCCCACCTCCCCGCACCTCACAATGGGGCAGCGGATGCGCCGGAGAAATGCATCCGCTGCCTCCGTTGTGCAGTGCGACGGGGAGATTCCGACGCTAGTGTGAAAGTAGCCTAAGAACTGTGCCTCTTGGGGTCTCTTTGGCTATGCTCAAATTTAAATGGGAGTGAGCCCCAGGGAATGGCTGTACAACATTGCTGCCAAGCTGACCTGATAGGAGAATGGTCCTCAGAAGGCCCCAGGTCCCTGCTGCAGTCCCCTTTCACTAGTGATTGGATGGGGTCTAAGATACTATTTCCAAATAACATTTTAGGACATGTCAGAAAATTGTACACCATTTACTTTAATGCCCATCTTTCCTGCACATACCACAATCCCCTTTTGCAACAAACATAAAAATGACACTCACCTTTCTAGTACAAAAAAAAGCACATTAAGGTTATCCAGTAATACACTTAATATATGTATATACATTCCCCAAACACAATATCGACATGCAGACGAAACAACAAACACGACAGAGAGACAACGTATACATGGGAGCACAGGTCTATGGTCTAACACAGGTACTACACACAGACAGGATTCCTGAAGATGTGGTGATAGTCCCAATGACTGCGGGATGCTGAGATGTCACCTCCAACCGATCCTATTGGTGAATGGTTGTAGTAATTTTCCTAATAGATTATTTCTCACTGCAAAAACCTCAATGGCCTGGAGGGCACTTACCCCGTGACTGTGATACTTACATGAAGAAATGCTCACCATTGTTACTCCCTTCAAGAAGACTTATTTGTCAATTATGAATACATCACCATTATGTTCATTCACAGTGTACCCTTTAGTGCTTACTACCTCTGATTGCGATTGTGTATAATCTTTCTCCAACCTGGCATATTTGCTTGGGTCTAAGCTGCTGTTTGCAAGGGGTGTCAGGTGTACTATTCTATTCGATGGCTAACAAAACAGTGCCTTTTTACATAAAAATACAACTTTTTTTATGTCGTCTCTCCATTGCGGAAATATTAGCTTT
The DNA here is from genome assembly GCF_032444005.1 of Ranitomeya imitator. NCBI lineage: Eukaryota > Metazoa > Chordata > Amphibia > Anura > Dendrobatidae > Ranitomeya > Ranitomeya imitator. Next base: position 482,772,639 of record NC_091283.1, on the reverse strand, counting down.
CAAAATATTTGGCACCTAATTAATTAACTTTTGGTAAGTCCAAGAGGGCTTGTACAGTACTTCTTCTCCCTATGTGATGCTGACCAATTATAAGCAGCACAGCAGAAAAAGAATATGGTCCCACTATAGCTTAGGTTTCTTGTGTATGATTATAAAGTGTTAGGAGATTGCTTTGAGCACAACAGACATAAGTGTGACTCATCTCAGGACAGGCAGGAGGTTAGACCAGGAGATCAGAGCTGTATCATTACATTTCACACACTGAAAAACCTAAGCCATGCTGAGGGTGTGTTCTTTTTCTGCTGTGTAGCTGCCTGCTTATGATTGGTCAGCATCATACAGGGAGAAAAAGTACACGCCCCCAATGAAAAACATTTGATAACACCTACTTGAGCGCAACAAAAGTTAACCAATTAGATGCCAAATATTTTTGATGGCCAATATCTCCACAACGGAGAGGCAAAATTAAAAAAAGTTTTATTCCATTCTGCAGCCACTATTAGATTGTGTGTCTGGGTCAACGTGAATAATTTGGTGAAAGGTCCTCTTTAAGTGCCTGAACAATTAGTTATCAGGGAAGATAAGCAGCGACCAGAGGTGTTTAGCAGAGGTTCCTCTCTCCACATTCAGAACACTCGGATGCTTGGCTGAGCTGAGCATGCATTTGAAGAAGGGATTGAGAGAAACAGCTGTCAGTCAGCAACTATTAATCGCTTATGGGCACCTTTAGCCCAGTAAGGACACAGCTTTGACAGCTCTATATCTCTGTATAAGGAACACCTTGCAAAAAGCAGTACATATCTGACCTTTCTGAACCCCTGTAAGTATACACTGGGTGGAAGATAATGCTCAATGTTCTGACTGGAGTTACACTTTAAATGCTATGGATTCATTTCTTGTCCAATCATTAGGTGGAAAAATATTTTGATCTTGAAAGAAGGATCAGTGTCATCAGCTTGATGGATGGTAAGTAAGAAGAATATTGTCTGTGGGTGAAGATGGGTGTTCTGCTTCATATACTGCAATAAAAAGCTAATTCAGAAGCCATTATAGTAAGCAGATGCAAATTTTATACACTCAAGTGTTGTTACCCCTCTATATAATCTACTATATAATTGTCTAAGGGTCACTTCCGTCTGTCTGTCTGTCTTTCTGTCACAGATATTCATTGGTCACGGCCTCTGTCTATCATGGAATCCAAGTCGCTGATTGGTCGTGGCAAAACGCCCACGACCATTGTCACGACCAATCAGCGACGCCCGCAGTCCGGCGGCAATATGGCCGCTCTTTCCTCCCCGCAGTCAGTGCCCACTCCATACTCCCCTCCAGTCAGCCCTCACACAGGGTTAATGCCAGCGTTACTGGACCGCGGAGTAACGCACTCCGGTTACGCAGCTATTAACCCTGTGTGACCAACCTTTTACTATTGATGCTGCGTATGCAGCAGCAATAGTAAAACGATCTAATGTTAAAAATAATAATAAAAAAAACAAAACTTTATTCTCACCCTCCGCCGTCGCGTACTGTCCTCAGCACTGCAAGCGGCAGGTTCTGCTTCCAAAGATGCTATGGGAGAAGGACCTTCCATGACGTCACGGTCATGTGACCGCGACGTCATCACAGGTCCTGCCCTCATACCAATCCTGGGACGGAAGCTGCCGGGTGCACCTCACACAAGCGCCAGAACTACAACGGGCTTTTCGGATGGTGAGTATATGTTTCTTTTTTAATTTTGTAACCTGTTACATACGTGCCTGGGCAATATACTACGTAGCTGGGCAATATACTACGTGTCTGTGCTGTATACTACGTGAATGGGCAATATACTATGTGTCTGTGCTGCATACTACGTCGCTGTGCAATATACTACGTGACTGGCCAATATACTACGTGGCTCTGCTGTATACTACGTCGCTGTGCAATATATTACGTGGCTGGGCAATATACTACATGGCACTGTGCTGTATACTACGTCGCTGTGCAATATACTACGTGACTGGGCAATATACTACGTCACTGGGCAATATACTATATCGCTGGGCAATATACTACGTGACTGGGCAATATACTACGTGACTGGGCAATATACTACGTGGCTGGGCAATATACTACGTGACTGGGCAATATACTACGTGACTAGGCAATATACTACGTGACTGGGCAATATACTACGTGACTGGGCAATATAATACATGGCTGGGCAATATACTACGTGGCTGGGCAATATACTACGTGACTGGGCAATATACTACGTGGCTGGGCAATATACTACGTGACTGGGCAATATACTACGTGGCTGGTCAATATAGTACGTGACTGGGCAATATAGTACGTGACTGGGCAATATACTACGTGGCCGGGCAATATACTACGTGGCCGGGCAATATACTACGTGGCTGGGCAATATAGTACGTGGCTGGCCGATATAGTACGTGGCTGGCCGATATAGTACGTGGCTGGGCAATATAGTACGTGGCTGGGCAATATACTACGTGACTGGCCAATATACTACGTGGCTGGGCAATATACTACGTGACTGGGCAATATATTACTTGACTGGGCAATATAGTACGTGGCTGGCCAATATACTACGTGACTGGGCAATATACTACGTGACTGGGCAATATACTACGTGACTGGCCAATATACTACGTGGCTGGGCAATATACTACGTGACTGGGCAATATAGTACGTGACTGGGCAATATACTACGTGGCCGGGCAATATACTACGTGGCTGGGCAATATACTACGTGGCTGGGCGATATAGTTCGTGGCTGGCCGATATAGTACGTGGCTGGGCAATATAGTACGTGGCTGGGCAATATAGTATGTGGCTGGGCAATATTCTACGTGGCTGGGCAATATACTACGTGGCTGGGCAATATACTATGTGACTGGGCAATATACTACGTGGACATGCATATTCTAGCATACCCGATGCGTTAGAATCGGGCCACCATCTAGTAGGAAATATATCTCTACAAGTATCAGTGGTATGTCAATCAAATACATTAAAGGGCTATTCCTATCTTCAAAGATGGATCTTTTGAGATAGTGCTTGAAAATCAGACACCTTTGCAATTTCTTGTCTTTTAAAGTTTGCAGCTGTTTTTCCAGATAGTAATATGTTTCTTAACATCTCATTTTCCAGATGACTGATCACCGCTGCTGTCTATCGTGTAAGCACTTTACTAATGCTGGCTGATATTAGGAGCCAACAATATTCTACCCGGATCCTGGCCAGCTTTAAAACAGTGCTTACAAACTCAATCGAAAAGAGCTTGTAACCACTCTGTATGTTCTGCTGTCTAGCTGTGGTGGTCAATCTCCAAGGCAACAAGCTGTAAATAAAAAGTGTTAGGCTGTATGCACATGGTGCATTTTTGGTGCATTTTCACAGCGTTTTTTCAGAGTGGAATGGGTCAAAAATGCTAGGGAATACTCATGTCAGCTAATTCAATGAGAATCCTGAAGTGCTGTCCACATGATCAGTGATTTTCCTTTGAGTATTTGCAGTGTGTTTTTTTTTTTTTTTGCAGCATGTCAATTCTGTGTGCGGATTTTTAGCGTTTTAACATGCATTGACTTCAATTGAGTCTGTCAAATCCACTGCAAAAACGCAGGTATAAAAATGTGGATTTGTTGAGTTTTTCTTGCGTTTTTATAGACTTCCTATGGTGTGTCCTACGCTGTCATGTGTGTGACAGCTCAAGAAATACTGGCGCGCCGGTTCTGATTGGCGGTAACGTTACTGCCGGTAAGATTGTTACCATTAGAGCACTGCAGGATCACGCTGTCAGATATCAGCGTGACCCCGCAGCCATGAGTGTGACCCGTGGTAAAAAGCTTACCGCAGGTCACCGGCGTCTGCTAATGAAAGACTATTACCCCCATCAGCCAACATCTGCTATCACTGATAACAATGATAGTAGGCGCCTCTGGTGGGAGAAGTAGTCTCTCGTTAGCTGGCGCTTGTGCTCAACTGAAATAAATAAATAAAACATTCAAAATAATTAAATACATAGTCAAATAAAAATAAAAAACACATTATACTCACCTAACACCAACTCCCTGATGCCTTTGTTTCCTATAGAAAAATTTCAAATATAAAAAACAACATATACTCACCTTAACGCCTAATCCCCAATGCCCATGTCCCTGGTAAACAATCAAAAATAATAAACAACCATATACTCTCCTGTCTGCCATACTCCACATAATCCAGAGTGTCCCATGGCGATCTCACTTGTACAACAGTCACATCAGGAGATGTGACTGCTCTAACCGGCCGCCATCTACACATTGATATGCTACACACTGCAGGAGTGATTACTTTCTGTGTCTGTGTGTAGCCAGCTGTCCTTGAGAGCAGTCACATCAGTGACACATCAAGGTCATCAGGATCGTCGTTGGACAGTATGGATTATCATTTTCTTGGCGGACAGGAGACGTTGGATTCAGTGGATTGAGGATGACATGAGTATGGTTAAGTTTAGATTCAATAAAGGAGTCTGGGTCATTTATTATAAAGGACTTTATTCTGGGTGTGTTTTTTTATATTACTATGGGTATAGTAATGGGGGCATCTTATAGAGGCCTCTCCATTACTAACCTCTGAGCTTGATGTCACTTGACATTACAAAGGTGACATCAACCCCCACAACTATCACCCCACTTGCCACCATACCAGGGCAAGTGGGAAGAGCAAGGCTAAGCGCCAGATTTAGCGCATCTTATTGATGCGCGATTTCTGGGGTGGCTGAGATCTGATGTTTTTAGTCTGGGAGGGGGCCAAAAACCATGGCCCCTTCCTGGGCTATTAATATCAGCCCGCATCTGCCTGCCAAGACTTTGCTGGTTAGATTTTATAGGGGGGACCCTTTGTCAATTGTTTTCTGCGGGCCCCCTGTAAACGAGCCAGTAAATGCTAAACAAACAGCTGTGAACTGATATTAATAGCCTGGGAACCTTTATGGCTATTGGCTCCTTCGCAGAATATTATCATCATCATCCATCAGCCGTTGGCTTTCCCTCTGCTGGTTATGAAAATTACATGGGAGCCCACACAATTTTTTTCATATTTTTGTAAAAATTAAATGGTATCGCGATGCACGCTGATTTCAGCTAGTTGATGTTTGGTTACAGACAATGTAGGTTAATTTTGGTAACGCTCCTACATAGGCTGGTGACAATGTGTGTGTTTATTTAACTTTTTAATTACTAGTTTAGCAATGAGGGTGTCTGGCTGACAACTCTTCATTACTAAACCTAGAGCTTGGTGTCAACGACAGCTGCTGACACCAAGCCCTAATCCCATTTCTCCCTGATGCCACTGCATCAGAATGAAAAAGGTGGTGTTGAACTAAAAAATTGCATCACAAAACATTTATTTTTAAAATATCTTTATTTAGCTCAACCTAGCATTCATTGCTATACAAAATGGCATGGAAAAAAAACTAAACAAAATATGTTTTTGACGCAGCGGTTTTGCTGCTAAGAGATGCAGAAGCCTTGCAGAAACTTCTGCAAGCAAATACTCATTATGCGCACATAGCCTAAATATCTCAATAACAGCTGAAAATGTTATGTAGTCGTAAATTAGAAAATTGCTAGCATTTACAAGCACTGTCCAACAATACTGATTTTTGAAGATAGGAATAAACCTTTAAAGGCCAATACACAAGATTAGTCCAGTCTATTTTTAATTTGACGTGCCTAAAGGTGGAGATGAGACATCGGCAAGTAAGGGAGCCTAGAATGGCAAAATAGAGATATATTCTCCTCATGGTAATGTTGGGTCTCATAGGTGGATATGCCATAAATGATTTCCTTTTGTTGTATGGTTGTATTGTTATAAAATATTGTAAATTTTCCAACAGGGCCCCAACTATCACAGGTCTTTAATAATAATAGTCTTCCTATATTGGCTAAATGGACATTTTGGACCCCCTAGATTCCAGGGCTCGGGTGTACCTGCACCCACTATAGTTATCTCATGTCAGACAGCCATATCAGTAGTCAGGGACACATGCATGATGGTGTGAGTGGCCTACTAATCAGAAAAGGCCCCAGGGATTGTGATAACTAGGAGGAGGTTTGCATGGCTCCTGTCTGGCAGCCATTGACCACTGATGTTGTAGGATCCAGGTCTTGTGAATCGACTTGCTCATCTCTACCCAGCATGTCATACTTCCACAATATTTCTGCAATGACACCACTTGATACTATTCTCCTATGCTACAAATAATATGGGGCTCAGACTAATTCATATCTGATAGAAACAGTGGAAAAGATAAATGTTTTATCATATAGTCCAGGAAGTTAAGCAACCCCTCCTCTTGATAAAATGTCACAGTTACAAAACCACATAAGGAAACCATAAGATAACACATCAGAGCGTGATGTGTTATTTCTTTCTTCACTGATGGTACCAAAATAATTATAAGCATGATTAAATTGGAGCTAGTCTATTTTATTTGCTGTCATATTTCTGCTCGGCCTGTCATCTCTGCAGACACTCTGTAAAACATTGGATTATTTATTAGCCTCTAGAAGCCGCAGAGACGGGAGATTTACTGTATACAAGTTGTATATTCGCCATGGGATTAATTCAGCTACAGTGAGAACTTTATTTCATTATTGGAGCAATGACGTGAATAGTAACCAACTAGACTTTAACCCAACTCGACTATAAAATCCTATATATACGGGAAAAAGCAGGTACAAATATACAGATTTCCACATTGTAGTAAGGACTATATAGACTGTCATATGTAAGAATAACATATGACAAAAACATCCTGAATCGATTCTACAATTAAACTCTACTTAAACTTCCCAAAAATAATTTTTGACTGCTCATCTGCTGATTAAGTTTACATTTTGTCCAAATCAGTCCCATAATAGTCTAGGGTGCTGATCTCTGGGGTTCTGATTCTGGAGAAGGTTTTGACAGACATGTTTTATCCGTAAAAGCAACTCTCCAATCCAAACCTAAAATTTCCCTGTATTTTATTGAACATACCTTGTGATCTCTTGATGAAAGATCCCGCTGCCGGTCCTCTGTTCCAGCTCATGCTGCTCTTCTTCAAGTCAACACCTCATAGATGCTGGGCCTATTCAAGGGTAGTGGAGGGGGTGGCCTTGCGTCTTTAACTACTGTGTTCTCAATGGTGCTTTTTAATGCAATGACGGCCATTTTGAACAAGAACATCAAGGGGCCAAAACAGAGAAATTGTGCCAGGATGCTTCATAAGTACAGAACCAGGTATGTTCGCTATACATGGTCCATGTATAAGGACAATTTTGGTTCAACTTGAGCATCACATTAAAACCTGAGTCAAAAAGAAGGTCACCAAAGACAACAACATTCCCATAATGTCAGATCTGTGCTCCTAGTGATTTTCTAGTGCTGCTTCTCAACATGAAGAATCTGGCAAACAGTAACATTAACCTCGGCTTTATGAGCCTTTTTGATCAGGTAGCGAAAGTCTTTACTCCAGTCAAATAGGAGATGTCCTAGAAAAGTGGTAAAATATCTTTCTGTCTGTACTTTTTTCCAACTGTGTGTAAGTCCGCTGTGAAGACCAAATTTCTAACAACATTTTTTTAGTTATGTAAGAATTAGATGGTAACATGTACTCACCGCGTTCATATCGATGCCATTGGTGTAGGACCAAGCATGCTGGAAATACTCCTCCAGTCGCTGTCTCAGTGGGTTGGGGATCTGATGAAAGCGGATAAACTCTTTCACACGTAACATCTGGGTGTGGTAACGGGCAGTGCCAGAGTACAAGCGCTGGATAATGGCGGATACATTGCCAAAGATACTGGCATACATGAGGGCTGAGAGAGACAAATATAAGAGGTGTAATATTTGGGAATTCAGAAGTCAGCTGAGGTACTAATAAGTATGTTTCTTCACTCCCCAGATATAACCTAAACCGAGCACACAAGGGCTTGAGCAGTTGCCCTCACTAGACTGTGCTTGGTATTACAGCCCATCCCCATTATGTGTAGGCTTCAATTTTTTTCATTTTGGCATCACTACATCCAGAGAGCTGTAACTCCCATAATAATTTTTGTCCCATTAGGGGACTTAAGAATGCAATCAGCTGAACATTTCAACAATGCTTCAAAGTACTGAAGCAACCTTGTCTGTCAGTCTGTGCCTTTGACATGACCTAATAGGCGTTCAGCCATGGTTGGCTTTGGGAATTTGTTTGGTCATCCTTTTAGCGAACATGCCTCAGGACTCATAGAGATATCAGTTTTTAACAGATTTATACATGTTTTTCACAGATAGAACTCGTACCTATTATAGCCTGTGGGGCTGTTCACATGTCCATGTACTTTTTGCAGTTTGAATGGTCTATTGGCATGTCCAATTTTACTGAGTCATGAATCAAAACTCACCAATGCAATGCAACTCATCTTTGAAAAATATTGGACAGCACTCGGATGGTAAAAACTGAAACAATGACCAAACTATGATAAAACTCTGATCAAAAACAATGATGAAACTCAGACCAATTTTTTTGAATACGAGAAAAATCACTGCCGTCTGAATGAGGCCTTAAAAGTTAGGCAGCCAAGATCAGAAGATTCTCTGATCCTGTTTGCTGCAGAGAGGGCCTACCTGTCAATCATCACTGGGCTCCATCAGTGATCGCACAGGCAAATCTTTGACATACATGTACATCATGTAGGGGATAAGAAATTGCTGATTTTTGCAAAAGAATGCCTCATTTCTTGTGTAAGTGACTAGGGCTAAGATGCAATAACACAGACGGCCTATGTGTACATGATGTGTACAGGTACTTTGTGGTTATTGGGGTATTAATATGTATCAAATAACAGAAAAATAAGCCCAATCTGCTAAAACTGATCAAACCAATTCCTATAGGTCAGACTCGATCTGAAGCAGGTGATTATTGTGAAAAACCACAAGGTACCACCTGATGGCTATAGCTACATTCCAGTATGGGAATACATTTTTCCAACTGTTTCTTACCTCCAATCAGCATGACACATATAGAGAAGATCTTTTCTGAATTGGTGTTAGGGGAGACATTGCCAAATCCGACACTGGTCAGACTGCTGAACGTGAAGTATAGAGCTGTCACATATTTGTCCTTGATGGAAGGCCCTGAACCCATATCAGTGTCATTATAGCTTTTTCCAATTTGGTTGGCCAAATTATCCAGCCAACCAATTTTGTGCTCCATGTAGGGTCTCTCTACGTTGCCAATAGCATACCAGATGCAGGCAAGCCAGTGGGCTATGAGGGCAAAGGTGCACATGAGAAGGAACAATACGGCGGCCCCATATTCAGAATACCGGTCCAGCTTCCGGGCGACACGCACTAAACGCAACAAACGTGCGGTCTTCAGAAGACCAATCAGAGTGGTTGTCTGTAGGAAAAACAGAAATAATCAGCATGTTATGTGTCCTTTCCAAAAAAACAAAGCATGAGAGTCTCTATCAAAAAATTAGATATGGGCTTTTATACAGGACTAATTTTTATTGTACTTACTAAACGGATGGGGCTCAAAGGGTGATAATGCAGAACAACCTAAAGACACGTCCCCAAAGAACTCTGTGAGAAATGCCTCCTTGGTAAAGACCATACAGTTTAGCACTAACTAAAAAGGCCCATATGTCTGAAACCCATATGCTGCGTTAAAAAACAAACAAACACTGAAATACTCAGGGGAGCAGCCTGAATAAAATAATTGCACAAACTGCATACTATTGACCTGGTATTAGAAGGTCTTTAACCCCTTCAGACATGGCGATTTTCCGTTTTTGCGCTTTCATTTTTCCCCTCCTATCTCCACCCCACCAAAAGCCACATCTTTTTTTATTCTTTCATCAATATACAGTATATATATAGCCATATGAGAACTTATTTTTGAGGGACGAATTATACTTTTGATTAACACCAGACATTTTATCATGTGATGTACAGTAAAATGGGGGAAAAATCCATGTGTGGAGAAAAAAGCGCAATTCTGCAATTGTATTTTTATTTTTTTTATGGCATTCATGATATGGTTAAAATGACATGGTAATATGATTTTTAAAGTTGGTACCATTGCAGTGATAACAAACATGAATACTGTTTTGTTTAAGTGGTGAAAAAAAATCAGACGTTTGTAAAAAAGAAAAAAACTGCTTCTCTGGCATTATCTGGGACCTGTAACTCTTTCATTTTTCAGCCAGAGGTGCTGTGTAAGGTCTCTTTCACACATCTTGATTAGTGATGAGCGAGTATACTCGTTGCTCGAGTTTTCCCGAGCACGCTCGGGTGTCCTCCGAGTATTTGTTAGTGTTCGGAGATTTTGTTTTCCTTGCCGAGCAGCTAGATGATTTGCGACTACTTGACAGCTTGATTACATGTGGGGATTCCCTAGCAACCAGGCAACCCCCACATGTACTCAAGCTGGCTAATAGCTGTAAATCAAGCAGCTGAATCAACAAAAACTAAATCTCCGAACATTAACAAACACTCGGAGACCACCCGAGCGTGCTTGGGAAAACTCGAGCAACCAGTATACTCGCTCATCACTAGTCCTAATGTTTCCGGTACTGGGAAAACCAGTACCGGTGCTATCCATGTCCGTGTGTCCTTGTGTAACATCTGTGTGCCATCCACGTGCATCATCAGTGTGACACACAACGGCGTCTGGGAAAAGCAATACAGTTTGTGATGTGCCCATGCACCGGGTGCTGAATCCAACTCTCATCATCGTCGCCTGGTCTCACTGCGATCAGAATGACCAGGCAACACCAATGACAGCTGTAGTCAGCACCCATCATCTGTGTATAGCGCGCATTAAACAAATTAAAAAAACGGCGTGGGGTCCCCCTTAGTTTTCCTAACCAGCTGAGAGAAAGCAGAAGACTGAGGGCTATTGTTACTTTTCTGCGAAGGGGCCAATAGCCATAAAGGTTCGCAGCCTATTAATAGTAGCTCACAGCTGTCTGTGTAGCTTTTACTGGGTAGTAAAAAGGGGACCCCCAAAAACACGACTTAGGGTACCCCCTATTTTTACAAACCAGCAAAGGCTAAACAAACAGCTTCGGGCTGATATTAATAGACTGAGATGGTGCCATGGATATTGGCCCCGTCCCAGATTAAAAACACCAGACCGCACAACCTCTTTAATATGTTCCTTGACTGCTGCTACCAAAAGGAATGGTCTTCTTTAGTTCTGTGGCACACGGACATCATTATAAAACGCAGTAGTTGAAAGTTACATTGATAAAACTGTTGGGGTTTTTGCTTAGAAGGCCAATCATTGGGGAAAGTGACATCATTTTTGCCAATATTACCCCTATTTGATTAATTTAATCTCTCGAAAATCACATGACTTCATGGCATGTCCACCATAGGGAAGATGAGAGCTTTTATCCTGTCATGCCCTAAAACATACATCCAGTACAATCGCCAGGTTAAATTCCCATGGAGTTCCTCCTAACACTAAAATGGGACATAAATGGTAGATTAGTGTTAGGAGGAGCATGATTTAGATGTGCATACATGGAAATGAGCCCGTGTGATCAGCTCTGTATAAGTCAGGTATAAAACTGTGGACCAGATCAAGGAATATAATGGGCTATGATTAGTGTTCATAGTGTGGAAGGAGGGCAAATAGGGGAAAAGAAAGGTGTCAGCCCTGATGCGTTTCTCCTGACTTATAGCATAACTGAAATGACCATTATGGTTATCTGGGCAGCATGGTGGCTCAGTGGTTAGCCCTATTGCTTTGCAAGGATAAAATCTGCAAGGAGTTTGTATGTTCCCTGTGTGTTTAAGTGGGTTTCCTCCAGGACCTCCCACACTCCAAAGACATACTGACAGGAAATTTAGATTGTTAGCCCCGATGAAGACAGCGATGACAATTTCGGTAAAGTTCTGTGGAATTTGATGATGCTATATAAGTAAGCATAATAAATAAATAAATTAGCTCTTTTGAGGACAACCTGTTCCATATGCTCAATTAGATATCATAGAGGTGGTCCACAAATTTGGTACTCCTAAATATGGCTGGCCATATGTTAGATATAACTTGTCCAAACTCGGTAGGATCGGTTAATGATGTAATGTGTATTGGCACTTCCCGACTGTCCCCAGTGGCAGATGCCAGGCTGAATAAGAAATGGCATGTTGGATTTTACAATGCCCAATACCGTGTTCACTCAGGAGATAAGTGACTGCCATAGAGGGAATTCACTGTACGCCTTAAGGCATTCTTGGCCAAGATGACAGCTATTGAACATGTATGGCATTTGGTGAGCCGATAATGAGGGACAATTTTAGATAAAATGGGGCCCTGGGCAAAAGTTAAAAGTGGGGCCCCAAATGCTAATATACTGTACCATCACACAAAAACATTTAGGTTGCATTTAAGTGAGCTGAGTTCAGGCCATTAAACCAGTGCCATCGACAATATTCAAATAGTTTGGTGTTTGTTTACCGGACTCTTTATACAGGATGATGAAGAATCGTGGGCACAGAATGATCACTAGTTGATAATTATGTCTCCTTACAGCGTTATGTTATCAGCAGCACATCTGCAGTTTACACCAGTCGGATGTGGATGCTACATACACACACAGTATCTGACACATAGTATGTTACACACTTATATACACATAATTAATATTACAAACACACAAACACATTGCACTCACACATATATTCACAGAACACAAACATACACACACAAACATGTATTCAACAAGCACATGCAAATACACATGTATATAGACACATGCAAAGACCACATATACACATGTATACACAGAGCACATACATACACACTAGAGATGGGTGAAAAATTGGATTGGTATTAAATTTCACTCAAATTTTACAAAAATCTGCATTCACCAAAATTTTGAGGTTTTTTTTGTAATTCGCTTTCGTGCAGATTCAGTAAACCAAATTCAGCAAAAACACAGAAATGAATCCTAATAGACTATCCAAGTGTTAAAAAAAAGTGAAAAAAAGTCCTTATTATTAACTTCAACACTAACCTCCTCCTCTCCTTATGTCACCTGTCCGATCGTCACAGGATTTTCAGATTGTCGCCACTCACGCTAAAATTTCCAAGCCTCTCTTGCTGGGCTCAAACGTTTGGGTTTGACTAGACTGGTGACTGTTCTTCACATGCTTTTGCAAAGGTTGTGATGCCATGACGAGACAGTCATGGGATCATGACATCATCGTGTGTGCCGTGAACTTTGCAGGCGCATGGGCAACACACCCCACAGCCTAGTCAAATATAGAAGTGCACGACTAATGTGAGCAGCGGAAATCTGAAGATGCGAACAAGACGGAATGGGTGACTGTGAGAAGTGAAGGATCCAGCATGGTGAGCAGTAAGTATGTGGGTTTTAATTATTTTTTACATATAACGTTTATTATGCTCTGGGATCTGGAGAGAACCCAGGACATAATAAAGGACATTCAATTCCTGGAAATTACTTCTTTGCAAATTGAATTTCCTGGGAAAATCTGCACGAACAAAGAAATTCAAATTTTGCTTGATCTGATCATCTCTAATACACACATATGTACAGTATATACATGCTCGGACTGGCCCATAGGGGAATCCCCGGTGGACCTCTGTGCAGATCTAGGCCCCCAACCTTACTGTATGTAAGGCAGTACTTGTCATAATTTACTTGATTCTCTCTGTACAGAAAAAAGCAGCATCCCATCATTCATTGAACAAACTACCCAGTTTATTATTATTATATAGAGATATAAGTAAATTTATGAACCAGGGTCATGTAGTATTTGCATGCAGGTGAAAAGTGGGCCCCAAAGTCAATGTTACCGGTGGGCCCTTGGCACCCCAGTCCGACAATAAGTATATATTTATAGAACACATGCACACACACACACACACACACACACACACACACACACACACACACACACACACACACACACACACGTGTACAGAGAGAAAATCCACACATACATACAGTCACATTTATACACAGGAAAACATTCAATAAAGGAAAACCACCTATGCCAAACATGGTATCCATCCACAGACAGCTGTTTCTGGGTTTTTGCCCCTCATCAGTGTGGAGTAGGAAACTGGCTATCAGGAGCAGTGCCTAGTAGAAAGTCTATAAAGGCCTGGATGATTGACCTCGTGGAGACTAAAAACATCCAACACCGCGGAGACACCATCACGTGTTTCTCAACGCAGTGATCCAGAACACTGCCCCCAAATATGCAAATGCATGTAGAGGAGCTGTGGAGACACCATCACGTGTTTCTCAACGCAGGCAGTGAATAGCCAGGCCTTTCCCCGGGAAGGAACAACCAAGGGAAGGGCAGCATCCAATAAAGGAAAGGAAAACCACCTATGATGCCCTTCCCTTGGTTGTTCCTTCCCGGGGAAAGACCTGGCTATTCACTGCCTGCTTTGAGAAACACGTGATGGTGTCTCCGCAGCTCCTCTACATGCATTTGCATATTTGGGGGCAGTGTTCTGGATCACTGCGTTGAGAAACACGTGATGGTGTCTCCGCGGTGTTGGATGTTTTGGTCTCCACGAGGTCAATCATCCGTGCCTTTATACACAGAACACACACATGAAGACATATGTATACACATAGCACATACGTACAAAAACATGCATACACAGAGCAGATACATACACACATACACCTATACATTCACACACTATAGAGGACTTACCAGTCTGTCTCCTATTCTTCAGATCCTCTAGACTGCCGCAGGGTACAGATCTTGATGCAGTCTCAACAACAGAAACTACACTAAAGGTACTGTCACACTCAGCGACGCTGCAGCGATATAGACAACGAGCCGATCGCTGGAGCGTCGCTGTTTAGGTTGCTGTAGAGACGTCAAACACAGCAACTCCAGAACGATGCAGGAGCGATCCTGTGACGTAACGGCGACTCACTTATCGTTCTAGCTCCATGTAAAACGTTGCTGGCATCGTTGCTTTTGATGTCAAACATGAGGATACACGCCGAACTGACGACGAAATAAAGTTCTGGACTTCTAGCTCCGACCAGCGATGGCACAGCGGGATCTAGATCGCTGCTGCGTGTCAAGCACAACGAGATCGCTATCCAGGACGCTACAACGTCATGGATCGTTGTCGTTCTCGTTGCAAAATTGCTGAGTGTGACGGTACCTTTATAAAACAGAACAGCTATTATCAATGTAGTTTCTGCTGGAAACGCTGAACATCCCTAACTGAGCAATGGCCATGAGCATTATCTCCTCCTTAATGTCCTGCCGATAATAACGGTTACTCCCTCTATAATGGACTTGACCCAGCCATGTATTACATACTTCGATGGTTTCCATTTAAATAAATGGTTGCAACAAGAAAAATGTCGTTATTTACAATATTCACTGATCGCCAGGAGTTACAGGCTCTGGACTCACAGTAATCAGCTGATCAGAACTGATCACTAATCATATTATTGACCTGGCTCCGTTTTATGTATTTTCTTAGGTGGAAAAATTTACAAGCAATATATTTGAGCTTCAATTTCACAACATTTTCGCTTACCTCGTCTGAGCCCGTCCTATAGATAAGAAGATCAAATGGAATTGCCGCTACCATATCTATAAGGAACCAGCCTTTAAAATAATGGATGGCGATCTTGGCAGGGTGACTGACCACCTCATCATTTGTGTTGACGTAGGTGGTGCGGAAGTTGATGATAATATCTACGATGAACATTATGTCCACTATCAGGTCCACGATGTCCAGGGGGTTGCAGGAATAGCCACATTCCCAAGTTCTTTCTTCATCCTGGTCGTTCAGCAGAAAGGCCGCTGAATATGGGGTAAAGATGGCGGTATAGATGACCAGCAGCAGGATTAACCAGTCCCACACTGCTTTGAAAGGGCTGTAATGGAGGATGGTCCATCGGTGTATCCGCGGTGCCTGCAGTTTGTACTCTGGCAACACGTCTGCCCCCAGGGAAAGGACCTGTGGTGGTGAGAGAACAATTATTGAGCTTATGTCATGTATCTCATTTAATGCTACTTTGTGACTCATCTTCACCCATCATATGCACAGATGTGAGAGTGCACACGTCACTAAGCTGCAGAAATATAAATGTAGGTTACACAGTTATATGATGATGCGAATCTGTAAAACTATAGATGGAGACTGATTTACACTCCTATCCCCACAACCTGTTCATGATCAATACTCAATTAAAGGGTTACACTCATGTTATGAAATAGGTACAGGCAAATAGACCTCAAGCTTGTAACGCTGGAAGGTAGCAGACCTTGAGTAAGTGGGACAAGAGAAGGTTCCTGAGTGGAAGTTTCAGTGCTCCAGTAGCGGAAAAAGGATGCAAAACCGCAGAACAAGTAGATGACACTTGTTCATCAGGACTGTACAGTAGTGTTAAAGCTGGGCTGGGTTTGTGGTGACTTAGGGAGAAACAGCAGATATAAAGAACCCTGATATATACTACTAAAAAAGGAAACTGTGGGAATAATGCCTCAAGTTGTAAAGGAAACATTGTTAAGAATGTGCACCCTCTATCCCTTGTATATAGCCCTCACCAAGTTACCATTCAGTAAAGAGTTTATTTTTCAATGGTGGTCTCCCTCATTGCGCTGCGAAACATCTGGTCCTGGCAAACCAGCAACCATGGTTATATGTTGCCAACAAGGCACACAGTTACAGTGGGGCAAAAAAGTATTTAGTCAGTCAGCAATAGTGCAAGTTCCACCACTTAAAAAGATGAGAGGCGTCTGTAATTTACATCATAGGTAGACCTCAACTATGGGAGACAAACTGAGAAAAAAAAAATCCAGAAAATCACATTGTCTGTTTTTTTAACATTTTATTTGCATATTATGGTGGAAAATAAGTATTTGGTCAGAAACAAAATTTCATCTCAATACTTTGTAATATATCGTTTGTTGGCAATGACAGAGGTCAAACGTTTTCTGTAAGTCTTCACAAGGTTGCCACATACTGTTGTTGGTATGTTGGCCCATTCCTCCATGCAGATCTCCTCTAGAGCAGTGATGTTTTTGGCTTTTCGCTTGGCAACACGGACTTTCAACTCCCTCCAAAGGTTTTCTATAGGGTTGAGATCTGGAGACTGGCTAGGCCACTCCAGGACCTTGAAATGCTTCTTACGAAGCCACTCCTTCGTTGCCCTGGTGGTGTGCTTTGGATCATTGTCATGTTGAAAGACCCAGCCACGTTTCATCTTCAATGCCCTTGCTGATGGAAGGAGGTTTGCACTCAAAATCTCACGATACATGGCCCCATTCATTCTTTCATGTACCCGGATCAGTCGTCCTGGCCCCTTTGCAGAGAAACAGCCCCAAAGCATGATGTTTCCACCACCATGCTTTACAGTAGGTATGGTGTTTGATGGATGCAACTCAGTATTCTTTTTCCTCCAAACACGACAAGTTGTGTTTCTACCAAACAGTTCCAGTTTGGTTTCATCAGACCATAGGACATTCTCCCAAAACTCCTCTGGATCATCCAAATGCTCTCTAGCAAACTTCAGACGGGCCCGGACATGTACTGGCTTAAGCAGTGGGACACGTCTGGCACTGCAGGATCTGAGTCCATGGTGGCATAGTGTGTTACTTATGGTAGGCCTTGTTACATTGGTCCCAGCTCTCTGCATTTCATTTACTAGGTCCCCCCGCGTGGTTCTGGGATTTTTGCTCACCGTTCTTGTGATCATTCTGACCCCACGGGGTGGGATTTTGCGTGGAGCCCCAGATCGAGGGAGATTATCAGTGGTCTTGTATGTCTTCCATTTTCTAATTATTGCTCCCACTGTTGATTTCTTCACTCCAAGCTGGTTGGCTATTGCAGATTCAGTGTTCCCAGCCTGGTGCAGGGCTACAATTTTGGTCCTTTGACAGCTCTTTGGTCTTCACCATAGTGGAGTTTGGAGTCAGACTGTTTGAGGGTGTGCACAGGTGTCTTTTTATACTGATAACAAGTTTAAACAGGTGC
The DNA here is from genome assembly GCF_032444005.1 of Ranitomeya imitator. NCBI lineage: Eukaryota > Metazoa > Chordata > Amphibia > Anura > Dendrobatidae > Ranitomeya > Ranitomeya imitator. Next base: position 482,754,617 of record NC_091283.1, on the reverse strand, counting down.
CATTACTACAGGTAATGAGTGGAAGACAGAGGAGACTCTTAAAGAAGAAGTTACAGGTCTGTGAGAGCCAGAAATCTTGATTGTTTGTTTCTGACCAAATACTTATTTTCCACCATAATATGCAAAAAAAATGTAAAAAAAACAGACAATGTGATTTTCTGGATTTTTTTTCTCAGTTTGTCTCCCATAGTTGAGGTCTACCTATGATGTAAATTACAGACGCCTCTCATCTTTTTAAGTGGTGGAACTTGCACTATTGCTGACTGACTAAATACTTTTTTGCCCCACTGTATATGCCCTGTTATATACCCTTACAGCACAAGTCCACACACCCAGCCAGGATCTCCACTTTCATGTAACGTGCCAGAGTGCCACATTAGACAACATGGACAAAAGCCATTATTTTTGCATTCACTTACAAAGGCAAGCCCATTGATAAGTCTTGTCCAAAAAGTGGCTTGTTTTTTTCGAATACGCATGGTCCGAGTTATCAAAACTGATAGAAGCTTCAGCTTTATTTCATTAACACATTCACATGAATGGGCAACTACTGTTCATAAAACAACCCCATAAAAGCACACATACCGCAAACGCTAACGTGAGTAAGGCGTTACTTCTACAGATTCTGTCCAGTGATAAGTGGTACCAAATTTCAGCATCTATTGTATATTTGTGATATGGACCAAGAATATTTCAGTGGATCATATTTTACAAAAAAGAGTATGACACAATACTGAATGAGGATGAGATGCAATGCCAAACACAGACGATGGACAATGGTGGCACTATTGTAGGGGCTTTCTACCTAATCTTGTACCCTCTTGTTGATGTAAAGTAGCAGGTTCTGAATTATTCCTCATTAAAGTCCTCACTATTTCGGCTCATTCACACATCCAATTTTTCCATGTAAGAGAGAAATGGTGCAATTATTCTGATCAGTCCTTGATCATAATGTAGAATGAGTGTCATCCTTTTTTCTAGTACGTGGATAAATAATAACAACATTTCTTCACCGTCTCTATTCTGACAGTCCGTGAAAATCCAAGTGCGGTCTGACTTGTTTCATGGACCCATTGACTTGCATTGCTGATTTTGATCCAACCCTCTGATCAAAAGTTGGACATGTCTCTGTGATTTTCTAAGGCTGTGAAAAACCACAGACGTGAATGGCCAAATGGACTATCATAAGTACAAGTGCCATCTGCGTTTTTCAATATCGCAGATCAAGAGCTGGATCAAAATCGAAAGTGCCAGTCAATGGGTCCCTGAATAACTCGGGTCCCACTCAGATGACATCCGAGTGTGGTCCGATTGTCACGGACAGTCAGAAAGGAGGATAGACTTTTTTTTATTTCTCCATGTATGAAAGAACTGGATGATCCTCGGACCACACTGGAGCCACGCTCAGGTCAAACTCTGGTCAGAATAATCAGTCTGTTTTCCTTGTATGTGGAAAAATTGGATGTGTGAATGAGCCCTCATTCAAAGAATTTATTCCCAAGAACCAAAGGAACTGGAAAAGCAAGAGTGGTCTTTCTCTTGCCCATGCAGGACATAGAGATGCTAATTCTTATGGACACAGTGCAGGAGTCTGCAAAGGGCATTGGAAAGGAGACTGGATGCTAATTAATCCCAATCAATGTGGGTGCCAGCGGGGTGCATGAGTTTTGTCAGCCAGGCAGAAGCTCCCTTCCCCCAACCCCTACAGCCTGTGATTAACCCCTATTCACCCTTGAGATTGAAAGCATCGAACTACCATAGAAATTAAAGGACCTGTTAACTGCTGGAGAGGTTAGGACCCAGTATGGAAAGATTAGAATCGTGTCATCTTCCATTACATGTGCCATATTAGGGAGATAGATCTACATGGCATGTGCACCATATGACGGAGCCGTAGGCGGTCTTGTCAGAAAGAATGCAAATATATATCACTAGAGTAAAAGGGATGAAACGTTTAATTGGTTTATATTTTCCTGTGTGCCTTCCACGAAACGGGCCCTACGTGTATGATGATGAGCTTGCCTGAGTACAGATAATGTATGATAAGCTCCACTGAATACATGCAGTACATACACTGTCAGTACACTGCGGTTATGTAAAGCAATGCCACTTATATAACTGATAATAAAGGTATTGTGATCTACCATTGTGGATTGTCCATAACACATTACTGGACTCTATGTAACGGGGATCTCCATGTGGTATATAAGGTACTCTATCCGTGGGATATAACATAAATGTATAGTAGATGCAACTATCAGTGAAGAGGTTGTCCCTTTCATTTGTATGGACCACATCTCCACTATACAGCTCTGACAAAAATTAAGAGACCACTGCAAAACTTTCAGTTTGTCTGATTTTTCTCTTTATAGGTATATTTTTGAGTAAAATGTAAATTTTTCATTTATTCTATAAACTACTGACAACATGTCTCCGAAGTTCCAAGCAATAGATTTGTATTTATTTTCTGACAAAGAAAAATGGTCAAGATACCCCCCCCCGCCCCCCCCCCCCCAATTGCTTTCAGACCTCAAATAATGCAAAGAAAACAAGTTCATAATCATTTAGAAACCACAATACTAATGTTTTAACTCAGGAAGAGTTCAGAAATCAATATTTTGTGGAATAACCATGATTTTTAGACACACTTTTCATGCGTCTTGTCATGCTTTCCATCAGTCTTTCACACTGCTCCTGGTGCAAAAATGTAAGCATTTCTTCTTTGTTTGATGGCTTGTGACTATCCATCATCCTCCTGATTACATTCCAGAGGTTTTCAATGGGGTTCAGGTCTGGAGATTGGGCTGAACATGACAGGGATTTGATGTGGTGGTCTCTTAATTTTTGCCAGATCTGTTCATGATAGATGTAAGTCCCATCAGCTACACACCTTCATCTACTATACATTTATAGCATATCCTGGAAATATGTCTCACTTGTACATGATGCGAATACCCTTGAATCATAAAGTATCTTAAATGGAATCTGTCAGCAAGATTTCACCCTTCAAACTCCTCCAAACTATTTATATGTTCCCTTAGCTCTTTCAAAGATAAGTCCAGCAATAACTTTAGATGTCCAGTCCATTCCTCCATTACTGAGAAATCAGCATTTGAATTGATATGCAAATGAGGCTGAAGGGCTATGGTAGATCTGAACCATTTGTCACTCCAGCTCTATTTCCCACCTAGGGCTGCCTCCTTCTGCTTGACTGATGACTCCTTTTCCTGATGTCACATAGCATAGAGGGTATCAGTAAATCAGGAGGAGGCGGCGGCGCTAGACAGGGCACAGAGCTGGTGTGACCAAGGCTTCAGATCTGGAGCCTCATTTGCATATGTATTCAAATACTGATTTCTCAGTAATGGAGGAACGGACTGGACATCTAAAGTTATCGCTGGACTTGTCTTTGAAAGAGCTACATGAGCATATAGTTTGGGGGTGGGCAGGGTGTATGTGAAATTCTGGTGACAGATTCCCTTTAAGTAAGATGTGTGGGTATGCCATGAATATACACAATGAGAATACTACTTTAAATTTATTATAAATCTGTCTGATGGGTGAGTATAATAAAAGCTATTTTTTTGTTTTATGGAGAGCACATTGGGGACATATAGACAGCATTCTAGTATGCTATCACACAGGGCTTACAGGCGCTGGCCATACTTTACATGGGAAAAACCTGGTGACAGGTTCCCTTTAAGATAATTTTTTGATAACAGCGGTATAATTTTGCAGGTAAAAGGTCTGCCCTTAAAAAATGCACACAAAAAAAACAACAATCTTGTCATGCCCCTGTGGGTTTACAAATAAAATAACTGTTTACTTTGAAAACCACATAAAAGTGGAATGGACACAGAAAAACAATTTAGTTACTCTGCAAAATATGCAACATGCTCTGTTCTAAATACTAGCCATAATGCTGCCATGTTACTTTAATATTCGGCTCCTGCAGTATGGGAGCACTGCCATAGTATCCAGGCCGGGTAAGTTAGGGATAACGATAACACATGGATGCACTGCCCTATTTATTACAGCACAGGGCTGCCGTCTCCCTTACTACTAGGTCTATTCATTGCTGTGCACACAATATATTGTTACTTTATCCCTTTAAATGTGTCCATACATAATTCATCTGTTCTCCATGTATTTCTGGCTGCACACAGACTCTTTTATATTACAGATAAGAATCACTAACTGAACTGTAAAACCCCAGGAAGACCATGCTCTCTTTTCTTGCTTGAGGAAGACTTAAGACAAACAGGAAGGGAACTTTGGGGTGCACACTGAGGATCAGGAGGAGTGGGGTGTCACCTACCTCCCACGCACCCACAGGTAGATTTAGTGTGGTCAGCGACAGATCAGAGCCAGGATGAGCTGTCACTATTCAGAGATGCTTCTATGATCTTATGCTTTCCATAACAGTTCATCCCACAACCCCTCCTACTGACTCAATATAGCTCTGTTGTCATATTCGCCCAAGTCAAAAGGGGGGAGAACAGTCTGTGTCTAACAGAAGACGAAAGAGGAAACTGGTGGTGTTAACTATTCAACTGATGAGCGTGCAAACACAACACTTCGCAGAGAAGGCACGGGATATGTGCGAAGAAAGGCAAAGCGGAGGATGTGGCAAAACGGTGCCAGGCTGCAATGCTGTGACAGTACCACTCACTTACCGGCTCCGGCGGGGTTTTTCGGCTCATACTTCGTGTGTTCGGGTGACTCTCAGACACATTCGCAGCTCTGCCCTACGTCACATCACTTCTCCAAACACGCACAGCCCTTGCTTCATCTTTTTCTGCATCAGCACCCAGCACCTCTGCTTTCTTTTCTAAAGTGCTGTGTGCCACCTCTGCATCCTGATCGCTGTGTTCAGAGGCTTATGACACAGGAACTGTCGCTTGCGATAAATACAAATAAATTTTTTTAACCAAGTGTAAATGCTGCTATTCTCCTGAATCTGACTTTGTTTTTCTTTTGTTCCTACGCCTCTCCGTTCCTGAGATATGACCCCCCTCTTTCCTGTTGTATATCTACTATTTATAGACAAATGGGCGTGGTCATGAGCTCCTTGATGGACATAATCTTGAGGACCTCACCCAGTTATATAACTAATTGGTTATCTACACCCGAGTTAAATACCTATTTGACTATATATCAGGAACGTAGAGATGAAGGATAAAAAGAAAACTTCCAGATTCAGGAAAACACCATGAGAAAAATATATATTAAAGGGATAGTCTAAAGCCAAAGGTGATTTTTATACTAAATGTCTATCTATTTTAATAATTGAATCACTTTTACCATATACTTCAATAAAAAATGACCTATGGTTCCCTGTCTCTTTTTGTTATACTTCCAATGATGTCTCATTTGAGAATTCCCAGTGCAATGAAACATCATAAGTGGAACCGAGGCTGTGGTCACTGACCCAGTTGCTGTCCTCACCCTGAAGGGAAGTGTCAGTGACATGTGTTTAAGAGGCTGGGCTAGTGCCCGCTTTACTGAGCATGTGCCAGTTGTCAAATTCCAACACATGCTCAATATGCTCTACCTCCTCTATAGTTCTTTAAATGGCATTCACATTACGATCCCTTGCCAGCTCTAAAGATAAGTGACGAGCCAACAAGAGAGTGCACTGTAACTGTGCTTTGAAAAGGAGAAAAAAAATAGCAATTGGGGGAGCAAAGACCAGCCAAATCCCTGAAACTGACATTAGTGATAACTTCCCATTGTAGGGAGGTGACATCTGTTTCAGGGGCTGGGCTGGCCTCTGCTCTCACTGATTGCTGCATTCTCTTTTTTACAATGTGCCATGACAGTACACTCTCTTGTCTGCTCGTCACTTATCTTTAGATCTTGTGAGGAAATGCAGTAGCAGTACGCATTCAAAGGAATATAAAGAAGAGAGCAGAGAACGCGTACTGAGCATGTGTAAGAATTGACAGCCAGCACATGCTCAGTAGGATGGACTAGCCCAGCCCCTGGAACAGACATTGTTGATGAAACTTTGTTTCAGGGTGGGGACAGCAGCTGCGGCAGTGACCACTGCCCTGATACGCTGATGATGTCCCATAGAGTATTCCAACATGTACTAGGGATTCTCAAACCAACTGTCATCAGAATTGAAAAAAAGCAGGAAATTAGAGAAGGAAATGGTAGGGAATTTTTAATTGAAGAATATTTGAAAAGTGATTGGATTATTACATTACAAAGCTAGACATTTAATATGAAAATCACCTTTGCTTTCGGAAAACCCCTTCAAAAGTACATTTTCCTATAAGTCACCTGGAAATGTAAATCCTGGAGGCATCCGATCCTGTTCAGTTCTTTTCTCCTATAAAAAACACTAAAGTCTGGTAATCAACCTGAGACTCCACAATTACGTCACTAAAATCACCGTGGAGATAGTCGTAAATAAATTATATAATGAACCTTTTCCAGTTAATTCTTACTTGTGTCGCTTCCTGGAAAACTTAGGAGAAGATCAATATGGCTACAACTATGATCCTCCTTAGGGTACGTGCACATGGAGGTTATTTATGTAACAAAAAGGTGATATGTACTTGCAGGCTGACCCCTGGGTTTCTGGGTACCATGGATTTGCAGATTGAACTTCGGCAGAGCCACATGCAGATTATCCCCATTTAATTTGCGCAAAAACCTCTTTAAGTAACAAGTTACTTATTAACTTATTTTTTAAATCTCAGAGGAAAAATCCACAGTTGTCTAAATGCCGGTGTGAATTTCTCATTGTTTCCAATTTGCAGACATTTTGTAGATTCATTCTGATTGTACACTGAAATCCATTTGTAAGGGTACATAGTTATAGTTAGGCTGGACTCGGTCTAAAACATCCCCTGGTGGCCGGGAGGTAAGCTGGCTCCCTGACAAGACTCTGACAGACATCAGATCTTAAAAATAACTTGAATTTTATTTGCAGTTCTTCCAATATAAATAAATAATATAATATTCCAGTAATAAAACTTTGAATGTTGTAGAACTTGAACAGGGAACAATTATGACATCCAATACAGCATCCTCCGCCCAGTAGTGAAATACGGTGTACGTAGACCTGCACTACCGCCTGCTTCCGACCTAATTGTCGTAGCATACACATCGGTTTCAGTGAGGCCAAATCCTTTCAGGTATGGTCACTACTAGTCTAGTTCACTCAGGCCACCACACCTATGTTTCCTCAAAGCAGCCCAACAGGCACCAGCCCGTCTCACTCAGTATTGGGACATTCTTATCCTGGGTACTGTCTCACTCAGGACTATGGCCTTGTTTCCATGGTTTCTCTACAATTAAACGGAACCTGTCAGCTGTTTTGGCTTATCTAAGATATGGCCACTGCCTTTCAGGGCTTATCTACAGCATATAATGCTGTAGATAAGCCCCTGATCCGGGCATTATAGAATGCTGTAGATAAGCCTTGAAAGGCAGTGGCCATATCTTATATCAGCTAAAACAGCTCACAGGTTCGCTTTAAGGGTACCGTCACATTAAGTGACGCTGCAGCGATATAGACAACGATGCCGATCGCTGCAGCTTCGCTGGAGAGCTGTCACACAGACAGCTCTCCAGCGACCAACGATGCCGAGGTCCCCGGGTAACCAGGGTAAACATCGGGTTACTAAGCGCAGGGCCGCACTTAGTAACCCGATATTTACCCTGGTTACCTAAAAAAAAAAAAAACACTACATACATTCCGGTGTCTGTCGCGTCCCTCGCCGTCAGCTTCCCGCACTGACTGTGAGGGCCGGCCGTAAAGCAGAGCACAACGGTGACATCACCACTGTGCTTTACGGCCGGCGCTCACAGTCAGTGCGGGAAGCTGACGGCGAGGGACGCGACAGACACCGGAATGTAAGTATGTACTGTTTTTTTTTTTTTTTAGGTAACCAGGGTAAATATCGGTTTACTAAGCGCGGCCCTGTGCTTAGCAACCCGATGTTTACCCTGGTTACCAGTGAAGACATCGCTGGATCGGCGTCACACATGCCGATTCAGCGATGTCAGCGGGTGATCCAGCGACGAAATAAAGTTCTGGCCTTCTAGCTCCGACCAGCGATGTCACAGCAGGATCCTGATTGCTGCTTCGTATCAAACACAACGATATCGCTATCCAGGACGCTGCAACGTCACAGATCGCTATCGTTATCGTTCTAAAGTTGTTCAGTGTGAAGGTACCTTAAGCTCTACATGGCTGTCTGCTTATGACTCCATCCTGTTATGTGCATATTACAATCAGGGTAGTCTGGGCTACTGCCCAGTGCCCGGATCTCGGTGAGGCCCATAGCCAGACTGCCCTCGTTAGGCCGGCGTCACACTGGCGTATTGCATCCGATGCGATATACTAATGACACTCGGCTCCTGCTCGCAGCAGAGCACGAGCCGAGTGTCATGCGTCTGTGCTCCGATTCTCTCGCACAGGGAGGATTGGAGCACAGCTGCGGAGGAGGCAGAGAAATGAATTTCTCCATCTCCTCCATTGCCGGGGTCCGCTGATAGCGCACATCACGCGGATGATATCCGAGTGGTGTGCGCTGTCTCACTCGCACCCATAGGCTTATATGGGTGCGAGTGAGCCGAGAGTTTTCCTCGGTCCGAGACAATCGCAGCATGCTGTGATTGTCTTGGACCGAGGAAAACGGCCGACAAAAAGTCGGCTGCTGGGAGCGGCCTCATATGTTAACATTGGTCCGAGTGCAATGCGATTTTTTATCGCATTGCACTCGGCCATTTTAAACGCCAGTGTGACGCCGGCCTTATGGTCTTTTTCGCAATGTTGTTGGCATGCATCGCCAGGCAGGGAACATTTCTCCAGCTCCACTGCTGGCAATAGTAAGTCTCATAGTACTTTGATTCTGTATACAGATAACGGTCCGCTACGAAGCTTGCTACTGTCAGTCCCAGCCACTTTGCCTTGGGACGCATCTCCAATACTGTTGCCTTAGGGCCTGAAGTGTTTTCTTTGAAAAAATTATTTTACAAAGCTGAAACCACGCATGAATACTTCAGCTAGGGATAATGGAATTGTACTCTGTTTCTATTTTGTGTTTGTTCATACTGGGGCCATGATTAAGAGGGGACCCAGTGGATCACAAAGTGAAGAGACTGGACGCACTCTCAGTCATCCAATCTCAAACCACCCACAGGCGAGGTTGCAGAGTACACACAGGATTCTGGAGAGGCAATCTGATAAACGTGTACCACATCCAAGGAAGACAGAAGTCAAGCAAATTAACCACTTCTCAACTGAGTCAGCAGCTAATATTGCAAGACAGGATAGCCATCCATGACAATTTAGAGGCTTTTTAAATGGAATGAGTAGTTAAATCCTTTAATGAGCATTAGGCCCGGCCACAAAGAAGAGTGAAATTATTTTTTAGGCACACTATTCATACAGAGTACACAGAGTTTTTTGTGCACAGTACCCCCACAAAAGCTAATAACAAATTGATTGGCTGATTTGCAAGGAGGTGAGGTGGAAGCCATATGACCATGGTCCTCAGGTGCCAACTGTGCACTTTCTGCACTGGATCAGGTCGAAGATAATATGAAGGAACTGGAGCCACCCTCTGCCACCTAAACTAACAACTTTTCAACATTTTGTGGCTCACCACGCGTGCAGTGGTATTCGAGCTTACGAAAGGACGCATAATGTCCTGTCGCCTGCATGCACCAGAGGAAAGTGTTGTATTCGGGCACGTAGCAGGTACAGAACGACCTCGTCGCCTCCCTGTATCAGCTACACTACCACCAACATCAGCAGCTACACCAGCACCATCATGGCCATGTCCACATCCCATATTTAATGCTCTTCGCATTTTTGGAAGTTGATTTTCTAATCACTACTCGCAAAGAGATGGCGGAAGAGTAGATTTTTTTATTTGCAGCAATACTAGAAAAACACAGTGGTCCTGAAAAATGATTTCTTTGGCCTAGAAATGCAACTAGATAGCTTATGCAATATATTAATTTGCCAAACTACTAGAAAACACATAGCGGTCCTGAAACAATTATTTATTTGACCTAGTAATGGCAACGAGACAGCTGATGACACTTCTTTATTTCTCAGACTATTACAAAACACACACAAGTCCGGAGAAATGATTTTTTGGGCCTAAAAATGGGAATGAGACGGCTGTTGTGATGTATTGATTTGCAAAACTACCGGAAAACACACAGCAGTCCTGAAAAATTATTTTTGGCCTACTAATGGCAATGAGACGACTGATGGGAATATTTTATTTCTCAGTCTACTAGAAAACACTTAACGGCTTAAAGTATCAGTACTCCCACAGGCAGGGGTGCAGAGTAATCACAGATGCTTAAAGGACAGTACTCCCACAGGCATGGAGTGCAGAATACACACAGTAGCTTAAAGTATCAGTTCTCACACAGGAGGGGGTGCAGCGTAATCACAGATGCTTAAAGGACAGTGTTCCCACAGGCAGGGGGTGACGACTACACACAGCGACTTAAAGGACAGTACTCCCATAGGCGGGGGGTGAAGAGTACACACAGCGACTCTTAGCACAATACTGCCACACATATGGGTTGCAGAGTGCACACAGAGTGCGCAGTCACCATCTGTTCCTCATCCAGCTGCTTCCTATCCCTACACTAATGAGAGCATTATGGCAGCTGCACTCATGATCTGGCCTTTATGCAGGCTGGGTCACGTGCTGCACTGGCCAATCATTGCCATGTCAATACTTGGCATGGCTGTGATGGTTCTGGAAGTGTCCACAGTCTAAAAGCTTGTTGATTGGCTGCGCTGCAGCCTTTCAACAAGCTTTATTAGACTGGTGAACCTTAACAGGAAACCTTGCATACAGTAAAAAGTCTGTGTTTGGGGTTCGGTATTGGACACTCTCCAGTATACAGTTTCGCTCATCCCTAATCATGAAATCATTGCACCTGCTGCAGCATTTAGCATGTCAGAAGAGCATGGAGGCAGTGTCACAGGGGCCCATCTGGAAAGGTAAGTGATTCAGTTTTTATTTCTTTAACACAGTGGAGGAGAGTGGGTTGGCAGACAGGGCATGTAATGAACTGAAGGGAAGAAGACAGGTAATTGTAATGATATGGGGGCTGGGTTGGAGAGAGTCCATGGAATTGTAATGATTTGGGGGTAGGTGGGAGAGAAAACATGTAATTTTAGTGAATTGGGGGAAGTGAGGATATATAACTAATGAATTTGGGGATACGATATGTAATAGTAGTGAACTAGGGGGAAAGAACATGTGATGAATTTATCGGGGGAGAGGGCATGTAATTGCAATGAACTGGGGGGATTGAGAAAGAGCTGATTGATCGCGTCCGGCCGCGCGCAACCAATCAGCGAAGCGTGGTTCAAATCTCACGCCAATTTGCGGCTGGACTGCGTCTATCACTGATTGGTCACAGAATGTTGGGGGCGCAGGATGTCGGGGGTTCGGAGCGCAGGATGTCGGGGGTTCGGGGCGCAGGATATAGTACAGCCACGTAGTATATAACACAGCCACGTAGTATATAGCACAGCCATGTAATATATAGCACAGCCACAAAGTATATAACACAGCTCACGTAGTATATAGCACAGCCACGTAGTATATAACACAGCCACGTAGTATATAGCAGCCACGTAGTATATAACAGCCACGTAGTATATAGCACAGCCATGTAGTATATAACACAGCCACGTAGTATATAGCACAACCACGTAGTATATAGCACAGCCACGTAGTATATAGCAGCCACGTAGTTTATAACAGCCCACGTATATATAGCACAGCTTACGTAGTATATAGCACAGCCCACGTAGTATATAACAGCCCAAGTAGTATATAGCACAGCCCACGTAGTATATAACAGCCACGTCGTATATAGCACAGCCCACGTAGTATTTAACACAGCCCATGTGGTATATAGCACAGCCATGTAGTAACAGCAACATAGTATATAGCAACATAGTATATAGCAGCCATGTAGTATATAACACAGCCCATGTAGTATATAGCACAGCCACGTAGTATATAGCAGTGACTTAGTATATAGCACAACCACGTAGTATATAGCAGCCACGTAGTATATAGCACAGCCACGTAGTATATAACAGCCCACGTAAATAGCACAGCCACGTAGTATATAACACAGACAGCCATGTAGTATATAGCACAGCCACGTAGTATATAGCAGCCACGTAGTATATAGCACAGCCACGTAGTATATAGCACAGCCACTTAGTATATAGCACAGCCACGTAGCACAGCCGCGACCAATCAGCGACGCTGGATTTCCATGACAGACAAACAGACGGAAGTACCCCTTAGACAATTATATAGATAGATGGTGTAGTGTATATTTGTTTTCAGGGCCACAGTATGGGGGACTGATTATGCAGGGGGCAAATGTAGATATATCTGTGTGAAAAATATGAGTGCTGACTAGGAGATGTTGACATGAAGGTCCGACCAAATGGAGAAGATATGAAAAAAATGACACTTAGCAGCTGAGATGTAAGCAGTAAGTTACTAGGTATACAGTGGGGCAAAAAAGTATTTAGTCAGTCAGCAATAGTGCAAGTTCCACCACTTAAAAAGATGAGAGGCGTCTGTAATTTACATCATAGGTAGACCTCAACTATGGGAGACAAACTGAGAAAAAAAAATCCAGAAAATCACATTGTCTGTTTTTTTAACATTTTATTTGCATATTATGGTGGAAAATAAGTATTTGGTCAGAAACAAAATTTCATCTCAATACTTTGTAATATATCCTTTGTTGGCAATGACAGAGGTCAAACGTTTTCTGTAAGTCTTCACAAGGTTGCCACACACTGTTGTTGGTATGTTGGCCCATTCCTCCATGCAGATCTCCTCTAGAGCAGTGATGTTTTTGGCTTTTCGCTTGGCAACACGGACTTTCAACTCCCTCCAAAGGTTTTCTATAGGGTTGAGATCTGGAGACTTGCTAGGCCACTCCAGGACCTTGAAATGCTTCTTACAAAGCCACTCCTTTGTTGCCCTGGCAGTGTGCTTTGGATCATTGTCATGTTGAAAGACCCAGCCACGTTTCATCTTCAATGCCCTTGCTGATGGAAGGAAGTTTGCACTCAAAATCTCACGATACATGGCCCCATTCATTCTTTCATGTACCCGGATCAGTCGTCCTGGCCCCTTTGCAGAGAAACAGCCCCAAAACATGATGTTTCCACCACCATGCTTTACAGTAGGTATGGTGTTTGATGGATGCAACTCAGTATTCTTTTTCCTCCAAACACGACAAGTTGTGTTTCTACCAAACAGTTCCAGTTTGGTTTCATCAGACCATAGGACATTCTCCCAAAACTCCTCTGGATCATCCAAATGCTCTCTATCAAACTTCAGACGGGCCCGGACATGTACTGGCTTAAGCAGTGGGACACGTCTGGCACTGCAGGATCTGAGTCCATGGTGGCGTAGTGTGTTACTTATGGTAGGCCTTGTTACATTGGTCCCAGCTCTCTGCAGTTCATTCACTAGGTCCCCCCTCGTGGTTCTGGGATTTTTGCTCACCGTTCTTGTGATCATTCTGACCCCACGGGGTGGGATTTTGTGTGGAGCCCCAGATCGAGGGAGATTATCAGTGGTCTTGTATGTCTTCCATTTTCTAATTATTGCTCCCACTGTTGATTTCTTCACTCCAAGCTGGTTGGCTATTGCAGATTCAGTCTTCCCAGCCTGGTGCAGGGCTACAATTTTGTTTCTGGTGTCCTTTGACAGCTCTTTGGTCTTCACCATAGTGGAGTTTGGAGTCAGACTGTTTGAGGGTGTGCACAGGTGTCTTTTTATACTGATAACAAGTTTAAACAGGTGCCATTAATACAGGTAATGAGTGGAGGAAAGAGGAGACTCTTAAAGAAGAAGTTACAGGTCTGTGAGAGCCAGAAATCTTGATTGTTTGTTTCTGACCAAATACTTATTTTCCACCATAATATGCAAAAAAAATGATAAAAAACAGACAATGTGATTTTCTGGATTTTTTTTTCTCAGTTTGTCTCCCATAGTTGAGGTCTACCTATGATGTAAATTACAGACGCCTCTCATCTTTTTAAGTGGTGGAACTTGCACTATTGCTGACTGACTAAATACTTTTTTGCCCCACTGTATATATGTATTTTAATTTTATTCTTTATCTTCACTTTATGACTTGCTGAATGATGATGGGAGTACTCTTGTTTGTAAGTGAAACTCCCTTACTATGCATAGCCTGATTCCTTAGTATAGAGTGTACTCTCTTGTCATGTCTACTGCCATCCTGTTATCACATAGCATTGTCTCTTATTATCTTCAATGCTGCCCCTTATTAAATAGTGTCCTCTTTAATTCCATAATGTCCTCTATTATATATAGCACTGTGTTTCACTACATAGCGTCCAATCTTATTTTGCATAGTGTATTTTCTTTATCACATAGTGCCCTCTTGTTATGTATAGCATTGTCCCTTATTACTGTGACATCTCTTATTATGTATAGTGCCTTCTCTTATTACCGTGTCCTCTTTTGTTATTTTAATACCCTTTTCCGTTATTACACAGTGACCTCTTTTATTTTGTACCGTACCTTCTCTTGTTGCATAATGTCCTCTCTTGCTATGTATAGTGTCATTCCACTATTAAACAGTGTCCTCTCTTACTATGTAGAGCGCCTTCCTTTATTAGATAATGCCTTCTCTTGTTATGTATAGCACTGTATAAAAATAAAAATAATTGACAGGGCCAATTAATTGTGCTGCGCTCTCTGCTTTCAACTGAAAATGAGCACATGTGTGGTCTTTCATGGGTCCTCTCACGTGATGCTGTGACTAATATCTCTATTTTGCTGGTAAGGGTTACTGACCTGTGTTAAAGAAGTTCCAGTTTGCATCACAGATGTTGCCACTACCTGGGTAAGAAGTGAGTCTCTAGCTCCAATTCAGCACAACCCCCTGCTTCTGCAGTGCACACTCTTCTGTTCAATACTTCTTTTTCTCCACACTGACTCTTCTGTTTGCATGGAAAGTCTCATGCCAAATTACATTTGTCTGACATCACATCATTTTCACATCAAACACTATATCACATACATTAAGGCTATGTGCACACGTCAGGATTTCTGGCAGAAATTTTCCTGACAAAAACCTGACATTTCTGCCAGAAATCCGCATGCGTTTTTTTTGCGTTTTTATGCGCGTTTTGATGCATTTTTTGCGTGTTTTTGATGCGTTTTTTCTTGTGTTTTTTTTACAAATGCATAGAATAGCGGGGAAAATGCGAAAAAAAACGCAAAATTAATGAACATCCTGTTTTTTTTACCGCGATGTGTTTTTCGCGAAAAAAAAACGCATGATGTGCACAAAAATTGCAGTACGCATTCTAAATGATAGGATGCATATGTCTGCAGTTTCTAATGCGGTTTTATCGCGTTTTTATCATTGTAATCAGAGTTTTCGCTGCTGTTAAAAGCTTCCCCCGCACACACCACTGATCAGCAGATTTCTATGTACATTGTATATTGACAGTAAGCTGCTAATCAATGCTGGGGGCGTGGTCGGATCAGGTGGCACTCAGGCAGCTAGTTCAGTAGTGACAATATCCTTCTCATAAAACACTGATTGTATTGAAACAATAGCACACAGTCCAATAAGTGACACATCTCTGTAATCAGTGTTTCAGCCCCTACCTTATGCTGCCCTCAGATTACATAGCAAAAACCTGGTGACAGATTCCCTTTAAAACCCTAGCAATGCTCCTTGCACCATGACTTGACGCTGGTAGATTGGAATACATTTCCCGTGACTGGTTCTCTGTAAGGAATGGAAAGTAACTAATGAAAAAATAGTCGTAAAACCATTTTAGAGACACTGTGGTGGAATCACATTTAGACATAACGCAACAAACACATGTGAGCGCGGGACATAGAACAGGCAGAAACATGCTGTGAGTTGTGACACACGGAATATAGGAATGGCTGGAAAGAATCTCATGTAAACAAGTAACTTAAAGGAATCATCAGAGAGGAGTGACGCTTCCCAGAAACACTGCAGCGTACATGACTGAAAGTCACGGCCCTCATTACAGTTACTGAACTGATAATTTATGTGAATTTAAAAATCTATGAAAGATCTAAGTTGTCATTTAGGGATTAGGCACGGCAGAGAGATTGAGCACTTAGTATCCAGGTTCTGCACCATCACATTGGATGTTTGATTTTAAAGTAAACTCTGACGAACTCCAGAATCTGAAGAGGTTTAGTCAGTACCCATGAGATCAGCACCTGGAGTTCCCACTGATGTTGGAGCCATGCCTGAAAGGCCATTAGGGACACCAATGCCAATGCCTTAAAGGGACTCCAACACGCAGCATTTTATTAAAGAGCAGGAGCGGTTATTATGTCCTAAGAGGTTTCTAGTTTCTATGTAAATAACACTTAACAGCTGTATAATGATGATGTGTTTCAGTTTCTTCTATGCTCCTTTGAATTCCTAAATATCTCCCAGGTTATTCCATTGACTGGAAACATACTTAGGGATTGTTCGCATGTTGCTTTTTGCCACTTTATTTTTCATCAAATAACTTTTACTGAGTTTTTCAAGTTTATAAAGTCAAACATTTAAACCAGAGATAATAAAACAGGGGAATTAACTGGGTAAAGGGAAAAAGAGGTGGGAAAATGTGAGGAGGGAAGGAAATCTAACAAACTTTATTGGGCAGGAAAACGGGAGGGAGGCATGAACTGTTACAAACAAATAACTGAGAATTTATAACTAATCAAAGTTTGGTATTCAAGATTCTGACCGTCTTAAACATTTGCATTAGTTGCGGTATTGGCCTTGGATTGGAATTCTTTATTCCAGAGATACCATTTGACTCTTTATTTTTGGAAACTTTCATTTTTAATTGCGCATGATAGTTTGAATGAGTTATGGGATGATATTTTATCTATTATATCTTAATTAGAATGAATATTGGATGACTTCCAATTGGTTGCCAACAAATGTTTCCTAATCAAAAATGTATCATAATGAATCTGGAATTAGTAGGAAAATCATCTATGTCTGGTGAAAATAACTATGCCTGGGAAGCCTCCCTTTTATGTTGGTATTTTTTATTTAAAAGAATATATCATCCCATAGCTTCCTGATCTTGGGGCAATCCCATAAAGTATGTTAACTCTAAAGGTACCTTCACACTGAACAACTTAACAACGATATCGCTAGCGATCCGTGACGTTGCAGCGTCCTGGCTAGCGATATCGTTGTGTTTGACAGGCAGCAGCGATCTGGATCCTGCTGTGACATCGTTGGTCGGAGCAGAAAGGCCAGAACTTTATTTCGTCGCTGGATCTCCCGCAGACATCGCTGAATCGGCGTGTGTGACGCCGATTCAGCGATGTCTTCACTGGTAACCAGCGTAAACATCAGGTTACTAAGCGCAGGGCCACGCTTAGTAACCCGATATTTACCCTTGTTACCAGTGTAAATGTAAAAAAAAAAAACACTACATACTTACATTCCGGTGTATGTCGCGTCCCCCGGCGTTCTGCTTCCCTGCACTCCTCCTGCATCCTGTGTCAGTGCCAGCCGGCCGTAAAGCAGAGCACAGCGGTGACGTCACCGCTGTGCTTTACGGCCGGCGCTTACACAGTGCAAGGAAGCAGAACGCCGGGGGACACAACAGACACCGGAATGTACGTGTGACGGTACCTTTAGTCTCCAATCTCCCCAATATTTTTCCAGTCAGAGAATGCAAATTTCAACCTTGTGGGAGTGTAGTTCCGTTTAGTTAGAAGGACCCATTAAGACTGGTGTTGGTTATAATTGTATAAGTAAGCGTAAGGGCTCTTTGCCAGTTTTTAAAATTTAATTGTTCACCCAACTCCTTTTCCCATTTAAGAGAGTAAGAAGAATTGGAAAAAGATGACTTTGCATTAAATATTGCATAGATTTCCAGAGATTGTTATTAGATGGGCTTTGGATGAGAAGTAAGACATCTTTAAGTAGGAGAATTGGAGATTTTAGATATTTCCTACCTAGTTTCCTCATTTCTAGAAAGTTGAAAAGTCCTTATTTAAAATACTGAAATTGGAATTCAATGCTTGAAAGTTTATGAAAGAGTTAGGTTTGTTCACTTTTATTAGCAAAAAATCTTGGATTCCTAATTTGTCCCATTTTTTACATGGAAAGTTGGAAATCAGAGCATTTTGAGAGGTAATAGGAATATTATTTAGAGGAACCTAAATAAGAAGAGCGTTGTATCTGTTGACTAATTTTTTCCAAGCAGCAATAGTTGAACTGATCATCGGGTGAGATGGGAGTAGAAGGTTGGGAACCATTAAATGGGCTAAGATTAAGGAAGATAGAGATTGCTGATTCATATATTCAGATTCTATTTCTGCCCAAGAAATCTTTTTGGTCTGAAGAAACTAACTTCTGCTTTGCAAAATTAGGTTTGCTAAGTGATATGCTTGTAAATTAGGTAACCCTAGTCCTCCTTTTTGTTTATGTTCTGTTAAAATCTGTTTTTGCAATGCTGGTGGTTTTCTGATTCCAAATGTGTTTCATTAATTGTTTTTCCAAACAGTTGAGCCAGGTATATTGGAAAATATACTGAAATGGTTCTAAAAATGTATTGTATCTTTGGATGGACATTATAATTCTACCTAGCCATGAGGAATCATTTTTTTCTATGTTTGTAATACTATCTTGGATATCAGTATAAAGATCCTTTTAATTGGTATTGGAACTTGGGTTTGTTATTTTTATGAATCTTTTAAAAAAAATCACATTTTTGAAAGTTGATTTTGTGGTAAGATATGTCGGTGATGGTATTATTAATCTTGGTCTGTTCTCTGAGAGAATTCATCAGGTCCGATAAAGTAAAAATGGTATAATTTGTAAAAAGGTTTATTTTATATTGTTGTCTATTGTTAGTATGAATTCCCTTGATTAGGGGGTTAGTTCTTACTGATTATGTGATTATGTTAAAGGGAACCTGTCACCCCGAAAATCGCGCGTGAGGTAATCCCACCGGCATCAGGGGCTTATCTGCAGCATTCTGTAATGCTGTAGATAAGCCCCCGATGTTACCTGAAAAAGGAGAAAAAGACGTTAGATTACACTCACCCAGGGGCGGTCCCGCTGCTGGTCAGGTCGGATGGGCGTCTCCGGTCCGCTCCGGCGCCTCCTATCTTCTTTCCATGACGTCCTCTTCTGATCTTCAGCCACGGCTCCGGCGCAGGCGTACTTTGCTCTGCCCTGTTGAGGGCAGACAAAGTACTGCAGTGCGCAGGCGCCGGGCCTCTGACCTTTCCGGCGCCTGCGCACTGCAGTACTATCCTCTGCCCTCAAGAGGGCAGAGAAAACTACGCCTGCGCCGGAGCCGTGGCTGAAGATCAGAAGAGGACGTCATGGAAAGAAGATAGGAGGCGCCGCAGCGGACCGGAGACGCCCATCCGACCTGACCAGCAGCGGGACCGCCCCTGGGTGAGTATAATCTAACGTCTTTTTCTCCTTTTTCAGGTAACATCGGAGGCTTATCTACAGCATTACAGAATGCTGCAGATAAGCCCCTGATGCCGGTGGGATTACCTCACCCGCGATTTTCAGGGTGACAGGTTCCCTTTAAGGGTTTCTGTGGTGAAATATGTATATATCTATATGTGTGTAGTGACATATGTCTAGGGTTATATGTGTAACTAGCAGTAGTTGAACATCTGTCCTGAAACTGCAGGCCTCACTAAGGTCACAGCATACACATCTTGAGAAGGCAGACTACTGTCTCCACCCCCGCCAGGGGGTTGTGCTGGGAACCAAGAAAAAGGGAAACATTTGACACCTCTAAGCTCTTTGAAGAGAGATGTGCAATTACAGCGAGACACTATCTATTTGTGAGAACTTTTGCACAGGGAATCTCAGCAAATAATATATTCATTGGGGGAGCGGCCGCGGTCCAATCAAAAACAAGCAATTATGATATTAACCTGAGGGTCTGGTCTAGAAATCTGACCTCCAGTGTAAAGCTATAAATTTGGCCTGTATACATAGAATCGTGTTCACATGTGAGGGCAGCCTGGGAAGCTGATGTGTTCCACCAACTCCATATTCACCCCCCCCCCCTCAGGGAGCAGAAAGCAGACTACAAAGTTAGACGTTTCTGTAAGTTTTCTCCTGTTTATTTTTATACTGTTTTGCATACCAGTATGTCTTTTTATTGTCATATTTTTATACCTTTTTCTTACTTTAAGCACTGAACCTTTTTGTATTAAAGCATAAAACTTTAACAAGTTGAACCGTGAATGTTCTAAAAGAATCCATAGCCCTAAACTGTGTGAGCCTTATGAGTGGTGAACAGTATTAGTAGTATTTCCGGGACTCATCGCCCGTGTATTCGGTGAGTGGTGGCAGGCTGTATGAGCGGGTGTGTGGCTTGGGTCGGTGTGTGATTTATGCTCCCATTACAGCTTAGGACAGAGGTTGAATGCTGGACTGAGAGAGGGGAGATAGATTAACCCTTGCAGGCACAACCCCCAAGTCACATGCTGAGAGCAAGTACGTGACAAATTAGTGACAGCATGTAAAGGGATCCGTGACAGTTTCATTGTTAACGTAAACAGAAGCAGTGATAAAAGGCAACCTTGCCTAGTTACATTGGAAATTATTTTTTTTTAGTTAGGCAATTGACAACAATGTAGGCAAATGGACAAGTATATAATGCTTGAATAGCGTTAAGTATGGGTCCTTGAATCCCCAATGTATGATATCGAACACCTATTTAGCTGTTATGAAAGGCAATTCAGAATCACAATGGACATGGAGGTCAGAGCACATACAGTGAACTGACAGTAACCCAAAATAATAGAACGAGCTCTGAGACGTGGGAACTCTGCAGACCGCAATCCCTAAGCCTATCAAACCACACTAAAGGTAGCCGTGGAGCGCTCCTGACCAGAACCTAGGCGCCTCGTCACAGCCTGAGAAACTAGCTAATCCTGAAGATAGAAAAATAAGCCTACCTTGCCTCAGAGAAATTCCCCAAAGGAAAAGGCAGCCCCCCACATATAATGACTGTGAGTAAGATGAAAACACAAACATAGAGATGAAACAGATTTAGCAAAGTGAGGCCCGACTAGCTGAACAGAACGAGGATAGGGAAGATAACTTTGCGGTCAGCACAAAAACCTATAAAAAACCACGCAGAGGGGACAAAAAGACCCTCCGCACCGACTAACGGTACGGAGGTGGTCCCTCTGCGTCTCAGAGCTTCCAGCAGGCGAGAAAAACCAATAAAGCAAGCTGGACAGAAAAATAGCAACAAAATAACATAAGCAAAACTTAGCTTTGCAGAGCAGCAGGCCACAGGAATGATCCAGGGAAAAAACAAGTCCCACACTGAAACATTGACAGGAAGCATAGATCAAAGCATCAGGTGGAGTTAAGTAGAGAAGAAGCTAACGAGCTCACCAGATCACCTGAGGGAGGAGACTCAGAAGCTGCAGTACCACTTTCCTCCACAAACGGAAGATCCCAGAGAGAATCAGCCGAAGTACCACTTGTGACCACAGGAGTGAACTCTGCCACAGAATTCACAACAGTACCCCCCTTGAGGAGGGGTCACCGAACCCTCACCAGAGCCCCCAGGCCGACCAGGATGAGCCACATGAAAGGCACGAACAAGATCGGGAGCATGGACATCAGAGGCAAAAACCCAGGAATTATCCTCCTGAGCATAACCCTTCCATTTAACCAGATACTGGAGTTTCCATCTTGAAACACGAGAATCCAAAATCTTCTCCACAATATACTCCAATTCCCTCTCCACCAAAACCAGGGCAGGAGGCTCAACAGATGAAACCATAGGTGCCACGTATCTCCGCAACAATGACCTATGGAATACGTTATCTATGGAAAAAGAATCTGGAAGGGTCAGACGAAAAGACACAGGATTAAGAACCTCAGAAATCCTATACGGACCAATAAAACGAGGTTTAAACTTAGGAGAGGAAACCTTCATAGGAATATGACGAGAAGATAACCAAACCAGATCCCCAACACGAAGTCGGGGACCCACACGGCGTCTGCGATTAGCTAAAAGTTGAGCCTTCTCCTGGGACAAGGTCAAATTGTCCACTACCTGAGTCCAAATCTGCTGCAACCTGTCCACCACAGTATCCACACCAGGACAGTCCGAAGACTCAACCTGTCCAGAAGAGAAACGAGGATGGAACCCAGAATTGCAGAAAAACGGTGAAACCAAGGTAGCCGAGCTGGCCCGATTATTAAGGGCGAACTCAGCCAAAGGCAAAAAGGACACTCAGTCATCCTGATCAGCAGAAACAAAGCACCTCAGATATGTTTCCAAGGTCTGATTGGTTCGCTCGGTCTGGCCATTTGTCTGAGGATGGAAAGCCGAGGAAAAAGACAAGTCAATGCCCATCCTACCACAAAAGGCTCGCGAAAACCTCGAAACAAACTGGGAACCTCTGTCAGAAACAATATTCTCTGGAATGCCATGCAAACGAACCACATGCTGGAAGAACAATGGCACCAAATCAGAGGATGAAGGCAATTTAGACAAGGGTACCAGATGGACCATCTTAGAAACGCGATCACAGACCACCCAAATGACTGACATCTTTTGAGAAACGAGAAGGTCAGAAATAAAATCCATAGAGATATGTGTCCAAGGCCTCTTCGGGACCGGCAAGGGCAAAAGCAACCCACTGGCACGAGAACAGCAGGGCTTAGCCCGAGCACAAATCCCACAGGACTGCACAAAAGCACGCACATCCCGCGACAGAGAGGGCCACCAAAAGGATCTAGCCACTAACTCTCTGGTACCAAAGATTCCAGGATGACCAGCCAACACCGAACAATGAAGTTCAGAGATAACTCTATTCGTCCACCTATCAGGGACAAACAGTTTCTCCACTGGGCAACGATCAGGTTTATTAGCCTGAAATTTTTGCAGCACCCGCCGCAAATCAGGGGAGATGGCAGACACAATTACTCCTTCCTTGAGGATACCCGCCGGCTCAGATAAACCCGGAGAGTCGGGTACAAAACTCCTAGACAGAGCATCCGCCTTCACATTTTTAGAGCCCGGAAGGTACGAAATCACAAAGTCAAAACGGGCAAAAAACAACGACCAACGAGCTTGTCTAGGATTCAAGCGCTTGGCAGACTCGAGATAAGTCAAGTTCTTATGATCAGTCAATACCACCACGCGATGCTTAGCTCCTTCAAGCCAATGACGCCACTCCTCGAATGCCCACTTCATGGCCAGCAACTCTTGGTTGCCCACATCATAATTACGCTCAGCAGGCGAAAACTTCCTGGAAAAGAAAGCGCATGGTTTCATCACTGAGCAACCAGAACCTCTCTGCGACAAAACAGCCCCTGCTCCAATCTCAGAAGCATCAACCTCGACCTGGAACGGAAGAGAAACATCTGGTTGACACAACACAGGGGCAGAAGAAAAACGACGCTTCAACTCTTGAAAAGCTTCCACAGCAGCAGAAGACCAATTGACCACATCAGCACCCTTCTTGGTCAAATCGGTCAACGGTTTAGCAATACTAGAAAAATTGCAGATGAAGCGACGATAAAAATTAGCAAAGCCCAGGAACTTTTGCAGACTTTTCAGAGATGTCGGCTGAGTCCAATCATGGATGGCCTGGACCTTAACAGGATCCATCTCGATAGTAGAAGGGGAAAAGATGAACCCCAAAAATGAAACCTTCTGCACACCAAAGAGACACTTTGATCCCTTCACAAACAAAGAATTAGCACGCAGGACCTGAAAAACCGTTCTGACCTGCTTCACATGAGACTCCCAATCATCCGAGAAGATCAAAATGTCATCCAAGTACACAATCAGGAATTTATCCAGGTACTCTCGGAAGATGTCATGCATAAAGGACTGAAACACTGATGGAGCATTGGCAAGTCCGAACGGCATCACGAGATACTCAAAATGACCCTCGGGCGTATTAAATGCAGTTTTCCACTCATCACCTTGCTTAATTCGCACCAGATTATACGCACCACGAAGATCTATCTTTGTGAACCAACTAGCCCCCTTAATCCGAGCAAACAGATCAGATAACAATGGCAAGGGGTACTGAAATTTAACCGTGATCTTATTAAGAAGGCGGTAATCTATACAAGGTCTCAGCGAACCATCCTTCTTGGCTACAAAAAAGAACCCTGCTCCTAATGGCGACGATGACGGGCGAATATGCCCCTTCTCCAGGGATTCCTTCACATAACTGCGCATAGCGGTGTGCTCAGGCACGGACAAATTAAACAATCGACCTTTTGGGAATTTACTACCAGGAATCAAATTGATAGCACAATCACAATCCCTATGCGGAGGTAGGGTATTGGACTTGGGCTCATCAAATACATCCCGGTAATCAGACAAGAACTCTGGGACCTCAGAAGGAGTGGATGACGAAATTGACAGAAATGGAACATCACCATGTACCCCCTGACAACCCCAGCTGGACACCGACATGGATTTCCAATCTAATACTGGATTATGGGCTTGTAGCCATGGCAACCCCAACACAACCACATCATGCAGATTATGCAACACCAGAAAGCGAATAACCTCCTGATGTGCAGGAGCCATGCACATGGTCAGCTGGGTCCAGTATTGAGGCTTATTCTTGGCCAAAGGCGTAGCATCAATTCCTCTCAATGGAATAGGACACTGCAAGGGCTCCAAGAAAAACCCACAACGCTTAGCATATTCCAAGTCCATCAAATTCAGGGCAACGCCTGAATCCACAAATGCCATGACAGAATATGATGACAAAGAGCAGATCAAGGTAACGGACAGAAGAAATTTTGACTGTACAGTACCAATGGTGGCAGACCTAGCGAACCGCTTAGTGCGCTTAGGACAATCAGAGATAGCATGAGTGGAATCACCACAGTAGAAACACAGACCATTCAGACGTCTATGTTCTTGCCGTTCAACTCTGGTCAAGGTCCTATCACACTGCATAGGCTCAGGTTTAAGCTCAGGTAATACCGCCAAATGGTGCACAGGTTTACGCTCACGCAAGCGTCGACCGATCTGAATGGCCAAAGACATAGACTCATTCAAACCAGCAGGCATAGGAAATCCCACCATGACATCCTTAAGGGCTTCAGAGAGACTCTTTCTGAATATTGCTGCCAGCGCAGATTCATTCCATTGAGTGAGCACTGACCACTTTCTAAATTTCTGACAATATACCTCTATCTCATCCTGAGCCTGACAAAGAGCCAGCAAATTTTTTTCTGCCTGATCCACTGAATTAGGCTCATCGTACAGCAACCCAAGTGCCAGGAAAAACGCATCGATATTACTCAATGCAGGATCTCCTGACGCAAGAGAAAACGCCCAGTCCTGAGGGTCGCCGCGCAAAAAAGAAATGACGATCCTAACCTGTTGAATTGGGTCACCAGAAGAGCGAGGTTTCAAAGCCAGAAATAGTTTACAATTATTTTTGAAACTCAGAAATTTAGTTCTATCTCCAAAAAACAAATCTGGAATAGGAATTCTCGGTTCAAGCAAAGAATTCTGGACCACAAAATCTTGAATATTTTGAACTCTTGCCGTGAGCTGATCCACACATGAAGACAGACCTTTAATGTCCATTGCTACACCTGTGTCCTGAACCACCCAAATGTCTAGGGGAAAAAAAAGACAAAACACAGTGCAAAGAAAAAAAAATGGTCTCAGAACTTCTTTTTTCCCTCTATTGAGAATCATTAGCACTTTTGGCTTCCTGTACTGTTATGAAAGGCAATTCAGAATCACAATGGACATGGAGGTCAGAGCACATACAGTGAACTGACAGTAACCCAAAATAATAGAACGAGCTCTGAGACGTGGGAACTCTGCAGACCGCAATCCCTAAGCCTATCAAACCACACTAAAGGTAGCCGTGGAGCGCTCCTGACCAGAACCTAGGCGCCTCGTCACAGCCTGAGAAACTAGCTAATCCTGAAGATAGAAAAATAAGCCTACCTTGCCTCAGAGAAATTCCCCAAAGGAAAAGGCAGCCCCCCACATATAATGACTGTGAGTAAGATGAAAACACAAACATAGAGATGAAACAGATTTAGCAAAGTGAGGCCCGACTAGCTGAACAGAACGAGGATAGGGAAGATAACTTTGCGGTCAGCACAAAAACCTATAAAAAACCACGCAGAGGGGACAAAAAGACCCTCCGCACCGACTAACGGTACGGAGGTGGTCCCTCTGCGTCTCAGAGCTTCCAGCAGGCGAGAAAAACCAATAAAGCAAGCTGGACAGAAAAATAGCAACAAAATAACATAAGCAAAACTTAGCTTTGCAGAGCAGCAGGCCACAGGAATGATCCAGGGAAAAAACAAGTCCCACACTGAAACATTGACAGGAAGCATAGATCAAAGCATCAGGTGGAGTTAAGTAGAGAAGAAGCTAACGAGCTCACCAGATCACCTGAGGGAGGAAACTCAGAAGCTGCAGTACCACTTTCCTCCACAAACGGAAGATCCCAGAGAGAATCAGCCGAAGTACCACTTGTGACCACAGGAGTGAACTCTGCCACAGAATTCACAACATTTAGCATCCATTGAGATAATTAAAGAGGGTGTTCTGTCTTTCTCTATCAAAGATATTAAGTCTAAAATCAGACGCCATCAGGCGCTTGCCTACCATGTATGAGTCTAACTTGATCAGTGTGGACTAGTTCAGGAATAATCTTAGTTTTTGGGCTATAATTTTTGCGTACAGTTTGATGTCAATGTTCAACAAGCATATTGGTCTATTGTTGGATATATTAGATAGATCGCTGTTTTGTTTTGAAATTACTGTTATTGTGGCTTGTAATAATTCTCTGGGAAAAATGGCTTCCTTGGCCATGTAGTTGAACATGCTGGTTAATGGGGCAGTTAATAGGTCATTAAAATTCCTGTTTTAGCTTGGATTTTGCTGATTTGATTTAATCTGGGGAAAAAAATTAGTATTTAGTCCTGATAGCTGTTCCTTATTAATGACCGCCAATACGTCTTTTAACTGACCTGAGATATAGGAGAATAACATCCCCATACAGGTGACAATCCAGCAGCTGTCGGCTGTACACTATAGCTGACAACATGCTGCATCAGCCACTATCAGGATTTGCACCGTCCAAATCTGTTTAACCCATTAGATGCTGCTGTCAATAGTGACTACATCGTTATAAATGGTTAACAGAGTGTGCCTTCTCCCTCTTTATCCCAATTGGTGCCCTTAGATCATGATTGTGTGGTCCTGGTGTTTGCCACTGCAATTCTTGACCAAATAGCGGCCTTAGAGTCTGACAGCTATAGTAATCAGAAGTTAGAGGCATTTAGGAGGTAAAAATACACTTTTTCATTTCTGTCATGCCACTTTGCATTAATTTCTGAAAAGCACCTGAAGGGTTAATAAACTACCTGACAGCAGTTTTCAATATGTCAGGGTGTGCTGTTTTTAAAATGGTATAACTTTTGGGGGTTTCCCAATATATAGGACCCCTAAAGTCACTTCAAACATGGACAAGTCCCTAGAAAAATAAATATAGCACATTTCCTTGAAATAAATGAAAAATTACAGCTACATTTTGAAACCTCCTAAAATGCTAACAAAATAAAAGAACATTTTTACAAATGATGCTGATGTAAAGCAGACATGAGAGAAATGTTATTTATTAATGTTTTGCTGTGGTACGTGGATTAAAGGGATAATCATTAAAAGTTTGAAAATTGCAAATTTTTGAACATTTTTCTCAAATTTCTGATATTTTTTATAAATAAACACAAATCATATAGACCTAAATTCACCGTTATCATAAAGTGTATAATGAGTCCCGAAAAACAATTTCAATATCACTGGGATTTTTTGAAGCGTTCCAGAGTTATTACTACATAAAGTGACAGTGGTCAGATTTCAAACATTTGTCTCTGTTACTAAGGGGTTGAGGAGTGTTGGTGTCTCGATCTAAATTGTACAGTGCAGAATAGTATGAAGCAAACGCGTTAGCTGATCTTCGAATTTAATTGTGAGGATTCTAGTTTTGGTCCTCTGAGTTTTTACTTTATTTGCCATAAGTTTTTACATTTTTTTATATGAAAAATTATGCTTAGCGCTGAGAGATTGGAACAATTTGTCATATTCCTCTATTTAAAGGACTTTGAGTTCTGTTCTTTATTTTAAGATATTTACGTGTATCATATCTGTGGGTTGCTTTTGCTGTTTCAATTCTTCAATATTAATTTTTCGTATAATCATTTGAATCTCTTTAGCACTTTACTTATATTGAGGGTTTAACTTAATTAATATACCTCGGATAACCACTTTGTGAGTGCACCAAATGGTAGATAAAGTTAATTCTTGTGATGAACTTTCTTTAAAATAAAATTTATTTGCTTTCTAATTTTTTTGCTTAGAATGTGATTTTTTAAAAAGATTCATAAAATTCATAAAACAAACAAACAAACAAAAAAACAGAGGTCATCTTAGAAAAAGAGGGAAAAAAAGTTTGTCAGAGGTTCTGCACATTATTTATAGGGCCTGGAAGAAATATTCATGTGGGATTGCATTTCGCTGCATTTATGGTGTTTGAAGTACTATTGAGAACACACTGGGATACCTTTGTGGTCCCACGGATACCCGTAATATACAGTGTAGACTGAAAGTTTGGACACACCTCATTTAAAGATTTTTCTGTATTTTCATGACTATGAAAATTGTACATTCACACTGAAGGCGTCAAAACTATGAATTAACACATGTGGAATTATATACTTAACAAAAAAGTGTGAAACAACTGAAATTGTGTCTTATATTCTAGGTTCTTCAAAGTAGCCACCTTTTGCTTTGATGACTGCTTTGCATACTCTTGGCATTCTCTTGATGAGCTTCAAGAGGTAGTCACCGGGAATGGTTTTCATTTCACAGGTGTGCCCTGTCAGGTTTAATAAGTGGGATTTCTTGCCTTATAAATGGGTTGGGACCATCAGTTGTGTTGTGCAGAAGTCTGGTGGATACACAGCTGATAGTCCTACTGAATAGACTATTAAAATTTGTATTATGGCAAGAAAAAAGCAGCTAAGTAAAGAAAAACGAGTGGCCATCATTACTTGAAATGAAGGTCAGTCAGTCAAAAAAATTGGGAAAACTCTGAAAGTGTCCCCAAGTGCAGTGACAAAAACCATCAAGCGCTACAAAGAAACTGGCTCACATGAGGACCGCCATAGGAAAGGAAGACCCATAGTCACCTCTGCTTCTGAGGATAAGTTTGTCCGAGACACCAGCCTAGGAAATCACAGGTTAACAGCAGCTCAGATTAGAGACCAGGTCAATGCCTCACAGAGTTCTAGCAGCAGACACATCATTCTCTACAACAACTGTTAAGAGGAGACTTTTTGCAGCAGGCCTTCATGGTAAAATAGCTGCTAGGAAACCACTGCTAAGGACCGGCAACAAGCAGAAGAGACTTGTTTGGGCTAAAGAACACAAGGAATGGACATTAGACCAGTGGAAATCTGTGCTTTGATCTGATGAGTCCAAATTTGAGATCTTTGGTTCCAACAACCGCGCCTTTGTGCGACGCAGAAAAGGTAAACGGATGGACTCTACATGCCTGGTTCCCACCGTGAAGCATGGAGGAGGAGGTGTGATGGTGTGGGGTTGCTTTGCTGGTGACACTGTTGGGTATTTATTCAAAATTGAAGGCATACTGAACCAGCATGGCAACCACAGCATTTTGCAGCGGCATGCTATTCCATCCGGTTTGTATTTAGTTGGACCATCATATATTTTTCAACAGGACAATGACCCCAAACATACCTCCAGGCTGTGTAATGGCTATTTGACCAAGAAGGAGAATGATGAGGTGCTACGCCAGATAACCTAGCCTCCACAGTCACCAGACCTGAACCCAATCGAGATGGTTTGGGGTGAGCTGGACCTTAGAGTGAAGGCAAAAAGGACAACAAGTGCTAAGCATCTCTGGAAATTCCTTCAAGATTGTTGGAAGACCATTCCCGGTGACTACCTCTTGAAGCTCATCAAGAGAATGCCAAGAGTGTGCAAAGCAGTCATCAATGCAAAAGGTGGCTACTTTGAAGAACCTAGAATACAAGACATATTTTGTCTCAAAAATTTTTTTTTGTTAGGGAGTTATAAGGGTTAAAAGTTGACCAGCAATTTTTCATTTTTACAACACCAATATTTTTTAGGGACCACATCACATTTGAAGTCATTTTGAGGGGTTTATATGATAGAAAATAACCAAGTGTGACACCATTCTAAAAACTGTACCCCTCAAGGTGCTCAAAACCACATTCAAGAAGTTTATTAACCCTTCAGATGTTTTACAGGAATTTTTGGAATGTTTAAATAAAAATGAACATTTAACTTTTTATCACAAAAAATTTACTTCAGCTCCAATTTGTTTTATTTTACCAAGGGTAACAGGAGAAAATGGACCCCACAAGTTGTTGTACAATTGTCCTGAGTACGCTGATACCCCAAATGTGGGGGTAAACCACTGTTTGGTCGCATGGCAGAGCTCGGAAGCGAAGGAGCGCTATTTGACTTTTCAATGCAAAATTCACTGGAATTGAGATGGGACGCCATGTTGCGTTTGGAGAGCCCCTGATGTGCCTAAACATTGAAACCCCCCATAAGTGACACCATTTTGGAAAATAGACCCCTTAAGGAACTTATCTAGATGTGTGGTGACCCCTTTCACCCAACCAGTGCTTCACAGAAGTTTATAATGCAGAGCCGTAAAAATAAAAAATCATATTTTTTCACAAAAATGATCTTTCACCCCCAATTTTTTATTTTCCTAAGGGTAAGAGAGGAAATTAGACCACAAAAGTTGTTGTGCAATTTGTCCTGAGTATGCCGATACCCCATATGTGGGGGTAAACCACTGTTTGGGCGCATAGCAGAGCTCGGAAGGGAAGGAGCGCCATTTGACTTTTCAATGCAAAATTGACTGGAATTAAGATGGGACGCCATGTTGCGTTTGGAGAGCCCCTGATGTGCCTAAACATTGAAACCCCCCACAAGTGACACCATTTTGGAAAGTAGACCCCTTAAGGAACTTATCTAGATGTGTGGTGAGCACTTTGACACAAGTGCTTCACAGAAGTTTATAATGCGTTTATAATGCAGAGCCGTAAAAATAAAAAAATCATTTTTTCACAAAAATGATCTTTTCGCCCCCAATTTTTAATTTTCCCAAGAGTAAGAGAAGAAATTGGACCCCATAAAGTTGTTGTCCAATTTGTCCTGAGTACACTGATACCCCATATGTGGGGGGGAACCACTGTTTGGGTGCATGGCAGAGCTTGGAAGGGAAGGAGCGCCATTTGGAATGCAGACAGATGGATTGGTCTGCAGGCGTCACGTTGCATTTGCAGAGCCCCTGATGTACCCAAACAGTAGAAATTCCCCACAAGTCACCCCACATTGGAAACTAGACCTCCAAAGGAACTTATCTAGATGTGTCGTGAGAACTTTGAACCCCCAAGTGTTTCACTACAGTTTATAACGCAGAGCCGTGAAAATAAAAATTCTTTTTTTTTCTTCACAAAAATGATTTTTTAGCTCCCAGTTTTGTATTTTTACAAGGGTAACAGGATAAATTGGACCCCAAAAGTTGTTGTTCAATTTGTCCTGAGTACGATGATACCCCATATGTGTGGGGGAACCACTGTTTGGTCGCATGGCAGAGCTCGAAAGGGAAGGAGCGCAATTTGGAATGCTGACTTAGATGGATTGGTCTGCAGGCATCACGTTGCATTTGCAGAGCCCCTGATGTACCCAAACAGTAGAAACACCCCACAAGTGACCTCATATTGGAAACTAGACCTCCCAAGGAACTTATCTTGATGTGTTGTGAGAACTTTGAACCCCCAAGTGTTTCACTACAGTTTATACCGCAGAGCCGTGAAAATAAAAATTATTATTTTTTTCACCAAAATTATTTTTTAGCCCTCAGTTTTGTATTTTCACAAGGGTAACAGAATAAATTGGACCCCAAAAGTTGTTGTCCAATATATCCTGAGTACGCTGATACCCGATATGTGGGGGGAACCCCCAAGTGTTTCACTACAGTTTACAACGCAGAGCCGTGAAAATAAAAAATCTTTTTTTTCCCGCAAAAATGATTTTTAGCCCCCCAAATTTTTATTTTCCCAAGGATAACAAGAGAACTTGGACCCCAAAAGTTGTTGTCCAATTTGTCCCGAGTACGCTGATACCCCATATTTTGGGGTAAACCCCTGTTTGGGCGCACGGGAGAGCTCGGAAGGGAAGTAGCACTGTTTTACTTTTTCAACGCAGAATTGGCTGGAATTGAGATCGGACGCCATGTCGCGTTTGGAGAGCCCCTGATGTGCCTAAACAATGGAAACCCCCAATTCTAACTGAAACCCTAATCCAAACACACCCCAAACCCTAATCCCAACAGTAACCCTAACCACACCCCTAACCCTGACACACCCCTAACTGTAATCCAAACCCTAATCCCAACCGTAAATGTAATCCAAACCCTAACTTTAACCCCAACCCTAACCCTAACTTTAGCCCCAACACTAACCCTAACTTTAGCTCCAACCCTAACCCTAACTTTAGCCCCAACCCTAACCCTAACTTTAGCCCCAAACCTAACCCTAACTTTATCCCCAACCCTAACCCTGTCTTTAGCTCCAACCCTAGCCCTAACCCTAGCCCTAACAGGAAAATGGAAAAAAAATACATTTTTTTTTAATTTTATTATTTTTCCCTAACAGGGGGTGATGAAGGGGGGGTTTGATTTACTTTTATAGCGTTTTTTTATAGCGGATTTTTATGATTGGCAGCTGTCACACACTAAAAGACGTTTTTTATAGCAAAAAAGTTTTTGCGTCTCCACATTTTGAGACCTATAATTTTTCCATATTTTGATCCACAGAGTCATGTGAGGTCTTGTTTTTTGCGGGACGAGTTGACATTTTTATTGGTAACATTTTCTGACACGTGACAGTTTTTGATCGCTTTTTATTCCGATTTGTGTGAGGAAGAATGACCAAAAACCAGCTATTCATGAATTTCTTTTGGGGGAGGCGTTTATACCGTTCCGCATTTGGTAAAATGGATAAAGCAGTTTTATTCTTCGGCTCAGTACGATTACAGCGATATCTCATTTATATCATTTTTTATGTTTTGGCGCTTTTATACGATAGAAACTTATAGAAAAAATAATTATTTTGGCATCGCTTTATTCTCAGGACTATAACTTTTTTATTTTTTTGCTGATGATGCTGTATGGCAGCTCGTTTTTTGCGGGACAAGATAACGTTTTCAGTGGTACCATGGTTATTTATATCCGTCTTTTTGATCGCGTGTTATTCCACTTTTTGTTCGGCGGTATGATAATAAAGCGTTGTTTTTTGCTTCGTTTCTTTTTTTTTCTTTCGGTGTTTACTGAAGGGGTTAACTAGTGGGACAGTTTTATAGGTGGGGTTGTTACGGACGCGGCAATGCTAAATATGTGTACTTTTATTGTTTTGTTTTTTTTTATTTAGATAAAGAAATGTATTTATGGGAATAATTTTTTTTTTTTTTTTTATTTAGGAATATTTTTTTTCTAGTTTTTTTTTACACATGTGGAAATTTTTTTAAAAAACTTTTTTACTTTGTCCCAGGGGGGGACATCACAGATCGCTGATCTGACAGCTTGCACAGCACTCTGTCAGATCAGCGATCTGACTTGCAGCGCTGCAGGCACTCTGCTCTGAGCAGGCACTTGGTAAGCCACCTCCCTCCCTGCAGGACCCGGATGCCGCGGCCATTTTGCATCCGGGCCTTGCTGCAGGGAGGAGGGTAGGAGACCCTCGCAGCAACGCGATCACATCGCGTTGCTGCGGGGGTCTCAGAAAAGCCCGCAGGGAGCCCCCTCCGTGCGCGATGCTTCCCTGCACCGCCGGCACATCGCGATCATGTTTGATCGTGGTGTGCCGGGGGTTAATGTGCCGGGAGCGGTCCGTGACCGCTCCTGGCACATAGCGCCGGATGTCAGCTGCGATAGGCAGCTGACACCCGGCGCGATCGGCCGCGCTCCCCCCGAGAGCGCGGCCGATCACATATGACGTACTATCCCGTCACTGGGAATTACGTCCCAGGGCACCTTGATGGGATAGTACGTCATATGGGATTAAGGGGTTAATGACCGGGCCAATTTTTACAATTCTGACCACTGTCCCTTTATGAGATTATAACTCTGGAATGCTTTCATGGATCCCGGTGATTCTCAGATTGTTTTCTCATGACATATTGTACTTCATGATAGTGGTGAAATTTCTTTGATATTACCTGCGTTTATTTGTGAAAAAATGGAAATTTGGCAAAAATTTGGAACCATTTCTCAATTTTCCACCTTTGAATTTTCATGCCCTTAAATCACAGAGATATGTCACATAAAATACTTAATAAGTAAAATTTCCCACATGTCTACTTTACATCAGCAGCTAGGAAGTTATAATGGTTAAAAGTTAAACAGAAATTTGTGAAAAAATGGAAATTTGGCAAAAATTTTGAAAATTTGGCAATTTTCCACCTTTGAATTTTTATGCCCTTCAATCACAGAGATATGTCACACAAAATAATTAATAAGTAACATTTCCCACATGTCTACTTTACATCAGCACAATTTTGGAACCACATTTTTTTGTTAGGGAGTTATAAGGGTAAAAAATTGACCAGCAATTTCTCATTTTTACAACACCTTTTTTTTTTTAGGGACCACATCACATTTGAAGTCATTTTGAGGAGTCTATATGATAGAACATACCCAAAAGTTGCACCATTCTAAAAACTGCACCCATCAAGGTGCTCAAAACCACATTCAAGAAGTTTATTAACCCTTCAGGTGCTTCACAGGAATTTTTGGAATGTTTTAAAAAAAAATGAACATTTAACTTTCTTTCACAAAAAAATTACTTCAGGTCCAATTTTTTTTATTTTACCAAGGGTAACAGGAGAAATTGGACCCCAAAAGTTGTTGTGCAGTTTCTCTTGAAGACACCAATACCCCATATGTAGGAGAATACTACCTTGAGGCATAGTGCAAAGCTCAGAAGGGAAGGACTGCCATATTGGAGTTCAGATTTTGCTGGAATGGTTTGAGGGTGCCATGTCACATTGGCAGAGCCCCTGAGGTGCCAGGACAACCTAAACCTCCTATATGTAAACTAATTTTAGAAACTACACTCCCCAATGAATTCATCTAGGGGTGCAGTGATCATAGTAACACCACATGTGCCTCACAGAATTTTATACCACTGAGTGGTAAAGAAAGAATAAATTAAATTTTTACCACTAAAATGTTGCTTTAGCCCCAAGTTTTTAATTTTTTTAAGGGCTAATAGGAATGTTTTTACAACAAACTGAGGTCCATTTTGTCCTGAGTGTGCCAATACCCTACATGTAATCAGGGAATATTTTTCAGGCACAGTGCAAGGCTTAGGCTGGTTTCACATTTGCGTTTTTTGCCGCTGCGTAAAAAAGTATGCCTTTTTTTTTCTATACTTAACATTAAAAACGCATGCGTTTTTTTGCATGCGTTTTGCCGACGCATGCGTCGTTTCTATGCTTGCATTTTGTTGCGGAAATGCAACCTGTAGTAATTTCTAGCGGCGTTTTTTTGCCCCCCAAAAACGCATGCGTTTTTTTGCGGCAAAAAAAACGCATTGCTGTCTATGTATGCATTTTTAAGCACATGCGTTTGCATGCATTTTTAAACGCATGCGTTTCAATAGAAAAACACAAGAATACACACTGATAAGCCACCCCCAACCCTAAACCTAACCCTAGGGATCCTAACCCTAACTCTAGGGTTAGGATCCCTAGGGATCCTAACCCTAGGGATCCTAACCCTAACCCTAGGGTTAGGGTTAGGATCCCTAGCAACTCTAGGTATCCTAACCCTAACTCTAGGGATCCTAACCCTAACCCTAGGGATCCTAACCCTAACCCTAAGGGTTAGGATCCTAACCCTAACCCTAAGGGTTAGGGTTAGGATCCCTAGGGTTAGAGTTAGGATCCCTAGGGTTAGGGTTAGGATCATTAGGGTTAGGTACCCTAGGGTTAGGGTTAGGATCCCTATCGTTACTAGGGATCCTAATCCTAACCCTAGCTATTTCTGTTTATAGTGGGTTTTCTAGTTGATTTTGTAGATTGGCATCTGTCACACACTTCTCATGATGCGTTTCAAAAACGCAAACGCAGGAAAAAACGCATGTAAACGCGTCAAAACGCCGCTTTTTTTACCACACGCAAAAACGCATGCGTCTAAAAAACGCAGCGTTTTAACACGTTTACATGCGTTTTTTGCACCACAACGCTGCATTTTTTAACGCAAATGTGAAACTAGCCTTAGAAGGCAAGGAGCGCCAGATTTTACTGTTATTGTTTGCAGGTGCCATGACCCACAGTGAGAGCCCATGAGGTGCCAGAACAGCAGAACCCCCCATTAGTGACCCCATTTTACGAACTACACTTCTCAATTAATTTATCTAGAGGTGCAGTGATCATATTGACAACATTGGTGTGTCACAGAATTTTATACCATTGGGCAGTAAAGAAAAAATAACTACCGTATATACTCGAGTATAAGCCGAGATTTTCAGCCCAAATTTTTGGGCTGAAAGTGCCCCCCTCGGCTTATACTCGAGTCACGGTAGCGGTGGGGTCGGCAGGTGAGGGCGCTGGGGTATACTTACCTAGTCCCAGCGATCCTCGCGCTGTCCCTGCCGTCCCACGGGCTTCGGCGCTGCAGCTTCTTCCTCTCTTCAGCGGTCACGTGGGACCGCTCATTACAGAAATGAATAAGCGGCTCCACCTCCCATAGGGGCGGAGCCGCTTATTCATTTCTCTAATCAGCGGTGCCGGTGACCGCTGATAGAGAAAGAAGCTGCGGCACTGAAGACCAGGCAGAGGGACAGCGCGAGGATCGCCAGGACTAGGTGAGTATAGCATATTCACCTGTCCTCGTTCCAGCCGCCGGGCGCCGCTCCATCTTCCCGGCCGGCGCCTCCATCTTCCCGGCGTCTCTGCGCTCTGACTGTTCAGGCAGAGGGCGCGATGACGCATATAGTGTGCGCGGCGCCCTCTGCCTGATCAGTCAGAGCAGAGACGCCGGGAAGATGGAGGCGCCGGAACGAGACGCCGGGAGCTGCAATCAAGGGAGGTAAGTATGTGTTTTTTTTTCTTTATTGCGGCAGCGGCGGCACAAATTTATGTGGAACATCTATGGGGCACAGTGAACGGTGCAGAGCACCGCACAGCACAGCTATGGGGTACAGTGAACGGTGCAGAGCACCGTATATGGCACAGCACAGCTATGGGGCACAGTGAACGGTGCAGAGCACCGTATATGGCACAGCACAGCTATGGGGCACAGTGAACGGTGCAGAGCACCGTATATGGCACAGCACAGCTATGGGGCACAGTGAACGGTGCAGAGCACCGTATATGGCACAGCACAGCTATGGGGCACAGTGAACGGTGCAGAGCACCGTATATGGCACAGCACAGCTATGGGGCACAGTGAACGGTGCAGAGCACCGTATATGGCACAGCACAGCTATGGGGCACAGTGAACGGTGCAGAGCACCGTATATGGCACAGCACAGCTATGGGGCACAGTGAACGGTGCAGAGCACCGTATATGGCACAGCACAGCTATGGGGCACAGTGAACGGTGCAGAGCACCGTATATGGCACAGCACAGCTATGTATGGGGCACAGTGAACAGTGCAGAGCACCGTATATGGCACAGCACAGCTATGGGGCACAGTGAACGGTGCAGAGCACCGTATATGGCACAGCTATGGGGCACAGTGAACGGTGCAGAGCACCGTATATGGCACAGCACAGCTATGGGGCACAGTGAACGGTGCAGAGCACCGTATATGGCACAGCTATGGGGCACAGTGAACGGTGCAGAGCACCGTATATGGCACATCTATGGGGCACAATGAACGGTGCAGAGCACCGTATATGGCACAGCTAGGGGGCACAATGAACGGTGCAGAGCACTATATGGTTCACACCTATGGGGAAATATGAACGGTGCAGAGCACTATATGGCACAGCTATGGGGAAATAATGATCTTTTTTTATTTTTGAAATTCACCGGTAAATGCTGCATTTCCACCCTAGGCTTATACTCGAGTCAATAAGTTTTCCCAGTTTTTTGTGGCAAAATTAGGGGGGTCGGCTTATACTCGGGTCGGCTTATACTCGAGTATATACGGTACATTTTTACCACCAAAATTTAGTTTTAGCTAAAGATTTTACATTTTCACACAAGAAGTGGGTAAACATGGTGTTAGGAGTCGAGTTCCCGCCGCTGCACAGGGGGAATCTCGAGCCGTGTCTGCTGCGGTCTCCCATTCTGCATCGGCTGCAGTGGAGCCTGCTCAGCGGAGACATCGGTCCCAGCGTCTCAATGAATCTGATACTGTGCAAAGGGTTACTGCTGCCTCTCCAGGCTCTGCTATTGTACCCTGCACTGGTCTGCGACGAGCAGGCTTTTCTGGGACTAAGTCCTGCTTTGCACACACTGAGCATGCCCAGGGTAAGATCTCTCAGTGGAGGTCTAGGGTCACATGCTCAGGTACTACAGCAACTTCCATTGGTCCTCCAGGAAGGCCCTGTACCTGATCAATTTCTGTGGCAGCCTTCCATTGGTCCTTCTAGGAAGGTCCTGAAGTTGCTGCAGCTATAAAAGGTTCTCATGACTGCACGGCCATGCGCTAGTATCAAATATGTACAAGCTCAGCGCCAGTGTAGTCGTGTGTGTGATCAGGGACCCGGCTGAAATAAGCCCCTAGAATGCTGGCACCTCCGGCGAGGCGTTTTTGTGTGTATGCAGTCAGGGACCCGGCTGAAATAAGCCCCTAGAATGCTGGCACCTGCGGCGAGGAGTTTCTCATGAGTGAATTCAGGGCTGGCTAATAGCCATTAGAATTCCGGCTCCACCGGAGAGGAGCAGCGTGTTTGGTTGGGACTGCATGACCACTGTCGGCTCTACTCAGTAGCTGTGTTCCCTGTGAGCTAAACAGGGCACAGCGTTCTCTTTGCTACGGGCTCTGTGAAGTAACAGAGTTCGTTTATGCTAATTTACTTCACCGCCTTACTTAGCAGCAGGTTCTTTCCTGCACAGTGGATCCCGGGTTCGAACGCACCTCTCTCATCTAATAAATATATTCGGTGCGCTCTGCCAACCCTAACACATGGCACCAAAATTTGTCGCACAATTTCTACTGAACGTGGCAATACCCCATATGTGGTTGTAAAGTGCTATTTAGCCATACGGAGAGATTCGGGAGGAATGGAGCGCTATTTGCTTATCCTTCGTCCGGCTGAGTAGGTACAATTGTAACTATTCCGTTTTAAAATTGCAATAACTTTTTTTTTTCGAAAAGCCGTAGAGGGGCTGAAATTTCGTGACATCTCTGCAGTTTTGGTTCAGAATATATTGGTCAAATTTCAATAAAATACATATGAAGGTACAATTGTACCTCTGCAGCCTGTTAACGTAAAATTATGCAGCCTGACGAAGGTTATTCAAGTGAATGGGTCTGTGCACATGTCAGTGTGTTTCCATGAACCATGTGTCCATGGGAAAAACATGCAGACATGTTTGTTTTTTAATATCAGCATGAATGACAAAACATCCCGCACACATGCATGCACATAACACACATGGATGTAATCCATGTGACATGCATCGGTGCCGGGGAAGAAGCGTTACAGTAAGCGCTGTTCCCCGGCACCGGGTGCTGAACACAGCTCTCATCATTCTTCCCTGCTTTGCTGGCGATCGATGCAAGGAGAGGAGAATGATGACAGTTACATTTAAGTGATAAAAGAGACAGCAGGCAGCAGCTGATGGGACTATTACTCCCATCAGCCTACCCCTGCCGCTGCTAATAACAGTGACAGCAGGAGCTGTCAATTAAAAAATATTCTCTACAGTACTTCCTGCAAGCTCCATTAATCTCCTCAATATATGATTGCTTCCAGCGTAATAACATCTGGAGCTAGCCCAACTAAATGTTCAGCCTCAATGGGAATTTTTCAGCAGGATTTCACACCCTGACCCAAAAATAGATCTTTCAAAGATAAGTCCAGCAATACCTTTACATGGTCAGTCTGTTTCTTCCTTACTGAGAGATCAGCTTTTAAATGGATATGCAAATGAGTGTAAAGAGACATAGTATATCTAAATCCTCTGCCACTCCAGCTCTATTCCCCACCCAGGGCTACCTTATTCTGCTTGACTGTGGCTCCTTTGTCTGAAGTTACACAGCATAGAGTCTGTCAGCCAAACAGGAGGTGGTGGTGCTGGGTGAAAAACAGAGCTGGAGGAATTGACTGGTCTTGTAAGTTATTGTGGCACTGCACTTGTCTTTGAAAGTGCTAAAGGCATATTTAAAGGGACTCTGCCACCCCAAAAATCG
The DNA here is from genome assembly GCF_032444005.1 of Ranitomeya imitator. Taxonomy (NCBI): domain Eukaryota; kingdom Metazoa; phylum Chordata; class Amphibia; order Anura; family Dendrobatidae; genus Ranitomeya; species Ranitomeya imitator. The sequence goes on along the minus strand of NC_091283.1, from coordinate 482,714,081 downwards.
TATCTGAGCTATACCCACCGGCATCAGGGACTTATCTACAGCATTCTGTATTGCTGTAGATAAGCCCCGATGTAACCTGAAAGATGAGAAATAAAAGTTAGATTATACTCACCAAGGGGCGGTCCCGGTGCGGTCCGGTCCGATGGGCATCACGGTCCTGGTCCGGCGCATCCTATCTTCATTTGATGACGTCCTCTTCTTGTCTTCTTGCAGCGGCTCCGGCTCAGGCGTACGTTGTCTGCCCTGTTGAGGGCAGAGCAAAGTACTGCAGTGCGCAGGCGCCGGGGCTCTCTGACCTTTTCCGGAACCTGCGCACTGCAGTACTTTGCTCTGCCCTCAACAGGGCAGACAAAGTACTCCTGCGTCGGAGCCACTGCAAGAAGACAAGAAGAGGACGTCATCGAATGAAGATAGGAGGCGCTGGACCAGGATCGCGAAGCCCATCGGACCGGACCGCAGCGGGACTGCCCCTGGGTGAGTATAATCTAACCTTTATTTCTTATCTTTCAGGTTACATCGGGGGCTTATCTACAACATTACAGAATGCTGTAGATAAGCCCCTGATGCTGGTGGGCTTAGCTCAGATACGATTTTTGGAGTGACAGGTTCCCTTTAAATAATTGGGGGAGTAAAACCCTGCTAACAAAATCTCTTCAGAATGTTGCAAAAGAAGAACTTTTCAGTGTTCTTGGAGTAGTTAATGACAGAGTAGAACTAACTATTTAGAATGTTCCAAGAGAAGCATCTTTCAATGTACCTGCAGAAGAAGAGAAATGGAAGCATGTGACGCAAAGACGCAGGATGATGAGGAGGCAGTCAGCACCCATACCGCTGGAGAGCCGCTACCAGTCTCTCACGCAAGACAGTATGAAGATGTCCATCAAAAAAGTGCTTTGCCCACAAAGAACACCCCAGTAAGAAACCAGAAGACTCTTGAAGGGAGAAAAAGAAGCGATGTGGTGAAGAAGAAAAGGAGAGTGATGGTCATGGTTGATTCCCTACTGTGGGGAACAGAAGCTGGTATCTGCCACCCGGACAGTACCTCACAAGAAGTGTGCTGCCTTCCGGGTGCCCAAATCAAAGATGCGCCTGATAGGCTGCCAAAACTCTTTAGTGCTATAGACAACTACCCACACCCACTAATACACGTAGAAACAAATGACATAGCAAGAAAGGACCTAGAAACGATATGCAGAGCCTTTGAAGACGTAGGACGTAAAGTGACTGGAAGGAATAGAACTAAGCAACAGCACATGTGAAAAAGACTTGGGTATACTAATAGATCATAGACTGCGCATGAGAAACAGTGTGATACAGCAGCAAAAAAGGCAAATATCTGAAGGGATGTCACAGTGAAGAGGGATCATCCTTATTTTCATTTCCACATGGAAACACGAGAAGCAATGGAATGAAACTGAAAGGAGATAATACAGATTCGATATTAGAAAAAACTTTTTGACAGTGAGGGTGATCACTGAGTGGAACAGGCTGCCACAAAAGGTGGTGAGTTCTCCTTCAATGGAAGTCTTGAAATAGAGACTGGACAGACACCTGTCTAAGATGGTGCAGTGAATCCTGTGCTGCATTGAGCAGGAGGTTGACACGATGACCCTGGAGGTCCCTTCCAACTTTAACATTCTATGATTCTATGTCAATTTAAAAAGAAATAATTGTTTTGCCCATAAAATTGGTCATTAGACTACAGTTGGAACACAATGGGTGGTCAGCCAGTCATGCCAAAATCATTGGATCCAGCTGACATTCATCTAATGTAGGGGTGGGAACCTCAGGCATGAGGGCCATTTATGGCTCGTGATGACATTTTCTCCCCCTCCCCAGACAGATTACTGGAGAACGCAGTGCTTGGGCTGGCAACGGAATTTTGATGGCTGTTGGCCTTTTAATTTCTTCTTGCTCTGTGAGCAGGTGCACGAAGTGTTCACTACTGAATGCTGTGACGCATGCAATTAATGATTCCATTCTGACACTGGCCATATTTTGTGGGCGAAGCTTGCATGCGATGCGCTCATGTCCCACAGAAGGAGACAGCAGCTGCAGACCCAGAATTTCCTTTGATGTCTTTACTGTAGCCCCATGTCTCCTGTGATGTATATACCCCAGCCTCATGTCTCCTGTGATGCATACAGTGGCTTGCTAAAGCATTCACCCCCGTTGGCTTTTTACCTGCTTTCTTACATTGCAACCTGTGTGTAAATATTTTTGTAATCTGATTTGTGTGTGATGCATCAGCATTAAATATTCTAAGTTGGTGAAGTGAAGTGAGAAAAATATAAGAATAAGTTAATTATTTGGAATCAAATTACTAAAAATTGACATGTGCATATGTATTCACCCCCTTTGCTATGAAGCTCCTAAAAAATTCTGGTGCAAGTAATTACCTTCATAAGTCACATTCTTAGTGAATGGAAGTCCAACTGTGTGCAATCCTAAGTGTCACATGGTCTGTCAGTATATCCACACCTTTTCTGAAAGGTAACAGTGGCTAGCTACAACACCATTAAGCAAGAGGCACCACTAACCAAATACCATGAAGGCCAAGGAGATCTCCAAACAAGTCAGAGACAAATTTGTTGAGAAGTACAAGTCAGTGTTGGGTTATAAAACAATATTCCAATCTCTGATGATCACGCGGAACACCATCAAATCCGTTATCATCAAATGGAAAGAACATGGTACCGCAACAAACCTGCCAAGAAAGGGCTGCCCACCTAAACTTTCAGTTCAGGCAAGGAGGACATATACCAGGGGCATCACAGAAACCAAAGGTAACCCTGAAGGAGCCGCAGATTTCCCAAGCAGAGACTGAAGTATCTGTCCATATGACCACAGTAAGCCGTACACTGCATAGAGGTGGGCTTTTTGTGAAGAGTGGGCAGAAAAAAGACTTTACTTACACACAAATATTGTAAGGCTCAAATTGAGTTTGCCAAAAGACATGTGAGAGACTCAACAAATGTATGGAGGAAGGTGCTGTGGTCAGATGAGACTAAAATTGAACATTTTGGCTACCAAGGTAAATACTATGTCTGGCGCCAAACCAACACAGCTCATCACCCCAAGAACACTATCCCCACAGTGAAATATGGAGGTGGCAGCATCATGCTGTAGGAATGTTTTTCGTCAACAGGGACAGGGAAAATGGTCCGAGTTGAGATGAAGATGGATGGTACGAAATACAGGGATATAAAACCTGTTTCAGTCTGTCAGTGATTTGAAACTGGGACAGAGGTTCACCTTCTATCAAAACAATGACCCAAAGCATAATGCTAAAACAGCACTCAAGTGGTTTGCGGGGAAAGGGGAAATCATACATATAGGGGAAAGAAAAAGATATGCATATCAATGAGATTAACCTAAAAAAATATTGTTTCTGATAAATACCAGTACAAAGCACAACAAGGCAAGACACATTATGTTAAAAACATTTAAAAACCCAAGAAAACTGGCAGGTGAGCCATAAATTCCCCCCAGGCAAATAAACAAATATATGAGCACCTCATAACAAATAGATTAACCAGACAGTAGGTATAAGTAAATGAAGGACACAACAGGTTCCCTACCAATCTGCTGCAGAAGATTGATAACATCACAGACAGTTTGGGTCAACAACCCCCAGAGCCCTTCCTCCCGACTTCCCAGCCCTAGGCCTCCAAAACCAACTTCTCCACCATTACAGAAGATCGACTCTCCACTCTACGCTCAAGATCACATCTCACCACCTGTGCACTTGACCTGATCCCATCCCACTTCATCCCAAACCTCACCACAGTCTTCATCTCAACCCTAACCCATCTCTTCAACCTATCACTAACAACTGGTGTTTTCCCTTAAACATGCCTCCATCACACCTATCCTCAAAAAGCCCTCTCTTGACCCATCCTCTGAATCTAGCTATCGCCCTATATCACTTCTCCCCTATGCCTCCAAGCTACTGGAACAACACGTCTACCTTGAACTGTCCTCCCATCTCTCTTCTTCCTCCCTCTTCGACCGCTTACAATCTGGCTTCCGATCACACCACTCCACTGAAACTGCCCTAACTAAGGTCACCAATGACCTCTTAACCGCCAGGAGCAAGTGACACTACTCTGTCCTCCTCCTGGACCTGTCGGCTGCCTTTGACACAGTGGACCATTCCCTATTATTACAGACGCTCTCATCCCTTGGCATCACAGACTTGGCCCTATCCTGGATCTCATCATACCTAACAGACCGGACATTCAGCGTCTCCCAGTCACACACCACCTCCTCACCTCGCCCCCTATCTGTCGGAGTCCCACAAGGTTCAGTCCTAGGGCCCCTGCTCTTCTCCATTTGCACCTTTGGCCTGGGACAGCTCATAGAATCTCATGTCTTTCAGTATCATCTCTATGCTGATGACACACAGATCTACAGCTCTGGACCAGATATCACCTCCCTACTAACCAGAATCCCTCAATGTCTGTCCACTATTTCATCCTTCTTTTCCACTAGATTTCTGAAACTTAACATGGACAAAACAGAATTCATCATCTTTCCCCCATCTCACGTGACCCCCCAACGAACCGATCCATTACAGTAAATGGCTGCCCACTCTCCCCAGTCCCACAAGCTCGCTGCCTCGGGGTAATCGTTGATGCTGATCTCTCCTTCAAACCACATATCCAAGCCCTTTCCACTTCCTGCCGACTTCAACTCAAAAATATTTCACAAATCCATTCATTCCTCAACCAAGAATCTGCAAAACCCCTAGTCCATGCCCTCATCATCTCTCGCCTTGACTACTGCAACCTCCTGCTCTGTGGCCTCCCCTTGAACACTCTCGCACCCCTCCAATCCATTCTAAACTCTGCTGACCGACTAATCCACCTGTCCCCCCGCTATTCCCCAGCTTCTCCCCTCTGTCAATCCCTTCACTGGCTCCCCATTGCCCAGCGACTCCAGTACAAAACCCTAACCATGACGTACAAAGCCATCCACAACCTGTCTCCTCCATACATCTGTGACCTCGTCTCCTGGTACTTACCTACACGCAACCTCCGATCCTCACAAGACCTCCTTCTCTACTTCCCTCTTATCTCCTCTTCCCACAATCGTATACAAGATTTCTCTCGCGTATAATCTCTACTATGGAACCCTCTACCACAACACATCAGACTCTCGCCTACCATCGAAACCTTCATAAAGAGCCTGAAGACCCACCTCTTCTGACAAGCCTATAACCTGCAGTAACCACCGATCGACCAAACCGCTGCATGACCAGCTCTACCCTCACCTACTGTATCCTCACCCATCCCTTGTAGATTGTGAGCCTTCGCGGGCAGGGTCCTCTCTCCTCCTGTACCAGTTATGACTTGTATTGTTTAACCCCTTAGTGGCAGAGCCAATTTGGTACTTAATGACCGAGCCAATTTTTGCAATTCTGACCACTGTCACTTTATGAGGTTATAACTCTGGAACGCTTCAACGGATCCCGCTGATTCTGAGATTGTTTTTTCGTGACATATTGTACTTCATGTTAGTGGTAACATTTCTTCGATATTACTTGCGATTATTTATGAAAAAAACAGAAATATGGCAAAAAAATGTAAAATTTTGCAATTTTCAAACTTTGTATTTTTATGCCCTTAAATCAGAGAGATATGTCACGAAAAATAGTTAATAAATAACATTTCCCACATGTCTACTTTACATCAGCACAATTTTGGAAACAAAAATTTTTTTTGTTAGGGAGTTATAAGGGTTAAAAGTTGACCAGCAATTTCTCATTTTTACAACACCTTTTTTTTTAGGGACCACATCACATTTGAAGTCATTTTGAGGGGTCTATATGATAGAAAATAACCAAGTGTGACACCATTCTAAAAACTACACCCCTCAAGGTTCTCAAAACCACATTCAAGAAGTTTATTAACCCTTTACATGCTTCACAGGAACTGAAACAATGTGGAAGGAAAAAATGAACATTTAACTTTTTTTTGCAAACATTTTAATTCAGAACCATTTTTTTTATTTTCACAAGTGTAAAAACAGAAATGTAACCATAAATTTTGTTATGCAATTTCTCCTGAATACGCCAATACCCATATGTGGGGGTAAACCACTGTTTGGGCGCACCGCAGAACTTGGAAGTGAAGGAGCGCCGTTTGACTTTTTCAATGCAGAATTGGCTGGAATTGAGATCGGACGCCATGTCACGTTTAGAGAGCCCCTGATGTGCCTAAACAGTGGAAACCCCCCACAAGTGACACCATTTTGGAAACTAGACCCCTTAAGGAACTTATCTAGATGTGTGGTGAGCACTTTGAACCCCCAAGAGCTTCACAGAAGTTTATAACGTAGAGCCGTGAAAATAAAAAATCGCATTTGTTTACACAAAAATGATCTTTTCGCCCACAAATTCTTATTTTTACAAGGGTAACAGGAGAAATTAGACCACAAAAGTTGTTGTGCGATTTCTCCTGAATACGTCGATACCCCATATGTGAGGGTAAAGCACTGTTTGGGCGCACTGCAGAGCTTGGAAGTGAAAGAGCGCCGTTTTACTTTTTCAATGTAGAATTGGCAGGAATTGAGCTTGGACGCCATGTCGCGTTTGGAGAGCCCCTGATGTGCCTAAACAGTGGAAACTCCCCACAAGTGACACCATTTTGGAAACTAGACCCCTTAAGGAACTTATCTAGATGTGTGGTGAGCACTTTGAACCCCCATGTGCTTCACAGAAGTTTATAACGTTGAGCCGTGAAAATAAAAAATCGCATTTTTTCTACAAAAATGATTTTTTGCCCCCAAATTTTTATTTTCACAAGGCTAACAGGAGAAATTAGACCACAAAAGTTGTAGGGCAATTTCTCCTGAGTACGCCGATACCCAATATGTGGGGGTAAACCACTGTTTGGGCGCACCGCAGGGCTTGGAAGAAAAGGAGTGCCGTTTTACAATGTAGAATTTCTGGAATTGAGATCGGATGCCATGTCGCGTTTGGAGAGCCCCTGATGTGCTTAAACAGTGGAAACCCCCCACAAGTGACCCCATTTTGGAAACTAGACCCCCCCATGGAACTTATTTAGATGTGTGGTGAGAACTTTGAATGCCCAAGTGCTTCACAAAAGTTTAGAATGCAGAGTCGAGAAAATAAAAAATATTTTTTTTTCCACAAAAAATATATTGTAGCCCCCAAGTTTTTATTTTCACAAGGGTAACAAGAGAAATCGGACCCCAAAAGTTGTTGTCCAATTTGTCCTGAGTATGCTGGTACCCCATATGTGGGGGTAAACCACTGTTTGGACGCACGGCAGAGCTCGGAAGGGAAGGAGCGACGTTTTGGAATGCAGACTTTAATAGAATGGTCTGTGGGCGTTATGTTGCGATTGCAGAGCCCCTGATGTACCTAAACAGTAGTAACCCCCCACAAGTGACCCCATTTTGGAAACTAGACCCCCCAAGGAACTTATCTAGATGTGTGGTGAGAACTTTGAATGCCCAAGTGCTTCACAGAAGTTTAGAATGCAGAGTCGTGAAAATAAAAAAATATTTTTTTTTTCCACAAAAAAGATTTTGTAGCCCAGGTTTTTATTTTCACAAGGGTAACAGGAGAAATTGGACCCCAAAAGTTGTTGTCCAATTTATCCCGAGTACGCTGATGCCCCATATGTGGGGGTAACCCACTGTTTGGGCGCACGGCAGAGCTCAGAAGGGAGGGAGCACCATTTGACTTTTTGAGCGCAAAATTGGCTGTCGTGTTTGGAGACCCCCTGATGTACCTAAACAGTGGAAACCCCCCAATTCTAGCTCCACCCCTAACCCCAACACACCCCTAATCCCAACCCGATCCATAATCCTAATCACTAACCCTAACGATAATCACAACCCTTACCCCAAAACAACCCTAATGTCAACCATAACCCTAATCAAAACCCTAAATCCAATACACCCCTAATCCTAATCTCAACCCTAACCTCAAACCTAACCCTAATCCCAATACACCCCTAATCACAACCCTAACCTTAACCCTAATCCCAAACCTAACCTTAATCCCAAGCGTAACCCTAATGCCAACCCTAACCCTAATACCAACCCTAATCCAAACCCTAACCCTAATCCCAACTCTAACCCTAACTTTAGCTCCAACCCTAGCCCTAACTTTAGCCCCAACCCTAACCCTAGCCCTAAGGCTACTTTCACACTTGCGTCGTTTGGCATCCGTCACAATCCATTGTTTTGGACAAAAAACGGATCCTGCAAATGTGCCCGAAGGATGCGTTTTTTGCCCATAGACTTGTATTGCCGACGGATCATGACGGATGGCCACACGTCGCGTCCGTCGTGCACTGGATCAGTTGTGTTTTGGCGGACCGTCGGCACAAAAAACGTTCATTGTAACGTTTTTCGTACGTCGCGTCCGCCATTTCTGACCGCGCATGCGTGGCCGTAACTCCGCCCCCTCCTCCCCAGGACATAGATTGGGCAGCGGATGCATTGAAAAACTACATCCGCTGCCCACGTTGTGCACAATTTTCACAACGTGCGTCGGTATGTCGGGCCGACGCATTGCGACGGCCCCGTACCGACGTAACTGTGAAAGACGCCTAACCCTAAATTTAGCCCCAACCCTAACCCTAAATTTGGCCCCAACCCTAACCCTAAATTTAGCCCCAACCCTAACCCTGAATTTAGCCCCAATCCTAACCCTAAATTTAGCCCGAACCCCAACCCTAGCCCTAACCCTAGCCCTAACCCTAGCCCTAACCCTAGCTCTAACCCTAGCCCTAGCCCTAACCCTAGCCCTAACCTTAATTTTAGCCCCAACTGCTCTTCTCCTGCCGGCCGGCAGATGGCGATAGATGGCGGGCGCACTGTGCATGCGCCCGCCATTTTCTTTTCCCCAGCAGCCAGGAGGAGCAGCAGGAGGACCCAGGGACACCGGTGAGTATGATAGGGTCCCCGAATCCCCCTATTTCTCTGTCCTCTGATGTGCGATCATATCAGAGGACAGAGAATTACACTTTGCTTTTTTTTTTATTTTTGCGGTCGCCGGTAAACAGTTAATTACCGGCGATCGCAAAACAGGGGTCGGTAAAACCGACCCCGATCATGTTCTTTGGGGTCTCGGCTACCCCCGGCAGCCGAGACCCCAAAGATTCTCCTGGTGCCGGCCGGCGGGCGCACTGCGCATGCGCCCGCCATTTTGAAGATGGCGGCACCCATCGGGAGCCACGAGGAGCACCGGGCGAGACAGGTGAGTATCGGGGAGTTACCTGGGACCCCATTTCTCTGTCCTCACAGAGAAGTTAAAAAGAAATCGCGTTTTTGTTTTTTTTTTGCGATCGCCGGTAAACGGTTAATTACCGGCAATCGCAAATGCGGGGTCGGTAAACCCCCCCCCCGAATCATGTTCTCTGGGGTCTCGGCTACCCCCGGCAGCCGAGACCCGGGAGAAAATCCGACTCTGGGGGGCGCTATTTACTTTTTCCACAGCACCGTTAATTAACGGCGCTGTGGTTTAAGTACCCTTAGCGGCCGCCGTTAAAAGGCGTATTGGCGGTTGTTAAGGGGTTAAGATTATTGTACTTGTTTTTATTATGTATACCCCTCCTTACATGTAAAACGCCATGGAATAAATGGCGCCATAACAATAAATAATAATAATAATAATAATAGTAATAATATATCTTCGATAATTACGGTATACCCCAAATGTTGGATACAGATATGTCAATATAGGCATATTTACCAGGATTGCTGTGCATGAATCAGGGCCAAAAGGTGACACAAGACACCACCAAGGAGTCTGTAGCTGTTACTAAGACTAATGATGTAAAACCCTCAAAGTCTGGATTGTCAGATGAAAATGCAATGACCCATAATTAGGTGCCAGCCATAGGGGGAAAAAAGAACTGAAGCCCCACGCGTATCGACGCTGCAAAAGCGTCTTCATCAGGGGTAATGTAAAAGACACCGCCCAGCCCCATCTTATATATACACAAATTATGAAATTAAATAATTATCACCCGTGAAAGTGCTGCGGCGTGCAGGTTGGTCACAGCGTGTATACAGAGAAAACTACTTCCGGTTCAAAGATTTCACAGATTTGCGCCTGTGCAGAGGACCACTCCGCCGAGAATGTAAAGACTCAATGTCGGCGCGGGAATTCCCATCGTTACAAGTGACGCTTTGTTATTATAGTTATGCGCTTGCGCCTAGTAAAGGGGAAATATCCCAAACACATAACACCTCAACATTATTAAACTAGACGGAAACAGAGCAGATATAGCCTGCCAGGATATTCTCGTATACCTATCGATCTAAAAGGTAAACAGCCTAGTTAATATTGTCCAGTGTTGGTTGTGTGCGCATACAAATGCCGACACAAGCGAATAAAAAAGCCACCTTAGTACGACGCATCAATATGAGAATTTCCATGGCAGCAGAATGGTGTTTCCAATACATTAGACAGTCATATACTAATCAAGTTAGTTAGGACTGCTCTGATATGGGTATACCGTGAAGTTTGGTAGAGCAGCTTAGTATACATTTTTTGCAAAAAACGTATCAACCAAATACCCTGTTTTTTACATCTTTTACTAGCACTTGCGGATTACTGCAATTTTTTTCAAACTGAGTGTTTTTGGTTTTACTATTCTCTTTTGTGTCTTCAGGTTTCTTGGTGGTGTGTGAACATGTTCCTACAGACTTGTTCACTGTGCAGGTAGCCCATGTGATCCTGTTTCCATAATTGTTCTCTTGTGTCTACAAGACTGGGGAGTTGTCCAACACTCCTCTTGGGCTATCTGCACAAAAGCTGTTCTACTCTGTATGCACACATGGATTTTTCCTCTCTGAACCCTGTTCACACAGGTAATATACAGATGATCAGGTTTTTAAATACATCAGATAGGGATTGCATACATTAGTTAGGACTGCTCTGATATGGGTATACCGTGAAGTTTGGTAGAGCAGCTTAGTATACATTTTTTGCAAAAAACGTATCAACCAAATACCCTGTTTTTTACATCTTTTACTAGCACTTGCGGATTACTGCAATTTTTTTCAAACTGAGTGTTTTTGGTTTTACTATTCTCTTTTGTGTCTTCAGGTTTCTTGGTGGTGTGTGAACATGTTCCTACAGACTTGTTCACTGTGCAGGTAGCCCACGTGTTCCTGTTTCCATAATTGTTCTCTTGTGTCTACAAGACTGGGGAGTTGTCCACCACTCCTCTTGGGCTATCTGCACAAAAGCTGTTCTACTCTGTATGCACACATGGATTTTTCCTCTCTGAACCCTGTTCACACAGGTAATATACAGATGATCAGGTTTTTAAATACATCAGATAGGGATTGCATACATTAGTTAGGACTGCTCTGATATGGGTATACCGTGAAGTTTGGTAGAGCAGCTTAGTATACATTTTTTGCAAAAAACGTATCAACCAAATACCCTGTTTTTTACATCTTTTACTAGCACTTGCGGATTACTGCAATTTTTTTCAAACTGAGTGTTTTTGGTTTTACTATTCTCTTTTGTGTCTTCAGGTTTCTTGGTGGTGTGTGAACATGTTCCTACAGACTTGTTCACTGTGCAGGTAGCCCATGTGTTCCTGTAGTCATATACTAATACCTATTGACGCAGGGAAATAATAGAAAAATCATTATAATTTGAGATATATAATTCCAGATCTTACTCCTATTTGCACTAAATTGTGCTCCTCCACCCTATAATCTTAAATATTTATCAGTATAAGTGAATCAAACGATAATAAATAACAATTAAGTACCATCAATATATACTAAATACTAGCCCTATATAGAATTTCCCTAACCAGTATTTATCAGTAAGCAAGAGATGGTTGCAGGGACTGTGTCAGTCCCTATCCCAATCCATCAAACATCTTGCTAAGTAATTAGTAATACTCCATATAAATCAGTAAAGATTGAAGAAACCAAAAGATTTTGCAGAAAATGCCCACAGGCTCTAGCATATTATATGGCAAGCGTAGGTAGAACAAGTTATGTTATGGACCAGAGCATTAAAGTTGCTCATACATCTTGTTTATCATTTTATTATTGGTATATCTGGCCATTATGTGGCCACCCATAGGACCCCAGGTTGGAATAAGTATGAAATAACTCTCATATTGACGTAAGAAGTCACTACAAACAGCTACATGGGTAAGTAACCCCAAACCAACAGTCCCCAATACAAAATATAGCTGGCAGTAGATAAAGAGAATAGACAGCAAAATATGAACAAGCACACAAATTATAAATGCATCTGACAAATAAGGGGATGCAGATCCAGGACTTTTCAACTTTCGCGATAAATCTCCATGACATCCCTAAGAGATAACAAAAGGAACAAATACATCCAAAGGATCTAGAAGAAACAAAACAGTATACATAAGTAGGCAAAAAAAGCAAAAAAAACAAACAAATGCTCATGGTCACAATACCTCACGCTTGTTTGTAGAAGCCAGTGTATAAGAGTTCCTCATTAATGCCCACCGGGGCCAGGCTATTTAGATTATAAATCCACTTGGATTCCTTCCTCAATAAATCCAACATGACATCACCACCCCTGATATCAACTTTAACTCCTTCCAAGCCCATAACCCTTACTTACCCCGCTTGGTGAACCCCCATGTTCATGTAGGAAGTGAGCAGCCACTGATGAAAGCTTCTTACCTTTCTCAGAATCCTTCTGAGCCGTATTCACACTAGATAAATGCTGCTGTATCCGACGTCTCAATTCCTGAGTAGTGTAACCAATATATCATTTAGGGCAACTGCAGATCAAAGCATAAACAAGATTTCTAGTGCGACAATTAAAGTATCCAGACACCTGGATCCTTTCTGGGACATGTGGAAGAGATACCCCACAATCAGCAATCATGTAGCTACAAACATTGCACCTACCACAAGGGTATGATCCATGAGTTGTACCCCACGTCCCAGTTTTAATGGTCACTCATTTGAAGTGGCAGGAGACTGATTCATCCTTAAAATTGCGGGATCTCCTAGCCACTATTCTGGGGGTGTTGGAGAGGCATGGCAAAAGCTTGGGTTCCGTCAAAAGAATATCCTAGTTCTTATTCAGGATAGCATAGACATCATCCCACTGGTTATGGTATGTTGTGACAAGGTCAATAGTCCGGATCGGAGTCTTCCTTTTGAGCTTTAGTATCTCTTTCCGTATAGCATGTTGGGAGTGTTGGAATGCCCGGGATACAATCTTCCGACGATAGACTCTAGCCTGAAATCTGCTCGTCAATTTGCGTGATTCCTCTTGAAAGTCAGTGAGGGTAGAGCAGTTCCTCCTTAATCTAAGGAATTGGCCTTTAGGTATGCTGTTCCGCAAATGAGCCGGGTGGGCACTGGTATAGTGAAGCAGACCATTCGTTGCTGTTTTTTTCCGACGCAATCCTGTAACTACACGGTCGCCCCTAATGGTAATCTTTAAGTCCAAAAAATCAACCATTGTGGAAGATATATTTGAGGTCAGTCTGATTCTCCAAGGATTATCATTGAGCTGGTCAATGAAGAAGTTACATTCTTCAAGAGTTCCAGCCCAAAAGAATATTATATCATCTATGAATCTGTGCCATTTAGGCACATATTTTTGAAATAGACGATGACTGTACACATGTTCCTCCTCCCACCACCCCATAAACAAATTTACGTACGAGGGCGCACACTTCACGCCCATCGCGGTGCCGGAAGCCTGCCTATAATAGGCACAGTCAAAAACAAAATAATTCTTCTCAAGCACCAGTTTTAGAAGATCCAAGAGGAAGGAGTCATGGTCCCTATCCCTACTAGACTTTCGATCCAAGAAAAATGTTACTGCCTCAATTCCCAACCAATGCTCAATATTTGTATAAAGTGATTCCACATCCAATGTCACGATAAGAGTGTCCACCGGTAATTGTAGATTGTAAGCTCTCACGAGCAGGGTCGTCTTGTGTTGCTTTAATTATTGTATTGCTAACGTTGTTACTTATGACTGCTGTGTTTGAAGCTGTTAAACTGTAAAGCGCCTTGGAATATGTTGGCGCTATATAAATAATGATTATTATTATTTATTACAAACCCACTAACTTGTTCAATAAGATGCATGGAGTCCCTGATATATGAGCCTAGGGAGTAAACAAGAGGTTGCCGAAAATAATCAAGATAAGTGCAGGGTCTTTCAAACAAACCCCCAATCCCCAATATTATTGGCCTACCTGGGGGTTGTCCAGACATTTGTGCACTTTAGGCAGCATGTAAAAAGTCGGTATCCTTGACATATCTGTTGTTAAGAACTCCTCCTTCTTGTCAATTATCCCCAAGTTAAACGCAGTCAGGACGAAGACAATTGTCTCTTAAAGGTGACCGTTGGGTCTGAGGGGAGGACCTGGTAATGAAAATTATTTGACAGCTGACGCTTTGCCTCCAACACATATAGTTCTTTGGGCCAAATAGCCACATTACTACCTTTGTCAGCTTCTTTGATGACAAAGGAGTCCTGTTTCTTGAGGTGATGAAGACAATTCCTCTCTTCCCTAGTAAGGTTGTGCAGACCACCACTCTTCAATTTAAGTCTTTACTAACAGTATCACAAAATATTTGAATCACTGAAAAAAGGGAAAAGGTCGGAGTGGCTTGTGAAGGTATGCGCCCTGTAAATCTATTTGACTTACCAGATCCCCCTTCGTTCTCCTCCAAAAGTTCCAGTAAGTCACACAACACCTGTCTGTCTTCATCTGGCAACGTATCTATCACTGATGGTTTGTGATAAAGTAGTTTAAATGTTAGCTGCCTACAAAAGAGGTATAGATCCTTGGTAAGTTCGAATTTGTTAAGAGGATTGGTAGGTGAGAAAGAAAGCCCCTTGGAAAGTAAAGATACCTCCCCAGATGATAGCGGATAGGAGGATAAATTGATAATCTGCAACTTACCCGAGTCTCCAGCCCCATCCTGCTCATTCTCATGTTCTAATATCTCCGGTTGTTTCTCCTCGGGTACCTCCTGCGATTCGGGGACCAATTCTGGTTGTTCCTTCCCCTGGTTGTCACACTTACGCGGTTTGCATCTACCCCTCCTTCCACGCCTTCTTGATCGCTTGTTTCGGATGATAAAAAATCACTCGAGACAGGTTCCACATGTTCAGCCTGTGTTTTCTCCCCAGTGAAAACCACAGCAGTTCTGGCATTACCATGTTGTGATCAACCTGTACATTCTCTGGCTGTCAAAATCTGATTTATTGCGTTGAAACTTGCTTCTCTTCCCCCTAATGACTTCTTTTTCGAATGTAGCAATAGAAGTTTTCAGATGCTCTTTAAAGGGGGTCACTTGTACCTGTTTATCAAAGGCATCCAATTTCTGCTCTTTAAGGCTATGTTCACACGTTCATGATTTACCTCCTTTTTTTTCAGCACTAAAAACCGCAGCTCTTGGCAGAAAACGCAGGTCCTTTTTTTGGTGCGTTTTTTTATGCGTTTTTTAGTGCGTTTTTTTATGCAGTTTTCTATGCAGAGTCTGTGTGTTTTCTAGGGAGTTTTTTAGGGTTAAAATGGCTGAAAATACCCTAACCCTACCCCTAACCCTACCCCTATTCTAACCTTAGTGGAAAAAAAAAAATTCTTTATTTTTTTTATTGTCCCTACCTATGGGGGTGACAAAGGGGGGGGGGTTCATTTACTATTTTTTTTATTTTGATCACTGAGATATAACCTGTCTCAGTGATCAAAATGCACTTTGGAACGAATCTGCCGGCCGGGCGCCCAGGGAGAAGACGGCCGGACGGACACCGGGAGGCTGGGTAAGTATAAGGGGGGGAGATGAGGGCACGGGGGGGGGCGTCGGAGCACGGGGGGTGGCATCGGAGCATGGGGGGGTGGGATTGGGGCACGGGGGGCAGCCACACTGCAGCGGTTCTGCACCACAAACCGCAGTAAAACCCGCAGATATATTTTTCATCTGCGGGTTTTACTGCGGGTTTGACCTCACAATGGAGGTCAATGGGTGCAGAACCGCTGCAGTTTTGCAAAAAGAAGTGACATGGTACTTCTTTTTTACCGCAGCTATTCAGCGCGGCTTTTTTTCCCGATTCCCGCATCATGTGCACAGTGGTTCTTGTTTTCCATAGGGTACAGTGTACTGTACCCTGCATGGAAAACAGCTGCGGAGCCGCAGCGGCAAAATCGCGGCGGTTCCGCAGTAAAAAACGCACTGTGTGAACATGGCCTAAGCCTTATTTCCTCCTTTAGTTGGACTATGAGGACATGGTCATACTCTAACAACATTTCAATCAATATAGAGGAGCATTTTGATAAACCTGTCTCCCAGGACTTCCTAAAGGCTGGATCAAGCTCCCAAGCTGGAAAAATCTGTATCCGTAAACCACACGGTATAAGTCCCAGTCTCTTATACTCCTCCAAACTCTTAACATTCCACCAAGTCTTAGTTAAAGATTTATGCAAGTGAGTAATATCACCACAGAGTTTAGAAAATATTTCATCATGCTCTGTGGTTGCTGCTCTTGAACCATCCATACAACCAAAAACGCCAGAAGCCTGATCACGCCAAGCAGCCTCACGGGCCTCCAAGTCCATCTCTAATCAGAAAGCTGCCACTGCTAAGAAAACTGGTCAAAAGAATTACACCAGATATACACATATATATGCTAAGAAAAAGAAAATAGCGGGCACCAGATAAATAAATCGGGGATCCACCATACGCATATACAGAGACTATACATATAGGGAAAGAGGAAATCATCTAACTTGAAGGAGCTGGAGCAGTTTTGCCTTCAGTAATGGGCAAAAATCCCAGTAGCAAGATGTGAAAAGCTCATAGAGATGTATCCAAACGACTTGAAGCTGTAATTGATTGCCAAAGGAGGCTTTACAACATACAGACTTTAGGGGGTGAATAATTATGCACACTGAAGTTTTCAGTTATTTTTTCCTATTTGTTGTTTGCTTCACATTAAAAATAAAACCAAATTTTCACAGTTGTAGGCATGTTGTTTGCGTGAACTGATGCAAACCCTAAAAAAAACCTGTAAAATTCCAGGTTGTGAGCAAAACAGGAAAAATGGCAAGGGTGGTGAATACTTTGGCAAGCTACTGGATACTGCAGCTAGATGTCTATGCTGCAGCCACATGTTTTCTGTGATATCTATACTGCAGCCCCATGTCTCTTGTGATGGCTATACCGCAACCCCAGCGTCTCTTGTGATGTATATACTGCAGCCCAATGTCTCCTGTCATGTCTATACTGCAGCCCACAGCCCGCCGACAATTGTGGGATATCCAGTGCTACCATAGATTGATATTCAATCCCATTCTTTGATATTGTGATGCACTTTTTAAGATTTTGGACGTACAGTCATGGCCAAAAGTATTGACACCCCTGCAATTCTGTCAGATAATAATCTTCCTGAAAATGATTGCAAACACAAATTCTTTGGTATTATCATCTTTTAATTTGTCTTAAATGAAAAAACACAAAGGAGAATGAAGCAAAAAGCAAAACATTGATCATTTCACACAAAACTCCAAAAATGGGCCAGACAAAACTATTGGCACCCTCAGCCTAATACTTGGTTTCACAACCTTTAGCCAAAATAACTGCGACCAACCGCTTCCGGTAACCATCAATGAGTTTCTTACAATGCTCTGCTGGAATTTTAGACCATTCTTCTTTGGCAAACTGCTCCAGGTCCCTGATATTTGAAGGGTGCCTTCTCCAAACTGCCATTTTTAGATCTCTCCACAGGTGTTCTATGGGATTCAGGTCTGGACTCATTGCTGGCCACCTTAGAAGTTTCCAGTGCTTTCTCTCAAACCATTTTCTAGTGCTTTTTGAAGTGTGTTTTGGGTCATTGTCCTGCTGGAAGACCCATGACCTCTGAGGGAGACCCAGCTTTCTCACACTGGCCCCTACATTATGCTGCAAAATTTGTTGGTAGTCTTCATACTTCATAATGCCATGCACACGGTTAAGCAGTCCAGTGCTAGAGGCAGCAAAGCAACCCCAAAACATCAGGGAACCTAAACCATGTTTGACTGTAGGG
The DNA here is from genome assembly GCF_032444005.1 of Ranitomeya imitator. Classification (NCBI taxonomy): domain Eukaryota; kingdom Metazoa; phylum Chordata; class Amphibia; order Anura; family Dendrobatidae; genus Ranitomeya; species Ranitomeya imitator. The sequence goes on along the minus strand of NC_091283.1, from coordinate 482,696,023 downwards.
ACCGTGTTCTTTTCTTTGAATGCCTCTTTTTTTCTTTTTTTCTCCTGTAAACTCTATGTTGATGCCTTTGCCCAAAAAGCTCTACTTTTGTCTCTTCTGACCAGAGAACATCTTCCAAAACGTTTTAGGCTTTTTCAGGTAAGTTTTGGCAAACTCCAGCCTGGCTTTTTTATGTCTCGGGGTAAGAAGTGGGGTCTTCCTGGGTCTCCTACCATACAGTCCCTTTTCATTCAGACGCCGACGGATAGTACGGGTTGACACTGTTGTACCCTCGGACTGCAGGGCAGCTTGAACTTGTTTAGATGTTAGTCGAGGTTCTTTATCCAACATCCGCACAATCTTGCGTTGAAATCTCTTGTCAATTTTTCTTTTCCGTCCACATCTAAGGAGGTTAGCCACAGTGCCATGGGCTTTAAACTTCTTGATGACAGTGCTGTTATGAACAGGTGATTCAGAACCACAATGGACCTAGTGGTTAAGAGCACACAAAGTGACCTGATAATAATAATAATAATAATAATTTTTATTTATATAGCGCCAACATATTCCGCAGCGCTTTACAAATTATAGAGGGGACTTGTACATACAATAGACATTACAGCATAACAGAAATACAGTTCAAAACAGATACCAAGAGGAGTGAGGGCCCTGCTCGTAAGCTTACAAACTATGAGGAAAAGGGGAGACACGAGAGGTGGATGGTAACAATTGCTATAGTTATTCGGACCAGCCATAGTGTAAGGCTTGGGTGTTCATGTAAAGCTGCATGAACCAGTTAATTAATTTTTTTTTTTTTTTTTTTTTTAATATAGGCCACACAGGGATCGTTAGGTTAATGCATTGAGGCGGTAGGCCAGTCTGAACAAATGAGTTTTTAGGGCACGCTTAAAACTGTGGGGATTGGGGATTAATCGTATTATCCTAGGTAGTGCATTCCAAAGAATCGGCGCAGCACGTGTAAAGTCTTGGAGACGGGAGTGGGAGGTTCTGATTATTGAGGATGCTAACCTGAGGTCATCAGCGGAGCGGAGGGCACGGGTAGGGTGGTAGACTGAGACCAGAGAGGAGATGTAGGGTGGTGCTGAGCCATGGAGTGCTTTGTGGATGAGGGTAGTAGTTTTGTACTGGATTCTTGAGTGGATGGGTAACCAGTGTAATGACTGGCACAAGGTAGAGGCATCGGTGTAACGGTTGGTGAGGAATATGATCCTGGCAGCAGCATTCAGGACAGATTGGAGCGGGGAGAGTTTGGTAAGAGGGAGGCCGATTAGTAGAGAGTTACAATAGTCCAGACGAGAATGAATAAGTGAAACAGTAAGAGTTTTTGCAGAGTCGAAAGTAAGAAAAGGGCGAATTCTAGAAATGTTTTTGAGATGCAGGTAAGAAGAGCGAGCCAGTGATCGGATGTGGGGGGTGAATGAAAGGTCAGAATCAAGGATGACCCCAAGGCAGCGGGCATGTTGCTTTGGAGTAATGGTGGAACCGCAAACGGAGATGGCAATGTCAGGCAAAGGTAGGTTAGTAGAGGGAGAAAACACGAGGAGTTCAGTTTTTGACAGGTTTAGTTTCAGATAGAGGGAGGACATGATGCTAGAGACAGCGGTAAGACAATCACTGGTGTTTTCTAATAAGGCAGGCGTGAGATCAGGAGAAGAAGTGTATAGTTGGGTGTCGTCAGCATAGAGATGGTACTGGAAGCCAAATCTACTGATTGTTTGTCCAATAGGGGCAGTATACAAAGAGAAGAGGAGGGGGCCTAGGACTGATCCTTGAGGAACCCCAACAGTAAGGGGAAGGTGAGAGGAGGAGGAACCAGCGAAACATACAGTGAAGGATCGGTCAGAGAGATAGGAGGAGAACCAGGAGAGAACGGTGTCCTTGAGGCCGATGGAGCGGAGCATAGTGAGGAGGAGCTGATGATCCACAGTATCAAATGCTGCAGAGAGATCCAAGAGAATTAGCATGGAGTAGTGACCATTAGATTTAGCTGTTAGTAGGTCATTAGAGACTTTAGTGAGGGCAGTTTCAGTAGAGTGTAAAGAGCGGAAACCAGATTGAAGAGGGTCGAGAAGAGAGTTATCTGAGAGATAGCGGGTAAGACGGGAGTGGACCAGGCGTTCGAGGAGTTTAGAGATGAAGGGAAGATTAGAGACAGGTCTATAATTAGCGGCACAGTTTTGGTCGAGGGATGGTTTTTTAAGTAATGGATGTATGATGGCATGCTTAAATGAGGAGGGAAAAATACCGGAAGTGAGGGAAAGGTTGAATATTTTTGTTAGGTGAGAGGTGACAGCCGGGGAAAGGGACTGGAGGAAATGTGACGGAATGGGGTCACTGGTGCAAGTGGTCGGGCGAGAAGATGCAAGGAGCCTGCTTACTTCTTCTTCTGTAACTGGTTCAAAGTCAGAGAGTGAACTAGATGCAGTGGGGGAGGGAGGACAGTGCATGGTATGAAGAGATTGGGAGATGATTTCCTGTCGAATATGGTCAATTTTTTCTTTGAAGTAATTGGCCAGATCGTCAGCACGGAGATCCGTGGTTGGGGCCTGCGCTCTTGGGTTGAGTAGGGACTGGAACGTGTCAAAGAGACGTTTAGGGTTATTGGACAGGGAGGTGATGAGGGTGTTGAAGTAGGTTTGTTTGGAGAGGTGAAGGGCAGAAGTAACCTGATAGTTACTAACATAGGACAAGCTCTGAGACGTGGGAACTCTGCTGACCGCAATCCCTAATCCTATCATACAACACTAGAGATAGCCGTGGAGCGCTCCTGACCAGACCTAGGCGCCTCGGGCACAGCCTGAGAAACTAGCTAGCCCTGAGGATAGAAAAATAAGCCTACCTTGCCTCAGAGAAATTCCCCAAAGGAGAAGGCAGCCCCCCACATATAATGACTGTGAGTTAAGATGAAAATACAAACACAGAGATGAAATAGATTTTAGCAAAGTGAGGCCCGACTTACTGAATAGACCGAGGATAGGAAAGATAGCTTTGCGGTCAGCACAAAAACCTACAAACAACCACGCAGAGGGGGCAAAAAGACCCTCCGCACCGACTAACGGTACGGAGGTGCTCCCTCTGCGTCTCAGAGCTCCCAGCAAGCAAGAAAAACCAATATAGCAAGCTGGACAGAAAATATAGCAAACAAAAGTAACACAAGCAAAACTTAGCTTATGCAGGGCAGACAGGCCACAAGAACGATCCAGGAGAAAGCAAGACCAATACTGGAACATTGACTGGAGGCCAGGAACAAAGAACTAGGTGGAGTTAAATAGAGCAGCACCTAACGACTTAACCTCGTCACCTGAGGAAGGAAACTCAGAAGCCGCAGCCCCACTCACATCCACCAAAGGAAGCTCATAGACAGAACCAGCCAAAGTACCACTCATGACCACAGGAGGGAGCTTGACCACAGAATTCACAACAGTACCCCCCCTTGAAGAGGGGTCACCGAACCCTCACAAGAGACCCCAGGCCGATCAGGATGAGCCAAATGAAGGGCACGAACCAGATCGGCAGCATGAACATCAGAGGCAAAGACCCAGGAATTATCTTCCTGACCGTAACCCTTCCACTTAACCAGGTACTGGAGTTTCCGTCTCGAAATACGAGAATCCAAAATCTTCTCCACTATATACTCCAACTCCCCCTCAACCAAAACCGGGGCAGGAGGATCAACGGATGGAACCACAGGTGCCACGTATCTCCGCAACAATGACCTATGGAATACATTATGGATGGAAAAAGAAGCTGGAAGGGTCAAACGAAAAGACACAGGATTAAGAACCTCAGAAATCCTATACGGACCAATGAAACGAGGCTTAAACTTAGGAGAGGAAACTTTCATAGGAATATAACGAGATGACAACCAAACCAAATCCCCAACACGAAGTCGGGGACCCACACAGCGCCTGCGGTTAGCGAAACGTTGAGCCTTCTCCTGAGACAATGTCAAATTGTCCACCACATGAGTCCAAATCTGCTGCAACCTATCCACCACAGTATCCACACCAGGACAGTCAGAAGACTCAACCTGCCCTGAAGAGAAACGATGATGGAAACCAGAATTGCAGAAAAACGGCGAAACCAAAGTAGCCGAGCTGGCCCGATTATTAAGGGCGAACTCAGCCAAAGGCAAAAAGGACACCCAATCATCCTGATCGGCAGAAACAAAACATCTCAGATATGTTTCCAAGGTCTGATTGGTTCGTTCAGTCTGGCCATTTGTCTGAGGATGGAAAGCCGAAGAAAAAGACAAAACAATGCCCATCCTAGCACAAAAGGACCGCCAAAACCTCGAAACAAACTGGGAACCTCTGTCAGAAACGATGTTCTCCGGAATGCCATGTAAACGAACCACATGCTGGAAAAACAATGGCACCAAATCAGAGGAGGAAGGCAATTTAGACAAGGGTACCAAATGGACCATCTTAGAGAAGCGATCACAAACAACCCAAATGACCGACATTTTTTGAGAGACGGGGAGATCCGAAATAAAATCCATAGAGATATGTGTCCAGGGCCTCTTCGGGACTGGCAAGGGCAAATGCAACCCACTGGCACGAGAACAGCAGGGCTTAGCCCGAGCACAAATCCCACAGGACTGCACAAACGAACGCACATCCCGCGACAGAGGCGGCCACCAAAAGGATCTAGCCACCAAATCTCTGGTACCAAAGATTCCAGGATGACCAGCCAACACCGAACAATGAACCTCAGAGATAACTCTACTCGTCCATTTATCAGGGACAGTTTCTCCGCTGGGCAACGGTCAGGTCTATTAGCCTGAAATTTTTGCAGCACCCGCCGCAAATCAGGGGAGATGCCAGACAAAATTACCCCCTCTTTGAGAACACCCCCCGGCTCAGACAAACCCGGAGAGTTGGGCACAAAACTCCTAGACAGGGCATCCGCCTTCACATTTTTAGAGCCCGGAAGGTATGAAACCACAAAGTCAAAACGGGAGAAAAACAGCGACCAACGAGCCTGTCTAGGATTCAACCGTTTGGCAGACTCGAGATAAGTCAAGTTCTTGTGATCAGTCAAGACCACCACGCGATGCTTAGCTCCTTCAAGCCAATGACGCCACTCCTCGAATGCCCACTTCATGGCCAGCAACTCTCGATTGCCAACATCATAATTACGCTCAGCAGGCGAAAACTTCCTGGAAAAGAAGGCGCATGGTTTCATCACCGAGCCATCAGAACTTCTCTGCGACAAAACAGCCCCTGCTCCAATCTCAGAAGCATCAACCTCGACCTGGAACGGGAGCGAAACATCTGGTTGGCACAACACAGGGGCAGAAGAAAAACGATGCTTCAACTCTTGAAAAGCTTCCACAGCAGCAGAAGACCAATTGACCACATCAGCACCCTTCTTGGTTAACTCAGTCAACGGTTTAGCAATACTAGAAAAATTATTGATGAAGCGACGATAAAAATTAGCAAAGCCCAGGAACTTTTGCAGACTCTTCAGAGATGTCGGCTGAGTCCAATCATAAATGGCCTGAACTTTAACAGGGTCCATCTCGATAGTAGAAGGGGAAAAAATGAAACACAAAAATGAAACCTTCTGAACACCAAAGAGACACTTTGACCCCTTCACAAACAAAGAATTCGCACGCAGGACCTGGAACACCATTCTGACCTGCTTCACGTGAGACTCCCAATCATCCGAGAAGACCAAAATATCATCCAAGAATACAATCAGGAATTTATCCAGGTACTCTCGGAAGATGTCATGCATAAAGGACTGAAACACTGATGGAGCATTAGAAACCCCGAATGGCATAACCAGGTACTCAAAATGGCCCTTGGGCGTATTAAATGCTGTTTTCCATTCATCGCCCTGTTTAATACGCACAAAATTATACGCACCACGAAGATCTATCTTGGTGAACCAACTAGCCCCCTTAATCCGAGCAAACAAATCAGACAGCAGCGGCAAGGGGTACTGAAATTTGACCGTCATTTTATTTAGAAGGCGGTAATCAATACAAGGTCTCAGCGAACCATCCTTCTTGGCCACAAAAAAGAACCCTGCTCCCAATGGCGACGACGACGGGCGAATATGACCCTTCTCCAAGGATTCCTTTACGTAACTCCGCATAGCGGCGTGCTCAGGCACAGACAAATTAAACAGTCGACCTTTAGGAAACTTACTACCAGGAATCAAATCGATAGCACAATCACAATCCTTATGCGGAGGTAGGGCACTGGACTTGGGCTCATCAAATACATCCCGGTAATCCGACAAGAACTCTGGGACCTCAGAAGGGGTGGATGATGAAATAGACAGAAATGGAACAAGGGCTCCAAGAAAAACCCACAGCGCCTTGCATACTCCAAGTCCATCAAATTCAGGGCAGCGCCTGAATCCACAAATGCCATGACAGAATATGATGACAAAGAGCAGATCAAAATAACGGACAAAAGAAATTTCGACTGTACCGTACCAATGGTGGCAGACCTAGCGAACCGCTTAGTGCGCTTAGGACAATCGGAGATAGCATGAGTGGAATCACCACAGTAAAAACACAGCCCATTCTGACGTCTGTGTTCTTGCCGTTCAGCTCTGGTCAATGTCCTATCGCACTGCATAGGCTCAGGTCCATGCTCAGATAATACCGCCAAATGGTGCACAGTTTTACGCTCACGCAAGCGTTGACCGATCTGAATGGCCAAAGACATAGACTCATTCAGACCAGCAGGCATAGGAAATCCCACCATGACATCCTTAAGGGCTTCAGAGAGACCTTTTCTGAAAATTCCTGCCAGCGCACATTCATTCCATTGAGTGAGCACAGACCACTTCCTAAACTTCTGACAATATATCTCCACCTCATCCTGACCCTGACACAGAGCCAGCAAATTTTTCTCTGCCTGATTCACTGAATTAGGTTCATCATACAGCAATCCGAGCGCCAGAAAAAACGCATCAATATTACACAATGCAGGATCTCCTGGCGCAAAGGAAAATGCCCAGTCTTGAGGGTCGCCACGTAATAAAGAAATAATGATCTTAACTTGTTGAACTGGGTCACCAGAGGAGCGGGGTTTCAAAGCCAGAAACAGTTTACAATTATTCTTAAAACTCAGAAACTTAGCTCTATCTCCAGAAAACAAATCAGGAATATGAATTCTTGGCTCTAACATAGAATTCTGAACCACAAAGTCTTGAATATTTTGTACTCTTGCAGTGAGATGATCCACACAAGAAGACAGATCTTTAATGTCCATCACTACACCTGTATCCTGAACCACCCAAATGTCTAGGGGAAAAGAAAGACAAAACACAGTACAGAGAAAAAAAATGGTCTCAGAACTTCTCTTTTCCCTCTATTGAGAAGCATTAGTACTTTGGGCCTCCAGTACTGTTATGAACAGGTGATTCAGAACCACAATGGACCTAGTGGTTAAGAGCACACAAAGTGACCTGATAGTTACTAACATAGGACGAGCTCTGAGATGTGGGAACTCTGCTGACCGCAATCCCTAATCCTATCATACAACACTAGAGGTAGCCGTGGAGCGCTCCTGACCAGACCTAGGCGCCTCGGGCACAGCCTGAGAAACTAGCTAGCCCTGAGGATAGAAAAATAAGCCTACCTTGCCTCAGAGAAATTCCCCAAAGGAGAAGGCAGCCCCCCACATATAATGACTGTGAGTTAAGATGAAAATACAAACACAGAGATGAAATAGATTTTAGCAAAGTGAGGCCCGACTTACTGAATAGACCGAGGATAGGAAAGATAGCTTTGCGGTCAGCACAAAAACCTACAAACAACCACGCAGAGGGGGCAAAAAGACCCTCCGCACCGACTAACGGTACGGAGGTGCTCCCTCTGCGTCTCAGAGCTCCCAGCAAGCAAGAAAAACCAATATAGCAAGCTGGACAGAAAATATAGCAAACAAAAGTAACACAAGCAAAACTTAGCTTATGCAGGGCAGACAGGCCACAAGAACGATCCAGGAGAAAGCAAGACCAATACTGGAACATTGACTGGAGGCCAGGAACAAAGAACTAGGTGGAGTTAAATAGAGCAGCACCTAACGACTTAACCTCGTCACCTGAGGAAGGAAACTCAGAAGCCGCAGCCCCACTCACATCCACCAAAGGAAGCTCATAGACAGAACCAGCCAAAGTACCACTCATGACCACAGGAGGGAGCTTGACCACAGAATTCACAACAGTACCCCCCCTTGAAGAGGGGTCACCGAACCCTCACAAGAGACCCCAGGCCGATCAGGATGAGCCAAATGAAGGGCACGAACCAGATCGGCAGCATGAACATCAGAGGCAAAGACCCAGGAATTATCTTCCTGACCGTAACCCTTCCACTTAACCAGGTACTGGAGTTTCCGTCTCGAAATACGAGAATCCAAAATCTTCTCCACTATATACTCCAACTCCCCCTCAACCAAAACCGGGGCAGGAGGATCAACGGATGGAACCACAGGTGCCACGTATCTCCGCAACAATGACCTATGGAATACATTATGGATGGAAAAAGAAGCTGGAAGGGTCAAACGAAAAGACACAGGATTAAGAACCTCAGAAATCCTATACGGACCAATGAAACGAGGCTTAAACTTAGGAGAGGAAACTTTCATAGGAATATAACGAGATGACAACCAAACCAAATCCCCAACACGAAGTCGGGGACCCACACAGCGCCTGCGGTTAGCGAAACGTTGAGCCTTCTCCTGAGACAATGTCAAATTGTCCACCACATGAGTCCAAATCTGCTGCAACCTATCCACCACAGTATCCACACCAGGACAGTCAGAAGACTCAACCTGCCCTGAAGAGAAACGATGATGGAAACCAGAATTGCAGAAAAACGGCGAAACCAAAGTAGCCGAGCTGGCCCGATTATTAAGGGCGAACTCAGCCAAAGGCAAAAAGGACACCCAATCATCCTGATCGGCAGAAACAAAACATCTCAGATATGTTTCCAAGGTCTGATTGGTTCGTTCAGTCTGGCCATTTGTCTGAGGATGGAAAGCCGAAGAAAAAGACAAAACAATGCCCATCCTAGCACAAAAGGACCGCCAAAACCTCGAAACAAACTGGGAACCTCTGTCAGAAACGATGTTCTCCGGAATGCCATGTAAACGAACCACATGCTGGAAAAACAATGGCACCAAATCAGAGGAGGAAGGCAATTTAGACAAGGGTACCAAATGGACCATCTTAGAGAAGCGATCACAAACAACCCAAATGACCGACATTTTTTGAGAGACGGGGAGATCCGAAATAAAATCCATAGAGATATGTGTCCAGGGCCTCTTCGGGACTGGCAAGGGCAAATGCAACCCACTGGCACGAGAACAGCAGGGCTTAGCCCGAGCACAAATCCCACAGGACTGCACAAACGAACGCACATCCCGCGACAGAGGCGGCCACCAAAAGGATCTAGCCACCAAATCTCTGGTACCAAAGATTCCAGGATGACCAGCCAACACCGAACAATGAACCTCAGAGATAACTCTACTCGTCCATTTATCAGGGACAGTTTCTCCGCTGGGCAACGGTCAGGTCTATTAGCCTGAAATTTTTGCAGCACCCGCCGCAAATCAGGGGAGATGCCAGACAAAATTACCCCCTCTTTGAGAACACCCCCCGGCTCAGACAAACCCGGAGAGTTGGGCACAAAACTCCTAGACAGGGCATCCGCCTTCACATTTTTAGAGCCCGGAAGGTATGAAACCACAAAGTCAAAACGGGAGAAAAACAGCGACCAACGAGCCTGTCTAGGATTCAACCGTTTGGCAGACTCGAGATAAGTCAAGTTCTTGTGATCAGTCAAGACCACCACGCGATGCTTAGCTCCTTCAAGCCAATGACGCCACTCCTCGAATGCCCACTTCATGGCCAGCAACTCTCGATTGCCAACATCATAATTACGCTCAGCAGGCGAAAACTTCCTGGAAAAGAAGGCGCATGGTTTCATCACCGAGCCATCAGAACTTCTCTGCGACAAAACAGCCCCTGCTCCAATCTCAGAAGCATCAACCTCGACCTGGAACGGGAGCGAAACATCTGGTTGGCACAACACAGGGGCAGAAGAAAAACGATGCTTCAACTCTTGAAAAGCTTCCACAGCAGCAGAAGACCAATTGACCACATCAGCACCCTTCTTGGTTAACTCAGTCAACGGTTTAGCAATACTAGAAAAATTATTGATGAAGCGACGATAAAAATTAGCAAAGCCCAGGAACTTTTGCAGACTCTTCAGAGATGTCGGCTGAGTCCAATCATAAATGGCCTGAACTTTAACAGGGTCCATCTCGATAGTAGAAGGGGAAAAAATGAAACACAAAAATGAAACCTTCTGAACACCAAAGAGACACTTTGACCCCTTCACAAACAAAGAATTCGCACGCAGGACCTGGAACACCATTCTGACCTGCTTCACGTGAGACTCCCAATCATCCGAGAAGACCAAAATATCATCCAAGAATACAATCAGGAATTTATCCAGGTACTCTCGGAAGATGTCATGCATAAAGGACTGAAACACTGATGGAGCATTAGAAACCCCGAATGGCATAACCAGGTACTCAAAATGGCCCTTGGGCGTATTAAATGCTGTTTTCCATTCATCGCCCTGTTTAATACGCACAAAATTATACGCACCACGAAGATCTATCTTGGTGAACCAACTAGCCCCCTTAATCCGAGCAAACAAATCAGACAGCAGCGGCAAGGGGTACTGAAATTTGACCGTCATTTTATTTAGAAGGCGGTAATCAATACAAGGTCTCAGCGAACCATCCTTCTTGGCCACAAAAAAGAACCCTGCTCCCAATGGCGACGACGACGGGCGAATATGACCCTTCTCCAAGGATTCCTTTACGTAACTCCGCATAGCGGCGTGCTCAGGCACAGACAAATTAAACAGTCGACCTTTAGGAAACTTACTACCAGGAATCAAATCGATAGCACAATCACAATCCTTATGCGGAGGTAGGGCACTGGACTTGGGCTCATCAAATACATCCCGGTAATCCGACAAGAACTCTGGGACCTCAGAAGGGGTGGATGATGAAATAGACAGAAATGGAACAAGGGCTCCAAGAAAAACCCACAGCGCCTTGCATACTCCAAGTCCATCAAATTCAGGGCAGCGCCTGAATCCACAAATGCCATGACAGAATATGATGACAAAGAGCAGATCAAAATAACGGACAAAAGAAATTTCGACTGTACCGTACCAATGGTGGCAGACCTAGCGAACCGCTTAGTGCGCTTAGGACAATCGGAGATAGCATGAGTGGAATCACCACAGTAAAAACACAGCCCATTCTGACGTCTGTGTTCTTGCCGTTCAGCTCTGGTCAATGTCCTATCGCACTGCATAGGCTCAGGTCCATGCTCAGATAATACCGCCAAATGGTGCACAGTTTTACGCTCACGCAAGCGTTGACCGATCTGAATGGCCAAAGACATAGACTCATTCAGACCAGCAGGCATAGGAAATCCCACCATGACATCCTTAAGGGCTTCAGAGAGACCTTTTCTGAAAATTCCTGCCAGCGCACATTCATTCCATTGAGTGAGCACAGACCACTTCCTAAACTTCTGACAATATATCTCCACCTCATCCTGACCCTGACACAGAGCCAGCAAATTTTTCTCTGCCTGATTCACTGAATTAGGTTCATCATACAGCAATCCGAGCGCCAGAAAAAACGCATCAATATTACACAATGCAGGATCTCCTGGCGCAAAGGAAAATGCCCAGTCTTGAGGGTCGCCACGTAATAAAGAAATAATGATCTTAACTTGTTGAACTGGGTCACCAGAGGAGCGGGGTTTCAAAGCCAGAAACAGTTTACAATTATTCTTAAAACTCAGAAACTTAGCTCTATCTCCAGAAAACAAATCAGGAATATGAATTCTTGGCTCTAACATAGAATTCTGAACCACAAAGTCTTGAATATTTTGTACTCTTGCAGTGAGATGATCCACACAAGAAGACAGATCTTTAATGTCCATCACTACACCTGTATCCTGAACCACCCAAATGTCTAGGGGAAAAGAAAGACAAAACACAGTACAGAGAAAAAAAATGGTCTCAGAACTTCTCTTTTCCCTCTATTGAGAAGCATTAGTACTTTGGGCCTCCAGTACTGTTATGAACAGGTGATTCAGAACCACAATGGACCTAGTGGTTAAGAGCACACAAAGTGACCTGATAGTTACTAACATAGGACGAGCTCTGAGATGTGGGAACTCTGCTGACCGCAATCCCTAATCCTATCATACAACACTAGAGGTAGCCGTGGAGCGCTCCTGACCAGACCTAGGCGCCTCGGGCACAGCCTGAGAAACTAGCTAGCCCTGAGGATAGAAAAATAAGCCTACCTTGCCTCAGAGAAATTCCCCAAAGGAGAAGGCAGCCCCCCACATATAATGACTGTGAGTTAAGATGAAAATACAAACACAGAGATGAAATAGATTTTAGCAAAGTGAGGCCCGACTTACTGAATAGACCGAGGATAGGAAAGATAGCTTTGCGGTCAGCACAAAAACCTACAAACAACCACGCAGAGGGGACAAAAAGACCCTCCGCACCGACTAACGGTACGGAGGTGCTCCCTCTGCGTCTCAGAACTTCCAGCAAGCAAGAAAAACCAATATAGCAAGCTGGACAGAAAATATAGCAAACAAAAGTAACACAAGCAAAACTTAGCTTATGCAGGGCAGACAGGCCACAAGAACGATCCAGGAGAAAGCAAGACCAATACTGGAACATTGACTGGAGGCCAGGAACAAAGAACTAGGTGGAGTTAAATAGAGCAGCACCTAACGACTTAACCTCGTCACTTGAGGAAGGAAACTCAGAAGCCGCAGCCCCACTCACATCCACCAAAGGAAGCTCATAGACAGAACCAGCCGAAGTACCACTCATGACCACAGGAGGGAGCTTGACCACAGAATTCACAACACAGTGAGCATGGTAGACACAGGAACATTCAGGTCTTTGGAGATGGACTTGTAGCCTTGAGATTGTTCATGCTTCCTCATAATTTGGTTTCTCAAGTCCTCAGACAGTTCTTTGGTCTTCTTTCTTTTCTCCACGCTTAATGTGGTACACACAAGGACACAGGACAGAGGTTGAGTCAACTTTAATCCATGTCAACTGGCTGCAAGTGTGATTTAGATATTGCCAACACCTGTTAGGTGCCACAGGTAAGTTACAGGTGCTATTAATTATACAAATTAGAGAAGCATCACATGATTTTTCGAACAATGCCAATACTTTTGTCCACCCCCTTTTTTATGTTTGGTGTGGAATTATATCCAATTTGACAATTCTTTTTGTGTTTTTTCATTTAAGACAAATTAAATGAAGATAATAATACCAAACAATTTGTGTTTGCAATCATTTTCAGGAAGAAAATGAGTATTATTTGACATAATTGCAGGGGTGTCAAAACTTTTGGCAATGACTGTAGCTAGTGCGAAAAATCTAATTTCTAAATAACTATGTGAAGCACTCATAGTATCTGAGCCCAAAGTCTTTACACTATACCTACTTTCTAAAGTACACAATGGTTTCATGGTTTGGGAATTTTCTGGGAAATATACAGTGGGGCAAAAAAGTATTTAGTCAGTCAGCAATAGTGCAAGTTCCACCACTTAAAAAGATGAGAGGCGTCTGTAATTTACATCATAGGTAGACCTTAACTATGGGAGACACACTGTGAAAAAAAAATCCAGAAAATCACATTGTCTGTTTTTTTATCATTTTTTTGCATATTATGGTGGAAAATAAGTATTTGGTCAGAAACAAACAATCAAGATTTCTGGCTCTCACAGACCTGTAACTTCTTCTTTAAGAGTCTCCTCTTTCCTCCACTCATTACCTGTAGTAATGGCACCTGTTTAAACTTGTTATCAGTATAAAAAGACACCTGTGCACACCCTCAAACAGTCTGACTCCAAACTCCACTATGGTGAAGACCAAAGAGCTGTCAAAGGACACCAGAAACAAAATTGTAGCCCTGCACCAGGCTGGGAAGACTGAATCTGCAATAGCCAACCAGCTTGGAGTGAAGAAATCAACAGTGGGAGCAATAATTAGAAAATGGAAGACATACAAGACCACTGATAATCTCCCTCGATCTGGGGCTCCACGCAAAATCCCACCCCGTGGGGTCAGAATGATCACAAGAACGGTGAGCAAAAATCCCAGAACCACGCGGGGGGACCTAGTGAATGAACTGCAGAGAGCTGGGACCAATGTAACAAGGCCTACCATAAGTAACACACTACGCCACCATGGACTCAGATCCTGCAGTGCCAGACGTGTCCCACTGCTTAAGCCAGTACATGTCCGGGCCCGTCTGAAGTTTGCTAGAGAGCATTTGGATGATCCAGAGGAGTTTTGGGAGAATGTCCTATGGTCTGATGAAACCAAACTGGAACTGTTTGGTAGAAACACAACTTGTCGTGTTTGGAGGAAAAAGAATACTGAGTTGCATCCATCAAACACCATACCTACTGTAAAGCATGGTGGTGGAAACATCATGCTTTGGGGCTGTTTCTCTGCAAAGGGGCCAGGACGACTGATCCGGGTACATGAAAGAATGAATGGGGCCATGTATCGTGAGATTTTGAGTGCAAACCTCCTTCCATCAGCAAGGGCATTGAAGATGAAACGTGGCTGGGTCTTTCAACATGACAATGATCCAAAGCACACCGCCAGGGCAACGAAGGAGTGGCTTCGTAAGAAGCATTTCAAGGTCCTGGAGTGGCCTAGCCAGTCTCCAGATCTCAACCCTATAGAAAACCTTTGGAGGGAGTTGAAAGTCCGTGTTGCCAAGCGAAAAGCCAAAAACATCACTGCTATAGAGGAGATCTGCATGGAGGAATGGGCCAACATACCAACAACAGTGTGTGGCAACCTTGTGAAGACTTACAGAAAACGTTTGACCTCTGTCATTGCCAACAAAGGATATATTACAAAGTATTGAGATGAAATTTTGTTTCTGACCAAATACTTATTTTCCATCATAATATGCAAATAAAATGTTAAAAAAATAGACAATGTATTTTCTGGATTTTTTTTTTCTCAGTTTGTCTCCCATAGTTGAGGTCTACCTATGATGTAAATTACAGACGCCTCTCATCTTTTTAAGTGGTGGAACTTGCACTATTGCTGACTGACTAAATACTTTTTTGCCCCACTGTATGTAAATACATTGATTCGTTGTTAACCCCTTTCCGACATCGGGCGTAATAGTACACTGATGTCGGACTCCCCGTTTGGTGTGGGCTTCGGCACTGAGCCCAAACCTTTCCGGGCACATGTCAGCTGATATATACAGCTGATATGTGCCCGCAACAGCCACGGGTGGAATTGGTGCTCATAGCAAGTAATCATTTCTGCTACACACAGGCGATCATACAACTGCAGCTTCTAGTCTCCCATGGAGACTATTGAAACGTGCAAAAAATAGTTTTTAAAAATATTAAAAAAATAAAAATATGTCAAATTTCAAATCACCCCCCTTCGCCCCATTCAAAATAAAAAAATCAAATATACACATATTTGGTATCACCACTTTCAGAATCGCGTGATCTATTAATATACAAAAATAATTAATTCAATCGCTAAACAGCGTAATGAGAAAAAAATTAAAAACGTCAGAATTATGTTTTTTGGTTGCCGCTACATTGCAATAAAATGCAATAACGGACGATCAAAAGATCGTATCTACACCAAAATGGTATCAATAAAAATGGCAGCTCGATGAGCAAAAAAAAAAAAAGCCCTCACCCAGCCCCAGATCACGAAAAATGGAGATGCTACAAGTCTCGGAAAATGGCACAATTTTTTTCATGACTGAAATAACTATGAACTCGTAATGACCTGGAGAATCGTAATGGCAGGTCAGTTTTAGCATTTAGTAAACATGGTAAAATCAAACAAAAAAACAACTGTGGAATTGCACTTTTTTTTGCAATTTCACCGCACTTGGAATTTTTTTCCTGTTTTCCAGTACATGATATGGTAAAACCAATGGTGTCATTCAAAAGTACAACTCGTCCCGCAAAATATAATCCCTCATATGGCCATATTTGTTATGGACCTGGTGGTAAGGAGCACCCGGAAAGACCTGATGGTTAAACTATCACAGGACAAGCTCTGGGAAGTGGGAGCTCTGCTGAACGCAACCCCTAATCCTATCGCACACACTAGAAATAGCCGTGGAGCGTACCTAACTCTGCCTAGACGCCTCTTCACAGCTTAAGAGCTAACTAGCCCTAGAGATAGAAAATAAAAGCCTACCTTGCCTCAGAGAAATTCCCCAAAGGAAAAGGCAGCCCCCCACATATATTGACTGTGAGTTAAGATGAAAGTCACAAACACACAAATGAAACAGGTTTCAGCAAAGGAGGCCAGACTTACTAAAAAGACTGAGGATAGGAAAGGTAACTTTGCGGTCAGCACAAAAACTACAAAAAGACCACGCAGAGTGTGCAACGGACCCCCGCACCGACTCACGGTGCGGAGGTGCCACTCTGCATCCCAGAGCTTCCAGCTAGCAAGGCAAAATCATGATAGCAAGCTGGACAAAAAAAACAATGAACAAATAATTAACTAGCAGGGACTTAGCTTCTGCTGGAGTAGACAGGTCACCAGAAAGATCCAAGAACGAACTGAACCAGTACAAGAACATTGACAGCTGGCATGGAGTAACGATCTGAGTGGAGTTAAATAGAGCAGCCAGCCAAAGAATAAACTAAGTCACCTGTGGAAGGAACCTCAGAACCAGCAGCTCCGCTCACAGCCACCAGAGGGAGTCCATGGACAGAACTCGCCGAAGTACCATTCATGACCACAGGAGGGAGTTTGATAACAGAATTCACAACTAGTGAGTGTTGAGCATTCCGATACCGCAAGTATCGGGTATCGGCCGATACTTGCGGTATCGGAATTCCGATACCGAGTTCCGATACTTTTGTGGTATCGGGAATCGGTATCGGATCCATATTAATGTGTAAAATAAAGAATTAAAATAAAAAATATTGATATGCTCACCTCTCCGGAGGCCCCTGGACATCACCGCTGGTAACCGGAAGCCTTCTTTGTTTAAAATGAGCGCGTTTAGGGACTTCCATGACGTCACGGCTTCTGATTGGTCGCGTGCCGCTCATGTGACCGCCACGCGACCAATCAGAAGCCGCGACGTCATTCTCAGGTCCTAAACTTCTCATTCTAGGAATTTAGGACCTGAGAATGACGTCGCGGCTTCTGATTGGTCGCGTGGCGGTCACATGAGCGGCACGCGACCAATCAGAAGCCGTGACGTCATTCTCAGGTCCTAAACGCGCTCATTTTAAGCAAAGAAGGCTGCCGGTTACCAGCGGTGATGTCCAGGGGCCTCCGGAGAGGTAATTATATCAATATTTTTTATTTTAATTCTTTATTTTACACATTAATATGGATCCCAGGGCCTGAAGGAGAGTTTCCTCTCCTTCAGACCCTGGGAACCATCAGGATACCTTCCGATACTTGGTGTCCCATTGACTTGTATTGGTATCGGGTATCGGTATCGGCGATATCCGATACTTTTCGGGTATCGGCCGATACTATTTGATACCGATACTTTCAAGTATCGGACGGTATCGCTCAACACTATTCACAACACATATTGACTGAAAAATAAAAAAGTTATGGCTCTGGGAAGAAGAGGAGCAAGAAACAAAAATTCCAAAACGAGTTTCACTTTTTGTATTGAAGAACTGAAATAAATTAACTTTTTGATGATATTCTAATTTTGGGAGAAGCACCTGTATAAATCTTCATTTGGATGTCCTTCTCTGCTTTGTTGGCAGGTACTTTATCTTTGGATATTTCCCTCATGTTACTGTAGATCTGGCGCGTGTGCATGCCGTCATGCAGGGTGTGCCCATCCCTTGCCAGGTCTCCATGGATTGGTGTTCTGGTCATGTGTCCCTAGTCACGCCAGCGTGACTACGTACAGTACAGACCAAAAGTTTGGACACACCTTCTAATTTAAAGATTTTTCTATATTTTCATGACTATGAAAATTGTGAATTCACACTGAAGGCATCAAAATTATGTATTAACACTTGTGGAATTATATACTTAACAAAAAAGTGTAAAACAACTGAAATTATGTCTTATATTCTAGGTTCTTCAAAGTAGCCACCTTTTGCTTTGATGACTGCTTTGCACACTCTTGGCATTCTCTTGATGAGCTTCAAGAGGTAGTCACCGGGAATGGTCTTCCAACAATCTTGGAAGTGCTTAGCACTTGTTGGCCCTTTTGCCTTCACTCTGCGGTCCAGCTCACCCCAAACCATCTCGATTGGGTTCAGGTCTGGTGACTCTGGAGGCCAGGTCATCTGGCGTAGCACCCCATCACTCTCTTTCTTGGTCAAATAGCCCTTACACAGCCTGAAGGTGTGTTTAGGGTCATTATCCTGTTGAAAAACAAATGATGGTCCAACTAAACACAAACCGGATGGAATAGCATGCCGCTGCAAGATGCTGTGGTAGCCATGCTTTTTCAGTATGCCTTCAATTTTGCCATCAATTTTGCTGGTGTCACCAGCAAAGCACCCCCACACCATCACACTTCCTCCTCCATGTTTCACGGTGGGAACCAGGGATGTAGAGTTTATCCGTTCACCTTTTCTGCATCGCACAAATACACGGTGGTTTGAACCAAAGATCTCAAATTTGGACTCATCAGACCAACGCACAGATTTCCACTGGTCTAATGTCCATTCCTTGTGTTCTTTAGCCCAAACAAGTCTCTTCTGCTTGTTGCCTGTCCTTAGCAGTGGTTTCCTAGCAGCTGTTTTACCATGAAGGCCTGCTGCACAAAGTCTCCTCTTAACAGTTGTTGTAGAGATGTGTCTGCTGCTAGAACTCTGTGTGGCATTGACCTGGTCTCTAATCTGAGCTGCTGTTAACCTGCGATTTCTGAGGCTGGTGACTCGGACAAACTTATCCTCAGAAGCAGAGGTGACTATGGGTCTTCCTTTCCTGGGGCGGTCCTCATGTGAGCCAGTTTCTTTGTAGCGCTTGATGGTTTTTGCAACTACACTTGGGGACAATTTCAAAGTATTCCCAATTTTTCGGACTGACCTTCATTTCTTAAAGTAATGATGGCCACTCGTTTTTCTTTACTTAGCTGCTTTTTTCCTGCCATAATTGTTATGAAAGGCAATTCAGAATCACAATGGACATGGAGGTCAGAGCACATACAGTGAACTGACAATAACCCAAAATAATAGAACGAGCTCTGAGACGTGGGAACTCTGCAGACTGCAATCCCTAAGCCTATCAAACCACACTAAAGGTAGCCGTGGAGCGCTCCTGACCAGAACCTAGGCGCCTCGTCACAGCCTGAGAAACTAGCTAATCCTGAAGATAGAAAAATAAGCCTACCTTGCCTCAGAGAAATTCCCCAAAGGAAAAGGCAGCCCCCCACATATAATGACTGTGAGTAAGATGAAAACACAAACATAGAGATGAAACAGATTTAGCAAAGTGAGGCCCGACTAGCTGAACAGAACGAGGATAGGGAAGATAACTTTGCGGTCAGCACAAAAACCTATAAAAAACCACGCAGAGGGGACAAAAAGACCCTCCGCACCGACTAACGGTACGGAGGTGGTCCCTCTGCGTCTCAGAGCTTCCAGCAGGCGAGAAAAACCAATAAAGCAAGCTGGACAGAAAAATAGCAACAAAATAACATAAGCAAAACTTAGCTTTGCAGAGCAGCAGGCCACAGGAATGATCCAGGGAAAAAACAAGTCCCACACTGAAACATTGACAGGAAGCATAGATCAAAGCATCAGGTGGAGTTAAGTAGAGAAGAAGCTAACGAGCTCACCAGATCACCTGAGGGAGGAAACTCAGAAGCTGCAGTACCACTTTCCTCCACAAACGGAAGATCCAGAGAGAATCAGCCGAAGTACCACTTGTGACCACAGGAGTGAACTCTGCCACAGAATTCACAACAGTACCCCCCCTTGAGGAGGGGTCACCGAACCCTCACCAGAGCCCCCAGGCCGACCAGGATGAGCCACATGAAAGGCACGAACAAGATCGGGAGCATGGACATCAGAGGCAAAAACCCAGGAATTATCCTCCTGAGCATAACTCTTCCATTTAACCAGATACTGGAGTTTCCGTCTTGAAACACGAGAATCCAAAATCTTCTCCACAATATACTCCAATTCCCCCTCCACCAAAACCGGGGCAGGAGGATCAACAGATGGAACCATAGGTGCCACGTATCTCCGCAACAATGACCTATGGAATACGTTATGTATGGAAAAAGAATCTGGAAGGGTCAGACGAAAAGACACAGGATTAAGAACCTCAGAAATCCTATACGGACCAATAAAACGAGGTTTAAACTTAGGAGAGGAAACCTTCATAGGAATATGACGAGAAGATAACCAAACCAGATCCCCAACACGAAGTCGGGGACCCACACGGCGTCTGCGATTAGCGAAAAGTTGAGCCTTCTCCTGGGACAAGGTCAAATTGTCCACTACCTGAGTCCAAATCTGCTGCAACCTGTCCACCACAGTATCCACACCAGGACAGTCCGAAGACTCAACCTGTCCAGAAGAGAAACGAGGATGGAACCCAGAATTGCAGAAAAACGGTGAAACCAAGGTAGCCGAGCTGGCCCGATCATTAAGGGCGAACTCAGCCAAAGGCAAAAAGGACACCCAGTCATCCTGATCAGCAGAAACAAAGCACCTCAGATATGTTTCCAAGGTCTGATTGGTTCGCTCGGTCTGGCCATTAGTCTGAGGATGGAAAGCCGAGGAAAAAGACAAGTCAATGCCCATCCTACCACAAAAGGCTCGCCAAAACCTCGAAACAAACTGGGAACCTCTGTCAGAAACAATATTCTCTGGAATGCCATGCAAACGAACCACATGCTGGAAGAACAAAGGCACCAAATCAGAGCAGGAAGGAAATTTAGACAAGGGTACCAGATGGACCATCTTAGAAAAGCGATCACAGACCACCCAAATGACTGACATCTTTTGAGAAACGGGAAGGTCAGAAATAAAATCCATAGAGATATGTGTCCAAGGCCTCTTCGGGACCGGCAAGGGCAAAAGCAACCCACTGGCACGAGAACAGCAGGGCTTAGCCCGAGCACAAATCCCACAGGACTGCACAAAAGCATGCACATCCCGCGACAGAGAGGGCCACCAAAAGGCTCTAGCCACTAACTCTCTGGTACCAAAGATTCCAGGATGACCAGCCAACACCGAACAATGAAGTTCAGAGATAACTCTATTCGTCCACCTATCAGGGACAAACAGTTTCTCCGCTGGGCAACGATCAGGTTTATTAGCCTGAAATTTTTGCAGCACCCGCCGCAAATCAGGGGAGATGGCAGACACAATTACTCCTTCCTTGAGGATACCCGCCGGCTCAGATAAACCCGGAGAGTCGGGTACAAAACTCCTAGACAGAGCATCCGCCTTCACATTTTTAGAGCCCGGAAGGTACGAAATCACAAAGTCAAAACGGGCAAAAAACAACGACCAACGAGCTTGTCTAGGATTCAAGTGCTTGGCAGACTCGAGATAAGTCAAGTTCTTATGATCAGTCAATACCACCACGCGATACTTAGCTCCTTCAAGCCAATGACGCCACTCCTCGAATGCCCACTTCATGGCCAGCAACTCTCGGTTGCCCACATCATAATTACGCTCAGCAGGCGAAAACTTCCTGGAAAAGAAAGCGCATGGTTTCTTCACTGAGCAACCAGAACCTCTCTGCGACAAAACAGCCCCTGCTCCAATCTCAGAAGCATCAACCTCGACCTGGAACGGAAGAGAAACATCTGGTTGACACAACACAGGGGCAGAAGAAAAACGACGCTTCAACTCTTGAAAAGCTTCCACAGCAGCAGAAGACCAATTGACCACATCAGCACCCTTCTTGGTCAAATCGGTCAATGGTTTAGCAATACTAGAAAAATTGCAGATGAAGCGACGATAAAAATTAGCAAAGCCCAGGAACTTTTGCAGACTTTTCAGAGATGTCGGCTGAGTCCAATCATGGATGGCTTGGACCTTAACAGGATCCATCTCGATAGTAGAAGGGGAAAAGATGAACCCCAAGAATGAAACCTTCTGCACACCAAAGAGACACTTTGATCCCTTCACAAACAAAGAATTAGCACGCAGGACCTGAAAAACCGTTCTGACCTGCTTCACATGAGACTCCCAATCATCCGAGAAGATCAAAATGTCATCCAAGTACACAATCAGGAATTTATCCAGGTACTCTCGGAAGATGTCATGCATAAAGGACTGAAACACTGATGGAGCATTGGCAAGTCCGAACGGCATCACGAGATACTCAAAATGACCCTCGGGCGTATTAAATGCAGTTTTCCATTCATCACCTTGCTTAATTCGCACCAGATTATACGCACCACGAAGATCTATCTTTGTGAACCAACTAGCCCCCTTAATCCGAGCAAACAGATCAGATAACAATGGCAAGGGGTACTGAAATTTAACCGTGATCTTATTAAGAAGGCGGTAATCTATACAAGGTCTCAGCGAACCATCCTTCTTGGCTACAAAAAAGAACCCTGCTCCTAATGGCGACGATGACGGGCGAATATGCCCCTTCTCCAGGGATTCCTTCACATAACTGCGCATAGCAGTGTGCTCAGGCACGGACAAATTAAACAATCGACCTTTTGGGAATTTACTACCAGGAATCAAATTGATAGCACAATCACAATCCCTATGCGGAGGTAGGGTATTGGACTTGGGCTCATCAAATACATCCCGGTAATCAGACAAGAACTCTGGGACCTCAGATGGAGTGGATGACGAAATTGACAGAAATGGAACATCACCATGTACCCCCTGACAACCCCAGCTGGACACCGACATGGATTTCCAATCTAATACTGGATTATGGGCTTGTAGCCATGGCAACCCCAACACGACCACATCATGCAGATTATGCAACACCAGAAAGCGAATAACCTCCTGATGTGCAGGAGCCATGCACATGGTCAGCTGGGTCCAGTATTGAGGCTTATTCTTGGCCAAAGGCGTAGCATCAATTCCTCTCAATGGAATAGGACACTGCAAGGGCTCCAAGAAAAACCCACAACGCTTAGCATATTCCAAGTCCATCAAATTCAGGGCAGCGCCTGAATCCACAAATGCCATGACAGAATATGATGACAAAGAGCAGATCAAGGTAACGGACAGAAGAAATTTTGACTGTACAGTACCAATGGTGGCAGACCTAGCGAACCGCTTAGTGCGCTTAGGACACTCAGAGATAGCATGAGTGGAATCACCACAGTAGAAACACAGACCATTCAGACGTCTATGTTCTTGCCGTTCAACTCTGGTCAAGGTCCTATCACACTGCATAGGCTCAGGTTTAAGCTCAGGTATTACCGCCAAATGGTGCACAGGTTTACGCTCACGCAAGCGTCGACCGATCTGAATGGCCAAAGACATAGACTCATTCAAACCAGCAGGCATAGGAAATCCCACCATGACATCCTTAAGGGCTTCAGAGAGACCCTTTCTGAATATTTCTGCCAGCGCAGATTCATTCCATTGAGTGAGCACTGACCACTTTCTAAATTTCTGACAATATACCTCTATCTCATCCTGAGCCTGACAAAGAGCCAGCAAATTTTTTCTGCCTGATCCACTGAATTAGGCTCATCGTACAGCAACCCAAGCGCCAGGAAAAACGCATCGATATTACTCAATGCAGGATCTCCTGACGCAAGAGAAAACGCCCAGTCCTGAGGGTCGCCGCGCAAAAAAGAAATGACGATCCTAACCTGTTGAATTGGGTCACCAGAAGAGCGAGGTTTCAAAGCCAGAAATAGTTTACAATTATTTTTGAAACTCAGAAATTTAGTTCTATCTCCAAAAAACAAATCTGGAATAGGAATTCTCGGTTCAAGCAAAGAATTCTGGACCACAAAATCTTGAATATTTTGAACTCTTGCCGTGAGCTGATCCACACATGAAGACAGACCTTTAATGTCCATTGCTACACCTGTGTCCTGAACCACCCAAATGTCTAGGGGAAAAAAAGGACAAAACACAGTGCAAAGAAAAAAAAATGGTCTCAGAACTTCTTTTTTCCCTCTATTGAGAATCATTAGCACTTTTGGCTTCCTGTACTGTTATGAAAGGCAATTCAGAATCACAATGGACATGGAGGTCAGAGCACATACAGTGAACTGACAATAACCCAAAATAATAGAACGAGCTCTGAGACGTGGGAACTCTGCAGACCGAAATCCCTAAGCCTATCAAACCACACTAAAGGTAGCCGTGGAGCGCTCCTGACCAGAACCTAGGCGCCTCGTCACAGCCTGAGAAACTAGCTAATCCTGAAGATAGAAAAATAAGCCTACCTTGCCTCAGAGAAATTCCCCAAAGGAAAAGGCAGCCCCCCACATATAATGACTGTGAGTAAGATGAAAACACAAACATAGAGATGAAACAGATTTAGCAAAGTGAGGCCCGACTAGCTGAACAGAACGAGGATAGGGAAGATAACTTTGCGGTCAGCACAAAAACCTATAAAAAAACCACGCAGAGGGGACAAAAAGACCCTCCGCACCGACTAACGGTACGGAGGTGGTCCCTCTGCGTCTCAGAGCTTCCAGCAGGCGAGAAAAACCAATAAAGCAAGCTGGACAGAAAAATAGCAACAAAATAACATAAGCAAAACTTAGCTTTGCAGAGCAGCAGGCCACAGGAATGATCCAGGGAAAAAACAAGTCCCACACTGAAACATTGACAGGAAGCATAGATCAAAGCATCAGGTGGAGTTAAGTAGAGAAGAAGCTAACGAGCTCACCAGATCACCTGAGGGAGGAAACTCAGAAGCTGCAGTACCACTTTCCTCCACAAACGGAAGATCCAGAGAGAATCAGCCGAAGTACCACTTGTGACCACAGGAGTGAACTCTGCCACAGAATTCACAACAGATAATACAAATTCTAACAGTCTATTCAGTAGGACTATCAGATGTGTATCCACCACACTTCTGAACAACGCAACTGATGGTCCCAAACTCATTTATAAGGCAAGAAATCCCACTTATTAAACCTGACAGGGTACACCTGTGAAGTGAAAACCATTTCCGGTGACTACCTCTTGAAGCTCATCAAGAGAATGTCAAGAGTGTGCAAAACAGTCATCAAAGCAAAAGGTGGCTACTTTGAAGAACCTAGAATGTAAGACATAATTTCAGTTGTTTCACACTTTTTTGTTAAGTATATAATTCCACATGTGTTAATTCATAGTTTTGATGCCTTCAGTGTGAATTTACAATTTTCATAGTCATGAAAATACAGAAAAATCTTTAAATGAGAAGGTGTGTCCAAACGTTTGGTCTGTACTGTAGGTGGTGCTTGTTGGGCCACATAATCCGATCGGTTGTGCTGTGTGTCGGGGTGACGCACACCACACGATTTCTGCCACGTCCCACAATGGATAGGGGGCGTGAATAAATTATAAGTAACAACGATCACTGGGACTTTACTTGGGGAGGCGTTACCTATGATAATGAAGGTTCAATGTGACCCTATCTTTTGCTTCATCTTGAATTGCAAATTAGTTCTCAAGTGTACATGAACTACCACATTGGTGAATCTAGCATATAAATGGTTGCCCTTACTAGTGTGATTCTACCCCCAGAAGAAGGCAGATGCCGAAACATATGTCAGGGTTTTTCCTGGGTCTAGCAACACAATCCTGCACTGGTATTAAGTCACACTGTTGTCTCGTTCCTTTAGATGTACTGTTTTATCATGTGATTTAAATTATGAATGTTTAAATGTATGCTATTTGGAGCTATTAATTAGGTGTTCTACCAGTGATTATACTTATACTTACCTATTATTGAGTTATTTATGCGTGTTGTGGTGCCACCTAGTGGCTTCCAATTGCTTTTACATGTTTTTATATGTAATTTTGTAATTTTCAATAAAGATATTGGTGTTTACATATATGTCTCTCTAAGCACGTTTTTTCTTATATGATTTGTGCTGTTCTATGTATTGAACCCTCTATTCTGTCCATGTAGAATGTCGATTTTTGGCAGACCCATTCAGAGGTTTATATGCACGTGTAAGTGAATGTTGACATATTTGCTAATAACATTCTATACGATGTATATACTCTAGCCCGGTGTCTCCTTTGTGATGTATGTCTTTGTATCTCCTATGTGAGGTATACAGCAGTCTTGGTGTCTCCTATGTGATGTATATACAGTAGTCTAGATGATCCTATATGATGTGTATATAGCAGTCTCAGTGTCTCTTTTGTAATGTATATGTCTGTCTTGGTATCTCCTATGTGATGTGTACACAGCAGTCTCTGTGTCTCCTATGTAAAGTATACCGCTGTCTCGGTGTCTCCTATGTGATGTATATACAGCAGTCTCTGTGTCTCCTATGTGATGTGCACAGCTCTCTTGGTGTCTGCTATGTGATGTGTATGTAGCAGTCTCAGTATGTCCTATGTCATGTATATGGTGCAGATCTCCCACTGATTGAGTTATACAGTATAAATGTAACGTGAGCAGTGATGGATTTCCTACTGTGAGGAGCAATGTAATATACATCTGTGTTCGGTACGACTTACTGCTGCGAGTTCTTTCCAAACTTATCATCGCAAAGAATCACCTGCGTTCCAGGCTGATACAAATTTACAAAAGTAGTTACGAGTAGCAACATCATCATTACCACCTATGATCACAGTTGCACAAAAGAGAAACAGTTCCAGTCATTACATTAGAGGTTTGATCAAATATATCTGTAAAGTGCCTTAGCGAAGTAGTCACGGGCAAGCTACTGCTTCTGCATGCTCTGGTACCCTAGAGAAAAATTGTGTGCGAGTCCGGTTTGCTGCTGTGTGTCGGGTGCATCGCTCTTACTTATGACCAATAGGCCTCTATTGGCTCCTGCTTTCATCTTCCAGAACTTTTGCAGCAAACAAGCCAGGGGACGCTGAGTTTGTTAAAACAGTAAAACATTTACTTGCCAGTTTACAGTTATTACAATTAAGTATGCAGGATAGGGCTCAACAGGTTACAGTCTTTCTCACAGGACCGGGCACAATTTCAGCCCTTATTCTCGGTATGGGTAGAGCATCCCTCTTGCTAACTCCTCTAGCACCAGGAATTCTTCTCCACCACAAGCCGTGTACCTGGATTCCATCACCTCCTGCCTCTGAGAGTTTGAGTCCATCTTTCCCTGCAGCTCCACAGGCTTAGTGCACCCAAGGGGCCAAAATCTATCTCGAGGTTCCCAGGCCAACAGATGGATTCGCACAAAAGGGTTCTATGGCAATATGCAGCAAAGATGTGTGCTGGCACCATCCACAGATACTCCCTTTAATGCATGGGATAAGCAGTGAACCAGGGCTTTGCAGGAACACAGGCGCATATAAAATAGCATGAACAGCACAGCAGGAAAGAGTAGAGGAAAAATCGCACTCACTGTCCTTTAAAACATTTCTTCTTTATTGGAAAATTAAAACGTAGGGTTTGCAGGGGTGAATGGAATGAATGCAGGACGACAGTCGTTACTCACCAACTGCTGCTTCAACAGGTCCTAGTGTAATCCACTGCAGGGCCACCATCAGGGCATTACAGCCATCACTACTGTATGGGGCCCGATGAGCTGAAGCAAAAAGGGGGGCCCGCACACGCTGGCAGCCCGGTCTGGGCGGGCCCCCCTCTCTTTGCTAATGCTCATCGGGCCCCTGGGATATTTTGTTTAAAGCTGCCGCAGACCAGATACATAACAACACTGTGGTGATTTAAAGTTACACCTACAGCGTTGTTAATGTATCCGGCAGAGAGAAATGGGCACTATACCTTTAATTTGCGGGCCCTGGTGCATCATGGTCCCGACGTCACGTTACACACTGAGCACTTTCTCATTCTGGAGGAGTGTGGCGTGTGTTGTCGTCGGGCGGGCTGAGGCAGAGAGCAGGAGGAGTGAGGAGACTGCATCCAGTGAGAAGAGGCTTCGGGTGGCTGCATCTGCTGGCGGTAATTCAGGTCTCTCCTCCTCCCCCTGTCTGGCAGTTGTGCAGCTCTGTGCTCTTAGTCATAGAGAACTGTCACTCCAGTCCTGTTGGACACAGTGGGGGCAGAATGCTGGACACAGTGGGGGCAGAAAGCTGGACACAGTGGGGGCAGAAAGCTGGACACAGTGGGGGCAGAAAGCTGGACACAGTGGGGGCAGAAAGCTGGACACAGTGGGGGCAGAAAGCTGGACACAGTGGGGGCAGAAAGCTGGACACAGTGGGGGCAGAAAGCTGGACACAGTGGGGGCAGAATGCTGGACACAGTGGGGGCAGAATGCTGGACAGAGTGGGGGCAGAATGCTGGACAGAGTGGGGGCAAAAAGCTAGACACAGTGGGGGCAGAAAGCTGGACACAGTGGGGGCAGAATGCTGGACAGAGTGGGGGCAGAATGCTGGACAGAGTGGGGGCAGAATGCTGGACAGAGTGGGGGCAGAATGCTGGACAGAGTGGGGGCAGAAAGCTGGACACAGTGGGGGCAGAAAGCTGGACACAGTGGGGGCAGAAAGCTGGACACAGTGGGGGCAGAATGCTTGACACAGTGGGGGCAGAAAGCTGGACACAGTGGGGGCAGAAAGTTGGACACAGTGGGGGCAGAATGTTGGACACAGTGGGGGCAGAATGTTGGACACAGTGGGGGCAGAAAGCTGGACACAGTGGGGGCAGAAAGCTGGACACAGTGGGGGCAGAATGCTGGACACAGTGGGGGCAGAAAGATGGACACAGGGAGGGCAGAATGCTGGACACAGGGAGGGCAGAATGCTGGACACAGTGGGGGCAGAATGTTGGACACAGTGGGGGCAGAAAGCTGGACACAGTGGGGGCAGAAAACTGGACACAGTGGGGGCAGAAAGCTGGACACAGTGGGGGCAGAAAGCTGGACACAGTGGGGGCAGAATGCTGGACACAGTGGGGGCAGAATGCTGGACACAGTGGGGGCAGAATGCTGGACACAGTGGGGGCAGAATGCTGGACAGAGTGGGGGCAGAATGCTGGACACAGGGGCAGACTGTGAGACCCGGGGGCAGAATGCTGGACATGGGGGCATGGTTGGAGACATAGGGGGCAGAATGGAGACATGGGGCATGATTGGAGACAAGTGGCAGGATTTCAGACATGGGGGCATGGTTGGAGACATAGGGGGCAGAATGGAGACATGGGGCATGATTGGAGACACTGGGGGCAGAATTGGAGACAGATCGTGCAGGATCATGGGGCAGGATGGATACGATGGAGACAGATGGGGCAGGATGGAGAGATCACATGGGGCGATCATATGGGGCAGGATGGGGAGATCATATGGGACAGAATGGATACTCATGAGGGCAGGATGGGAGAACATATGGCTGACGCCAGGAATGAGACACACGGTGGCCAGGATGGGGAATATTATTACCATAGGGGCTAATTTAGGGATATTATTACTGCAGTGATGTATTTATTTTGTTTTTTAAAGACACGGTTTTAGATGGGGGGGGAGTGGTCCTGTTACTGTGTAGAGTGACACTATGTCGCCTCTTTTTCTTCATGTGGTGTAATGTAGAAGTTGGGAAAAATTAAGTAATGTATTCTACAAGCAGAGCTCGAGATAACTGTGTTATTTCCTGCAGAGACGAGTCCTGGCTGGATGAAGTGATGGCGGTCTGGGCTGGATGAAAGATGAAGGACTTCACCTAGAGACGTCACTTGTGAGTCAGTGTGTTACCTATACACTGACACTATACACTGTATACAGAGCTCCTGTGTATAATTTCACTAGTGATCACTGTATTATCTGTACACAGACACTGCATACTAAGTACAGATTTCCTGTGTATAATGGCACTTATGGTGATAGTATGGTGCTTTTTTTTTAATTACTGATCAGAATTGTAGTATTCAGTCACTATGTGGTGGTAATATGTGGTCTGGACATGGTGTTGCGATATTTGTTCCTTGTATGTGATATTATTCGATCACTGTGGTGGTAATATGTCATCTGGTCATGGTGTAGCGGTATTTGTTCCTTGTATGTGATATTATTGGTCATTCTAAAAATTGAAAAATAAATAAAAATATACCTAAATTGTATTGCATATTTTAACAAATATTTAATAGGTTACAGTAGAGTAAGGCCCGGCCAAAAGTGTCTACCGTGTTATGGTGGCGGCTTAAAAAATCTTTTGGCCAAAACAAAAGCTGCCGGCTATATGTGTTATCTGGTGATGGGAACTGTCAATGTGTGATAGGTGAGAAGTGGAGTTTTTCCAAGAGAGAGCGGTGGGACTGTGGACAGTTCGAGGGGTGGAGCATAGAGGTGGGGCTGGGGTGGAGCCTGGGCGGAGTCTCAAGGGGGCCTCGAAAATTTTGCCAGTATGGGGCCCCGAAATTTCTAGTGGCAGCCCTGATCCACTGCCCCGAGTAACAGGCTCAGGTTGTCCCTAGCAGCCTATAATTATCACTGCTATCACTTCACCACACTTTCCCTAACTGAACTTGGCACTAATTCTCAGTTTCACCGCCCCAATCTGGATGGCTGTTACAGTTAACCCTGTCTATGTTAAACTGCAGCTCCAGGGGTTTTACGTTCAGATAACATACATTACTATAAAATACATTTAACCACTTGGGGTGTCGGAGAGTAAAACATCATCTTCATATCTCCTACATATCAGGGTAATATTCACCTTGATAACTTTGTATGGCCCCAGATTGATGGTATAGATATCCAAATGGCTGCTGGCAGGAAAAAGTTTCCTTACTCTTGATCTAATGTGTAAAACCATCTTAAAACCTTGGAGGATCTTTTAAAACTGAGGAACCATTTAAGCTCTTTGGCCACTATTACAATGTAGCATTGTGTGAAATTAGATTGCAGCCGATTATATATTTTGATAAATCAGATTTTGCACAGTAACATTGAGAATATTTACTGTTTTCTTTTATATATAGTTTGCATTATTGCTCGTGCACAGAGGCTGATACAGATAAGCATCGCCTAGACTGGATGTTAGTGTGGCTTGTCCTACTTATGGCTCTCTATAAAAATAGTCATGATATTAAAGCTCGGTATGATATAAATATCTCCTCTTTTCTAGAATGGGTACCATGCATTTTTTCACAGCTGTGAAAAACGAATGACCTTTAAATCTAATGCAACTGGGAAATGTAATGCATCTGAGAAATCTCACTATGTACTGTAAATGGCAACCGAGACTGGAAGATGGGCATAATAAATGGAATTTTCTGCATATGATTTCAAGTGCAGAACATAAAGCCAGAATGATGAAAGTGACTGTTATTCAAGGATGCCAAGCTGCGTTTGTTAAAGCTGCCTTACAGCGGCTTGCAAAAGTATTCACCCCCTTAGCTTTTACTCATTTTGCTACATTACAACCTGTGCTTAAATATTTTTGTAATCCGATTTTCGTGTGATGCACTAAATAGTCTAAGTTGGAGAAGTGAGAAAAATATAGGTATAAATTAAATCTATGGGATCAAATAACTGAAAGTTGGCATGTGCATGTGTATTCACCCCTTTTGCTATGAAGACTCAAAAAATTTCTGGTGCAAGCAATTCCCTTCATAAGTCATATGCTTATTGAAAAGAAGACCACCTGTGTGCAATCTAGGTGTCACATGTCTGTCAGTATATACACACCTTTTCTGAAAGGCCACAGAGGCTGCAAGACCATTAGGCAAGAAGCACCACTGACCAAACAACACCATGAAGACCAATGAGATCTCCAAACAAGTCAGGGGCAAAGTTGCTGAGAAGTACAAGTCTGGGTTGGGTTATAAAAAAAAAATATCCCAATCTCTGATGAATCCCTGGAGCACTATTAAATCCATTATCATCAAATGGAAAGAACATGGTACCAGAACAAACCTGCCAAGAGAGGACCGCCCACCAAAACTCTCAGCCAGGGCAAGTAGGGCTTTAATCAGAGAGACCGCACAGAGACCAAAGGTAACCCTGAAGGAGCTGCAGAGTTCCCTAGCAGAGACTGGAGTATCTGTCCATATAACCACAACAAGCCATACACTCGATAGAGGTGGCCTTTATGGAAGAGTGGGCAGAAAAAAAGCTTTAATTGCACAGAAAAATGGTAACGCTAGTTTTGAGTTTTCCAAAAGACACGTGGGAGACTCCCTAACTGTATGGAGGAAGGTGCTGTCGTTAGATGAGACGAAAATTTAACTTTTTGGTAAACGCTATGTCTGGCGCCAAACCAACACAGCTCATCACCAAAAGAACACCATCCCTACTGTGAAACATGGTAGTGACAGCATCATACTCTGGGGAAGTTTTCCGGCAGCATGGACAGGGAAAATGGTCCGAGTCGGGGGAACATCAATGGTGCGAAATACAGGAATATTCTTGAGATGGAGGTTCAACTTCCAACACGAAAATTACATAAAGCATACTGCTAAAGCAACTCTCGAGTGGTTTAAGGGGAAATGTGCAATGTTTTGGGGTAGCATAGTCAAAGCCCAGACCTTAAGGTACCTTCACACTGAACGATATCGCTAGCGATCCGTGACGTTGCAGCATCCTGGCTAGCGATATCGTTCAGTTTGACACGCAGCAGCGATCAGGATCCTGCTGTGATGTCGTTGGTCGCTGCAGAAAGTCCAGAACTTTATTTCGTCGCTGGACTCCCTGCAGACATCGCTGAATCGGCGTGTGTGACGCCGATTCAGCGATGTCTTCACTGGTAACCAGGGTAAACATCAGGTTACTAAGCGCAGGGCCGCGCTTAGTAACCCGATGTTTACCCTAGTTACCAGCGTAAAAGTAAAAAAAAAAAAACACTACATACTTACCTTCCGCTGTCTGTCCCCGGCGCTGTGCTTCTCTGCACTGGCTGTGAGCGCCGGCCAGCCGGAAAGCACAGCGGTGACGTCACCGCTCTGCTTTCCGGCCGCTGTGCTCACAGTCAGTGCAGGAAAGCACAGCGCCGAGAACAGACAGCGGAAGGTAAGTATGTAGTGTTTGTTTTTTTTACTTTTACGATGGTAACCATGGTAAACATTGGGTTACTAAGCGCGGCCCTGCGCTTAGTAACCCGATGTTTACCCTGGTTACCTGCATCGTTGGTCGCTGGAGAGCTGTCTGTGTGACAGCTCTTCAGCGACCAAACAGCGACGCTGCAGCGATCGACATCATTGTCGGTATCGCTGCAGCGTCGCTGAGTGTGAAGGTACCTTTAATCCAATAGATAATCTGTGGTCAGACTTGAAGATTGCTGTTTGTCACGATTCACACCGTGACCGTCACAGACGGCTATCACATGTGCAGGGGGGCTTGTCTTAGTTCTCCCTCCACTCCACAATGTGATGAAAAAACACCCACAAGGCTATTGACCTCTTGTTTACAGCAGGGGCTTATTTTAGGTATCCCACTGCTCTTCAATATACCACGAACTGCAGGGATTTATGTATATCCCACTTACAGTTCCACTTGAAACTTGCAGCTCTCTGGCGCCCCCCTTTCTCTCAGGTCAGATTAGGTACTGCACCTAGGGGAATTAGTCGCCAGAAAGGCTGCCTGCTATGTACTGGCTATTGGGCACGCTGCAGCGACGCGATAAACTACTCCCGCTCAGGCAGGAACAATAATTATCAACGCTGCAGTTGCTACAGCAACACCCAAAGGCCTGCACACGGTATTGCTGCCACCAGCTTTGATTAAACGGGTCCGAAGCTAACCCAAAACAGTAGCGTAACTCCCTTCAGAAGACTTAGGGTACGTTTTCGAACAGGAAGAACGAATCTAGTATTAAATATTATACTCCGTCAAAGGTTTCAGGCAGTATTTATAAAAAGTCATATAAAGATGTTACAATATGAGACAATTGAAAATATGTACAAGGTAATTATAAAAAAAATAACAGGGGTTAAATGAGAAATAACACTTACCCTACATGTGTTCAGAGCATTGCAGGCAACCAGGCTAGTGGAGTTTCCATCTGTCCCAGTGCATTAGGACTTCTGGTTAGGAACAGCTCTTCAAGTCAGACTCACATAGGCTCCAGCAGACAGACTCCCTGCTGGGGTCTGGCAAAACACTTATAGCTCAACCTGGTGACATCACTAAAAGGGGTTGGTTTACCCAGTCCGTCCTACCTCTTCAGTCTTACTAGATTTAACACAAGTTTGTCTAATGCCTGTATCTCCGCTACAGAACATGTCATAGTCATAACAAACCCAGCATTCATCTCGTATTAACATTGGCATTCTAATGAGATCAAATATGTCCTATTTGTGATGCATAATTACAGAGAAATCCCTACTTTTTTCCTGATGGAGTTAGAAGCTCATGTTTAGTGTGACTGACAGAACGGCCGACGAACGTTAACCATATGTATTTTCCTTTTTCTAGCCTACATCGTTGGCCCAATATCTTACAATAATGGAACAAAGGACTTCCATGGATTTTGGAGCCATTTATACCAGTTTCAGCTAGTGCAGTTGGAAGGGGTACGAGTAACTTGGTTCGAGCCTGGAATTTATGGCCCAGGCAATAAAACCCTCTTCTACCATACATTCCAACACAAAGAGACACAGAGAGCCAGAGAGAGAAGGGGGGTTTTAGCCCCCAGCGTGGGCTGGAGGACAAAGCTACAACATCATATTATATTTCATACAATATCGTGACATTCTTCAACAGAGGAAACCATCTAACTTGAAGGAGCTGGAGCAGTTTTGCCTTGAGGAATGGGCCAAAATCCCAGTGGCAAAATGTGGAAAGCTCATAGAGACTTATCCTAAGCGACTTGCAGCTGTAATTGCCACAAAGGAGGCTCTACAAAGTACTGACTTTACGGGGTGAATAGTTATGCACACTGAAGTTCCTGTATTTTGTCCTATTTGTTGTTTACTTCACTATAAAAAGAAAACCTAATGTTCACACTTGTAGGCGTGTTCTTTACATGAACTGATGTAAACCATAATAAAAACAGTGAAATTCCAGGTTGTGAGGTAGCAAAATATGAAAAATGCCAAGGGGGTGAATACTTTTGCAAGCCACTGTAAATGTTCTGTTCTTTATATGTACCGATGTTATAAATTCTGACTGTGGTCTTAGGGGCCCAGTACACAATACATAGTGTGCTCCCCATACACAGGAACACTCGCCTCGACTGTGCTCTCCTGTGTCCTCTATGATGACAGCTGCTGGCGGCAGATTATTTCCTAGACAACAAAAGGATTGGCCATCAGGGATCCGAAATGCCGCATCCTTCTGTCTCCCAACATCATCGGTCAGGGAAGAGTCGGGAGGCCTCCACGCACATTTTACTGTAGGTTGACTGCACTGATATCAACAGGAACAGCCAATGTTGAAGGGGTATTCCCATCTCCAAGATCCTATCCCAATATGTAGTAGGTTTAATAAGAGTAGTAGCAAATACCTCCAATTAGAAATGTAGTATAGTTCTTGTGATTTGCTATGACGCTTACCCCATGTGCAGGGCATTGCGGTAGCTTAGGTATCCATGGTTACAACTACTCATATAGTGACAGTCAGTTATTTAGTTGCTAATGGTCGTAACCATGGATACTTAAGCTTCCGTAATGCCCTGCATATGGGGGAAGTGACATCAGAAGAACTATACTACATTTCTAATAAGAATTATTTGCTAATATTATTATTATTATTACACCTACTACATATTATTATAGTATCTTGGAGTTGGGATTACCCCTTTAATCTTATCTTTATGGCAGTCTTCATTCTTCAGTGAAGTGGAGTAACTTGAAGATCATGGGCCCCAATACCAAATCTCATCCGGGTCCCCACCTGTCACAGGTCTTTGATAGTATTTTTCTTCTCATATGGTCCTCGTGCCACGGCATTCCCTACACCCTCTATAGTTACACTCCTGCTTAAGGTGCAGTCATGCTGTAAATTTCAATTCAGTCTTAGTCTTATTTATTTCTTTTAAATCCTCATGATTCCAGGGATATGGATTTTTTTTATATAGTGCCACTTTTTATGATCTTAACCAATGGGGCGTTGCTCAGAGAGTAATTTTTCAGAACAGCCTACAGACATGCTCTCATAGAATCCTGTGAGCCACGTAAAGACCCTAAAGATCAGCACTAAATAAAAAAGGCCCATATCTCTGGAACCATATGGAGGATATATAAAGAAACAAAGAGCAAAATCCTCAGAGGAGGAGTTCAAAGTCAGTGCGTTAGGAAATCTGCTGAGGGCAACTTCTCCTCAGTGTACAATGCAGTGTGTCCTTCCCATGGCAAGCAGAGCATTCAATGCTACTGCATTAGGGCGCAGTCAGAGGGCCGTATACATTGGAGGGACATCGGAGCGCAGTGCGGGGCATGGCCATGGCTCTACCGACCTGAGCTTGACAGCTGAATAGAATTACATGAACGCTCGTGTAGGAAGAGCCACCGGCCAGTCCGCGCCCTGCGTTCCAATCTCTGTCCGTTTTATACGGCTGTCTGACTGTGCTCTGATTATTATGAAAACAGATAAAAATAGAATTATTCACCCGCCGATCTCCCTCTGCTCCTCCATGCCACCGCATACGTCCCTCGCTGGTCTTCCTGGTCACTCTTTCGCTGGGAACAATTCATGGCCAGTAACTGGCTGCAGCGGTTACGCAACATCTCTCTCGGGAGAGTAAGCAAGGAGACTGGGACCAGTAACCGGAAGAAAGCAGCAGAACATTGGTAGTTTGGGGGTTTTACACCAAGCTAGGTGTGCTTTTAAAATTAATTAAAAAAAAAAGAGGTACTGTAGCTAACACCTTTAAGACTAAGGTAACACAACTGCTTTGACTATAAGACATTTCCCAGCCAAAGATCTTAGTATGACAATGTTACATTATAATTAGGGATAAGTGGACCCGGGGAAGTTCGGGTTCTGGTACCCGACCCAAACTTTAGTCCAAAGTTTGGTTCAGGTACCAGAACTTGAAGCAGAACTGAACCCCATTAAAAACAATAGAGACCCAAACTTTGGATCTAGGAAAAAAAAATCTCTCTCTCCCGGAACTCTGAGCATTAAAACGGATTTCTGGGAGAAGTTCGGAGTTTAGCACCATACACTGAGTGTTCAATACCAACCTTCGGGTTTATTCATCTCTAATAATATAACTAAAGTGAATTTGCCCCGATTTCGACTCTGAGGCACTAGCGGACACAGACTGTTCTTGTACTATGCAAGAACAATTTATGGGCCCTTTGTAGTCCAATAACTCATTATAATGCACAATTCCACCTGTGTTAGAGGTAGAAATGGGCCCCTTACCTCTTGGGCCCCTGTGTGGCTTAACAGGTTGCACCAATGATATGTAATCTGCAGATTTGGATGACTTGTGACACAGCTGCGATAATTTGTGGGTCGCTTTTTTATTTTTGCTGCTAGTAAATGGGGTTTTATAAAACCCAAATCACATGTATAGATTAAAAACAAATCAGTAATGATTTTTTTTTAGCTTGCAGAGCACCCCACCTATCATATATTTACTGTATGAATATCCTAGAGTACGCTATAAATGTCATGGTCACCATATCTATTTATTATTCATTAGATTTATATTGAGAGCTATGTTTCTTGTTCAGTATAAAATTAATATCAATCTTGCACATTCATTACCAGAAATTACAAAAAATATAAAGCTTGGCTAATGTAAAGTGCCATGGAATAAATGGTGCTATAAAAATGTATAATAATATTAATACTTTATATTCACTTGATCGAAATCAACTCATACAGTGACTAAGAATAGCCAGTAGGTGGAGACTGTGTGCTGTAGAACAATGTACAAGGGAAATCATGAGGATCTTCAAGGACCTCTGTAGGGGTGAAAACTGATGCCAGGATAGTGGACATTCTCATAAATACTATTAAATGATGTGGAGAAATTCAAAGTGTTCCTGTGATCACATAAGAGATAATCAGAAGCATGATTACTGTAAATGATTCCATCAAGGAAGTGGTCCTTATGAAAAGGGACTATAACAGGCCTCAATATTTATTAGAATGATGGTTTTATATGTTGGAATCTTAGGCATGTCTTAGGCCCTGTTCACATCACATTTGTGCCCTATTTTTATCAAATACGTCATGAAATCTCTTTATAGAGATGTCGCTACGGCTTTATTGTCAGACAGAGGCTTTTAGTTGGAATATGTTAGTAAACTGTGGAAAAAAACGAGGGAATAGAATATCATGGTAGACTATGCAATGATGTACTATGCCAGATGTATGGCATCCTTCACAGGCATGAGCTTTTCATGTTACTATTACCCCTTAAACTGATGCCATGATAGCCTATAGGAGGAAAATGCATGAAAACGATGCCTAAGGATATGATCACACTGAGTCTTTTTCAAAAAAATTTTGGAGCATATCCTTTTCAAAATCCTCCACCAAAAACTGATTCTAAAACTCTTTGAAAATTCTTCCAATTCATTTTTTAGGGGAAATCTACTTTGATTTTCATATGAGGAGTTTTTGAGAATTTGTTTTGTCCAAAGAGTTTTTGAAAAATGCCTGGTAGAAAAAATAAAGTATATTACTTCTTTGAAAAGGATCCTGAAGTAAACCTCTCCAAACAGGGCATTGCTGCAAAGAAAGCTTCAGGAGAAAAAAAAAGTCTTCAAAACCTCTTCAGGAAAAAGAAAAACTGTTCCAAAAACTCCTCAAAAAAGGAGCGTTCCCCCAAAACGGTTTCTGCTTGAAAAACTTGTTTTTTTTTAACGCCTTAAAACATTCAGGCTGAACATAGCCTAAAATTATAACAGGTGTCCAGATGTTGCTCCACCGACTTTATACCAGGATTGGGCAAAATGGTCGGTACTCTTGTAAGACAATGGAAGAATGATCCGCACTCCCTGAAGAACATATAGTAAATGCTGTTATTTTTCTGGATTTCTCAACTGCTGCATTGATTTATAAGTGTGCTGTAAAACTATTGCTGGCTGCAGGACTTTTAGGTAACAGAAGGTTAGCAACTAGTGGGAAGTTCATGATGGACTTCAGCGTTACATGGGGCTGTTTAGGCCTCGTACACCAAAGTGCCAGTAGTTGTAACACAAGTGAACACCAGGCATACAGAAAACAAGTTCCACTAACCAGCAATTCTACAAGAACGTGGCAGAAGTTTATTCTGGAAGTGAGTACAGCTTAGTGGGAAGCTGGGAGAGGCCCAAACAAGATTCCAGGTGGGGACCAGGGTGATGCAGAACCATTAATAGTCCTGAGAATGCTGTGGGTCAGAGAAGGTCGTCTGTATGCACACAGTGGTGAACTACAAGTGCCAACCTAGTGTGAAAGATTTCGAGAAGGAATTCTAATTCTTGCCTCATTGGAGCATCTGGAAAAGTAGCCGCTATAGCTGATGTGCAGAAAGTAGTACAGAAGGATTTTGCTAAAATCTATATACATAATTGTCTAAGGGGTACTTCTGTCTGTCTGTCCTTCTGTCACGGTTATTCGTTCGCTGATTTGTCTCGGCAGCTGCCTGTCATGGCTGCCGCGACCAATCAGCGACGGCCACAGTCCGATTAGTCCCTCCCCTGCTCTCCTGCACTCACTGCCCGGTGCCCGCTCCATAATCCCCTCCGCTCACCGCTCACACAGGGTTAATGGCAGCGGTAACGGCCCGTGGTGTAACGCACTCCGTTACCGCTGCTATTAACCCTGTGTGTCCCCAACTATTTACTATTGATGCTGCCAATGCGGCATCAATAGTAAAAATAGGTCATGTTAAAAATAATTAAAAAAAACAAAAAATCTGCTATACTCACCCTCCGCTGCCTTTCTCGCTCCTCGCCATGCTCCCGGGATCGCTCCATTGCAAGCGGCAGCTTCCGCTCCCGTTCCAGGGCTGGTGTGCGACAAGGACCTGCCGTGACGTCACGGTCGGTCATGTGACCGCGACGTCATCATAGGTCCTGCTCACACCAGCCCTGGGACGGGACTGCAAGCTGCCGCTTTCAATGGAGCGGTCCGGGGAGCGTGGCGAGGAGTGAGAAAGGCGGCGGACGGTAAGTATAGCAGGACTTCAATGGGCTATAGGTGAGTATATATATATATATATTATTTTTAAGTCTCTATACTGCGTGGCTCTGTGCTGGGCAATATACTACGTGACTGGGCAATATACTATGTGGCTCTGCTATATACTACGTGACTGGGCAATATACAGTACTACGTGGGCTGTGCTATATACTATGTGGCTGGACAATACGTGACTGGGCAATATACTACATCGCTGGGCAATATACTATGTGGCTGGGAAATATACTACGAGACTGGGCAATATACTACATGGTTGGGCAATATACTACGTGGCTGGGCAATATACTATGTGGCTGGGCAATATACTACGTGGACATGCATATTCTAGAATACCCGATGCGTTAGAATCGGGCCACCATCTAGTAGAATTATATTACTGTGAGATCGTATTGGAAAAGAAGTGCAAACTACTGCCATGTGTCTGTATCCAATAGCTGTATGAAAACTGTCAAGTCAAGTGTGAATACAAATCAGTCTGGTGTCAGCCATCTGTTATATTCTTTCAAGTTCATCTACCTCAGTAAAAGTTGTTCTGCTCTTAAAGGGGTTGTGCACTGCTAGGACATGGCGACACATACTGAATAATTGTTAACCACTAAAGTATAACACTAATGTACAGTAGTTTTTTTATCGCCTCAATTGCATTGATCTGCAAAATCATATGTCCATGTCATTTTTACTGGACAATAAATTACATAAAAACAAAATAAAAAAAAAGTGGCGGAATTTATTTTTTAAAATAAAATTACCCCTCCTGAATTTTTTCCTGCTTTTCACTGCAATATAAGAAAAAATAAATGGCGTCATTCAAAACTACAACTCGTCCTGCAAAAGAAGAGTCCTTATACAGTGGCCTGTGAGAGTAGTCACCCCCGTGATGCTTTACCTATTTTGTTACATTACAACCTGTATTTAAATATTTTTGTAATCCAATTTGTGTGTGATGCATCAGCACTAGTGTTGAGCATTCCGATACCGCAAGTATCGGGTATCGGCCGATACTTGCGGTATCGGAATTCCGATACCGAGATCCGATACTTTTGTGGTATCGGGTATCGGTATCGGATCAATAGGGATGTGTAAAATAAAGAATTAAAATAAAAAATATTGATATGCTCACCTCTCCGGCGGCCCCTGGACATCACGCTGGTAACCGGCCGGCTTCTTTGTTTAAAATGAGCGCCTTCAGGACCTGCGAATGACGTCGCGGCTTCTGATTGGTCGCGTGCCGCCCATGTGACCGGCACGCGACCAATCAGAAGCCGCGACGTCATTCTCATTCACAAAACTCCTAATTCTAGGAATTAAGGACCTGCGAATGACGTCGCGGCTTCTGATTGGTCGCGTGCCGGTCACATGGGCGGCACGCGACCAATCAGAAGCCGCGACGTCATTCGCAGGTCCTGAAGGCGCTCATTTTAAACAAAGAAGCCGGCCGGTTACCAGCGTGATGTCCAGGGGCCGCCGGAGAGGTGAGCATATCAATATTTTTTATTTTAATTCTTTATTTTACACATCCCTATGGATCCCAGGGCCTGAAGGAGAGTTTCCTCTCCTTCAGACCCTGGGAACCATGAGAATACCTTCCGATACTTGATGTCCCATTGACTTGTATTGGTATCAGATATCGGTATCGGCGATATCCGATATTTTTCGGGTATCGTCCGATACTATCCGATACCGATACATTCAAGTATCGGACGGTATCGCTCAACACTAATCAGCACTAAATAGTCTAAGTTGGAGAAGTGAGAAAAATATGGATTTTTGTGTTACGCACCGAAAAATCCTTTTCTCAGAGACGCTTATTGGGGACACAGGACTGTGGGTGTATTCTACTGCCGCCAGGAGGCTGACACTAAGTAAACATAAAAAAGTTAGCTCCTCCTCCGCCGTAAACACCTTGACACTGGCCTCAGGCAATCTAGTTTGGTGCAGAAAAGCAGTAGGAGAACAACAAAAAAATAAATTAGCTTTAACATGTTAGAAACAAAAACACCAAATAATAAAGAAGAAGCCATTTGGCTAATAGGGTGGGTGCTGTGTCCCCCAATGAGCATCTCGGAGAAAAGGATTTTATGGAGAGTAACACAAAAATCCATATTTCTCCTTCGTCTCATTGGGGGACACAGGACTGCAGGACGTCCTAAAGCAGTCCCTGGGTGGGAAACAGACTCCACGGTATAATCCCTGAGCACCTATTGCCTATAGCCGTGCTACCGCTGTCTGGAAAATCCTCCTACACCGACTTGCATCCACTGAAGCCTGAGTATGGATATTATAGTGTTTAGAGAAAGTGTGTAGACTGAACCAGGTCGCCGCTTTGCAATCCTGTTCCACTGATGCCTAAGAGCCCAGGAAGCGCCCACTGCCCAAGTGGAGTGTGCCCTGATCCCAGCCGGAACGATTGTGCCTCTGATGTGGTAGGACTCCTGGATAGTCAACCGTATCCACCTGGTTATGGTCGATTTTGAGACCGCAAGTCCCTTCATGCGACCCTCAGGAAGGATGAACAGTGTGTCTGTCATGCTGAAAGGATGCCGTCCGAGACACATATCTCCTGAGAGCTATCACTAGATCTAGCGTATGGAGAGCCCTTTCCACACTGTACATTGGCGCCGGACAAAACAAAGGCAAGACAGTGTCCTCGTTCATGTGGAACGAGGAAACAACCTTGGGCTAAAAATGGGGTGCTAGCCTAAGCACCACCTTATCCTGATGAAAAGGCAAAAAGCAGAGCTCGACAGGATAGTGCCACCAGCTCCGAGACCCACCTGATGGATGTTATGTCCCTTAGAAATACTACCTTCCAGGAAAGGTATGTCAAGGAAATGTCCTGAAGAGGCTCGAATGGAGATTCCTGCAGGACCCCTAGGACCAGCTTAAGGTCCCAAGTGTCCAGGGGGGCCTTGTAAGGCGGTACCATGTGAGCAGCGCCTTGTATGAAGGTCTTCACCTGTAAATTGGTAGCGGTCCTGCCCTGAAAAAGGACAGAGAAAGACGATACATGGGGCTGTTTAGGCCTCGTACACCAAAGTGCCAGTAGTTGTAACACAAGTGAACACCAGGCATACAGAAAACAAGTTCCACTAACCAGCAATTCTACAAGAACGTGGCAGAAGTTTATTCTGGAAGTGAGTACAGCTTAGTGGGAAGCTGGGAGAGGCCCAAACAAGATTCCAGGTGGGGACCAGGGTGATGCAGAACCATTAATAGTCCTGAGAATGCTGTGGGTCAGAGAAGGTCGTCTGTATGCACACAGTGGTGAACTACAAGTGCCAACCTAGTGTGAAAGATTTCGAGAAGGAATTCTAATTCTTGCCTCATTGGAGCATCTGGAAAAGTAGCCGCTTTTTTGCGCAAACGGAACTGCCCCTATCGCTGCCACCATCCTTCCCAAGACTCTCATGCAAAAGCGGATGGTATGAGGGACCCGCACTTCCTGCCGGAGTGTTAGGA
Source organism: Ranitomeya imitator (assembly GCF_032444005.1). NCBI lineage: Eukaryota > Metazoa > Chordata > Amphibia > Anura > Dendrobatidae > Ranitomeya > Ranitomeya imitator. Next base: position 482,652,392 of record NC_091283.1, on the reverse strand, counting down.
CCTTGTCCCAGGGGAGTATTGTGAGCCCTCGGGAAGTGTTGAAGATCTTCCCCAGAAACTTCTTGTCCGGAATGGGGATGATAACTCCGCTGAGCCGAAGAGACTCGACAGCCTTGAATAAGGCCCATGCCCTGAATTCTGAAGTGGGAAAACGAGACCGAAAAAATCAACTCGGGGGGCAGATGATAAATTCTATCTTGTGCCGTGAGGATACCAGCTCTCTTACCCATCTGTCGTGATGAAGGTGAGCCAGACTTGGCGAAACCAGAGTAGGCGGTCCCCACCTTGCTGGCGACGACCGAAGACTGCCTCCAGTCATTTGGATGAGAATCTGGAGGACCTAGATCCTCTAGATCTTGGCCGGTGGGACCGCATCCTTCCCAACGGGTTGGTTCTGTCTGAGATCTGACGATCCCTGTTCTGATTAGGCCGACCTGAACTGACGGAATCGGCCGCTGTGGTCAACCCCAGGTTTTGAAAGGACCAAAACTGTGCCTCAAAACGTTGGCGAAATGGCTGTTGATTCCTTTGCTGCAGGAGGAAGTTGCTCTTCCCCCCTGTGGCGTCAGAAATTGGTTTATCTAATCTTTCACCGAATATCGGCCACTCTGAGAGGGCAAAGAAGTAAGGGACTTCTATGAGGTTGAGTTTGCCCGCCATGTCCTCAACCATAGAGCCCTCCTAATGAAGATTATGTTTGCGGCAGCCAGTGCTTCGCAGTTTGCCGCATCCAAAGATGCTTTAATCAAAAAGTCTCCTGCTAGAGCGATCTGATTTGAGATTTCAGCCCCCTTGGATGGCATGTCCTCATCCATTCAATGACTCTGATCAGGATATCATGGTCTTAGCTACCCAAGTCGCAAGAGGGCTGAACTTGAAGCTTCAAACACTGAGCGAGCCAGGCTCTCAATGAGACGATCAGCTAGATCCTTAAAGGGACACTGTCACCTGAATTTGGAGGGAACAATCTTCAGCCATGGAGGCGTGGTTTTGGGGTTTTTGATTCACCCTTTCCTTACCCGCTGGCTGCATGCTGGCTTCAATATTGGATTGAAGTTCATTCTCTGTCCTCCGTAGTACATACCTGCACAAGGTAGTCCATGCATAGACTACAGGGGTCTTAACGCCATCACCGTTAAGAATAAATATCCTCTGCCCCTGATATCTGAGCTTTTTGATAGGCTTCGGGGAGCAAGGGTGTTTACTAAACTAGATCTGCGGGGTGCTTACAACCTGATTCGCATCCGTGAGGGGGATGAATGGAAGACGGCTTTTAACACCAGGGATGGGCACTATGAGTATCTTGTGATGCCCTTTGTGCTCTGTAATGCCCCAGCCGTTTTCCAAGACTTTGTAAATGATATCTTCCAGGATATGCTCTCCACCTCGGTCGTAGTCTATCTGGATGATATTCTCATCTACTCTCCAGATATTGACTCCCACCGGAGAGATGTTTGCAGAGTCTTCGATCTCTTACGAACTAACTCCCTCTACGCCAAGTTGGAGAAATGTGTGTTTGAGCAGGAGTCTTTACCTTTCCTGGGCTATATCATCTCCGCCCAAGGATTGGCTATGGATCCTGCCAAACTACAGGCTGTGATGGACTGGCAGGAACCCCATTCACTTAAAGCGGTGCAGCGCTTTATGGAGTTCATTAACTATTATCGCCATTTCATTCCTCATTTCTCAACTTTGGTAGCTCCCTTGGTAGCCCTCACCAAGAAGGGAGCAAATCCCAAATTGGGGTCTGTGGAGGTCTCCAAGGCTTTCACTTCTATTAAATCCTATTTTGCTAGCGCTCCCATTCTACATCGCCCCGATGTAGATAAGCCGTTTATAATGGAGGTGGATGCCTCTTCTGTTGGTGCTAGAGCAGTCCTCTTCCAAAAGGATGCTCAAGGTCGGAAGCATCCTTGCTTCTTCTTTTCCAAAACCTTCACACCAGCAGAGAGGAATTATTCCATCGGGGACAGGGAGTTGCTAGCAATGAAGTTAGCCTTTTCAAAGTGGAGACATCTCCTGGAAGGGGCTCGTTTTCCCTTTCAAGTATACACAGACCACAAGAATTTGGTTTATTTACAGACCGCCCAGCGGCTAAATTCTCGCCAGGCCAGATGGTCCTTGTTCTTCTCTCGGTTCCATTTCACCCTCCATTTTCTTTCCGGGGAGAAGAACATTCGTGCCGACGCTCTCTCTCTCGCTCCGTTGTATCATCATCTGAGGAGGAAGAGGAGCCTCGGCTTATTGTCCCTTCCGAGAGCCTGAGAACCGTGGCCCCGGTTTCGCTAGAGTCTGTGCCTCTGGGCAAGACTTTTGTACCATCCAGTTTGCGTCCGGAGGTTCTCTCTTGGGCTCACTCGTCTAGGGTGGGTGGACAGTTTGGAACCAAAAGGACATCTGAGCTCCTGGAGAGGACATATTGGTGGCCGCATATGGCCCGTGATGTCGCAGACTATGTTCGGGCATGTGTTTCCTGCGCCAGGAACAAGTCTCCTCGTCAACGACCAGCTGGGTTGCTTCATCCCCTGCCGGTATCAGACAGACCCTGGGAGATGGTCGGGATGGATTTTGTGGTGGGCTTACCCAAGTCTCGTAGCTGCACCATTAATTGGGTTATCACCGACCATTTTTCCAAAATGGTGCAGTTGGTGCCTCTTCCACGGCTACCTTCTGCACGGGCTCTGGCGGCGTTATTTATCAAACACATATTTCGCCTACATGGTATGCCGGACAAAATTGTCAGTGACCGGGGTCCCCAGTTTGCGTCTCGGTTCTGGAGAGAGCTTTGTCGCATACTCAGCATTGAGTTGAATCTCTCTTCAGCTTATCATCCCGAGACGAATGGGTTGGTAGAGAGGGCCAACCAGACCTTGGTCACATATCTTCGACATTTTGTCTCAGCCAGGCAGGATGACTGGGCATCCTTGCTACCGTGGGCGGAGTTTGCGCTGAATAACGCCATAGCCAACTCCACCGGACAGACCCCATTCCTCCTAAACTATGGTCAGCATCCGCGGGTACCTGTGCCTATGCCCGTGTCTTCCGCCGACTCCAGGGTGGCAGACTGGGCTGTGGAGGCGCAGCATCTCTACTGGTCACAGAAGGTGAAAAAAGTGTCAGAGAACCTCCAAAAGCAGATGAGTGGAAGCATGTGACCAAAAGAGGCAAGAAGACCATGGAGAAATCACCAACCACACAACTGAAGAACCGATATCAAATCTTTGTAGAGGATGAAGATGGCACACCTAAGGATGAAGCAATACCAGCAAGCAAAAAAGAAAAGGGCACACAGCAACAAGTGACAGCAAAAAGTACAGCCAAGAAGCAACGAAGAGTGGTGGTGGTGGGAGACTCACTACTGAGAGGCACAGAAGCAGCCATCTGCAGACCGGACATAACTGCAAGAGAAGTATGCTGCCTTCCAGGTGCGATGATCAAGGATGTGACCGATAGGATACCAAAGCTCTTCAGCTCCAAGGACGTCCACCCATTTCTTCTGATACATGTTGGCACCAATGACACGGCAAGGAAGGACCTACTGACAATCTGCAAAGACTTTGAAGAGTTGGGGAAGAAAGTAAAGGAACTGGATGCACAGGTAGTTTTTTCTTCTATCCTTCCAGTAGACGGGCATGGCACCAAGAGATGGAACAGGATCCTTGATGCAAACAACTGGCTAAGACGATGGTGCAGACAACAAGGATTCGGATTCCTGGACCACGGTGTGAATTACTTGTACGATGGACTCCTCGCCAGAGACGGACTACACCTCAACAAACCTGGGAAAGACACATTCGCCAGAAGACTCGCTACACTCATCAGGAGGGCGTTAAACTAGAAGAAGAGGGGACGGGAAGAAAAACATTAGACTTGAACAAAGAAGATCCAGGAAAACATACTCATAAGGGAGGTAAGAACATTTCTAAAACAATCCACAGCGAGGAGATTGGAACAAAACAAAATCCTCTAAACTGCATGCTCGCAAACGCCAGAAGCCTGACAAACAAGATGGAAGAACTAGAAGCAGAAATATCTACAGGTAACTTTGACATAGTGGGAATAACCGAGACATGGTTAGATGAAAGCTATGACTGGGCAGTTAACTTACAGGGTTACAGTCTGTTTAGAAAGGATCGTAAAAATCGGAGAGGAGGAGGGGTTTGTCTCTATGTAAAGTCTTGTCTAAAGTCCACTTTAAGGGAGGATATTAGCGAAGGAAATGAGGATGTCGAGTCCATATGGGTCGAAATTCATGGAGGGAAAAATGGTAACAAAATTCTCATTGGGGTCTGTTACAAACCCCCAAATATAACAGAAACCATGGAAAGTCTACTTCTAAAGCAGATAGATGAAGCTGCAACCCATAATGAGGTCCTGGTTATGGGGGACTTTAACTACCCGGATATTAACTGGGAAACAGAAACCTGTGAAACCCATAAAGGCAACAGGTTTCTGCTAATAACCAAGAAAAATTATCTTTCACAATTGGTGCAGAATCCAACCAGAGGAGCAGCACTTTTAGACCTAATACTATCTAATAGACCTGACAGAATAACAAATCTGCAGGTGGTCGGGCATCTAGGAAATAGCGACCACAATATTGTACAGTTTCACCTGTCTTTCACTAGGGGGACTTGTCAGGGAGTCACAAAAACACTGAACTTTAGGAAGGCAAAGTTTGACCAGCTTAGAGATGCCCTTAATCTGGTAGACTGGGACAATATCCTCAGAAATAAGAATACAGATAATAAATGGGAAATGTTTAAGAACATCCTAAATAGGCAGTGTAAGCGGTTTATACCTTGTGGGAATAAAAGGACTAGAAATAGGAAAAACCCAATGTGGCTAAACAAAGAAGTAAGACAGGCAATTAACAGTAAAAAGAAAGCATTTGCACTACTAAAGCAGGATGGCACCATTGAAGCTCTAAAAAACTATAGGGAGAAAAATACTTTATCTAAAAAACTAATTAAAGCTGCCAAAAAGGAAACAGAGAAGCACATTGCTAAGGAGAGTAAAACTAATCCCAAACTGTTCTTCAACTATATCAATAGTAAAAGCATAAAAACTGAAAATGTAGGCCCCTTAAAAAATAGTGAGGAAAGAATGGTTGTAGATGACGAGGAAAAAGCTAACATATTAAACACCTTCTTCTCCACGGTATTCACGGTGGAAAATGAAATGCTAGGTGAAATCCCAAGAAACAATGAAAACCCTATATTAAGGGTCACCAATCTAACCCAAGAAGAGGTGCGAAACCGGCTAAATAAGATTAAAATAGATAAATCTCCGGGTCCGGATGGCTTACACCCACGAGTACTAAGAGAACTAAGTAATGTAATAGATAAACCATTATTTCTTATTTTTAGGGACTCTATAGCGACAGGGTCTGTTCCGCAGGATTGGCGCATAGCAAATGTGGTGCCAATATTCAAAAAGGGCTCTAAAAGTGAACCTGGAAATTATAGGCCAGTAAGTCTAACCTCTATTGTTGGTAAAATATTTGAAGGGTTTCTGAGGGATGTTATTCTGGATTATCTCAATGAGAATAACTGTTTAACTCCATATCAGCATGGGTTTATGAGAAATCGCTCCTGTCAAACCAATCTAATCAGTTTTTATGAAGAGGTAAGCTATAGGCTGGACCACGGTGAGTCATTGGACGTGGTATATCTCGATTTTTCCAAAGCGTATGATACCGTGCCGCACAAGAGGTTGGTACACAAAATGAGAATGCTTGGTCTGGGGGAAATTGTGTGTAAATGGGTTAGTAACTGGCTTAGTGATAGAAAGCAGAGGGTGGTTATAAATGGTATAGTCTCTAACTGGGTCGCTGTGACCAGTGGGGTACCGCAGGGGTCAGTATTGGGACCTGTTCTCTTCAACATATTCATTAATGATCTGGTAGAAGGTTTACACAGTAAAATATCGATATTTGCAGATGATACAAAACTATGTAAAGCAGTTAATACAAGAGAAGATAGTATTCTGCTACAGATGGATCCGGATAAGTTGGAAACTTGGGCTGAAAGGTGGCAGATGAGGTTTAACAATGATAAATGTAAGGTTATACACATGGGAAGAAGGAATCAATGTCACCATTACACACTGAATGGGAAACCACTGGGTAAATCTGACAGGGAGAAGGACTTGGGGATCCTAGTTAATGATAAACTTACCTGGAGCAGCCAGTGCCAGGCAGCAGCTGCCAAGGCAAACAGGGTCATGGGGTGCATTAAAAGAGGTCTGGATACACATGATGAGAGCATTATACTGCCTCTGTACAAATCCCTAGTTAGACCGCACATGGAGTACTGTGTCCAGTTTTGGGCACCGGTGCTCAGGAAGGATATAATGGAACTAGAGAGAGTACAAAGGAGGGCAACAAAATTAATAAAGGGGATGGGAGAACTACAATACCCAGATAGATTAGCGAAATTAGGATTATTTAGTCTAGAAAAAAGACGACTGAGGGGTGATCTAATAACCATGTATAAGTATATAAGGGGACAATACAAATATCTCGCTGAGGATCTGTTTATACCAAGGAAGGTGACGGGCACAAGGGGGCATTCTTTGCGTCTGGAGGAGAGAAGGTTTTTCCACCAACATAGAAGAGGATTCTTTACTGTTAGGGCAGTGAGAATCTGGAATTGCTTGCCTGAGGAGGTGGTGATGGCGAACTCAGTCGAGGGGTTCAAGAGAGGCCTGGATGTCTTCCTGGAGCAGAACAATATTGTATCATACAATTAGGTTCTGTAGAAGGACGTAGATCTGGGGATTTATTATGATGGAATATAGGCTGAACTGGATGGACAAATGTCTTTTTTCGGCCTTACTAACTATGTTACTATGTTACTATGACATTTGGGACCGCACTCAGGATGCCATTTGGGCCTCCAAGGAGAGAATGAGGTCCTCCGTCAATGCACATCGGCGCCCCGCTCCGACCTTTGCTCCTGGGGACTTAGTGTGGCTCTCCGCCCGTAACTTCAGGCTGCGAGTTGAGTCCACTAAGTTTGCTCCTTGCTACTTGGGCCCTTTCAAGGTCCTCGAACAGGTTAACCCAGTGGTCTACCGTCTGGCCCTTCCGCCACATCTGGGTATCACCGACACCTTTCATGTGTTCCTCTTGAAGCCCGTATACATGTCCTGGTTTTCCGAGTCATCTGCTGGGACATCGGGTTCGTCTACGGACGATTATGAGGTGAATGCTATTTTGGGCTACAAGGTGGTACGTGGCAAAAATTTTTATTTGGTGGACTGGAAGGGTTATGGTCCTGAGGACAGGTCCTGGGAGCCTGCTGAGAATATTCGGGCTCCGCAGCTGATTGCTGCCTTCGAGCGTGGTGAGGTCCAAGGAGGGGGGGCCTGGGGGGGGTAATGTTGGGGGTCGAGTTCCCGCCTCTGCACAGGGGGAATCTCGAGCCATCTCCGCTTCGGTCTCCCATTCTTCTCCTGCCGCAGTGTAGCCTGCTCAGCGGAGACGTCGGTCCCAGCGTCTCACTGGATCTGATACTGTGCGAAGGGTTACTTCTGTCTCTCCAGGCTTTACTATTGTATCCTGCACTGCTCTGCAGCGAGCAGGCTTTTCTGGGACTAAGTCCTGCTTTGCACACACTGAGCATGCCCAGGGCAAGATCTCTGAGTGGAGATCTAGGGTCACATGCTCAGGTACTGCAGCAACTTCCATTGGTCCTTCTTGGAAGGTCCTGTAGGTGCTAGGACTAAGTCCTGCTTTGCACACACTGAGCATGCCCAGGGCAAGATCTCGCAGTGGAGATCTAGGGTCACATGCTCAGGTACTGCAGCAACTTCCATTGGTTCTTCTTGGAAGGTCCTGTAGGTGCTACAACTATAAAAGGTTCTCATGACCGCACGGCCATGGACTAGTATCAATTTGTGTACGAGCTCAGTGCCATTGTGGTCATGTTTATGTGTGTATTCAGGGACCCGGCTGAAATAAGCCCCTAGAATGCTGGCACCTCCGGCGAGGAGTTTGGTGTGTGTATATTCAGGGACCCGGCTGAAATAATCCCCTAGAATGCTGGCACCTCCAGCGAGGAGTTTCATGTTTGCATTTGATTGCATGACCACCATCTGCTCTACTAAGTAGCTGTATTCCTCTGTGAGCCAAACAGGGCACAGCGTTATCCTTGCTAACAGACTCTGTGAAGTAACAGAGTCTGTTTATACCATTATATTGTACCGCCATATCTAGCTGCAGGTGCTTTCCTGCACGGTGGAACCCGGGTTGCGAACGCACCAACTTCTCCTAATAAATATATATATTTGGTGCGTTCCGCCAACCCTAACAGGACTCTTCGGAATTGTAATCCAAGTTTTGCTCACTAACCTCTTCTGCCAAGGGAGAGCGAGAGACAGAACTCATGGATGCCAAGGCACAAGACGGACCCAAAGATGCTGTGTGGCTTAATTTCCCCAGCGTCTGATTAGAGAGAGAGCAGCCCCTGGAGGCCGGAGGTTCCTGTGAGATGGAAGATTCCTCCAAGACAGGCAAACCACTGTCTCTGCCCCTATCTGGGGCCTGAAGGGACTCGATTGCTCTAGATAGCGACACCATAGATTGCAACCAAGACAGGGCCCATTACGGGGGCACGACACACTGGGCTCTGTCGCAGGGGAGGGCTCCTGATCTCGCTCAGACTCGCAGGCCTCATAGAATCGATTGCTCTGGGCATGCATAAAAACAGACCGATAGGTAAAACATGAGGTATATAATACCGTGTGGGTCTTGGTCCTTCTAGACCTGGTGGGTCTGTTGAGAGAGAAAGTGAGAGCGAGGAGCTGCCAAATTGGGGGGAGTAACACTTACCCCAGTCCTGTGACCCTGGATCCTGCAGAGCAAAGTAAAAGGAACTGATCCTCTTCAAAAAATGCGCTCTCTGCTCAAAGGGGCAGAACCGTAAGCAGACGCGCTCCGGAGGCGGGACTTTCACCCGTGGCCTAGTACCAGCAAATGCCGGGGACTTCATTTTTGGTGCCTGCCTGGGGATACGGGAGCGGAGCCGATGTGAGCCCGCCAGAAGACCCACCGAAAACCGAATTTCCTCCACCGACCTGGACCTGCCAGACGATACAGGGATAGAGGTGTTCGCATGGAAGCGCCAGGAAGAGCGCTGTAGCAGGAGCCCTCCCAACCCCCTACTCCTGCAATGGATTCCAACTTCAAGTTAGAGAGGTGGCTGTGTATAGGAAGGTGCAGGCACCCTAGCTCCATCTTCCCTTCAAGGGATGAGGAGAGGGACCGTCCGCCTCCTTCCATCACAGCAGTCTTAGCATTGGTGATGCAGTGGGGGGCCGCATGGACTGCACATATGCACCTGTAGAGCCTAGGGTTTCAATACCTTAGGGTGGTCAGGGCTGAGTCCGGCATCTTGTCCCACGTTGCGGGAGAGGATACATGGAGGCGACACTCCATGTGCTCGCCCGTTGTTGGTTTGGGGAGATCGGACCCCTTCAAAATGGTCCGCCACCCCTGTCTAATCTTCATGGTAAAAAAAAAGAGATAATAAAGGTCTGGGAAAAACCAGACATGTGCCTCCTAAACACACTAAGCATGAACTGGGTTAGCCTGCAGCCAGTGTCAGGGTGTATACGGCGGAGGAGGAGCTAACTTTTTTATGTTTACTTAGTGTCAGCCTCCTGGCGGCAGTAGCATACACCCACAGTCCTGTGTCCCCCAATGAGACGAAGGAGAAATATAGACATAAGCTACATTTATGGGATGAAATAATTAAAAATTGGCATGTGCATATGTGTTCATGTTCACCCCTTTGCGATGAAGCCTCTAAAAATTTCGGGTGCAAGCAATTCTCTTCATAGGTCACATGCTTACTGAAAGGAAGTCCACCTGTGTGCAATCTAGCTGTCACGTAGTGGGCGAGTATATACACACCTTTTCTGGAAGGCCACAGAGGCTGCAACACCATTAAGAAAGATGCACCACTAACCATACAACACCATGAAGACCAGAGAGATCTCCAAACAAGTCAGGGACAATGTTTTTACAAGTCAGGGTTGGGTTATAAAAAAAAAATCCCAACCTCTGATGATCCCCTGGAGCACCATCAAATACATTATCATCAAATGGAAAAAAACATGGTACCACAACAAACATGCTAAGAGAGGGCCACTCATCAAAACTCTCAGCCCAGGCAAGCTGGACATTAATCAAAGAGGCAACATAGAGACCAAAAGTAACCATGAAGGAGCTGCAGTGTTCCCTAGAAGTGTTCCCTAGCAGACTGGAGTATCTGTCCATATAAAGACAGTAAGTCTTATACTCTATAGAGGTGGCCTTTATGGAAGAGTGGGAAGAAAAAAGCCTTTACTTACAATTTTTGTATTTAAGACTCGCTTTGAGTTTGCCAAAAGACATGTGGGAGACTTCTCAAATGTACGGAGGAAGGTGCGGTGGTCAGATGTCTTTTTTGGCCACCAAAGCAAACGCTATGTTTGGTGCCAAACGAACACAGCTCATCAAACCAAAAACATCATGCCCACAGTAAAACATGGTGGTGGCAGCATCATGCGGTGGGAGGTTTTTCATCAGTAGGGACAGGAAAAAATGGTCTGAGTAGAGGGGAAGATGGATGGTGCAAAATACAGGGATATCCTTGAGTAAAACCTGCTTAAGTTTGTCAGCGATTTGAAACTGGGGCTGAGGTACACCTTCCAACAAAACAGCGGCCCAAAGAATACTGATAAATCAACAGTTGAGTAGTTTAAAGTGAAACATGGCAATGTTTTGGAGTGGCTTAGTCAAAGCCCAGACTTTAATTCAATTGCGAATCTGTGGTCAGACTTGAAGATTGCTGTTCACCAGAGGAAACCATTTAACTTGAAGGAGCTGGAGCAGCTTTGCCTTGAGTAATGGGCAAAAATCCCAGAGGCCAGATATGCAAATGTCATAGAGACTTATCCAAAGCAAGTTGCATCTGTAATTGCCACAAATGGAGGCTCCACAAGGCACTAACTTTAGGGGGGTGAATAGTTAAGCACACTGAAGTTTTCAGTATTGTTGTCCTATTTGTTGTTTGCTTTACAGTAAAAAGAAAACCAAAGGCTCACAGCTGTAGGCATGTTCTTTACATGAAATATCAAACAATAGAACCACAACGGAAGCTTAGATGCCAATAAAAAACTAAATTTTATTAATAGTACAATTAAAAATTCAATTAGAGTCCAATTACAGTCAGTGGAGATACATGAGACAGAATTATACTGTCTGCTGAGGAAAATACATACAATACCTAATATAAATCATATGATCCCAAATAAATACATATAAAATCCACAGGAATCAATAAGGCATGAGTGTTACACAGTACATCTATATATAAAGGCCATAAGTGTGCCATAAAAGGAGAAATGCCTAAGGGATATGAGCTGGATTAATATGCCTACAAGAGCAATGGCTGCTGACAAATGTCACAGATACCAAGGGTTAAATCAAATGTATGTTGGCAGACAAAGCTAGCCTAACACATAAGGTGTATGAACCTAAAAAATCCCTGAATAATACTACTGTATCTATTCACATAGTAGCCAAAAAGTGCATGCTGTGCAAAAGTGCAAATATATATCCACAGGGGTCAATAAGGCATGAGTGTTACACAGTACATCTATATTATAAGGACCATAAGTGTGCCATAGAAAAAGAAAAAGAAATGCCTAAGGGAATATAGGCTGAATAAATATGCCTAAGAGAGCAATGGCTACTGAAGAGTGTCACAGATACCAAGGGTTAAATAAAGTGTATATTGGCAGACAAAGCTAGCCTAACACATAAGGTATATGAACCTAAAGGATCTCTGAATGATACAGCTATATCTATTCACATAGTAGCCAAAACATGCATGCTGTGCTAAAGTGCAAAGGCATAAATGGAGGTAGGAATGTATTTACCTATAGCAGCAGACCAGTAGATGGATCCCGACGCGCGCTTCGCGGTTAAGCTTCGTCCAGGGGGATAGTCTATCCCCCTGGACGAGGCTTAACCGCGAAACGTGCGTCGGGATCCATCTACTGGTCTGCTGCTATAGGTAAATACATTCCCCCTGTGCTAAAGTGCAAAGGCATAAATGGAGGTAGGAATGTATTTTCCTATAGCAGCAGACCAGTAGATGGATCCCGACGCGCGTTTCGCGGTTAAGCCTCGTCCAGGGGGATAGACCATCCCCCTGGACGAAGCTTAACCGCGAAACGCGCGTCGGGATCCATCTACTGGTCTGCTGCTATAGGTAAATACATTCCTACCTCCATTTATGCCTTTGCACTTTAGCACAGCATGCATGTTTTGGCTACTATGTGAATAGATATAGCTGTATCATTCAGAGATCCTTTAGGTTCATATACCTTATGTGTTAGGCTAGCTTTGTCTGCCAATATACACTTTATTTAACCCTTGGTATCTGTGACACTCTTCAGTAGCCATTGCTCTCTTAGGCATATTTATTCAGCCTATATCCCCTTAGGCATTTCTTTTTCTTTTTCTATGGCACACTTATGGTCCTTATAATATAGATGTACTGTGTAACACTCATGCCTTATTGACCCCTGTGGATATATATTTGCACTTTTGCACAGCATGCACTTTTTGGCTACTATGTGAATAGATACAGTAGTATTATTCAGGGATTTTTTAGGTTCATACACCTTATGTGTTAGGCTAGCTTTGTCTGCCAACATACATTTGATTTAACCCTTGGTATCTGTGACATTTGTCAGCAGCCATTGCTCTTGTAGGCATATTAATCCAGCTCATATCCCTTAGGCATTTCTCCTTTTATGGCACACTTATGGCCTTTATATATAGATGTACTGTGTAACACTCATGCCTTATTGATTCCTGTGGATTTTATATGTATTTATTTGGGATCATATGATTTATATTAGGTATTGTATGTATTTTCCTCAGCAGACAGTATAATTCTGTCTCATGTATCTCCACTGACTGTAATTGGACTCTAATTGAATTTTTAATTGTACTATTAATAAAATTTAGTTTTTTATTGGCATCTAAGCTTCCGTTGTGGTTCTTTTGTTTGATATTTGTTGAAATTTGGGAGTGCTTTATTTTTAGGCTATTGCTTTGGATAATAATGTTCTTTACATGACCTGATGCAAACCCTCAAAAAATAACAGTGAAACTACAATTTGTGAAGTAGCAAAACGTGAAAAATGATAATGGAGTGAGTACTTTTGCAAGCCTGTTATGATACGGTGGTCTAGGAGCAACATGGAACGAGCTCTGAAGGACGTGGTAACTGTACTGACCGCAGTCCCTAAGCTCAACACGACACTAGAAGTAGCCGTGGAATGCTCCTAACTCTCCCTAGGCATCTCGTCACAGCCTAAGAGCTAACTACCCCTAAAGAAAGAAGCAGGAAAACTATCTTGCCTCAGAGAAAATCCCCAAAGGATAGATTAGCCCCCCACAAATAATGACTGTGAGTGGAGAGGGAAAAGACATACACAGAATGAAACCAGGATGAGCACAGGAGGCCAGTCTAGCTAAATAGAAAGGACAGGATGGAATACTGTGCGGTCAGTATAAAACACTACAAAAATCCACGCAGAGTTTACAAAAAATCTCCACACCTGACTAAAGGTGTGGAGGGCAAATCTGCCTCCCAGAGCTTCCAGCAAGACAGAATTAATTCACACTGATAAGCTGGATAAACATAGAAAGCACAGAATGGATAAGTCCACAATCTATGGACAGAAAAGAGCAAGCAAAAACTTAGCTTAGCTGAACTGGTCAGGATAACAGGGAACTCCAAAGAGATGTGAATCCAACCAGGAACCATTTACAAGTGGCACTGGCTGAAGAAAGAGCCAGACTAAAATAGCCGAGCAGAAGAGACGATAAGTGGAGGCAGCTGATGACAGCTAACTCCAAGGAGCAGCCATACCACTAGAAACCACAAGAGGGAGCCCAAGAGCAGAATTCACAAAAGTGCCACTTACAACCACCGGAGGGAGCCCAAGAGCCGAATTCACAACACAAGCCATTGTATGTGTACAGTATGTGGACAGAAAAATAAAGAGTTGAGGCTCTTAGAAGAAGGAGAGGAAAAAACAAAATGGCAAAAATTAAAAATGCCTGGGCTCTTAAACGTTAAGTGAGTAGCTTTTCCCAATGCATATGTTAAATGGAGTTAAAAAAAAACTTGATGTGAACAGATCTTTGTTCTGTGTTTGTATACAATACGTAAGATTCATCACTTCCATTTTTTTACAGTCATATTTCTTTCTTTGTCTTGTGGTATTCATTGACATTTTTTGTACCAAATTCTTAAAAATGATGCACATGGTTCATGTATTTTACGCAAAATCAAAAATACTCTTTGGACTTAATTCATTATTGCATTTGCACTGTTTTATGTTTAGTCTTTGGTGTTTTAGCTTGTTTTTGATATGCGCAAAATTCTTATTTGAATTTGTGTTGCTTCAATTCTATTTTATGCGTGTGCTTGGATTTCTTTATGCTTGCCATAATTTGTGTGGTTTTTGATTTCAATAATGTACTCCAGTTCCCCAGCTGGAGTAATTTTATGTATGCCTAAAACATTTTGCTAATTTTGCTACATTTTAGCATAACTAGTGCATTTTTGCTATAAAGAAGAGAAAAAAGTAAGTTAAAAGACAAAAATAAACCATCTTTTGTTTTTGCCCAAATATCATGAACCACTTGCGCCAACCTCAAGATTTTATTGCAAAAAAATCAACAAATGCCACAAGACAAGAAAGAAAAGTTAGTTATAAATATCCTGAAAATTATGAAGCTGGCCATTTATTTTTGTCTTTTATGACTTTTAAGAGCAAAAAGTCACATGTTCAATTAAAATGTAAAATTTGCACAAAATTTTCAGTCGTACATAAATTCTCTGTCGAAGAGAACTGCAATACATTTCAGGCAAAAATGTTGTGACTATTTAAAAAGTTGACTTTGATAAATCGGCCTCAAACATTTGGATAACAAAAATCTGCAAATATTAGTGAATATTATATACCGTATATATAAAACAACAAGTGAACACATGTAAAATAGACTGAAAAAAAGGTGCAAACAAACAGAAGAATCAAATCAGGCAAATGAGGCAACTCAAAAACAGGCTAAAATTAGATAAAAAGGTGCAAATGTAATAATAGATCGGGCCCTAAGGGCTTATTTAGCCAAATTACTTGGTAAGGTTAGTGCCTTGTCTAACTAAGTAGATTTCTTATGGCTTTTGAGAGGTATAGGCCTCAATTCTTCAAGAAAGGCAACTTTTCTTGTTGTACTGGATGAGGAGGCAGGTGGAGTCAGACGCTCCTGAATCACGAAAAAGTGCATGCATGCAGAAATCTTACACAAGTCCCTGACTGATTTAAGATTTCCGGTATAAGTAATGCCATATCTTATCATGAATTGAAGGATCTGTGGCGTCTCACTCCCTTTGCACCCCTGTCATAACCTAGTTCCACCCAGCGCTACCCACTTTAGTGTAGTTGGGAAAAACTGTCATGAAATTCCAAAAGTCGCAACATATTTGCACTACTCCATGTTGCTCCAACATTTTATGACTTTTCAAATCTATTCTGGCAAAATTGCTTTGATGAATTGGTAGAGTTATATATACTGAGTTAGTGTAAACACAGTCTTACCTGGGTGACCTTTTCCGTAACATTTTGCGTCCTCTCAAAGGCATTGCTGGGGGCAACAATTTCAATCTCGGTGGTGGAAGCAGACCGGTGCTTTTCGAGGTTGAATTCCACAAAGTTGAGGGTAAACTGTGGTATCTGCCCGATGGTTCTGTACCTCATGAGGTCTGCATCTGTGGAGGAATTCAAGAAGCTTAGCTTCATTTTTTACCTCACTTTTCAAAAATAGAGAATTTAAAATAGTAAGAATGTTGTTAAAGGGACAGCTGTATTTCTCTAGTCTGATGCATCGAGAGCGGCCCTTTAAAGGGGCTTTCCACTACATTGATATTGATGAGCTATCCATATCAGATCCGTGTCATAATTTCATCATTTTTGAGTGCTGTTTTGGCTAATAGGAGAGTGGACCTATTCCAATACTATGTCGCCCTTAGACAACAGGGCATAGTCTGATGAGAGATCTCTTTATAGGGGATGTTAACTACTTTATAAAAACCTGCCCCCAGATGATTCAGTGTATCTCTATATTGTTTTTAGCCATCCAATCCACCCCACTTCTGGGGTCTTGATCCATCTGAATCTAGTGCCTGCAACAGGGGTGAATTAGACACAAAATCACCAGAAGGAAACAGGGTAAAGAAACATTGAATCATGTGAATGGCAGAGAGGTCGGCTTAGGCATACAGTATTTGCAATTCTTTTATTACATTATATGCTTCTGGACAAGTGATAAAGTAGTAGACAAGCTGCTTTAAGGCACAAGAAGTTAGTGTAGGAAAAAGTTTCACCCAAACAGGGTGCCATAACTCTGAACATACAATGCTCACCCGAATTGAAGGCAGCTCGTGTCAACCTCTGATGAAGAGTCTTGTTAGCTTTTCTTGCCAGCAGCAGCGCAAGGTCCTCAAAATTTAAGATGAACATGATGACTTCTCCTTCCTCGTTCTTTACTGGAACAACATCAACTAAGCACCGCAGGCCGGAACCTATAAAGCATAGATGAGAGTCAAGAGTCCATACCAGTTGGCACCAACCAAGTTTTCCTGCTTTTGCTGGCACTACCTGATGCCACTTTTTGCCTGGGATTTTCTGCTTGGGCTCAGAGAGGATCCAAATGAAAGCCCCCATCAAATTGTCCATACAGTCTTATTAGACACAAGGATATTTTCTTTTTAACTACATAAACCAACTGTCCTATACAACATATCCACAGTCATGTATGGCAAATCTCCCATGTTCAGTAATATCATACAGTCCCAATTTTCCAGAGACAATCCCACAACCCTAAATGGAAAAGGTGTGTGGCTTATGCAAACCCACCCATAGTGTCTATTTCTGGGCAGTCTTGGGGGCAGTGTGTTATATGCTCCCTTCTGTGCTGCTGTGACCATTCAGACTGTAATAATGATTATTTGCTCAGTATCTGGCTCTAGGTATTCTCATGATGGACTATAACATAATCAATCAATGAAAGAGTAAAATGACTTCTGGAAAAAAAATCCACAACAACCAAGCAACACACACGTTTTATATTTCCAGTGCTCATACAGTGGACAGCAAAGTCTGACTGGTTGCTTGGTGCTTGTCTGGCAGTGAAGGTTCCAGCTTTTTTCCTTGTACGCTTTTCCATCTGCTATATTTCCACAAAATGTTGAATGTTCCACAGAAAAATGATGTAACAAGTAGTTATCCGGCCAGGCATATACAATGCATCTAATGGAAATTATATACGATGGAGTACTCCTCTACTCAAATCATTAATTAAACCAGCTCTAACATGTACTTTACGCTCGTCTATGTTTCGGCGCATTTGATTTAATTAACGGTTTGGTAAGTGGCAGGAATTGCCAGGAGGCGCTGCCCATGGTCCATAATTGCTGGCCTGAAAAGTATCAATTATATCACACAGCAAGTGTGTATGGCTTCGAGAGTTGAGTCCTGATCCTAGGGAAATTCTTCCTTTAGCACTTGGTACATACGTACCATTTTTGCTTGATATCTGATTAAATGTTTTTACTTACATCTTTACAAAAAGTTACAAATAAAACCGACAGTAAAACAGAACAAGAACCCAGCCAAAAGGGATTGTACAAGAAAGCAAGAAATCGTCAGCATTTTCCCCCCCAAAAAAACAGCTTATTTTTGTTGTCTAATACTGCAGAGTCTTTAGCTGAATATTTACCTAAGGGCTCACACAATGAAATCGGATGAGTGCAATCCAATAAAAAAATCGGATAGCACTTGGCCCAATGTTATACTATGCGGCAACTCACATCTGGGATTATTTTCTCATGCCGATTTGGCAGCATGCTGCGATTACTTCCAAAAATCAAATCTCACCCACCCAAACAAGTCTCTGGGTGTGTGGGAAGCATCAGACTACACTCGAAAGTCATCCGAGTGCAGTGCGATTTCCGCAGACGCCGGCAATGGAGGAGATGGAGAAATTACTTTCTCTCCTCTGCACCTGTACTGCTTTTCTCTCATGTGAGAGGATCGGAGCACAGAGCACTGACACTCGGATCACACTCTCAGCAGAGCACGAGCCGAGGGTCATTAGCATATCACATCCAATGCTCTTGCAATGGATGTGATACGCTAGTGTGTCTCTGGCCTAAAGGTACCGTCACACTAAGCGACGCTGCAGCGATACCGACAACGATGTCGATCGCTGCAGCGTCGCTGTTTGGTCGCTGGAGAGCTGTCACACAGACAGCTCTCCAGCGACCAATGATCCCGAAGTCCCCAGGTAACCAGGGTAAACATCGGGTTACTAAGCGCAGGGCCGCGCTTAGTAACCCGATGTTTACCCTGGTTACCATTGTAAATGTAAAAACACAAACACTACATACTTAAATTCCAGTGTCTGTCATGTCCCTTGCCTTCAGCTTCCCGCACTGACTGAGCGCCGGCCGTAAAGCACAGCGGTGACGTCACCGCTGTGCTGTGCTTTACGGCTGGCCGGCGCTCACCAGTCAGTGCGGGAAGCTGACGGCCGAGGGACCTGACCAGACACCGGAATGTAAGTATGTACTGTTTGTTTTTTTACATTTACAACGGTAACCAGGGTAAACATCGGGTTACTAAGCGCGGCCCTGCGCTTAGTAACCCGATATTTACCCTGGTTACCATTGAAGACATCGCTGAATCGGCGTTACACACGCCGATTCAGCGATGTCTGCGGGAGTCCAGCGACAAAATAAAGTGCTGGACTTTCCCCAGCGACCAAAGATCTCCCAGCAGGGGCCTGATCGTTGGTCGCTGTCACACATAACGATTTTGTTAACAATATCGTTGCTACGTCACAAAAAGCAACGATATCGTTAACGATATCGTTATGTGTGACGGTACCTTAAGACTGGGGCCACATGGCTGTAGACTCTTTCTTCTGAGAAAATCAGGCCTGTTATGCTAATGACACTTTCGGATGAAAGAATCGGAGCGCACTATGAAAACAGGTGGACAACAAAATTTCTCCATCTTCTCCATTGTGTGAATCGATGGAAATTGAACTGTACTAGGATGACATCCGAGTGCAATTTGATGTTTTCCATGCACTCATATAGACTTGAAAGGCTGTGTCTTCTGATTACAGAATTAAATCGCAGCGTGCCGAGACGTTTTTCACTGACAGTTTCTGTCAGTGAAAAAAACTGTTATCAGCACTGCCACATTGAGTAACACTGGTCCGAGTGCTATCCGATAAGAAAAAAACAGATAACGCTTGTCCGATTTAAATGTTCGTATGACCCTGGCCTAAGGGCTCTATCAGACAAACCATCTGTATGTGCGCTGTCCATATGAAAACTGGATAATACCCTGCAGTAGTCGCTTCCCTATTTTGTATCAGACTCACTCATTTAAGTCTATGGGGGTGCAAAGCAAATTGGATCCAATATGGATCACCCGTATAGCATTCTATTTTTACAGTTACATTTTAGAATTTTGATGTATAAAAATGGATGGCACACGGAAGTAAAATACGGACACACTGAAGACACATAGATTGCATATGGATGAAATAGAGATGACAATAAGGATGAAAATTGTGTGTTTCATCTGCATGAAAAATGGCTGATTTTTCCTACGCTCTTCTGAGCCCAGATTTAGGCTGGTTTCACATCTCCAGTTTTTTTTTGTATGATAAAAATGCATCGAAGATCTGTTCTTTTTGTCCCGTCTTTTTTGGTGCATGTGTCTCCTTTTACCTTGTGTGACAAATAAAAAATGAAGGTTTACAAATCTTCTCAAAACCTACTAGACCAGGTTTAGACAAGCCTATGAAAAATCATCTGTTTCTCATCCAGAAAAACTGACGATTCTTCAGCCATATAGTGTTCGGTGTGTCGTTCATAAGTCTGATTTTGACATTCATATCACATCTATATGGCTTCTGATTTATGCATGAAAAAATAAAAAAGTATTTCACGGCCAAATGCATTTTCCTATGTTATTACTGTAAGAGCCATGTATCCATTAAAAATAGATGCCATACGGATCGTGTCCACATGGCATCTGTTTTTCATGCACCTAGTAAGATTAATGGTCAAGCCTTATTTGAAAAACAGATCAGAGTAGTGCATCCAAACTACCCTGTTGACTTGCATTGGTCTATATATTGTTCATGTGTAGTCCATTTTGCACATGCACAGCAAACATCGAAAATGCACTTGTCTGAACAAGCTCTAAGGCCATGGACACACTGATTTTTTTTTGCTGAGGTTGTGGAGCAGAACTGAGGGAAAGTGCCAAGTTTTTGTGGATTTTGAGGAGGATTTGGACAGTTTTTGCTCACTTTCTGCTCCAAAAAAGTCTCTGTGCACAAAACCATTTGGAAATTCTGAGAGGATTTAGCTCAGTTTCCACTTCATTCTGCTAAAAAAAACTCTTTGAAAAACTCAGTGTGCACATAGCCATAGGGTATGTGTACCTTGAGGTTTTTTTAGTAGTTTTCAGAGTCGAAACTGAGCTCTTAGTGAAAAACAGACAGCACTATGTGAGAATGTTGTTTTTTTTGCGTGGAACTATTCACTTGAATGTGTACTTTTGATAAAATCAAAATTGCAAAAAAACGTGATCAGCTACATGAAAAACGAGGAGAAAATTGGATGTGTGAAAGAGGCCTAAGTAGCAGCTTGACTTATAATAGACAAGAACCCTCCTTTAAATTGCGTAATATCCACACTTAACTGATACCATCTTACCAATTATTACAATGAGTCATCAGTTAAGAGGTGATTCACAGGGCTCCATCCAGTGGTCACAGAATGTTTGCTACACCGGGGTTCCACAAATCGATTCCCCCATTACTACTAGCTACTATGCTTTTCATCCAATAATAGTGTGCACAGGCATGAATCTCTACAATTTCTAATTTTTTTTTAAACCAAGCTTTTTTAATTGGATTTTTAGATACATTTTTTTGTCAGATTTTATATAGTAACATAGTAACATAGTTAGCAAGGCTGAAAAAAGACATTTGTCCATCCAGTTCAGCCTATATTCCATCAGAATAAATCCTCAGATGTAAATTCTTATAAAGAACCTAATAACTGTGAGATACAATATTGTTACGCTCTAGGAAGACATCCAGGCCTCTCTTGAACCCCTCGACTGAGTTCACCATCACCACCTCCTCAGGCAAGGAATTCCAGATTCTCACTGCCCTAACATTTTTAAATTGCTTTGTTGTGGGTGATACAGAGTGACAGTATCGCAGTTCAGTTTAATATTTTGGGACTTATGACGCCATTCAAGCAGAGAGCTTGGGGGTTAATTTCTATACATAGTTATCTCATTAACTTTCTTCTGTGAATCTTGAGCAGGGTTACACACTATATAACCCACTAGATTCCTACCTCTGGTTGCCAGTCATTAGTTCTACTTACCCTGGTTCACTCCCATTATTCTGCTCCTGCTTAGTTATCTTAGCTCCTGCTAAGTCATGTTTTTGACTATTCTACTGCTTGACGATTTGGTTCCTGATCCTGATCTCTTGCTATTAATCTGGCTTTCTAACCATCCCGTTCCGGCCTGCTTACCAGAAGCCACTCCTTGGATTCAACTCAAGGGCACCTGCGTAAATCCAGATCCTTGTACAGGGGTTCCCCTAGGATCTGCTAGAAGGAGTGGGTAGTGCAAACCCTATCTGTGAAGCCTTTTTATGTTCCTCCAGCCTTCCACTGACAATGGTCTTTAACACTGACTATACATGTGTAATGTATAGCTTAGTCTACCTGGTGCCGTCCATTTACCTCCCGCTGCTTCTTCTGCCCAGAGCGGCATTTTCTTACCCCTGTTTCCATGATGGTCACCACAGTGTCATGGGGAGTACAGTACTAAACCACACTTCCCCTGTCTATCCTTTGCTGTCGGATATGAAAAGCAGAGATGGTGTGGTTTTGACTTACTACTACATTCTCCATGCCACTGTGGTGGCTATCATGGAAATAGGAGTACCGGTAACAGAATCCCGATTTGAGTAGAGAAGACAATTTAATACAGCCAATCTTAGCTTGCGAGGCCTCAGAGGTAATTCACATAGTATTGCTCTTGCAAATATTTTAAAGATTATTGAGCAGATACTTCTAAGCCCACCACTTTTTCTCCACTGAAGATTGACAAATATGTTACTGCAGTTAGGGCAGACAGGTCTCAGGTTTCGTAAAGAGATCAAGACAATCCTTCTAAATATAAAGGATATAGGAAATTTACCTAGTGTAATGAGATGACTTCTTAACACACCATTCTTGAGAAATATTCTATATTTTATAAGCGGTAAAGGCTTCTTTTTGGTGAAAGAAATGGTTGGCTACTTTAAATTGGGCTTTCAGCAAAGTTAACATATTGTGGTGTTTAGAGGATGGCAATAAACAGAAACATTGATACAGTTTTCTAATGCATTTGTCAAGATATATTCTGGAAACAGCTGTTCCCTTGGCTGTGCCTAAGCCCAAGAGGAACCGTTTCTTGCAGCAGCCACAGGATGGCATCCAGTCTGGCACCCATAGACAGCCTCTTAAAGTCTGGCAGCATCTTGAACTCTTGTAGACATATTTCTATGGAAGTGATTTTTCCGATTTTCTGTCTGAGCAATCTGCTGAGAAAGGGTTTGCCTACTGTAGTGCATAGAAGAATATTGCTTAAGCATTGGCAAGGAGCTGATACACCCAGAAGTGCCATATGTGCTGTAATGTTTAGTTGGACTGGCAGTCCAGTGCTAAGTTAAATTACTGGAGATCTTCTTGGATTCCCCGTTGAGATCTAGCCACAACTTTTTCTGTGTTTCTCCCAGATTTAATCAATTACAAAATATTGGATACATAGAAGAGTTCTAGCATAAAAAACTGCTGCTCCATCTAGTCTATACCTACCAACAATCATAGCATACAATTTAAGACATTTATTTATCTCCCAAAAGATCACATTTTGGCCATGATCTTGAAGAGTACCAACATTTAACATTTATAGGACTGTCGTGACAAAAAGCTGGCAAGTATGCTAGTCAGAGCTTAAAGAGGTTGTTCAGTGAAAATAAGTTATGACCTAACCCATGGATAGGTGATAACTTTTTGATCGAAGGAGGTCTGACAACTGGGACCTGAACCGACTGGCATTACAGGAAACTCTTATTCCCGGTTAAAATGGAGTCGCAGTGCGCATACTCAACAGTCACAGCATCCTTTACCTATGGAGCTTCCAAGCGCAGCACCAGGTTTTGTTCCAGCAGCCCCATAGAGAATGAATAAAGCAGTAATCTGACATTGGATCTGCTGCTCCATTTTGTAATGTGGCTAAAATTTTCTTTTTGGGGATAAAACATTCCCAGTTGTTCTGATTGATGCGGGTCCTGGTGGTTTCACACTCACCCATCAGCAAGTTATCACCTATCCTGGAGAAAAGGTGATTTCTTGCTTTCACTGAATGACTCCTTCAAATCTTTCCCTTTTTATCTTAGAATTTTGTAATAGGGCATCTCATGAGCTAATCTGTCTCTGCCCTTAGCCACTTCAAGTTGTCTCAATGGATATATGTCCATCTCTGGAACCTATACATTCCCTTAGGGTACCGTCACACAGTGGCACTTTTGTCGCTACGACGGTACGATTCGTGACGTTCCAGCGATATCCATACGATATCGCTGTGTCTGACACGCAGCAGCGATCAGGGACGCTGCTGAGAATCGTACGTCGTAGCACATCGTTTGGAACATTCTTTCGTCACTGGATCTCCCGCTGTCATCGCTGGATCGGTGTGTGTGACACCGATCCAGCGATGCGTTCGCTTGTAACCAGGGTAAACATCGGGTTACTAAGCGCAGGGCCGCGCTTAGTAACCCGATGTTTATCCTGGTTACCATCGTAAATGTAAAAAAAAAAAAACAGTACATACTTACATTCCGGTGTCCGTCAGGTCCCTTGCCGTTTGCTTCCCGCACTGACTGACTGCCGGCCGTAAAGTGAAAGCAGAGCACAGCGCGCTGTGCTGTGCTTTCACTTTACGGCCGGCAGTCAGTCAGTGCGGGAAGCAGACGGCAAGGGACAGACACCGGAATGTAAGCATGTAGTGTTTGTTTTTTTTGCGCTGGTAACCAGGGTAAACATCGGGTTACTAAGCGCGGCCCTGCGCTTAGTAACCCGATGTTTACCCTGGTTACCCGGGGACCTCGGCATCGTTGGTTTCTGGAGAGCTGTCTGTGTGACAGCTCTCCAGCGACCACACAACGACTTACCAACGATCACGGCCAGGTCGTATCGCTGGTCGTGATCGTTGGTAAATCGTATAGTGTAACGGTACCCTTACTGTTGATTTTCCAACCACATATGTTGGTTTGTTCCAAACTTCGAATTTTCCTTCAGTAAAATAATATTTGCTGACACCGCTTTTAGTCTTACCCCAACTAATTTCAAATTGTGCCCTTCTTCTTCTAATTTTAATTTACAAACTCATTAATCTGGCCAAAGACTTGATCAACCCTCTCCTCTCTTCTGGAGGATTCTGATTGAGGAACCTGTCAGAACGTCAAACATTCAGTTTAAGATCAATAATCTCTTCCTAACTGAACCGAGTCTTTTCAAATCTATCATTGCTACCAGACGTTTCACTACAAACAGTTGTATTCAAGGGTGAATTGATCCTTAAGGAGTTGCTGTCAATCTAACCGGGTTTGATCAACTAGATGATCTGTGTAGCAATTTTCACAGGTCTCTCAGGAGGCTTTGATCAGGATTCATGAAGGCCAACCACATGAATGAGGTTTCTAAATGAGGCGAAGCTCTGTATTCATCTACATTTGGTCCTTTGGTCTTAGCAGATTTCAGACATTGTCTATAAAGTTGCTATTCTTAGCTGATATACCACCATATGTATAACACTTTCTAGAAGAATGAATCCTGAAACTCAAAATAGTCCTCTGACGTCGTTCTTCCCAATCTTGAAGCAGAAGAATAGAGAATGCTGCCAATACTTTAAAAAGTTGTAAGCTTCTGAACAATACCTTAATAATGTCCCCATGGTGCTGCGTTAATGAAAAAAACATCTGGAGCAGCAAAACTACTATTTACAGTATTTATTTTGCTTATTTATATATAGCGCCATCATATTCCACAGCACTTAATAGACATTATCATCGCTGTCCCCATTGGGACTCACAATCTAAATTCCCTATCAGTATGTATTTGGAGTATGGGAGAAAACTGGAGTCCAAAAAGCAAAAAAAGAATATCCAGCTCGACGAGACAGTGAAAAGTAAAAACTTGGTACTTTATTCACTTCATGTAGAAGCAGAGGATAAAAACATCAGCACAATAAGGATAAGAACACTATCTATCTACGCGTTTCAGGTGGCAAAGCACCCTTAATCATGAAACGCGTAGATAGATAGTGTTCTTATCCTTATTGTGCTGATGTTTTTATCCTCTGCTTCTACATGAAGTGAATAAAGTACCAAGTTTTTACTTTTCACTGTCTCGTCGAGCTGGATATTCTTTTTTTGCTTTTTGGATTCCCCACGCCTTGACACAGCGTTTCCGTGCTCCGAGTTGAACTGTTACTATGGTGAGCTGAATTTTCTTTGTCGTTACTAGAAAACTGGAGTACCTGGAGGAAACCCACGAGGAAAACATAAAAACTCCCAGTACAGTGGTATGTAAAATTTTTGTACCCCTGGTCAAAATCACTGTTATTGTTAACAGCTAAGCAAGTTGAAGATGAAATGATCTCTAAAAGGCCTAAAGTTAAAGATTACACATTTCTTGTGTATTTTAGGCAAATATATACAATATTTTGTCATTTTTTTACATTTTAAAAATTGCAGAAAGGAAAATGGGCCTATTCAAAAATTTGGGAACCAGCCAAGAGTCTTTTAATTCTTGTTTGAGGGATTTTCATCACTCATCATTCATTTTGTAATGTAAAGTAAAGACATGGCTGTAATGGCGCTGATTACATTGATACCTTTGGTGAAGAATTCTTCTTGGTTGTTCTTTATTCACCATTTTAAGCTTTCTGATAGTTAGATTTCGGTGCACAGGGGCCGGATTGTGCACTGGGTCTTCTCCTCCCTGTTTGTGATTCCCCAGTTCCTCCTCCTGCCTCTGGTCTTTGAATGACAGGTCACTGCTAAGATTTCAGTCCGAGGAGGTCATCATTCACAGACCGGAAGTAAGAAGACGGTCTGTGGACAGGGACAAGGAGGAGAAGACCCTACCCACTGTTCGGCCCCTGTGCACCAAAGTCTAATTAGCAGAAATCTTCTAATGCTGATTAAAGAAGAATCGTAAAGCGGATTTCTTCACCAAAGGCATCAATGTAATCACGATTACAGCGCCATTACAACAATGTCTTTACATTACAAATTAGTGCAGATTTTCTCTCTAAACTCCATAACCAGGTGGCTTTAAAAGCCATAGCAGCCTGTTAAAACGTAAAGTGTGCATACACTTTCAGAAAAGATTTGAGATGTCATAGAGTAGGAGTGTGGGAAATGATACTTCCATTAATTACTCAACCAATAGAGCAGATACAGTATATTCTATTATATATCTTTCTCTGATTGCCACTTGGGTATTATGAAACACAAAATAAAAAGTACCGTAAACATTATGTAGACCTTTTGAACCCCTTCCCGACATGGTCAATTTCTGTTCTTGCCTTTGTTTTTGTTTATTTCCCTTCCCTTTCTCCAAGAGCCATAACTTTATTTTTCTGTCTACCTAAAGGTATGAGGGCTTGTTTTTTGCGGTATGAGTTGTACTTTTGAATTAAATCAATACTATAGAAGAAAGAATCCTGCACTGCTGCAACACCTGAGCCCAAATATCCACTGTGTGTGAGTACCACATCAAATAACCCGCCCTTTCGGATTCACGGGTGCCAAACCCTGTAAACAATTACATAAATCCATATACTGAAGAGAAAAAAGGATGGCACTCACCATTTCTAAAATCCAATCTTTATTGTGACGATTTAAAACATCTTCAGTGGGGGGGTGTAGAACGGGAAGAAAAAAATCGGATGACGGCCATTTCGCGCTCCCTTGCGCTTCTACGGGTCCAACACCCGTAGAAGCACAAGGGAGCGTGAAAGGGCCATCGTCCGATTTTTTTCTTCCTGTTCTACACCCCCCCACTGAAGATATGGATGTACTTTTAAATTACTCCATTTATTTTACCACAGAGTACTGCAAGACAGGAAAAAATTCCACCTGCGGTGCAATTTTATCATTGTTTTTAACAGGGCTGTGGAGTCAGCAAGCCAAAGCTCCAACTCCTCAATTTCCCTGACTCCGACCCCACGGCACTGGTCACTACTGAGCATGTACATAAAGTGCAGATTCATCTCAGCTGAAAGCCGAGATCCTTAGATCATGGCAGAACAGACATTTATACATTTCCTAAATTTTTCAAATTCGTATGAAAAGATTTACAGCACATACTGTATTGTACTACTGTACCAAATTTATTATATATTTTCAGAGACTCCAACTCCTCCAAAAAACACAGACTCTGACTTCTCAGCCCTGGTTTTTACGGCGTACATTGTGTGACAAAAAAATGACCTGCCAAAAGGATTCTCATCACTATTAGGCTATGTTCACACTTTGCGGATTTTGCTGCGGATCCGCAGCGGATTTGACCGCTGCGGATCTGCAGCAGTTTCCCATGAGTTTACAGTACAATGTAAACCTATGGGAAACAAAAAACGCTGTGCACATGCTGCGGAAAAAACCGCGCGGAAACGCAGCGGATTACATTCCGCAGCATGTCACTTCTTTTCTGCGGATTTTCACCTGCTCCGATAGGAAACTGCAGATGAAAATCCGCAGAAGAAACCGCAGTAAAAACCGCGATAAATCCGCAGTAAAAACCGCGATGGGTTTTCACTGCGGATTTTGGAATTCTGCTGCGGAAAAATCCGCAGTGGAATCCGCAAAGTGTGAACATAGCCTTACACTATTACGGCAGAATTTTTTTATTTTGTGTGGTGAGAAAGTTTTGACTCACCATTTTCTGAGATCTGGAGCTTGTGAGGCCTTGTTTTTCTGTAGGCTAAGATGACTCTTGATACCATTTTGAGATGGATATGACATTTTAATTGCTTATTAAGGCATTTTTTGTGGTATTACATCGACCAAAACAAAACACAATTTTGTCGATTTTAAGAAATGTTTTCGCTTCACGGTGTTTACTGATTGTTAATTTTCATATTTTGACAGATCGGTCTTTTTGGCGCACAGCATTGCCACATTATATGAATTATATATATAATCGTCTAAAGGGCACTTCCGTCTGTTTGTCTGTCTGTCTGTCACAGAAATCCCGCGTAGCTGATTGGTCACGGCCGGCAGGCTGCGATCAATCAGCAACAGGCACAGTCCGGCCGCGAATTCGCACCTTCCTACTCTCTTTCAGTGCCCCCTCCAGTCAGCGCTCACACAGGGTTAATGGCTGCGTTACACCGCGTTATGCCGCGGTGTAATGCAGTCCGTTAACGCTGCTATTAACCCTGTATGACCAACTTTTTACTATTGATGCTGCATCAATATTAAAAAGATCTAATGTTAAAAATAATAAACAAAATAAAAAATCATTATATTCTCACCTTCCGACCGCTATGTCATCATCTCGCGAGACCGCAATGCATTCTTGGGACCGAAGCAAGGAGGAGGAGCATTGGTAAACACCTGGACTGGATCCAGGGGTCGACAGAAGGTGAGTATATAACGATTTTTTATTTTAATTCTTTTTTTTAACAGGGATATGGTGCCCACATTGCTATTTTCTACGTGGGCTGTGTTAGATACTACGTGGGATGTGTTATATACTTCATGGGCTGTGTTATATACTGCGTGGGCTGTGTTATATACTACATCTCTGTGCTATATACTACGTGGCTGTGGTATATATTACGTGGCTGGGCAATATACTACATCGCTGTGCTCTATACTACGTGGCCTGTATTATATACTGCATGGGCTGTGTTATATACTACGTCTCTGTGCTATATACTATGTGGCTGTGCTATATACTACGTGGCTGTGCAATATATTATGTGGCTGTGCAATATATTACGTGGCTGGGCAATATACTCCATGGGCTGTGTTATATACTGCATGGGCTGAGTTATATTCTTGCGTGGGTTGTGTTATATACCACGTCTCTGTGTTATATACTACGTGGCTGTGCTATATACTACATGGCTGGGCAATATACTACATCGCTGTGCTCTATACTACGTGGCCTGTGTTATATACTGCATGGGCTGTGTTATATAAACTACGTCTCTGTGCTATATACTACGTGGCTGCTATATACTATGTGGCTGTGCAATATATTACGGGGCTGTGCAATATATTACGTGGCTGGGCAATATACTACGTGTCTATGTTATATACTACGGGGGCTGTGCTATATACTAGGTGGCTGGGCAATATACTACGTGGGCTGTGCTGTATACTACGTGGGCTGTGTTATATGCTATGTGGGCTGTGTTATATACTACGTGGGCTGTATGCTACTTGGCTGTGCTATATTTCTCGCTGTATCTGTGCATCATGAATCATGGTATGTGTTAAAGAGGGGGGCCCACTGAGACTCTTTCGCCCGGGGTCCTCAAAAACCTGGAGCAGGCCCTGACTTCACTGATTGTTTGCGGCCGGGCGTGACCAATCAGCGACATGTGCAGTCTGGCCGCGAATTGGCGCAGAATTTGAACCACGCTTCGCTAATTGGTCGCGGAGGGCCGCATCCTGTGTATAAATTGTATTATTCTGAAAACTTCACAAATAAACTACATACATATTCTAGAATACCCGATGCGTTAGAATCGAGCCACCATTTAATATATATATATACACATATATTTTTTCCGCCATTTAACCCTTTAATTTACTAGCTAGAACGGCCACATTTTGCATAGACACATTACTAACATTAGTAGTGTGGAATATGCAAAAAAAATGGGGATATGAGATGGTTTACTGTATGTAAACCAGGTCTCATATCATGTCGGGTTTAGGAAGGAGAGAGCAAAAGCCGGTAATTGAATTACCGGCTTTCTGCTATATCGCGCTGGATGAAATATTAATTGTAGGGGTTCCACTCACTCAGCTGCGACGGCTGACACTCAGGAGGCAGGTTCCTTTAAAGTTCACTGGGTTTATTACTCCATAAACCATATGACAAAACAACAGAAAGCAAATAGCCTTTGGTTCAGGCAAAGAAAAAACAAGTGTCCAGTTCATCCGGCTCAGTCCTGAAGCCGTAACACACTCAGGAGGGTTTCACCTCCACACATCTCCCATCGATTAGACATCCTTTAGCCACGCTACATACCTCCCCCCTCTGCCTAAAGCCGTGGGGCTTGGCACTTTCTCCCACTAGACAAGGGATTCTTGACAGGGCATCAGCATTACCGTGCAGCTTTCCGGCCCTATGTTCCACATGGAAACAGAAGTCCTGCAGGGCTAAGAACCAACGGGTGACCCTAGCATTTCTACCCTTCGTTTCCCTCATCCACCTAAGTGGGGCATGGTCGGATATCAGTCTAAATTTACGTCCCAGCAAATAGTACCGTAATGTGTCGACTGCCCATTTTATGGCCAAGCACTCCTTTTCAACGACTGAGTAGTTCTTTTCAGACGAGGACAGCTTCCTACTCAGATAGAGAACAGGATGCTCCTCTCCATGTAGTTCTTGGGAAAGGACTGCTTCCACCCCAACATCTGAGGCATCTGTTTGAAGAATAAACTCTTTCTTGAAGTTTGGGGCCATCAGAACGGGTTGCTTACATAAAGCCTCTTTCATTTCTTGGAAGGCTGAATCTGTTTCTTCGGACCACTTAACCATTACTGATTTTGTCCCTTTTAGCAGGTCAGTCAGAGGCGCCGCCATTGTGGCGAAGTTTGGGATGAACCTCCTGTAATATCCCACGATTCCCAGGAAGGCTTTAACTTGCTTCTTGGAAACTGGTTTTGGCCATGTTTGAATTGCCTCCACTTTACTGATTTGGGGTTTTATTTCTCCATGACCCACTATGTATCCAAGGTACTTAGCTTCTTCTTTACCCAATGCACACTTCTTCGGGTTTATTGTAAATCCGGCCTCTCTTATAGCATCAAACACCGCTTGGACTTTCTCCAGATGACTCTCCCAGTCCGGGCTAAAGATAACGATATCACCTAGGTACGCAGCAGCGTATGCCTTGTGGGGTGCAAGGACTCTATCCATAGCCCTTTGGAAGGTGGCCGGAGCTCCCTGTAGGCCAAATGGCATCCGGACATACTGGAAGCACCCATCTGGTGTAGAAAACGCCGTCTTCTCCTTGGCTTCCTGTGCCATGGGGATCTGCCAATACCCCTTCGTCAAATCCAAGGTGGTTATGTACCTGGCGGGCCCAAGCCTTTCGATGAGCTCATCAACGCTGGGCATGGGATATGCGTCGAACTTAGAGACCTCATTCAACTTCCTATAGTCGTTGCAAAATCTCCACTCCCCATCAGGTTTTGGGACCAGGACAATTGGGCTCGACCAACCGCTCTTGGATTCCTCAATGACTCCAAGCTTCAACATACGCTCCACTTCCTTGGAGACTATTTCTCGACGGGCCTCAGGAATTCTATAGGGCTTCACGTTCACGCGCACATGGGGCTCTGTCAGGACCTCATGCTCTATGACCTTCGTGTACCCAGGCAACTCGGAAAACAGGTCCCTGTTTTTCTGGAGTAACTCCCGGCATTGCTGTTTCTGGGACTCCGATAGCGTCTCCGCTATAGTAACCGCTCCAACCTCATCTTCTGGGTTGCTTAACAACGATGGAGTTACTGTCGGCTCTCTATCTTGCCACGGCTTGATAAGGTTGACATGGTATACTTGGAATGGTTTCCGTCTTCCTGGTTGGTGAATTTTATAGTTTACTTCACCAAGTTTCTCGACAACCTCATATGGCCCTTGCCATTTGGCCAAGAACTTGCTTTCCACTGTCGGAACTAACACAAGAACTCGGTCTCCCGGATTGAATTGCCTCACTCTTGCAGACCGGTTGTAGACCCTGGCCTGAGCTTCTTGTGCTTGGAGAAGGTGTTCTTTCACGATAGGCATCACCTTTGCAATCCTCTGCTGCATCAGGGCCACATGCTCAATGACGCTTCTGTGGGGCGTGACTTCGGCTTCCCAGGTTTCCTTGGCTATATCCAGGAGTCCTCGTGGATGTCGGCCATACAGAAGCTCAAACGGTGAGAAACCTGTGGAGGCCTGTGAAACTTCACGAATGGAAAACATCAAATAGGGTAAGAGACAATCCCAGTCTCTACCGTCTTTTTCTATAGCTTTTCTCAGCATGCTCTTCAGTGTCTTGTTAAATCTCTCAACAAGGCCATCTGACTGGGGATGGTACACCGAGGTCCTCAACTGGGAGATTTTCAGGGCTTTGCATAGTTCCCTCATCACCTTGCTCATGAAAGGTGTCCCCTGGTCAGTCAGGATCTCCTTCGGCAGACCTGTCCGGGAAAAGACATGGACCAACTCGCGAGCTATACTCTTTGAAGAAGAATTTCTCAAGGGAATTGCCTCAGGATAGCGTGTGGCATAGTCCAGGATGACTAATATATACTGATGGCCCCGGGCTGATTTAACTAAGGGACCGACCAAGTCCATGGCAATTCTCTCGAATGGCACCTCAATAATGGGCAGTGACACAAGGGGGTTTCGGAAATGAGGAGTGGGAGCAGTTAGCTGACATGTAGGGCAGGACCTGCAATAGTTCACTATTTCCCGGTGGCACCCAGGCCAATAGAACCTCTGCACAACCCGTTCCTGCGTTTTTTCCACCCCTAGGTGTCCACCCAAGATGTGTGAATGGGCCATGTCCAACACCTTCCGTCTATATGGACCCGGCACTACCAACTGCTCTACCAACTCCTCCCTTATTTTCGTGACCCGGTACAACAACTCCCTGCTCATTAGAAAATGGGGAAATCTTGTGTCTGCCCCCGGCTCCTGTACCACCCCGTCAATAACTGTGACATTATTAAAGACTTCCCTCAGAGTGGGGTCCCTATGTTGGGCAGTCCCAAAATTTTCACCGGATACCTCTAACTCCAGAATGTCAGATGCAGGGGACACTTCCTCCTCATCTCCAGCCAGGACACAAAAAGGAAACCTGTCTGACTCTGGGTGTGGCACCACCCTTCCAGGGTTCACTGGTTCCCTACTCTTGCTAGGGAGCTCAGAACCTTTCCCCCACAAATCCCAAAACAAACAGAAATCCCGGCCAATAATTATAGGGTGCAACAAGTCCTGAACGACGCCGACTATGTGGGACTCCGTGCCACATGTCGTTTCAATGTTCACACTGGCCACAGGGTAGTCCTTTGCATCACCATGTATGCACCGCACACCGACCTTCTTTCCCGGGAGCAGGTGGAGAGGAAAAGTGGCCCTCACCAGGGTCACTAGGCTCCCCGAGTCTAACAGTGCCGTTACTGCTCGACCGTTCACCTTTACGGGACACGCTTGAGGTCCCTCGTTGGGCGGAGAGTTCACACTGCAGGCTGGATACGCATAGTATGAACAACGGCGTCCCATGCTACAGTCCATCTGCTCAGTGGTCTGGGAACATCGGGCAGCTATATGTCCTGGCTTGTGGCACCTCCAACAAACAATATCACCCGTAGGGACCTTGGGCACCACCTCCCCCGCCCTTGGTGACCTTGGACGCGCCACCCCTTTTTGGGGCTCAGCTTCCTTCTGGGACCCCCAGTATGGCATGGGCTGCCTCCTGAAGGAGCCTTCCAACCCTTGGTATCTCTCAACCAGTCCGATCAGCTCGTCGGCATTCTGGGGATCACCCTGGGCAACCCAAGTCTGTATAGGCCTCGGGAGGGAATGGACAAACCGATCCATCATCACCCGTTCTACCATTTGAGCAGGCGTAGATGACTCTGGCTGCAGCCATTTCTGGACCAGGTGCAACAGATCAAACATTTGGGAACGAGGTGGTTTGTCCCGGTGATAGCCCCAGGAGTGAACTCGCTGTGCCCTGACAGTCAGTGTCACCCCCAAACGTGCGAGAATCTCGGCTTTCAATTTGTGATACTCTTTGGCATCCTGCAAGGTCAAATCATAGTACGCCTTCTGGGGTACTCCTGTCAGGTATGGCGCAAGTACCTCTGCCCACTGCTCTGGCGGAAGTTTTTCCCTCTCAGCGACCCTCTCAAACACCGTCAGGAAGGCCTCAACATCATCCCCGGGAGTCATTTTCTGCAATGCGCGTCTTACCGTCTTTCGGACGTGGGTGTCATCAGCCAAACCTGGGGTTGGGGCGCTCGCCTTGCCCTGGATGGCGGTTGCCAGAAGCTGCATCTGCTGCTGGCTCTGTTGTAACTGCTGCCGTTGCTCCTGCTGGCTCTGTTGTATCTGCTGCATCAACAGCCTGTTGGTCTCTTGCTGCCTTTGCTCCTGCTGGA
Source organism: Ranitomeya imitator (assembly GCF_032444005.1). Taxonomy (NCBI): domain Eukaryota; kingdom Metazoa; phylum Chordata; class Amphibia; order Anura; family Dendrobatidae; genus Ranitomeya; species Ranitomeya imitator. The sequence continues at coordinate 482,617,756 of NC_091283.1, read as the reverse complement.
CCAAGTGTTTCAGCAAGTCCTCCATTTTCTCCGGCAATGCTTGCTGGCTTGAAACAGCCTTGACCCAGGACATTCAAAAATAAACTCACTTCTCCGCTGGGAACGCTGCTCGCATGTCTACCACCAATTGTAGGGGTTCCACTCACTCAGCTGCGACGGCTGACACTCAGGAGGCAGGTTCCTTTAAAGTTCACTGGGTTTATTACTCCATAAACCATATGACAAAACAACAGAAAGCAAATAGCCTTTGGTTCAGGCAAAGAAAAAACAAGTGTCCAGTTCATCCGGCTCAGTCCTGAAGCCGTAACACACTCAGGAGGGTTTCACCTCCACACATATCTCCCATCGATTAGACATCCTTTAGCCACGCTACATAATATATATACATATATGTGTCTACTGACATATATATATATATATATATATATACAGTATATATGTTTTTTTTTTTTTTTTTTTTACACATGGATCCCTTGTATATCCGTATGTCGGTTTTGCAATCCTGCGATAAAAACACGCAATACGGATGACATACGGATTACATACGGAGGATGCCATGCGCAAAAAACGCTGAAACACCCTGCCTACGGAGGAGCTACGGACCACTATTTTCGGGACTTTTCAGCGTATTACGGCCGTAATATACGGACTGTATTTTCATACGCTGTGTGTGACGTCGGCCTTATTCATTTGTCCTCATGTCCTCCATGCAAACAACAGTACTTGGGAACTGTACTTAACAGATGTTGGCTGGTGACCAGCTCACTCAGCTTTATATCATAACCCTTATTTATTATAACGGTGGCTGGCCCAAAATGACAAGCATATTCTACATATTGTGTCTCCCTTACTTACTTTATAGATTGCAAGCTTGCGAGCAGGGCCCTCAATCCTCCTGTTAGTGTTGGACTTAACTAGGTGTTACTTTGCAATGTCTTTCTTGTCTGTACACGTTCCCACTTAATCTGTAAAGGGCTGCGGAATATGTTTACACTATATAAAAAAATTATTACTGCATTATTATTATGACTCAGTTGAGCTGTGTTGTTCTCAAAGACAGAAGATGGGCTAACTCCAAAGCCCATGAGTCAAGCTTCAGTCTTGGAGAAGAGTAGTGCTTGCCTGAGCACTTCTGCTCCTTTATTTTAGTGGTTTGTGGTGGTCACAGCACCTAGACCCCACCAATCAAATGTTTTTGGAAAGCTAAACTTTACGCTAAAATAGGGCCAACAAACATCTTCTGGGAAGAAATGTGCCAACTGCTGGTCAACTGCATTTGTAGGACTGTTTTGTGGAGTTTCATTGTACTTTTGTTAAAAATTCCGAGTTTTTGTAGCTGTCTTCCAAAATTGCAACCAGGGGTTAACTTGTTTTAAAAGAAATAAGAACTGCATAAATAAATTCACTCTCTAATTAACATAACGAGAGGCCAGAAGATGGCCAATATTCACATAACAAGCTCCCTGGGGAAAGGCAGGGCATGCATGTCCTAGTTGTGCTTAGAATAGGTGACTTTGCACCTCTGAATCCCTGATCTGCTCATCCTACAAGCCCTGATGATACACAGTTCTCTTCTAGTTATCTGACTGTCCACACTTACTGTATAATTCGGAAATAATTTTAATTATGTTGTTTGAATCTTTTCCAAATGATCACTGTACAATTAGACAACTAGATCTCATTTGACATTGTGCCAATTAGTTGATTATCTAATCACTTAATTTAAAAATTATAAACCCCCCAAAAATCACTCAATTGGGCCTGCCATTATGTATCTCCCCTCTGTCTAACTTGCTGTTTGCTGTCCACTGTAACTTGCTGTGGTCAAGCATAATCCATCTCTAGCAGCAGAGACCCCAAGACTTATTACAGGAAGTCAGGGACTCGTTTTGTCTTTTTCCACCTGCTCTACTATCTGTCAAACTGCATACAGACAAGAACAGAGATAGGACAGACAGACCACTGGTCAAAGGCAGAAACAGTGCACGCGGTGAAGAGAGGAAGAATGACAATTAGGGAGCAGCAGACTCTCTTTCTCCCTTTCACCCCGAACTTTACAGTTCAGGTTCGCTTATCTCTCAAAAAGAGGGTCTTTGAGGGGCTCTCAATAGAGATGAGGAATTTTATTTGCACTGCCCTGGTACTGCATCAATACCGATCTTCAGTGGCATCTGGTCTTCACTTCTGCACCTGGAATTCTGGGTTTCATGATGGCATATAAGATCATGATATTGTAGGACCTAGTTACTGCAAAAGGCACCCAAGAAGCCAGGATGAGGATTCCTGGTGCAGAAGTGAAGTCTAGCTGCCACGGAGGACTATACTAGATGCCAGGCTAGTATTCTTCAATATCAGTTGGAGATTCTGAACACATTGTGGAATTGTCTTCTGTCACTTTCATGGGTTTTATCACAGCTTTTTTTACTCATTTCTTTGATGAAATAAAAACCAAGTCTCATAAAAGACAAAACTGAGCCCCATGATTGATCCACCATGAATCCAGAGTAAGTCCTCTTCTCAGGATTGTGCTTAATCATTTATGACCACTGTTTACACTGCTGTCTCTTATCTACCAGACTTTATCCGCATGTCACCACTTCTTATTTAGAATTTATAAAGAGCTTTGCTGGTGTCGTTTTCAGATTTCTATCATTTGACCTCTCTAGGAAGGACATAGTGACACATAGCAGTGAGAGACCATATCTAAGGCAAGGTCCACCTCCTGGACAATCTGGTCATGATGCTGGCAAGGTCTTTGCCTCTCTCTACCTCTTCATCTGATTAATTTTTCATATTAAACCAAAACAGATGGGACTGAGATTAAAAGGAAGGTAGGGATTTAGCAGAACACAGACTCGCATTCCCGTCACAGCACGGCAGAGTTAAACCTGGGGGTGGGGGGTATCCTTGCCGTGTTGTGTTTTTAACCATTCACCTGCTGATCTGCGGCAATACGAGCCTCATTTCTAAACAGAATAAGCCGAATCTAAACATTATAAAAATGAGATTGGGATCTGTAAATAAAGCAATGACATTGATGTGACCGAACATGGCGTAAGGGGAGATAAAATGTCCGTGGAAGATTAAATGTGAGCTTGTTAACCCTTTCTGAATCACTGGAGATTAGGACTTGTTGATAGTGGAAGAGTTAATATACTAATGTCTAAAGAACCTTATTAATTCTGAGTATTTGGTGACGTCCTGAGGCTTAAAATCCTATAATGAGTTCCCAAGAGTGAACGGTGGCTTTATACCCACTCAGCTGGACTCGGATTTTGAGGCAGGAGAAGGAACATTGTGCAATACTGTAAATATCACTGTGAAGGGAATAAGCAGCATCTCTGCTATTTGCCCATCATATAATGAATTTCCTTCTATACACAGGAATTTCTAAACTTTTATTAAAGAGGATATATCCACACTTCTGATTATCTGTTCTAGGAAAAATGTATAAATCCCAATTCCAGAGCATCTCCTGTAAAATCTCTGCCTTGTGTTCCTCGGTTGTTCCTCCTAGAAATGTATTAATAAATTGACAACGGGGTGACATCATCAAATGGGCAGTGTTGAAATGACACAACCCCAACACCAAGCTGTCAATTTATTCATAACGAAATAACAGAGGAAAGATACAAAGCAGAGGTATTACAAAAGAAGATTCAGAATTGATATGTACAGTAATAGGGAATTTATTTTATTTATTTTACTTGAATATATAGCATATTACACAGCACTTCACAGATATTGGGCCTGATTCATGAATGTGGATATCACAACATTTTAATGCAATATTTGGTGTTTTTACTCCAGTTCTGGCCAATTCCACCATTCATGTGCACTTAGTAGTTTCTGATTAAAATTTCACGCTACTTGTAAAAGATAGTGGGAGTACGGTAAGTAAAAAATTAAGCTGCTCTTCACCCATGCTATAAGCAGTGGTTAATGACCAAGCAGCCAACACCATCACTAGACCTACTGATTGTCACGTTTTGTTTTTTAACGCTTTCTTTGACCGCATGATCTTTTGCGGCTCCATTCATCTTCCCACAGTGGAGTACAGAGCGCGCAGTCAGTGCATATCCAACACTGTGTGCTGCCAATCAAGTCAGTGGCTGGATTCAGTCTGGGATTTCGGAGCTGCCACGTAGAGGTTTCAAGGACCGGAGAAATAAATGATGGTGAATAGGCAGAGCGACTGTACCAATCTACAATACTATGCCGAGCTGCATATGTTTCTACATTACGATGCTATGCTACGAGGAAAAACAAATAAAACTTGATCTACCAGTGAGGCTTATTAGAATGTGGAAATGTAGGTCCCAATGTAGGTCCCAATTCATCAGTGTTCACCAGAATTTTGACATAAAACTGTGTTCAACGTTGCAACATTTTTTGATAACTTGTAGTTGTGCAAAAATTTGACGGCTTTTGGCATCCCAGTCAATTTTGCTAACTTTTTAAAAAGTTGACAGAGATTAGCTAGGAGGGTGAAGGGGGTGGTCGACAAATTAATCATAATTTACTCCACGTCAATTACGACAGAAACAAACTCCGACCCTTGACATTTCTTGAGATAGGTCACAGAAGCTGAAAGAAGAGTTAAACTCAAACTAAGTGCATACCTCTTAATGAATCTGGTGCATCATACTCCATTGCACTGTTCAGGGGGGTCTTCATGAATGGGGGCCATATTGTATATTCTTCAATCTGTAGATTGAGTTAGTTGATTAAGCTGTATTTGATAGAAGTACCTACTTACACAATGGTTCATATGAAAATAGTATAAACCTCCCTCCTAACACTATTTGTATCAGCAGTGTCTTATCACTTAGGGCAAATTCAGAAGTCAGGTTTTCTTGTGCGAGTTCTATCCGTGGTTTTCACCGATAGAACTCATTCATATTATAGTCTGTAGAGTTGCTCATGTCAGTGTATTTTTGCACAGCTATGTGCCATGTACAATCTAAGGAGTTAGGCCGGCTTCACACTTGCGAGTTTTACGGACGTAAGAGCGCAGAAACTACGTCCGTAAAACTCGCAAAAAATACGGCACAATTATTCTCTATGCCCCTGCTCCTATCTGCCGTATTTTACTGATCAGTATTATACGGCTTTCTACGGCCGTACAAAATCGCAGCATGCTGCGTTTGTCACCGTACTGCGCAAGAAATACGCCAATGAAAGTCTATGGAAGCTTGAAAAATACGGATTACACACGGACAAGCAGTGTGACTTGCGAGAAATACGCAGCGCTGTTAGAGAGAAAAGCCGGTAATTCAGTGCGGTGTACAGTAAAATCACACTGACAGCTTACAGTCCAATAGGTAGAATAAATGTGTACACATAGAATAAGTATATATATATATATATATATGTCAGTGAGACACATATATGTATATATATTAATATTTATTCCAGCGCTATACAGCTTGAAAGCCGGTAATTCAATTACCGGCTTTTTCTTTCTCCTTCCTAAACCTGACATGATTTGAGACATGGTTTACATACAGTAAACCATGTCTTCTCTCCATTTTTTTTGCAGATTCCACACTACTAATGTCAGTAGTGTGTATCTGCAAAATTTGGCCGTTCTAGCTCTTAAAATAAAGGGTTAAATGGCGTAAAAAATTGGCGTGGGCTCCCGCGCAATTTTCTCCGCCAGAGTAGTAAAGCCAGTGACTGAGGGCAGATATTAATAGCCTGGAGAGGGTCCACGGTTATTGGCCCCCCCCTGGCTAAAAATATCTGCCCCCAGCCACCCCAGAAAAGGCACATCTGTAAGATGCGCCTATTCTGGCACTTGGCCACTCTCTTCCCATTCCCGTGTAGCGGTGGGATATGGGGTAATGAAGGGTTAATGCCACCTTGCTATTGTAAGGTGACATTAAGCCTAATTAATAATGGAGAGGCGTCAATTATGACACCTATCCAATATTAATCCAATTGTAGTAAAGGGTTAAATAAAACACAAACACATTATTTAAAATTATTTTAATGAAATAAAAACAATGGTTGTTGGAGTATTTTATTCTACGCCCAATCCAGTCACTGAAGACCCTCGTTCTGTAAGTAAAAAAACATAATAAACCAACAATATACTTACCCTCCGCAGATCTGTAACGTCCAACGATGTAAATCCTTCTGAAGGGGTTAAAACATTTTGCAGCAAGGAGTTCCGCTAATGCAGGCTGCTCCTTGCTGCAAAACCCCGGGGAATGAGGCTAAATATAGATCAATGATCTATATTTAGCTTCATTTGCGGTGAGGCGCCCTCTGCTGGATGTTCATAGATCGTGGGAACTTACCTAGAAAGCTCCCAGGCTTTTAGTAGTGTGGAATCTGCAAAAAAATGGAGAGAAGACATGGTTTACTGTATGTAAACCATGTCTCAAATCATGTCGGGTTTTAGGAAGGAGAAAGAAAAAGCCGGTAATTGAATTACCGGCTTTCAAGCTGTATAGCGCTGGAAAAAATATTAATATATATACATATATGTGTCTACTGACATATACTGTATATATATATATATATATATATATATATATATATAGACAGTATATATATATATTTTTTTCTTTTTGGGACACATGGATCACTTCTATAGCGGTATGTTGGTTTTGCAAGCCTGCGAGAAAACCACGCAGTACGGATGCCATACGGATTACATACGGAGGATGCCATGCGCAAAAAACGCTGACACACCCTGCCTACGGAGGAGCTACGGACCACTATTTTTGGGACTTTTCAGCGTATTACGGCCGTAATATACGGACCGTATTTTTATACGCTGAGTGTGAAGCCGGCCTTAGAGGTAGAAAAAAGGAAAAAAAAAGCCTGAATAGAACTAATATAATTAATCTGGCAGAATTGGAGGAGAACATCGAGTGTAAACCTCGGAAATGTCTAGAAAAACAGGTGATGGCTAAGCGTTGTCCTAAAATGTGCCAGATTTACACTGACCTATGTCACAGTTCTGGTGCAAAATACTGTCCAAAGTAATCCACCAAGATGTCTTACAACATTTTTTGCTTGGATAATAACATTAGAATAGGTTTCATTCTTTGTAATTGCATATACAAGAAGTCTTTATTGTATATTGATTATCAGAATTGTCCTTTTTGTAAGAAAAAGTGATCCCACATTGCATCAGATGGACTTGATCTCCTGTATATATAAATAGCTGTGAATGTAATCAATTTATGAAATGTTTAGGCATTTTTTAGTTTGAAAAGAGAAAAAAAATATAAGAAATTAAATTTAAAATCAAGATTTGTCAAGGCTATGTGTTAGGTGTCGAGTTCCCACCTCTGCACAGGGGGAATCTCGAACCATCTCTGCTGCGGTCTCCCATTCTTCTCCAGCCGCAGTGGAGTCTGCTCAGCGGAGACGTCGGTCCCAGCGTCTTGCTCAGTCTCACTCTGTGCATAGGGTTACTGCTGCTTTTCCAGCTTCTGCCATTGAAGCCAGTGCTGGGCAGCGGCGAGCAGACGCTTTTGGGACTAAGTCCTGCTTTTCCCCTTCTGAGCATGCCCAGGGCAAGATCTCCCGTTGGAGATCGGGGGTCACATGCTCAGATACTGCAGCAGATCCCATTGGTCCTCCAGGAAGGTCCTGAAGGTGCTCAACTTCTGTGGCAGCCTCCCATTGGTCTTTCTGGGAAGGTCATGTACATGCTGCAGCTACATAAGGTTCGCACGACCGCACGGCCATGCGCTAGTGTACATTTGTAAACGTGTGTGTGTTGTGAGTGAAAGTCATTCTTTAAAATCCCCTCCCTATTGGATGACTGGAGCAGAACAATATTGTATCATACAATTAGGTTCTGTAGAAGGACGTAGATCTGGGGATTTATTATGATGGAATATAGGCTGAACTGGATGGACAAATGTCTTTTTTCGGCCTTACTAACTATGTTACTATGTTACTATGTTACTGCTCGCGGAAGGTGGATGATTGCTATCTAGCGCCCGACTTAGCCATCAGCACTTAGCACACCATACAGCATCTAATTGCTGTGACCGTCAGTGCGGCGCCGTGCGCTTTCACAGTGCTTTCCTGATCCAAGCCTGGGTGGTTAGTGGCGTCTGCCAGTGCGGCACTGCACACACTCTCGTGCATCGTTAATTATTATTTTGGTTATGCTGACACCCCATTAGCGGTGTCTCTAGCGCAAGTAGTCTAGACGGACTCGGATCCCAAGTCTCGGGACTGAGCTCGGTCACTCCTTGCTTGCGCTCTTGTGTGCGGTACCGCAACCCTATGACTTAACAGGGTTCGCTTCCTTCACACAGGGTGAAGTTAACCCGTGTGTGTATTCACATTGTACCGCCATATAGTCCGTCATTACTTGGCAGCAGGTTCCATCTCTGCACGGTAGACCCCGGGCTGCGAACGCACCTTATTCTATCTTTCTTATTATTTGGTGCGTTCCGCTAGCCCTAACATTACACTAGCGCCAGGGTCTGGCTAGTAATGACGGACAAACAGCAATCCTTGCGGTACATCCAGCAGCTGGAGGGTAGGTTGGCGGCTCTCGAGCACACAACCTCAGCTGTGGATGTAACCGCAGATGCTGTTCAGGCTGCTAGCGTGGCTGCAGCCACCTTGTCCACTGCCACCCCTGTACCGACTCTATCTTGCCTCCCGCTGCCAGAAAAATTTTCTGGTGATAGTAAGTCTTGTAGGGGTTTCGTGAGTCAGTGCTCTATTTATCTCGAGCTTCTGGCCTCTCGTTTCCCCACAGAGCGGGCCAAGGTGAGGTTTATTGTGTCTCTCCCGTCGGACAGGGCGTTAGAGTGGGCTACGCCGCTGTGGGAGCATGGCGATCATGTGGTGCAGAGTGCTTCGTTGTTACTGAGCACTCTGAAACAGGTCTTTTTAGGACCTTGTGTCACCCATGATACGGCGCTCCAACTGTTGGCATTGACTCAGGGCTCGTCCTTGGTCAGCCATTTTGCCGTCCACTTACGCACCCTAGCATCTGAGCTGGAGTGGTCGGATAAAGCCCTAATTCTGATATTTTGGAGGGGGCTGGCTGACCACGTGAAGGACGCCCTGGCCACTAGGGAGATTCCTGCCACACTGGAGGAGTTAATAGCAGTGTCCACTTGTATTGACCTCCGTTTTCACGAGCGGAGGTTAGAGCGAGCCCAGTGTAGGCAGAGGTTTCGGCTGGCTCCCACCTTCGCCAAACCTTTGGAATCTCCAGTCCAGGCCCCTGAGTCACATGAGGCCATGGAAGTGTCACGAGCGGGATCTAAGTCCCGAACCGCTCGTGCACTCCAGGTTTGTCATGTTTCCAGCAGTCAGGACATCTTGCCACCAGATGTCCCCAGCGGTCGAGGAAACGTCAGCGTCTAGTGGTAGTAGGTGGAGGTACATTAGACACGGTGACGTTTGCCTCCAAATTGACGGACTCGGATCCCAAGTCTTGGGACTGAGCTCGGTGACTCCTTGATTGCGCTCTTGTGTGCGGTACTGCAACCCTGTGACTTAATAGGGTTCGCTTCCTTCACACAGGGTGAAGTTAACCCGTTTAACCCGTGTGTGTATTCACATTGTACCGCCATATAGTCCGTCATTACTTGGCAGCAGGTTCCATCTCTGCATGGTGGACTCCAAGCTGCGAACGCAACTTATTCTATCTTTCTTATTATTTGGTGTGTTCCGCTAGCCCTAACACTATGTGCCCACCATCAGGAAGTAACGGCACTTTCCAAAATGTTGCGTTCAATCACGCAGATTTAATGCATCCAATATATTCTATTGTGGAAATTTCTAGCGTCTCCGCCACAGAAATTGACATTCTGTGGCTTGTAAACCCATACGGTGGGTGAGTTTACGCCGTATCAATTAGAAGTAGGGTTGGCATTGGATTTCTATAAATCCCATCCACTGTGCTTGAATCATAGAACACAGCGGTTTGGACGCAGCGCAAGAGCAAGTGCGCTGCATCCAAAAAGCTGCTGTTCCTGATCGTGGGCACGTACCCTAAAGGTTTTTTTTGTCTGCAGCTCTGATGTTATGTTAGCAGCGCTGTGGTCAGTTGGTGAGCTTAGTGACTCTGAGCGGTTCATTCGGTCTACTTGAGTGGTCCCACTGAGCTCAATTATTGGCTGCAGCGCTGTCGATTTTGCAAAGTTACCTACAGGACAGATTGACTATCCCCTTTAATATATACCCCATACACTCAGTACATCCAGAACACCTATATGAGATCATAAAAATCACATTTCTTATATTAATTATTTTTTGATACTTTTATGAGGCTCAGACATAATGATATGTAATTACAGTAGACTCCCGTGTGCAGCTTTGGGGTTATGTATGGCCAGTGTAACTCATGCATTTTTTATACTTTCATTTATGAACTGTCTCAGGCTAATTCAGGAGCAGGTTTCCTTCCCAGAGGCGAATTATGTTAATAGTTTAAAAATAAAAAAAAAAGATTGATGACTGAAATTATTTAACAATGTAATACAGAGAGAGAGAGAAAGGTCTGTGCTCTAAAAGTTATAAAAGAAAGTCTACTGATAATGATTTTCAGCTGTAGTTACACCCCAAGTATCAGTTATAGAGAAGGATCGAATTGAACAGTGATGAGTGTGGTCAACTAGACTTTGTGTTTTATAAGCCAACTTATATGTTGTAATATTTAACACTAAACATTAAAATGTTTGCTGCTGTTTTTAGGTCACTTTGAATTTTTATTTTGGTATCTTGACTTTATGCCTTTATCATTTTGTAGAAAAACAGATGGGCACAGCCACATAAATAAAACTGAGGTGCTACACTTAGTTATTCAGTTATTAAGGTTGAAGGAAGACTATAAGTCCATCTAGTTCAACCCATAGCCTAACCTAACATGCCCTAACTGTTATGATTAGGCAATTCAGTACCACAGTGAACATAGAGGTCAGAGCACATACAGTGATCTGACAATAATCCAAAAACATAGAACGAGCTCTGAGACGTGGGAACTCTGTTGACCGCAATCCCTAATCCTATCCAACAACACTAGAGGCAGCCGTGGATTGCGCCTAACGCTACCTATGCAACTCGGCACAGCCTGAGAAACTAGCTAGCCTGAAGATAGAAAATAAGCCTACCTTGCCTCAGAGAAATACCCCAAAGGAAAAGGCAGCCCCCCCACATATAATGACTGTGAGTAAGATGAAAAGACAAACGTAGAGATGAAATAGATTTAGCAAAGTGAGGCCCGACTTTCTGAACAGAGCGAGGACAGGAAAGGTAACTTTGCGGTCAACACAAAACCCCAAAAACCACGCAAAGGGGGCAAAAAGACCCTCCGTACCGAACCAACGGCACGGAGGTACACCCTCTGTGTCCCAGAGCTTCCAGCAAACAAATAGATAAGCTGGACAGAAAAAAAGCAAACAAAATAGCAAAGGAAAACCCAGCCATGCAGAGCAGCAGGCCACAGGAACGATCCAGGAGGTAAACAAATCCAATACTGGAACATTGCCAGGAAGCCAGGATCAAAGCACTAGGTGGAGTTAAGTAGAGCAGCACCTAACGACCTCACCACATCACCTGAGGGAGGAAACTCAGAAGCCGCAGTACCACTTCCCTCCACCAACGGAAGCTTACAGAGAGAATCAGCCGAAGTACCACTTGTGACCACAGGAGGGAGCTCTGCCACAGAATTCACAACAGTACCCCCCCTTGAGGAGGGGTCACCGAACCCTCACCAGAGCCCCCAGGCCGACCAGGATGAGCCACATGAAAGGCACGAACAAGATCGGGAGCATGGACATCAGAGGCAAAGACCCAGGAATTATCTTCCTGAGCATAACCCTTCCACTTAACCAGATACTGGAGTTTCCGTCTTGAAACACGAGAATCCAAAATCTTCTCCACAATATACTCCAACTCCCCCTCCACCAAAACCGGGGCAGGAGGGTCAACGGAAGGAACCATAGGTGCCACGTATCTCCGCAACAATGACCTATGGAATACGTTATGTATGGAAAAAGAATCTGGAAGGGTCAGACGAAAAGACACAGGATTAAGAACCTCAGAAATCCTATACTGACCAATGAAACGAGGTTTAAACTTAGGAGAGGAAACCTTCATAGGAATATGACGAGAAGATAACCAAACCAGATCCCCAACACGAAGTCGGGGACCCACACAGCGTCTGCGATTAGCAAAACGTTGAGCCTTCTCCTGGGACAAGGTCAAATTGTCCACTACCTGAGTCCAAATCTGCTGCAACCTGTCCACCACAGTATCCACACCAGGACAGTCCGAAGACTCAACCTGTCCTGACGAGAAACGAGGATGGAACCCAGAGTTGCAGAAAAATGGCGAAACCAAGGTAGCCGAGCTAGCCCGATTATTAAGGGCGAACTCAGCCAAAAACAAAAAGGACACCCAGTCATCCTGATCAGCAGAAACAAAACATCTCAGATATGTTTCCAAGGTCTGATTGGTTCGTTCGGTCTGGCCATTAGTCTGAGGATGGAAAGCCGAGGAAAAAGACAAGTCAATGCCCATCCTACCACAAAAAGCTCGCCAAAACCTCGAAACAAACTGGGAACCTCTGTCAGAAACGATATTCTCTGGAATGCCATGTAAACGAACCACATGCTGGAAGAACAATGGCACCAAATCAGAGGAGGAAGGCAATTTAGACAAGGGTACCAAAGGACCATCTTAGAAAAGCGATCACAGACCACCCAAATGACTGACATCTTTTGAGAAACGGGAAGATCTGAAATAAAATCCATAGAGATATGTGTCCAAGGCCTCTTCGGGACTGGCAAGGGCAAAAGCAACCCACTGGCACGAGAACAGCAGGGCTTAGCCCGAGCACAAATCCCACAGGACTGCACAAAAGTACGCACATCCCGCGACAGAGATGGCCACCAAAAGGATCTAGCCACTAACTCTCTGGTACCAAAGATTCCAGGATGACCAGCCAAGACCGAACAATGAACCTCAGAGATAACTTTATTCGTCCACCTATCAGGGACAAACAGTTTCTCCGCTGGACAACGATCAGGTTTATTAGCCTGAAATTTTTGCAGCACTCGCCGCAAATCAGGGGAGATGGCAGACACAATTACTCCCTCTTTGAGGATACCCGCCGGCTCAGATACACCCGGAGAGTCGGGCACAAAACTCCTAGACAGAGCATCTGCCTTCACATTTTTAGAGCCCGGAAGTTATGAAATCACAAAGTCAAAACGGGCAAAAAACAACGACCAACGAGCTTGTCTAGGATTCAACCGCTTGGCGGACTCGAGATAAGTCAAGTTCTTATGATCAGTCAAGACCACCACGCGATGCTTAGCTCCTTCAAGCTAATGACGCCACTCCTCGAATGCCCACTTCATGGCCAGCAACTCTCGGTTGCCCACATCATAATTTCGCTCAGCAGGCGAAAACTTCCTGGAAAAGAAGGCGCACGGTTTCATCACTGAGCAATCAGGACCTCTCTGCGACAAAACAGCCCCTGCTCCAATCTCAGAAGCATCAACCTCGACCTGGAACGGAAGCGAAACATCTGGTTGACACAACACAGGGGCAGAAGAAAAACGACGCTTCAACTCTTGAAAAGCTTCCACAGCAGCAGAAGACCAATTGACCACATCAGCACCCTTCTTGGTCAAATCGGTCAATGGTTTAGCAATACTAGAAAAATTGCAGATGAAGCGACGATAAAAATTAGCAAAGCCCAGGAACTTTTGCAGACTTTTCAGAGATGTCGGCTGAGTCCAATCATGGATGGCTTGGACCTTAACAGGATCCATCTCGATAGTAGAAGGGGAAAAGATGAACCCCAAAAATGAAACCTTCTGCACACAAAAGAGACACTTTGATCCCTTCACAAAGAATTAGCACGCAGGACCTGAAAAAACGTTCTGACCTGCTTCACATGAGACTCCCAATCATCCGAGAAGATCAAAATGTCATCCAAGTACACAATCAGGAATTTATCCAGGTACTCTCGGAAGATGTCATGCATAAAGGACTGAAACACTGATGGAGCATTGGCAAGTCCGAATGGCATTACTAGATACTCAAAATGACCCTCGGGCGTATTAAATGCAGTTTTCCATTCATCGCCTCGCTTAATTCGCACAAGATTATACGCACCACGAAGATCTATCTTGGTGAACCAACTAGCCCCCTTAATCCGAGCAAACAAATCAGATAACAATGGCAAGGGGTACTGAAATTTAACCGTGATCTTATTTAGAAGGCGGTAATCTATACATGGTCTCAGCGAACCATCCTTCTTGGCTACAAAAAAGAACCCTGCTCCTAATGGCGACGATGACGGGCGAATATGCCCCTTCTCCAGGGACTCCTTCACATAACTGCGCATAGCGGCGTGCTCAGGCACAGATAATTAAAACAATCGGCCTTTTGGGAACTTACTACCAGGAATCAAATTGATAGCACAATCACAATCCCTATGCGGAGGTAGGGCATCGGACTTGGGCTCATCAAATACATCCCGGTAATCAGACAAGAACTCTGGAACCTCAGAAGGGGTGGATGATGAAATTGACAGAAATGGAACATCACCATGTACCCCCTGACAACCCCAGCTGGACACCGACATGGATTTTCAATCTAATACTGGATTATGGACTTGTAGCCATGGCAACCCCAACACGACCACATCATGCAGATTATGCAACACCAGAAAGCGAATAACCTCCTGATGTGCAGGAGCCATGCACATGGTCAGCTGGGTCCAGTACTGAGGCTTATTCTTGGCCAAAGGCGTAGCATCAATTCCTCTCAATGGAATAGGACACTGCAAGGGCTCCAAGAAAAACCCACAATGCTTAGTATACTCCAAGTCCATCAAATTCAGGGCAGCGCCTGAATCCACAAATGCCATGACAGAATACGATGACAAAGAGCAGATCAAGGTAACGGACAGAAGAAATTTTGACTGTACTGTACCAATGGTGGCAAACCTAGCGAACCGCTTAGTGCGCTTAGGACAATCAGAGATAGCATGAGTGGAATCACCACAGTAGAAACACAGCCCATTCAGACGTCTGTGTTCTTGCCGTTCAACTCTGGTCAAAGTCCTATCGCACTGCATAGGCTCAGGTTTAAGCTCAGGTAATACCGCCAAATGGTGCACAGATTTACGCTCACGCAAGCGTCGACCAATCTGAATAGCCAAAGACATAGACTCATTCAAACCAGCAGGCATAGGAAATCCCACCATGACATCCTTAAGGGCTTCAGAGAGACCCTTTCTGAACATAGCTGCCAGCCCAGATTCATTCCATTGAGTGAGCACGGACCACTTTCTAAATTTCTGACATATAACTCTATCTCATCCTGACCCTGACAAAGAGCCAGCAAATTTTTTTCTGCCTGATCCACAGAATTAGGCTCATCGTACAGCAATCCGAGCGCCAGGAAAAATGCATCGATATTACTTAATGCAGGATCACCTGGCGCAAGAGAAAATGCCCAGTCCTCAGGGTCGCCACGCAAAAAAGAAATAATGATCAAAACCTGTTGAACTGGATCACCAGAGGAGCGAGGTTTCAAGGCCAGAAATAGTTTACAATTATTTTTGAAACTCAGAAACTTAGTTCTATCACCAAAAAACAAATCAGGAATAGGAATTCTTGGTTCTAACATAGATTTCTGATCAATAGTGTCTTGAATCTTTTGTACTCTTGCCGAGAGCTGATCCACACATGAAGACAGACTTCTAATGTCCATTGCTACACCTGTGTCCTGAACCACCCAAATGTCTAGGGGAAAAAAAAGGCAAAACACAGTGCAGAGAAAAAAAAATGGTCTCAGAACTTCTTTTTTCCCTCTATTGAGAATCATTAGTACTTGGGCTTCCTGTACTGTTATGATTAGGCAATTCAGTACCACAGTGAACATAGAGGTCAGAGCACATACAGTGATCTGACAATAATCCAAAAACATAGAACGAGCTCTGAGACGTGGGAACTCTGTTGACCGCAATCCCTAATCCTATCCAACAACACTAGAGGCAGCCGTGGATTGCGCCTAACGCTACCTATGCAACTCGGCACAGCCTGAGAAACTAGCTAGCCTGAAGATAGAAAATAAGCCTACCTTGCCTCAGAGAAATACCCCAAAGGAAAAGGCAGCCCCCCACATATAATGACTGTGAGTAAGATGAAAAGACAAACATAGAGATGAAATAGATTTAGCAAAGTGAGGCCCGACTTTCTGAACAGAGCGAGGACAGGAAAGGTAACTTTGCGGTCAACACAAAACCCCAAAAACCACGCAAAGGGGGCAAAAAGACCCTCCGTACCGAACCAACGGCACGGAGGTACACCCTCTGCGTCCCAGAGCTTCCAGCAAACAAATAGATAAGCTGGACAGAAAAAAAGCAAACAAAATAGCAAAGGAAAACCCAGCCATGCAGAGCAGCAGGCCACAGGAACGATCCAGGAGGTAAACAAATCCAATACTGGAACATTGCCAGGAAGCCAGGATCAAAGCACTAGGTGGAGTTAAGTAGAGCAGCACCTAACGACCTCACCACATCACCTGAGGGAGGAAACTCAGAAGCCGCAGTACCACTTCCCTCCACCAACGGAAGATTACAGAGAGAATCAGCCGAAGTACCACTTGTGACCACAGGAGGGAGCTCTGCCACAGAATTCACAACACCTAACATGTTGATCCAGAGGAAGGCAAAAAAAACCCATGTGGCAAAGAGTAAGCTCCACATTGGGGAAAAAAATTCCTTCCCCACTCCACATACGGCAGTCAGACTAGTTCCCTGGATCAACGCCCTATCGAGGAATCTAGTATATATACCCTGTAACATTATACTTTTCCAGAAAGGTATCCAGTCCCCTCTTAAATTTAAGTAATGAATCACTCATTACAACATCATACGGCAGAGAGTTCCTTAGTCTCACTGCTCTTACAGTAAAGAATCCGCGTCTGTTATTATGCTTAAACCTTTTTTCCTCCAAACGCAGAGGATGCCCCCTTGTCCCTGTTTCAGGTCTATGATTAAAAACATCATCAGAAAGGTCTTTGTACTGTCCCCTCATATATTTATACATTAAAATAAGATCACCCCTTAGTCTTCGTTTTTCCAAACTAAATAGCCCCAAGTGTAATAACCTATCTTGGTATTGCAGACCCCCCAGTCCTCTAATAACCTTGGTCGCTCTTCTCTGCACCCGCTCTAGTTCAGCTATGTCTTTCTTATACACCGGAGACCAGAACTGTGCACAGTATTCTAAGTGTGGTCGAACTAGTGACTTGTATAGAGGTAAAATTATGTTCTCCTCATGAGCATCTATGCCTCTTTTAATGCATCCCATTACTTTATTTGCCTTTGTAGCAGCTGCCTGACACTGGCCACTGAATATGAGTTTGTCATCCACCCATACACCCAGGTCTTTTTCATTGACAGTTTTGCCCAGAGTTTTAGAATTAAGCACATAATTATACATCTTATTACTTCTACCCAAGTGTATGACCTTACATTTATCCCCATTAAAGCTCATTTGCCATTTATCAGCCCAAGCTTCTAGTTTACATAAATCATACTGTAATATAAAATTGTCCTCCTCTGTATTGATTACCCTGCAGAGTTTAGTGTCATCTGCAAATATTGAAATTCTACTCTGAATGCCCCCTACAAGGTCATTAATAAATATGTTAAAAAGAAGAGGGCCCAATACTGACCCCTGTGGTACCCCACTGCTAACCGCTACCCAGTCCGAGTGTGCTCCATTAATAACCACCCTTTGTTTCCTATCCCTGAGCCAGCTCTCAACCCACTTGCACATATTTTCCCCTATCCCCATTATTCTTATTTTATGTATCAACCTTTTGTGTGGCACCGTATCAAAAGCTTTTGAAAAGTCCATATACACTACATCCACTGGGTTCCCTTGGTCCAATCCGGAACTTACCTCTTCATAGAAACTGATCAAATTATTCTGACATGAACGGTCCCTAGTAAACCCGTGCTGATACTGGGTCATGAGGTTATTCCTCTTCAGATACTCCAGTATAGCATCCCTTAGAATGCCCTCCAGGATTTTACCCACAGTAGAGGTTAAGCTTACTGGCCGATAATTTCCAAGTTCTGTTTTTGTCCCCTTTTTGAATATTGGCACCACATTTGCTATACGCCAATCCTGTGGTACAGACCCTGTTATTATGGAGTCTTTAAAGATTAAAAATAATGGTCTATCAATGACTGTACTTAATTCCTGCAGTACTCGAGGGTGTATCCCATCTGGACCCGGAGATTTGTCAATTTTAGTGATTTTTAGACGCCGCCACACTTCCTGCTGGGTTAAGCAGGTGACATTTAATTGGGAATTTATATCACTAGTCATTTTGTCTGCCATGGGATTTTCTTGTGTAAATACTGATGAAAAAAAGTCATTTAGCATATTGGCTTTTTCCTCATCCTCATCCACCATTTCACCCACACTATTTTTAAGGGGGCCAACACAATCATTTTTTAGTTTCTTACTATTTATGTAGTTAAAGAATATTTTAGGATTATTTTTACTCTCTCTGGCAATGAGTCTCTCTGTCTCAATCTTTGCTGCCTTGATTTGCTTTTTACAGAATTTATTTAATTTTTTGTATTTATTTAATGCCTCCTCACTACCTACTTCCTTTAATTCTCTAAATGCTTTCTTTTTGTCACTTATTGCGCCCCTTACAGCTCTATTTAGCCATATTGGTTTCCTCCTATTTCTAGTATGTTTATTCCCATACGGTATATATTGTTACGAGTAACACAGAATGCATAACTCAAAAAAGAAAGCACAAAAATAGTGTGTACACATATTGACTTATGATATTAGAAATTTGTAATGTTTAATCATCAATTGGTTCTATCATATATTCTTAATGTCCATTTCTTTTACAGAGATTGTTGTATGGGTTTTTTTCGGTGGGGATTGTGGTTAGTGAATTCTTTCATCGATGATGTTATTTTAGTAACGGATCACGATGTTCAGTTTACAATATAAATTTGTAACTGACTTAATATCTTATACGGTTTTAAAGTATTTTTACCTTTATTAGAGTACGTCATTCTGTTGTGTAAAGTGATGTGCAAAATAGTAGCATTGTAACATCACTAATGTGTTTACGTACTGTTTTTGGCAGAAAAGATCATACAACATGGGAAAAAATTCATGACTAGGTGAAGGCGAGAAATGGGCAACCATGAGAATTAACAGTCATGTTATGCACGCTACTAATTGGGCGTATTTGACTCATTTAATGAAATTGGGGTGTTGTAATTATAATTATTAGCAGTCTGGAGTTGAATTAGTGAGGTCATTCGTTCTGTGAAGAAACAGGTGTCAATTATCGCCTTTATTAATGGAAGGAAGCAAATGTTGTACCTGCCAGTTTTAGCCATTGCTCTTTGAGTAAAATAGGTCATTCCAGACACTGTACTGAAGGAGAAAGAATTCTGATCAAGAAGTTGATTGGAGAGGCGAAAACATATAAAGAAGTGCAGATATAATTGACTGGTTAGCTAAAAAGATTTCCAATGCTCTAAAATGTCAAGCAAAACCCGAAACACATGGTAGGAAAATAAAAACTACCATCCGCATAGATCATAGAATCACGAGAATGGCAAAAAAGCATCCAATGATCAGCTCTAAAGAGATCACAGAAGATCTTCAGTTACCTGTGAGTCCTGCAATCATCAGAAAATGCCTACATGATGCCAAACAATTTGCAAGAAACCCTGGCAAAGTACCATTGCTGAAAAAATTATGTGTTGAAAAGGTTAGCTTGCCAAAAAACACATCAACTGGCCTAAAGAGAAAGGGTGCAACATTCTATGGACAGATGAGAGCAAGATTGTTCGTATAGGGTCTAAAGACCGTAGACAGTTTATGGGACGACCGACAAACACTGAATTCTAGCCACAGTACACTGAGAAGATTGTAAAACATGGAGGTGCAAGAATAATGCTTTGGGAATGTTTCTCATACTATGGAGTTAGACCCATTTATCACATACAAGGCACCATGGACCAGTAAGGCTGGGTTCACATTAGCGTTTTTGTGCACAGTGTATGATCCGCAAACATCCGCATGCATCATGCGTACATATCTTTAACCCCTTTCTGACAATGGACGTACTATTCTGTCCATGTGGGGTGGGCCCTACTTCCCAAGGACGGAATAGTACGTCCAGCGCGATCGGCCGCGCTCACGGGGGGAGCGCGGCCGATCGTGGCCGGGTGTCAGCTGCCTATCGCAGCTGACAAACGGCACTATGTGCCAGGAGCGGTCACGGACCACCCCCGGCACATTAACCCCCGGCACACCGCGATCAAACATGATCGCGATGTGCCGGCGGTGCAGGGAAGCATCGCACAGGGAGGGGGCTCCCTGCGGGCTTCCCTGAGACCCCCGCAGCAACGCGATGTGATCGCGTTGCTCCGGGTGTCTCCTACCTCCTTCCTCCCTGCAGGCCCGGATCCAATATGGCCGTGGCATCTGGGTCCTGCAGGGAGGGAGGTGGCTTACCAAGTGCCTGCTCAGAGCAGGCACTTGGTAACGCTGCAGCCCTGTAAGTCAGATCGGTGATCTGACAGAGTGCTGTGCAAACTGTCAGATCACCGATCTGTGATGTCCCCCCCTGGGACAAAGTAAAAAAGATTAAAAAAAAATTTCCAAATGTGTAAAAAAAAAAAAAAAATCCTAAATAATGAAAAAATAAAAATATTATTCCCATAAATACATTTCTTTATCTAAATAAAAAAACAAAAACAATAAAAGTACACATATTTAGTATCGCCGCGTCCGTAACGACCCGACCTATAAAACTGGCCCACTAGTTAATCCCTTCAGTAAACACCCTAAGAAAAAAAAAAAACATTGCTTTATTATCGCAGCTGACATACGGCACTATGTGCCAGGAGCGGTCACGGACCACCCCCGGCACATTAACCCCCGGCACACCGCGATCAAACATGATCGCGATGTGCCGGCGGTGCAGGGAAGCATCGCGCAGGGAGGGGGCTCCCTACGGGCTTCCCTGAGACCCCCGCAGCAACGCGATGTGATCGCGTTGCTCCGGGGGTCTCCTACCTCCTTCCTCCCTGCAGGCCCGGATCCAATATGGCCGTGGCATCCGGGTCCTGCAGGGAGGGAGGTGGCTTACCAAGTGCCTGCTCAGAGCAGGCACTTGGTAACGCTGCAGCCCTGTCAGTCAGATCGGTGATCTGACAGAGTGCTGTGCAAACTGTCAGATCACCGATCTGTGATGTCCTACCCTGGGACAAAGTAAAAAAGTTTTTAAAAAAATTTCCAAATGTGTAAAAAAAAAAAAATCCTAAATAATGAAAAAAAAAAAAATATTATTCCCATAAATACATTTCTTTATCTAAATAAAAAAACAAAAACAATAAAAGTACACATATTTAGTATCGCCGCGTCCGTAACGACCCGACCTATAAAACTGGCCCACTAGTTAACCCCTTCAGTAAACACTGTAAGAAAAAAAAAAAAAAAGAGGCAAAAAACAACGCTTTATTATCATTCCGCCGAACAAAAAGTGGAATAACACGCGATAAAAAATCAGGATATAAATAACCATGGTACTGCTGAAAACGTCATCTTGTCCCGCAAAAAACGAGCCGCCACACAGCATCATCAGCGAAAAAATAAAAAAGTTATAGTCCTCAGAATAAAGCGATGCAAAAATAATTATTTTTTCTATAAAATAGTTTTTATCGTATAAAAGCGCCAAAACATAAAAAAATGATATAAATGAGGTATCACTGTAATCATACTGACCTGAAGAATAAAACTGCTTTATCAATTTTACCAAACGTGGAACGGTATAAACGCCTCCCCCAAAAGAAATTCATGAATAGCTGGTTTTTGGTCATCCTGCCTCACAAAAATCGGAATAAAAAGTGATCAAAAAATGTCATGTGCCCGAAAATGTTACCACTAAAAACCTCAACTTGTCCCGCAAAAAACAAGACCTCACATGACTCTGTGGACTCAAATATGGAAAAATTATAGCTCTTAAAATGTGGTAATGCAAAAAATATTTTTTGCAATAAAAAGCATTTTTCAGTGTGTGACGGCTGCCAATCATAAAAATCCGCTAAAAAACCCGCTATAAAAGTAAATCAAACCCCGTTTCATCACCCCCTTAGTTAGGGAAAAATTACAAAATTAAAAAAATGTATTTATTTCCATTTTCCCATTAGGGTTAGGGCTAGGGTTAGGGTTAGGGCTAGGGTTAGGGCTAGGGTTAGGGTTGGGGCTAGGGTTATGGCTAGGGTTAGGGTTAGGGTTAGGGCTAAGGTTAGGGCTAGGGTTGGGGCTAGGGTTATGGTTAGGGTTAGGGCTAGGGTTAGGGCTAGGGTTAAGGCTACAGTTAGGGTTAAGGCTACAGTTAAGGTTGGGGCTGAAGTTAGGGTTAGGGTTTGGATTACATTTACGGTTGGGAAGAGGGTTGGGATTAGGGTTAGGGGTGTGTCTGGGTTAGAGGTGTGGTTAGGGTTACCGTTGGAATTAGGGTTAGGGGTGTGTTTTGATTAGGTTTTCAGTTAGAATTGGGGGTTTCCATTGTTTAGGCACATCAGGGGCTCTCCAAACGCGACATGGCGTCCGATCTCAATTCCAGCCAATTCTGCGTTGAAAAAGTAAAACAGTGCTCCTTCCCTTCCGAGCTCTCCCGTGTGCCCAAACAGGAGTTTACCCCAACATATAGGGTATCAGCGTACTCAGGACAAACTGGACAACAACTTTTGGGGTCCAATTTCTCCTGTTACCCTCGGGAAAATACAAAACTGGGGGCTAAAAAATAATTTTTGTGGGAAAAATTTTTGTTTTATTTTTACGGCTCTGCATTATAAACTTCTGTAAAGCTCTTGGTGGGTCAAAGTGCTCACCACACATCTAGATAAGTTCCTTAGGGCGTCTACTTTCCAAAATGGTGTCACTTGTGGGGGATTTCAATGTTTAGGCACATCAGTGGCTCTTCAAATGCAACATGGCGTCCCATCTCAATTCCTGTCAATTTTGCATTGCAAGGTCAAACGGCGCTCCTTCCCTTCCAAGCTCTCCCATGCGCACAAACAGTGGTTTACCCCCACATATGGGGTATCAGAGTACTCAGGACAAATTGTGCAACAACTTTTTGATTACAATTTCTTCTCTTACCATTGGGAAAATAAAAAATTGGGGGCGAAAAGATAATTTTTGTGAAAAAAAATGATTTTTTATTTTTACGGTTCTGCATTATAAACTTCTGTGAAGCACTAGGTGGGTCAAAGCGCTCACCACACCTCTAGATAAGTTCCTTAGGGGGTCTACTTTCCAAAATGGTGTCACTTGTGGGGGGTTTCAATGTTTAGGCACATCAGTGGCTCTCCAAACGCAACATGGCGTCCCATCTCAATTCCAGTCAATTTTGCATTGAAAAGTCAAATGCCCTCCTTCGCTTCCGAGCACTGTCATGCGCCCAAACAGTGGTTTACCTCCACTTATGGGGTATCTGCGTACTCAGGACAAATTGTACAACAAAGTTTAGGGTCCATTTTCTCCTGTAACCCTTGGTAAAATAAAACAAATTGGAGCTGAAGTAAATTTTTTTGTGAAAAAAAGTTAAATGTTAATTTTTATTTAAACATTCCAAAAATTCCTGTGAAACACCTGAAGGGTTAATAAACTTCTTGAATGTGGTTTTGAGAACCTTGAGGGGTGCAGTTTTTAGAATGGTGTCACAATTGGGTATTTTCTATCATATAGACCCCTCAAAATGACTTCAAATGAGATGTGGTCCCTAAAATAAAATGGTGTTGTAAAAATGAGAAATTGCTGGTCAACTTTTAACCCTTATAACTCCCTAACATTGCTGATGTAAAGTAGACATGTGGGAAATGTTACTTATTAAGTATTTTGTGTGACATATATCTGTGATTTAATTGCATAAAAATTCAAAGTTGGAAAATTGCGAAATTTTCAAAATTTCACCAAATTTCCGTTTTTTTCACAAATAAACGCAGGTAATATCAAATAATTTTTACCACTATCATGAAGTTCAATATGTCACGAGAAAACAATGTCAGAATCACCGGGATCCGTTGAAGCGTTCCAGAGTTATAACCTAATAAAGGGACAGTGGTCAGAATTGTAAAAATTGGCCCGGTCCATAACGTGCAAACCACCCTTGGGGGTAAAGGGGTTAACATTGTGTACGAAGGGACATGTTTTTGCATGCGTTCCCATGTGGATGCGCATGCATGCGTCGTTTCACGTTGTCCGGCGAACGCAACATGACGATTGCGGATGATTGCGTCAAAAAAGCATTACTGTCTATTGGAACGCATTGGCACGCAAGGACATGTGTATGCATGCGTTCGATACGCATGCGTACTTTAGACTGCGCATGTCCAGAAAAGGATGTCACCGCCTCCACCATGCGCATACAAAATGCAAACGCATGCCAAAATGCATTTAAATGCATGCACACTCAGCGTTTTTGTTTGCGTCATGCACAAGATGATACGCAGGCGTAAGTATGCTTTTGCATGTGTTTTGGCATACGTTTGCGCATGTAGATGATATGCTGCTCACAGAAACGCTAATGTGAACCTAGCCTAAGAGTATATCAAAATAGTAGAAGAGGTTGTGTTGCCTTATGCTAAAGAAGAAATACCCTTGTACTGGGAGTTTCAGCAGGACAACGACCCAAATACACAAGCAAGTAAGCAACATCCTTAATCCAGATCAATAAGATTGGTGTTATGAATTGGTCAGATCAATCCTCAGACCTCAGTCCGATTGAGAGTTTGTGGAGTGACATCTAAAATGCAGTTTTTGATACAAAAACTGGTTCAGTGATTAACAGAAAGGCTAAGTCTGGAAACAAATTTAAGTTTACACATCTACGGCGACTCAATAACGAATAGCTAACACCGGAGAAACAAGAGTCAAAAACTAGCCAGAAAAATCATAGAAACATATTTATTGAAAAGTCAATTACCACCATAAAACATAATATATAGTAGAAAATCATGTTATAAACAATGAATAGTGATTATATCCATACGTGCAACCAAAATTACAGGTTCACAAGACGGGACAATAGTGAACTAAGTATTCCCCCTGAGGAAGCGGTGATAGACGAACGTGAAACGCGCACTGGGGTAGTAAATCCAGGATCCAGACGGGTTACTACGGACACTTATGGGTAATTAACCCTTTTACCTTTGTACTAATTCTCTATATGTTGCGGAGTGTTTTGCTTGTGATGCGGGATATGGTTAGCGCGATTGTGCTACTGCAACATCTACTTTAGCTTTTACGCATCAGCTTTAATTGCACACATGTAGAGACTACAGATATTCACTACCGCAATACTTAGTTCACTATTGTCCCGTCTTGTGAACCTGGATAAGGGGACTCTGGAATTGCCATCAGACCGGCTGGACCCTGCCTACTCTGTCATGCGGCATTCTGGACTGTGGATGCTGAAGCCTTTAGTAAAGGTAAAGAGACTGCACCCATTGGGTCCTCGTTATTCACCGCACCTAGCACCATCCACCATCATCATCTACACTTCTGGGAAGCCCTGGGGATATACTTCACCTGTGGGAAGGTATACCATCTAGCTGTCATTCTATCACCCCAGCGGACCCCTAAGCAGCGTCGGTCACCCTGACCGAATACCACAGGTGGCGTCACGAACACTACCGTTATCTATGAACTCTGCCTTTTATTGGGCGCCCCTCATAGGGCCACGGTCCGGGTCGGGCCACCGTGACATCCTCACTGAGGGAACTGAAGGACCCAGTACCGAGTACCCCATTGCCCTTACGTGGGGGCGATCCATGAGCACTGCCCTACTCTTGAGTTCCTGCCCGGGGTACAGATACATGGTTCACAATTGAACTTGATGAATATGCAATGTCTTTTCAGCACGTTCACAAGCTGTGCCAGTCCTCTTTGTATTCTAGTGCCGTTCTCAAGTGCGTTACCACACCGTTAATATGCCATGTGTACTGCAGCTCATGTTACGGAATTAAAAAAAGGGGCACAGGAAGGAACCTGTAGGTACCACAAATCCCATCTATGGTCTCACTGGCTGTACATAGGATATGCCTGTATTTAGTTGGGCACCACGTTCACCTGGTAGGAGCCTCTGCATGAGGGATCATTTTGGGGTTCGGGACATGACATTTAATTTGATGGGCTCCTATAATAACATTAGCTTTCATTTCTGCAGTTCTACAGAGTGCACTTTATGGATGCACGTCATTATACAGAGAGAGCTATTCTCGTTTCAATTTAATATTATTACATACTTTTCCTTGGAAACTGTGTCAAAAGATCATTCCAAGACGGCTGAGAAATTCTGACCATATTATCACAAAAAATTGTGGGACATTTTCCTGACATTAGCAAGCAATGACCTTTGATTAAATCCAAGACGAGGCAAGACGAGACCTACAGTACCTATGCATACTTATAAGTGAAGGATTTAAATAGTTTCTCACACATTTTATTCATTCTGCATTAAAGGGTTATTCTCAACATTAAAAGTTGTCATCTATGCCAGCAGTCAGAGTCTACAAATCCTGAGAATGGGGTTTGAAATGCCCCTGTCAGGGTGAAGTGGTGGTCACCATGAGGCAAATAGGAAAGTACAGAACTCTGCAGCTTTTTCTGGTGGCGTCAAAGAACATGAATTGAGCAAGCACAAGTATGCAGAGCCACTATTCCATTCTGATAGGGCATTCAGAGCCCAATTCTTGGGATAGGTCCAAGTCCCAAAAGTTGGACACCAACTGATCAGCAATTTATCACCTACCATTTAGATTAGGGTTACCGCTTTATGGTGGGAGTAACTCTTTGAAGGCTATGTACACCTTTGCCTAGAATTTTTTTTATTGTTATTTGGCTTTTTAAATGCTAAGTTGAGCAACTTTGTAACTAGTATAATTTTTTTCCCCAGTTTGCTGCTGCAAAGTGTCTGCAAGTTCTTTATCTAGGTAAGTGATCTTCAAAAAAGAAAAAATACAAATCTGCCAGACCTGCTTGGCCTCTCTGGCCCATCCTTCATTCTCCTAGTATTAAGGCCCCGTCACACATAGCGACGCTTGAGCGATTCCGACAACGATACGACCTGTCAGGGATCGCTCAAGCGTCGCTATGTGGTCGCTGGTGAGATGTCACACAGTGAGATCTCCCCAACAACGCAGCAGCGATGCGGCGACCTGTAGCGACCTGTAGAACGATGCTATTTCATGATGATTCAATGGGACGTCCTGTCAGCGAGGTCGTTGGTAAGGTGTCAAACACAGCGATGTGTGCTACCCAGCGGGACCTCAACGATCAAAAAATGGTCCAGGCCATTCCGACACGACCAGCGATCTCACAGCAGGGGCCTGATCGCTGCTACATGTCACACATAGCGAGATCGCTACTGAGATCGCTGTTGCGTCACAAAACTTGTGACTCAGCAGCGATCTCGCTAGCGATCTCGCTGTGTGTGACGGGGGCTTTAGAGATAGCAGGAGGAAGGAGGAGGCTTGTTACATAGATATGCAGTCGAGAGGTGAGAAAGTATCTCAGGGAGGGCACTGAAAACAAGCTATAGATGATGCAGAGAGGAAATAAGTGCAGGATAGAAGCTGTGCTGATGTATTATAGCAAGTGATGAAAGTAGAACCGTGTATACTCACAGGCCTCACATCCTTTTTTTATTGCGTTAATCATATTGACCCATAAAATAAAGTTAATATATGTAATTTATACCCCATGTTTTATGGTGTAAAAACAAAACCCAGAAACAAGAGTGGAAATACTGTTTTTTTTTCTCTATTATATTATAATCTGAAAAAATAATTAAATGTATACAGTATATTATAGCTGCTGCTGCTCCCATGTCGGAGATCTGTAATTCATTTTCTCATGCCCAAAATGGCTGCTGCAGAGGCATTGGGCGCGCTGTGGTGAGCATAGTTGGGATGTTTGAGTCCTGCATTGACCCACCCCAAAAATCTTCTTTATATAACTGTTCCACCTTTCGGCCGAGGAGTCTCGGGAGATACAGAACCTTTGGCAACTATGAGTAATTCTGTGCCTCTCCTGCCTTTCCATTGATGTTGGATGGTCCATTGCTGGTAACGAAGGTGCTGTGTACATGAAGAACAATGCAGGGGAGGCATGGTTCAGTCTTTGCATATCACTCCTCATGTCTCCACAGTGGCCATTTTGGACATGAGAATGGGGCACTGATCTCAGACATAGAATGAGCGGTAGGTCTTTAGGTATAGTGACTCTACATTAGGATCTTAGCCACAATTCATGTCAGATGTGGAGTGTCTTTCTAAGAAGAGACACCATTTTTTAGGCCCGAGGGAGGAGCACTCCAGTAAATTATACTATTTCAGGCATCATACATGACTGTCACACTCTTCAGGTTATTTTTTCATTACTGCAACTCCATAAAACGAGCAGAAGACGTCTGCCTCGCACCAGCCTTGTTAGCAGCCATGAGTAACATATGGGCCGTACAAGAGGGAAATCTAAATAAATGTAAATAATTTGTATTCACATCGCTTGCCTACTAATTACTGCTGTGCATATTAATGTTCACAGTGCGAGAATACTAAGGGAAAACTGTCTCTCGGCAGCACGGTGGCGCAGTGGTTAGCACTACAGCCTTGCAGCGCTGGGGTCCTGGGTTCTAATCCCACCCAGGACAACATCTGCAAAGAGTTTGTATGTTCTCTCCGTGTTTGCGTGGGTTTCCTCCGGGCACTCCGGTTTCCTCCCACATTCCAAAGACATACTGATAGGGAATTCTAGATTGTGAGCCCAATCGGGGACAGCAATGATAATGTGTGCAAACTGTAAAGCGCTGCGGAATATGTTAGCGCTATATAAAAATAAAGATTATTATTATTAGGTGGAGATCACACCCGTCCTGAAAGCACCAGACTGCTGGTAGACATTACTAGATAATGAAATCCATTCATGGGCTCCACCTTGGGTGCTGCGGGCTGCCCCTCCTCCATTCAGCGTGACCGCGTCCAACAGAATTAATCCTTGGGATTCTCAGTAGTTAATTCTGTACCAATGTTATATAACAGAGAAGAGGGCAGGAGATGAGAAAGTGACTGGACACAGAGCAGCCTGAAAGGTCATCCACAAGTGCTTATCACAGAGGGCAGCACAGGTGGACATGAGGACGGGGTCACCAGAGGATCCTGACATCCAGCATCAATAAAATAAAGCTCTGTATTGTAGGTTAACATATCTAGACATATATCTTAATGTCTAATACACTTCCATGGGCCTCACTTATAAAAAGCAGTGTTATTTTTACATACGTTTAGCTGATAAACATGTTTTTTTTACAGTGCTGAAATGTGTTGGCAATACGGTATATATTCTTTCATAAAGGAAGATATATGTAGATGTATAGACATTTGTCTGCAACATATGGGTCCACTGCCAACAAACACTGGATTTTGTTTTGGAAATGCTGTATATTTTCCACAAACTTCAGTCTATGCATTGGAAAAGGTAAAATCTGTGGTGAAAATCCATGGCATAAATTGACAGTTTTCTTTAAAGTATGTGGCTAATACTTCACCCACTTAGTAGAAAATATTATCAGCAACAGATAATCCAAATGCAAATCCTAAAAGATTTGCTGTCTATCAAACCATACAGTCATTCGTAAGCCTTACATCACCAAGCACAATTTCAAGTGTCGGATGGAGTGGTGTACAGCTGCTGCCTCTAGACTCTGGAGCAGTGCAAATTTCTTTTGTGGAGTGACGAAGAACACTTTTCTGTCTGGCAGTCTGATGGATGAATCTAGGTTTGAGGAAAACCTGGAGAACTTATCATGTCAAGTACATTGTGCCAACTGTGAAGTTTAGAGACAGAAGGATAATGATGTTGGGTTGTTTTCCAGGGATTGGCCTAGAACTCTTGGATCCAAGGAAAATCATAATGGTTCAGCACAGAAGACATTTCGAACAATTTGAGCTTTCAATTTTGTGGGAACATTTTGGGGAAGGCCCCTTTTTCAGCATGATTGTGCCCAGTGGACAAAGCAAAGTTCATAAAGGCATGGTTGGGTAAGTTTGAGGTGGAGCAACATGCCTGGCTGACTTCAACCCCATCAAACACCTAAGTATAGCAGATATTGTGAATCTGGTCTTCTCATCCAACATCAGCATCTCACCTAACAGTATAGAAAAGACAGCGTGAGCACAACTACGAAATAAAGGGAAGTGCTAGGGTTAGGTTCCCAAACCATAAAGATGCAAGATAGTAAACCCAGCACTCAACTTAAGTATATATTGCAGCAAGGTTTATTGTAGTATGAACAATAAAACGTTTCGGTCCGTGGTGACCTTCATCAGTTACGTAATGTTCAATAGCAGAAGTAGACCGAAGATAAGTAGTGCCGTTTGTATAAGGCAAATATGGGGCTTCAAGCGCAATGCAGATCGCTATAGGAGAGAGTGAATGGTATTAGTACCTGGAGCAAATGTGCTCCCTGATGCAGAGACCCAGTGCCTGCGCCCGTGAGTGGGGCTACCCCCGCTTGCTCATGGCTATGGTACTTGCAATACTTGTCTGTCCATGTTCTTCCACTGCAGGGTGTTTTGCATCTCCTGACTCGGATGCTCTGAACAGTCACAGTTCAGTGAGCCAGAAGATGGCAATGCTGAGAAGTCCGGAGCAGAGCAGTGGCCAGTGAGGAGAGGTGAGGATTTAATTTTTATTTTTTTAATGTTTGAGGCATTATATGGACCCAGCATATACTGGAGCATTATATGGGGCCCATCATAAATTGGAGCATTTTATGGGCCACAGTATATACTGGAGCATTATATGGTGCCCATCATATACTGAATCATTTTATGGGGCCCATTATATATGGAGCAGTATATGGGATCCATCATATACTGGAGCATTATATGAGCCCATTATATACTGTAACTGTATGGAGCATTATATGCGCCCCATTATGTTTGGAGCATTATATGGGTCCCAATATACATGGAGCAATATATGGGGCCCATCATATACAGTATGAAGCAATATATGGGACCCATCATATACTGTATGGATCATTATATGGGGCCCATTATGAATGGCACATTATATGGGGCCCATTATATACTGATTGGAGCATTATATGGGGCCCATTATGTATGGAGCAATATATGGGGCTCACTATTCTGTATTATTATTCTGTATGGAGAAATATATGAGATTCATAATACTGTGTGGATTATTATATTGGGTCCATTATACTGAATGGAGCAATATATGGGGCTCACTATACTGTATGGAGCAATATATGTGGCTCATTATACTGAATGGAGCACTATGTGGTGCCCATAATACTGTATGGAGCAATATATGGAGCTCATTATTCTGTATGGAGCAATATTTGGGGCTCATTATTCTGTGTGGAGCACTATGTAATGCCAATAATACTGTATGGAGGACTATACTGTCAGTTTTTTAAGCTGCTGTAGAAATTACAATAGATATATCTCATGTAATGTAAGAAGTGAAATCTGGCATTGTACTATGCCTATATTTCTTTGCCGTATCTGTGCATCATGAATCATGGTATATGTTAAAGGGGCCCATTGAGAATCTTTCGCCCAGGGCCCACGAAAACCTGGAGCCAGCTTTGCTCTATTTTATTGTCAATGGATTTAGAATGGGACTATATAAAAGCTCCTGTAGATGCAATGTGTAGGTGTTCCATTACCTTTGTTTATATCAGAAGTCCCCAACCTGTGAGTCGGGAGCCACATATGGCTTGTAGGCCTATGATGTGTGGTTTGCGGCTGTCCACCAGCTTGGTGCATTAGCACCATGTCTAACAAATAGCTATGAAGAGAAGATCTGCAGATGATTTTTTTTAAAGAAGCCCCACACAGAGGGCATAGCTAGATGCGCATATAATGGGTGGGGTGGGGGAATAAAAATGGTAACTTGGAGATAGAATGACACTGCCAGTTAGTTGTTTGAAACTGGATGCAACTGTGTGGCAAGTATGCTTGATACAAGAATACTTAATGGGGCTAAAGTGGGCACTCCCGGATATAATTATCCTGCTTATAAGGGAAGGAGCACAAGATCACTATATGCTTTTTGTGGGGAAGTTTTGGCTGGCTTTATACTATGTTCCCGGTGTGTCTACTGTGGGGAGAGGGGCTTTGAATGTGGCTTGTGTCCAGGCTTGGACTGGCCCACAAGAGAACAGGAGAATATTCTGGTGGGCCCCTGTACAAGAGTGGGCCACCACCCTCTTATATGAGCAGTACCTGGCATTATATACGTGAATTACTATGCACAGACAAAGGCTGAATTTTATTCATTTATCAATCTACCCAGTTCATTGTTATATACATTTGTGATTGAGGATAATGTCACATTTGCATGTAGTTGTAAAGTGGGGCCCTGCAGCTTGGACTGGTGGGCCCTTGGCCCCCAAGTCCAACACCTCTTGCGTTCATCTCTCAGAGCTCAATGTGGCTCTCATGGTAAGAAATATTGGGGGCCACTGATCTATATAGTGTAGTTTACAATTTTTCCAGAGCCATGACAAATCTGATGACAGACGTGGATTACAAATATTTATTGGACTATGGGGATTTTGTCAGCAAAAATACTGCTGCAGACTACAATATATTTACAGTCAAAAACTCATCTTGATGAAACAGAACGTAGCACCAATGTGAACAGTCACGACAAAGTGAAATGTGACATGAGCAGAGTCAAATTCTTCATCTAAGAGTACGTTGTGAAATTACAACTCCCAGCATGTCCTGCCAGTGTTGTAGTTTCACAACAGCCACCGTTTTATCCTCTCATCTGTCTTTGTTTGGCGACTGTCACAACGAATATGGGAATACTGCAGTTATAAGTTCCTCTCTAACATCACCTCCCATCACTGCAAGAAGGAAAATCCACAGACATCTCTCACTACTGCGTGTGTCACGTTTAATTCCCGTCTGTCTCTACACTACCTTGTTATTGCAATCGTTATGAACATGGAATTATCCAGCGACTATGACATAACAGATGTCATCGAAATAGTAACCATGAACTGCGGTGCAAGACTGCTGGGTGCAGCGCTGCATCTCATATGACAATTCAGAAGTGCTCAGAGATAACACAAAATTCACAGTTAATCCCTTCGCCTGTCTATGCTCTGTTTAGTAACCACAACAGATAGCGGCGATTACATGCCACCAACAACCTGCCTGCTAAAATGCCGGAATGTCAGTGGTAAGTGTGACAGGACAGAGTGATGAGTGGGCTTTAGGTGCCCTTAGGTGTCCACTGAAAATATGGTGTTAGAGTTAGATAGTGGGGAGAATAGCTCAGGGCTCTGAAGGGGCTAAGATGAGTTAGCGATAAACAGTTTGTTTAAGGGCTCGCGATATGACCATATTTTCGGTTCAAGTGCAAAACATGGGATTGCACTCAGACCAATGTTATTCTATGAGGCTCTGCAGATAGATGATTTTTTTCTCGGACCGAGTCGGTCCGAGGAAAATAATTGCAGCATGCCCGAGTTGGATCCGGTTATCGGATCACACTTGGCCATGCAAGTCAATGCGGCGGTGGAAAACATCGGACTACACTTGGTTGACATCTGTGAGCATCCACATTTTTGCGGACTGATAGAAAGGAGAAGATGGACAATTTATTTTTTCCATCTTCTACTTGAGAGAATGGGATCAGACTGTGATCCCACACAGATAAAACTCTGATCAGAATGTGATTTGCATAATTGGCTTGTTTCTATCCGATGAGAGACTGTACGCTGGTGTGACCCTAGCCTTACTTATCACCTATCAATAGCAACGTACAGAGTGGTATAGTCAGCAGTCAGGCATAACTGTGGCCGATCTATTCATGTTTATGGGACTAACATCTCAGCAGCGGTCATGAGCGACCATGCTACTTCATTCACTCCAGATGCAGTAAGAAAAAAATGTAGGGTAGGGACTCCAAGTGATCGGAGGGTTGTCACATGTGTTGTAGATTTCAACTTTCAGTAGAAGCATTCAGCACAGAGACATTATAGGAGAATAAACTGTTCTGCTTAGGACATATGTGGCACCCCATGAGTCCGGCTCCCACAGTGGCATTGCCTCCCTCACAGGGGGTGATGCCATGCCTGGAAGCAAGGAGGGGTCCCCTTACCAGGTAACACCAGCATCCAATACTTTTCCTACTCCAGACCAGAAGGGGAGCTCTAACACCCGGTTCCATCGGAGCTTCCCTATAAGTTCTAGCCTGGAGGCAGAGTGAGTAGTCAGTAGTCTGAGTCTGAGAGGAGAGAAGTCGAGAACCTGGGGAGTGGAGCAGTAACCAAGCTCACCCCAGAACGGACCACTGACAAAATAGGATGCCAGAGTCCTTGGCTGTGTGGGTGCTGTACGCCCTGTAAGGATTTCACTCACTCAGCTGCGACGGCTGACACTCAGGAGACGTGTTCCTTTAAAGTTCACTGGGTTTATTGCTTCATAAACCATGTGGCAAATAACAGAAAGCAAAATGGGCCTTTGGTTCAGGCAAAGAAAAACAAGTGTCCAGTTCATCCGGCTCAGTCCTGAAGCCGTAACACACTCAGGAGGGTTTCACCTCCACACATATCTGCTGTGTAAAGGATTAGCCAGTCTTATAAAGAGCTAACCCCACCCAGTAACCCATCACATGATTAGCCATGTGGTCTGACATTACCACAGGTCCTGAAACACATATACAAGATTATGTGCAAGAAAGGAATACTCCGGGCTACATTACAGCAACCAGGCACTTATGTGGCACATACCTCCCATCGACTACAAACCCTTTAGCCATGCTACATACCTCCCCCCTCTGCCTAAAGCCGTGGGGCTTGGCACTTTCCCCCACTAAACAAGGGATTCTCGATAGGGCATCCGCATTACCGTGCAGCTTTCCGGCCCTATGTTCCACATGGAAACTGAAGTCCTGCAGGGCTAAGAACCAACGGGTGACTCTAGCATTTCTTCCTTTCGTTTCTCTCATCCACCTAAGCGGGGCATGGTCAGATACCAGTCTAAATTTACGTCCCAGCAGATAGTACCGCAATGTGTCCACTGCCCATTTTATGGCCAAGCACTCCTTCTCAACGACTGAGTAGTTCTTTTCAGATGAGGACAGCTTCCTACTCAGATAGAGAACAGGATGCTCCTCCCCATGTAGTTCTTGGGAAAGGACTGCTCCCACCCCAACATCTGAGGCATCTGTCTGAAGAATAAACTCTTTCTTGAAGTTTGGGGCCATCAGAACGGGTTGCTTACACAAAGCGTTTTTCATTTCTTGGAAGGCTGACTCTGTTTCTTCGGACCACTTAACCATTACTGATTTTGTCCCTTTTAGCAGGTCAGTCAGAGGCGCAGCCATCGTGGCGAAGTTTGGGATGAACCTCCTGTAATATCCCACGATTCCCAGGAAGGCTTTAACTTGTTTCTTGGAAACTGGTTTTGGCCATGTTTGGATTGTCTCCACTTTATTGATTTGGGGTTTTATTTCTCCATGACCCACTATGTATCCAAGGTACTTAGCTTCTTCTTTACCCAAGGCGCACTTCTTCGGGTTTATAGTAAATCCGGCCTCTCTTATAGCATCCAACACCGCTTGGACTTTCTCCAGATGACTCTCCCAGTCCGGGCTAAAGATGACGATATCATCTAGGTACGCAGCAGCGTAGGCCTTATGGGGTGCAAGGACTCTATCCATAGCCCTCTGGAAGGACGCCGGAGCTCCCTGTAGGCCAAACGGCATCCGGGCATATTGGAAGCATCCATCAGGTGTCGAAAAGGCCGTCTTCTCCTTGGCTTCCTGTGCCATGGGGATCTGCCAATACCCCTTTGTCAAATCCAAGGTGGATATATATCTGGCGTGCCCAAGCCTTTCTATGAGCTCATCAATACGGGGCATGGGATAAGCGTCGAACTTGGAGACTTCATTCAACTTCCGATAGTCGTTGCAAAACCTCCACTCTCCATCAGGTTTCGGGACCAGGACAATTGGGCTCGACCAACCGCTCTTGGATTCCTCAATGACCCCAAGCCTCAACATATGCTCCACTTCCTTGGAGATAACTTCTCGACGAGCCTCAGGAATACGATAAGGTTTCACATTCACCCGCACATGTGGCTCTGTTAGGACCTCGTGCTCTATGACCTTCGTGTATCCTGGCAATTCTGAAAACAGGTCCCTGTTTTTCTGGAGTAACTCCCGGCACTGCTGTTTCTGGGTCTTTGATAGCGTCTCTGCTATAGTAACCGCTCCAACCTCACCTTCTGGGTTGCTTAACAATGACGGAGTTGCTGTCGGCTCTCTATCTTGCCATGGCTTGATGAGGTTGACATGGTAAACTTGGAATGGTTTCCGTTTCCTGGTTGGTGAATTTTATAATTTACCTCACCAAGTTTCTCGACAACCTCATATGGCCCTTGCCATTTGGCCAAGAACTTGCTTTCCACCGTTGGAACTAATACAAGAACTCGGTCTCCCGGATTGAACTGCCTCACTCTTGCAGACCGGTTGTAGACCCTGGCTTGAGCTTCTTGTGCTTGGAGAAGGTGTTCTTTCACGATAGGCATCACCTTTGCAATCCTCTGCTGCATCAGGGCCACATGCTCAATGACGCTTCTGTGGGGTGTGACTTCGGCCTCCCAGGTTTCCTTGGCTATATCCAGGAGTCCTCGTGGATGTCGGCCATATAGAAGCTCAAACGGTGAGAACCCTGTGGAGGCCTGTGGAACTTCACGAATGGAAAACATCAGATAGGGTAAGAGACAATCCCAGTCTCTACCGTCTTTCTCTATAGCTTTTCTCAGCATGCTCTTTAGTGTCTTGTTAAACCTCTCAACAAGGCCATCTGACTGGGGATGGTACACCGAGGTCCTCAACTGGGAGATCTTCAGGGATTTGCATAACTCCCTCATCACCTTGCTCATGAAAGGTGTACCCTGGTCAGTCAGGATCTCCTTCGGCAGACCTGTCCGGGAAAAGACATGGACCAACTCGCGGGCTATGCTTTTTGAGGAAGAATTTCTCAAGGGAATTGCCTCAGGATAGCGTGTGGCATAGTCCAGGATGACTAATATATACTGATGGCCCCGAGCTGATTTAACTAAGGGACCGACCAAGTCCATGGCAATTCTCTCGAACGGTACCTCAATAATGGGCAGTGGCACAAGGGGGTTCCGGAAATGAGGAGTAGGAGCAGTTAGCTGACATGTAGGGCAGGACCTGCAATAGTTCACTATTTCCCGGTGACACCCAGGCCAATAGAACCTCTGCACAACCCGTTCCTGCGTTTTTTCCACCCCCAGGTGTCCACCCAAGATGTGTGAATGGGCCATGTCCAACACTTTCCGTCTATACGGACCCGGCACTATCAACTGCTCTACCAACTCCTCCCGTATTTTCGTGACACGGTACAACAACTCCCCCCTCAACAGAAAATGGGGAAATCTTGTGTCTGCCCCCGGCTCCTGTACCACCCCGTCAATAACTGTGACATTATTAAAGGCTTCCCTCAGAGTGGGGTCCCTATGTTGGGCAGTCCCAAAATTTTCACCGGTAACTTCTAACTCCAGAATGTCAGATGTAGGGGATACTTCCTCCTCATCCCCAACCAGAACACAAAAAGGAAAACTATCTGCCTCTGAGTGTGGCGATACCCTTCCAGGGTTCACTGGTTCCCTGCCAGGGAGCTCAGAACCATTTCCCCACAAATCCCAAAACAAACAGAAATCCCGGCCAATAATTATAGGGTGCAACAAGTCCTGAACCACGCCGACTATGTGGGACTCAGTGCCACATGCCGTTTCAATGTCCACCCTGGCCATAGGGTAGTCCTTTGCATCACCATGTAT
Source organism: Ranitomeya imitator (assembly GCF_032444005.1). Taxonomy (NCBI): domain Eukaryota; kingdom Metazoa; phylum Chordata; class Amphibia; order Anura; family Dendrobatidae; genus Ranitomeya; species Ranitomeya imitator. The sequence continues at coordinate 482,579,808 of NC_091283.1, read as the reverse complement.
GCACCGCACTCCGACCTTCTTTCCTGGGAGCAGGTGGAGAGGAAAAGTGGCCCTCACCAGGGTCACTAGGCTCCCCGAGTCTAACAGTGCCGTTACTGCTCGACCGTTCACCTTTACGGGACACGCTTGAGGTCCCTCGTTGGATGGAGAGTTCACACTACAGGCTGGATACGCATAGTATGAACAACGGCGTCCCATGCTGCAGTCCATCTGCTCAGTGGTTTGGGAACAACGGGCAGCTATATGTCCTGGCTTGTGGCACCTCCAACAAATAATATCACCCGTGGGGACCTTGGGCACCACCTCCCCCGCCCTTTGTGACCTTGGACGCACCACCCCTTTTTGGGACTCAGCTGCCTTCTGGGACCCCCAGTACGGCATGGGCTGCCTCCCGAAGGAGCCTTCCAACCCTTGGTATCTCTCAACCAGTCCGATCAGCTCGTCGGCATTCTGGGGATCACCCTGGGCAACCCAAGACTGTATAGTCCTCGGGAGGGAATGGACAAACCGATCCATCATCACCCGTTCTACCATCTGTGCAGGCGCAGAGGATTCTGGCTGCAGCCATTTCTGGACCAGGTGCAACAGATCAAACATTTGGGAACGAGGTGGTTTGTCCCGGTGATAGCCCCAGGAGTGAACTCGCTGTGCCCTGACAGTCAGTGTCACCCCCAAACGTGCGAGAACCTCGGCTTTCAATTTGTGATACTCTTTGGCATCCTGCAAGGTCAAATCATAATACGCCTTCTGGGGTTTTCCCGTCAGGTATGGCGCAAGTACCTCTGCCCACTGCTCTGGCGGAAGTTTTTCCCTCTCAGCGACCCTCTCAAACACCGTCAGGAAGGCCTCAACATCATCCCCGGGAGTCATTTTCTGCAATGCGCGTCTTACCGTCTTCCGGACGTGGGTGTCATCAGCCAAACCTGGGGTTGGGGTGCTCGCCTTGCCCTGGATGGCGGTTGCCAGAAGCTGCATCTGCTGCTGATGCTCCTGCTGGCTCTGCTGCATCTGCTGCCGTTGCTCCTGCTGACTCTGCCGTTGCTCCTGCTGGCTCTGTTGTATCTGCTGCATCAACAGCCTGTTGGTCTCTTGCTGCCTTTTCTCCTGCTGTGACTGCATCTGGACCAAGTGTTTCAGCAGGTCCTCCATTTTCTCCGGCAATGCTTGCTGGCTTGCAACAGCCTTGACCCAGGACATTCAAAAATAAACTCACGTCTCCGCTGGGAACGCTGCTCGCACGTCTACCACCAATTGTAAGGATTTCACTCACTCAGCTGCGACGGCTGACACTCAGGAGACGTGTTCCTTTAAAGTTCACTGGGTTTATTGCTTCATAAACCATGTGGCAAATAACAGAAAGCAAAATGGGCCTTTGGTTCAGGCAAAGAAAAACAAGTGTCCAGTTCATCCGGCTCAGTCCTGAAGCCGTAACACACTCAGGAGGGTTTCACCTCCACACATATCTGCTGTGTAAAGGATTAGCCAGTCTTATAAAGAGCTAACCCCACCCAGTAACCCATCACATGATTAGCCATGTGGTCTGACATTACCACAGGTCCTGAAACACATATACAAGATTATGTGCAAGAAAGGAATACTCCGGGCTACATTACAGCAACCAGGCACTTATGTGGCACATACCTCCCATCGACTACAAACCCTTTAGCCATGCTACAGCCCCTACAGCCAAATCTGGAGGGCAGGGAACTGCAAGCTCCCTGGCCACACCAACACCTGGAGGCACCACAGCAGATCAAGAGCCTGAGGCAGCCAGTGAAAAGGCAGTCCTCGTGATAGGTTCATGCTGTCTGCCATACAGGTTAGAAGCAACACGCAGGAGAGGAACTTGAGCAGAACTTAAAGCAGCAAGGACTTAAGAGGGTAGCGCAGTAGGTAGGCCTCCAAACCCACCAGGATAGGTGGATCCTAAGTTGCTTCCAGGCTGCCCAGATCTCCATTACCATCTGTTACCTGTGCCTTGGACTGCACCTTCAGCATCGAGTAAAGGTAAAGAAGACTACAGCCCTTGTGTCCTCTAGTCATTTCTCGCACCCTCAGTCCTGCACCCCAACGTCCACGAACCCTTATAACAGTACTGGTAGCCCTGGGGCCCCGCTCCAACTGTGGGGAGCAGAACCATCCTAGCTGTGTCACCATCGGCCCCAGCGGTCCCCTTAACCCCTTCATGACCCAGCCTATTTTGACCTTAATGACCTGGCCGTTTTTTGCAATTCTGACCAGTGTCCCTTTATGAGGTAATAACTCAGGAACGCTTCAACGGATCCTAGCGGTTCTGAGATTGTTTTTTCGTGACATATTGGGCTTCATGTTAGTGGTAAATTTAGGTCAATAAATTCTGCGTTTATTTGTGATAAAAACGGAAATTTGGCGAAAATTTTGAAAATTTCGCAATTTTCACATTTTGAATTTTTATTCTGTTAAACCAGAGAGTTATGTGACACAAAATAGTTAATAAATAACATTTCCCACATGTCTACTTTACACCAGCACAATTTTGGAAACAAAATTTTTTTTTGCTAGGAAGTTATAAGAGTTAAAATTTGACCTGCGATTTCTCATTTTTACAACGAAATTTACAAAACCATTTTTTTTAGGGACCACCTCACATTTGAAGTCAGTTTGAGGGGTCTATATGGCTGAAAATACCCAAAAGTGACACCATTCTAAAAACTGCACCCCTCAAGGTGCTCAAAACCACATTCAAGAAGTTTATTAACCCTTCAGGTGCTTCACAGCAGCAGAAGCAACATGGAAGGAAAAAATGAACATTTAACTTTTTAGTCACAAAAATTATCTTTTAGCAACATTTTTTTTATTTTCCCAATGGTACAAGGAGAAACTGAACCACGAAAGTTGTTGTCCAATTTGTCCTGAGTACGCTAATACCTCATATGTGGGGGTAAACCACTGTTTGGGCGCACGGCAGGGCTTGGAAGGGAAGGAGCGCCATTTGACTTTTTGAATGAAAAATTGGCTCCACTCTTTAGCGGACACCATGTCACGTTTGGAGAGCCCCCGTGTGCCTAAAAATTGGAGCTCCCCCACACGTGACCCCATTTTGGAAACTAGACGCCCCAAGGAACTTATCTAGATGCATAGTGAGAACTTTGAACCCCCGGGGGCTTCACAAATTGATCCGTAAAAATGAAAAAGTACTTTTTTTTCACAAAATAATTCTTTTAGCCTCAATTTTTTTCATTTTCACATGGGTAACAGGATAAAATGGATCCTAAAATTTGTTGGGCAATTTCTCATGAGTACACCGATACCTCACATGTGGGGGTAAACCACTGTTTGGGCACATGGTAAGGTTCGGAAGGGAAGGAGCGCCATTTGACTTTTTGAATGAAAAATTATCTCCATCGTTGGCGGACACCATGTCGTGTTTGGAGAGCCCCCGTGTGCCTAAACATTGGAGCTCCCCCACAAATGACCCCATTTTGGAAACTAGACCCCCCAAGGAACTTATCTAGATGCATATTGAGCACTTTAAACCCTCAGGTGCTTCACAAATTGATCTGTAAAAATGAAAAAGTACTTTTTTTTTCACAAAAAAATTCTTTTCGCCTCAGTTTTTCATTTTCACATGGGCAATAGGATAAAATGAATCCTAAAATTTGTTGGGCAATTTCTCCCGAGTACGCCGATACCTCATATGTGGGTGTAAACCACTGTTTGGGCACACGGCAGGGCTCGAAAGGGAAGGCGCGCCATTTGACTTTTTGAATGGAAAATTAGCTCCAATTGTTAGCGGACACCATGTCGCGTTTAGAGAGCCCCTGTGTGCCTATGCATTGGAGCTCCCCCACAAGTGACCCCATTTTGGAAACTAGACCCCCCAAGGAACTTATCTAGATGCATATTGAGCACTTTAAACCCCCAGGTGCTTCACAGAAGTTTATAATGCAGAGCCATGAAAATAAAAAATAATTTTTCTTTCCTCAAAAATGATTTTTAGCCTGGAATTTCCTATTTTGCCAAGGGTAATAGGAGAAATTGGACCGCAAATGTTGTTGTCCAGTTTGTCCTGAGTACGCTGATACCCCATATGTGGGGGTAAACCACTGTTTGGGCACACGGCAGGGCTCGGAAGGGAAGGCACGCCAATTGGCTTTTTAAATGGAAAATTAGCTCCAATCATTAGCGGACACCATGTCACGTTTGGAGAGCCCCTGTGTGCCTAAACATTGGAGATCCCCCACATATGACCCCATTTTGGAAACTAGACCCCCAAAGGAACTAATCTAGATGTGTGGTGAGGACTTTGAACTTCCAAGTGCTTCACAGAAGTTTATAACGCAGAGCCATGAAAATAAAATAAAAATTTTATTTTCTCTAAAATGATTTTTTAGCCTGCAATTTATTATTTTCCCAAGGGTAAAAGGAGAAATTTGACCCCAAAAGTTGTTGTACAGTTTCTCCTGAGTACGCTGATACCCCATATGTGGGGGTAAACCACAGTTTGGGCACATGTCGGGGCTCGGAAGTCAAGTAGTGACATTTTGAAATACAGACTTTGATGGAATGCTCTGCGGGCGTTACGTTGCGTTTGCAGAGCCCCTGATGTGGCTAAACAGTAGAAACCCCCCACAAGTGACCCCATTTTAGAAACTAGACCCCGAAAGGAACTTATCTAGATGTGAGGTGAGCACTTTGAACCCCCAAGTGCTTCACAGAAGTTTATAACACAGAGCAGTGAAAATAATAAATACGTTTTCTTTCCTCAAAAATAATTTTATAGCCCAGAATTTTTTATTTTCCCAAGGGTTACAGGAGAAATTGGACCCCAAAAGTTGTTGTCCAGTTTCTCCTGAGTACGCTGATACCCCATATGTGGGGGTAAACCACTGTTTGGGCACACGTCGGGGCTCAGAAGGGAAGTAGTGACTTTTGAAATGCAGACTTTGATGGAATGGTCTGCGGGCGTCACGTTGCGTTTGCAGAGCCCCTGGTGTGCCTAAACAGTAGAAACCCCCCACAAGTGACCCCATTTTGGAAACTAGACCCCCCAAGGAACTTATCTAGATATGTGGTGAGCACTTTGAACCCCCAAGTGCTTCACAGACGTTTACAACGCAGAGCCGTGAAAATAAAAAATCATTTTTCTTTCCTCAAAAATGATGTTTTAGCAAGCAATTTTTTATTTTCTCAAGGGTAACAGGAGAAATTGGACCCCAGTAATTGTTGCCCAGTTTGTCCTGAGTACGCTGATACCCCATATGTGGGGGTAAACCACTGTTTGGGCACATGTCGGGGCTCGGAAGTCAAGTAGTGACGTTTTGAAATGCAGACTTTGATGGAATGGTCTGCGGGCGTCACGTTGCGTTTGCAGAGCCCCTGGTGTGCCTAAACAGTAGAAACCCCCCACAAGTGACCCCATTTTGGAAACTAGATCCCCCAAGGAACTTATCTAGATATGTGGTGAGCACTTTGAACCCCCAAGTGCTTCACAGACGTTTACAACGCAGAGCCGTGAAAATAAAAAATCATTTTTCTTTCCTCAAAAATGATGTTTTAGCAAGCAATTTTTTATTTTCTCAAGGGTAACAGGAGAAATTGGACCCCAGTAATTGTTGCCCAGTTTGTCCTGAGTACGCTGATACCCCATATGTGGGGGTAAACCACTGTTTGGGCACATGTCGGGGCTCGGAAGTCAAGTAGTGACGTTTTGAAATGCAGACTTTGATGGAATGGTCTGCGGGCGTCACGTTGCGTTTGCAGAGCCCCTGGTGTGCCTAAACAGTAGAAACCCCCCACAAGTGACCCCATTTTGGAAACTAGACCCCCCAAGGAACTTATCTAGATATGTGGTGAGCACTTTGAACCCCCAAGTGCTTCACAGACGTTTACAACGCAGAGCCGTGAAAATAAAAAATCATTTTACTTTCCTCAAAAATGATGTTTTAGCAAGCAATTTTTTATTTTCTCCAGGGTAACAGGAGAAATTGGACCCCAGTAATTGTTGCCCAGTTTGTCCTGAGTACACTGATACCCCATATGTGGGGGTAAACCACTGTTTGGGCACACGTCGGGGCTCGGAAGGGAAGGAGCACCATTTGACTTTTTGAATAAAAGATTGGCTGGAATCAATGGTGGCGCCATGTTGCGTTTGGAGACCCCCTGATGTGCCTAAACAGTAGAAACCCCTCAATTCTAACGCCAACACACCCCTAACCCTTATCCCAACTGTAGCCGTAACCCTAACCACAACCCTAACCGCAACACACCCCTAACCACAACCCTAACCCCAACACACCCCTAACCCTAACCACAACCCTAATTCCAACCCAACCCTAACCCTAAGGCTATGTACCCACGTTGCGGATTCGTGTGAGATTTTTCCGCACCATTTTTGAAAAATCCGCGGGTAAAAGGCACTGCGTTTTACCTGCGGATTTACTGCGGATTTCACCTGCGGATTCCTATTGAGGAATAGGTGTAAAACGCTGCGGAATCCGCACAAAGAATTGACATGCTGCGGAAAATACAACGCAGCGTTTCCGTGCGGTATTTTCCGCACCATGGGCACAGCGGATTTGGTTTTCCATAGGTTTACATGGTACTGTAAACCTGATGGAACACTGCTGCGGATCCGCAGCGGCCAATCCGCTGCGGATCCGCAGCCAAATCCGCACCGTGTGCACATAGCCTAATTCTAAAGGTATGTGCACACGCTTCGGAAAACGCTGCGGATCCGCAGCAGTTTCCCATGAGTTTACATTTCAATGTAAACCTATGGGAAACAAAAATCGCTGTACACATGCTGCGGAAAAACTGCACGGAAACGCAGCGGTTTACATTCCGCAGCATGTCACTTCTTTCTGCGGATTCCACAGCGGTTTTACAACTGCTCCAATAGAAAATCGCAGTTGTAAAACCGCAGTGAAATGCGCAGAAAAACCGCGGTAAATCTGCCATAAATCCGCAGCGGTTTAGCACTGCGGATTTATCAAATCCGCTGCGGAAAAATCCGCAGAGGACCAGAATACGTGTGCACATACCGAAACCCTAACCCTACCCCTAACCCTACCCCTAACCCTAACCCTACCCCTAACCCTACCCCTAACCCTACCCCTACCCCTAACCCTACCCCTAACCCTACCCCTAACCCTACCCCTACCCCTACCCCTAACCCTACCCCTAACCCTAACCCTAGTTCTAACTCCAACCTTAGTGAAAAAAAAAAAAATTCTTTATTTTATTATTGTCCCTATCTATGGGGGACAAATGGGGGGGGTCATTTACTGTTTTTTTATTTTGACCACTGTGATAGATTATATCACAGTGATCAAAATTCACATTGGAACGAATCTGCCGGCCGGCAGATTCGGCGGGCGCACTGCGCATGCGCCCGCCATTTTGGAACATGGCGGCGCTCGGGGAAGAAGACGGACGGGACCCCGCCAGGATCGGTAAGTATAAGGGGGGGAGATCAGGGCACAGGGGGGGGGGAGATCAGGGCACGGGGGGGCGTCGGAGCACGGGGGGGAGGGATCGGAGCATGGGGGAGAGTGATCGGTGTGCGGGCGGGTGGATCGGTGTGCAGGGGGGGTGGATCGGTGTGCAGGGGGGGTGGTTCGGAGCACGGGGGGGGATCGGAGTGCGGGGGGGTTTGATTGGAGCACGGGGGGGTGTGATTGGAGCACGGGGGGAGCGGGCAGGAGGACGGGGGAGCGGAGCACAGGACGGAGGGGAGCGGGCCACAGATCGGGGGGCTGGGGGGGCGATCGGTGAGGTGGGGTGGGGGCACATTAGTATTTCCAGCCATGGCCGATGATATTGCAGCATCGGCCATGGCTGGATTGTAATATTTCACCATTTTTTTAGGTGAAATATTACAAATCGCTCTGATTGGCAGTTTCACTTTCAACAGCCAATCAGAGCGATCGTAGCCACGAGGGGGTGAAGCCACCCCCCCTGGGCTAAACTACCACTCCCCCTGTCCCTGCAGATCGGGTGAAATGGGAGTTAACCCTTTCACCCGGCCTGCAGGGACGCGATCTTTCTGTGACACAGCATATGCGTCACAGGTCGGATTGGCACCGACTTTCATGACGCATACGCTGTGTCACAGGTCGGGAAGGGGTTAAGCAGTGTTGGCCATCCTTTGCCGAACACCACAGGTGGCGTCGCAAACTAACCCCTATGAACTTTCCCATTCATTTTAATTTTATTGGACATCCAGAGCCACGGACCAGGTCACTGCGGCCGTGACAACCCCCCTGAAGACCTGTCTGACCCGGACCCGGCCCGAGTACCCCACGGCTCTAGCGGGCACTCCATATACAGCTACCATTATCTACATCTTTATGGTATGGAAAATTGCAAAAAATTGGAAAAGAACTGAGGCATAAACCTTACAAGTTATGAAAAAAAACTTAAGTTTCATGCCCTTAAATCACAGGGATATGTTGCACAATATAGTTAATAAGTAGCATTTTCCACATGTCTACTTTACATCAGCACAATTTTGGAACCAAATTTTTTTGTTAGGAAGTTAGAAGGGTTAACAGTTGACCAGCGATTTTCTCATTTTTACAACAAAATTTACAAAACCATTTTTTAGGGACCACATCAAATTTGAAGTCCCCTTGAGGGGTCTATATGATAGAATAGGATCTTTTGGGGTGTGGAAAAAAATGAACATTTAACTTTTTTCACAAAAAATTTACTTCAGATCCAATTTTCCTTTATTTTGGCAAGAGTAACAGGAAAAAGTAGACCCTAAAATTTGTTGTGTAATCTCTCTTGAGCATGCCGATACGCCATGTGAGGGAGAAACCACTGTTTGGGCGCACAGCATAGCTCGGAAGTGAAGGAGCGGCATTTGACTTTTTGAATGCAAAATTTGATGGAACAATTGGCGGACACCATGTAATGTTTGGAGACCATCTGATGTGCCTAAACAGTGAAAATCCCCCACAAGTAACACCATTTTGGAAACTAAACCCCTCAGGGAACTGATCTAGATGTGTGGTGAGCACATTGAACCCTCAGGTGCTTCACAGAAGTTTATGACGTTGACGCGTAAAAATAATAAAAATCTAAATTTCCCCCAAATATGCTTTTAGCACAAAATATTGCATTTTCATAAGAGTAACAGGAGAACTTGCACCATACAATTTGTTGTGCAATTTCTCCTAAGTATGGCACTGCTCAATATGAAGGTGAAAACTACCGTATATACTCGTGTACAAGCCAATTTTTTCAACCCCCTGCAGCTTATACACAAGTCATTGTTCCAGAAAGATGGTGGGGGAGGAGGAGCGGCGGAGCAGCAAGTCACAGAGGTAGGAGCTGGCGGCCTGCGGCTAAAGCCTGTGCCCGCTGCTAAAGAGAAATGAATATTCACTGTGCTGGCAGTGAATATTCATTTTTCTTATAGTGCGCAGTCACAGCTGCAGCCGAAGGCTTCCAGCACACATCCTAGTACTTAACTCCCCTGCGTGCCCTTGCTGCATCTCCTTCTGGCGCCAGCAGCTCTTCCGGCCGAGCAATCACGTGTCCCGTGTGAATATTCACCCCTCTCTACTGCCATAGGCATAGAGTGAATATTCATTACCTTAATGAGCGGGGACATGTGATTGCTCGGCCAGAAGAGCTGCTGACGAGGGCGCGCAGGGAAGGTAAGTAGGATGTATTTTTTTTTTCATAGGAACCATGCATACAAGGACAGGGATAAGGAGCCATGCACACAAGGACCGGGATGGGGAGCCATGCATACAAGGACAGGGATGGAGAGCCATGCATACCAGGATTGGGATGAGGGGACAATGCATACCCAGCTTATACTCGTGTCAATAAGTTTTCCAAGTTTTTCGTGGCAAATTTAGGTGCCTCGGCTTATATTATTATACATTTTTATAGTGCCATTTATTCCATGGCGCTTTACATGTGAACGGGGCAAATATAGACAAGTACAATAAACATCAGTAAAACAAGGCACACACAAGTACAGGAGGAGTGAGGACCCTGACTGCGAGGGCTCACAGTCTACAGGGGAAGGGTGAGGATACAGTAGGAGAGGGTTGAGCTGGTCATGCGGCGGTTCAGTAGACTGGGAATCACTGCAGGTTGTAGGCTTGTTGGAAGAGTTTGGTCTTCAGGTTCCTTTTGAAGGTTTCCGTGGTAGGCGAGAGCCTGATGTGTTGGGGTAGAGAGTTCCAGAGTATAGGGGAATTATGGGAGAAGTCTTGGATGCGGTTGTGGGAGGAAGAGAGGAGTAGAGAAGGAGATCATGAGACGATCGAAGGTTGCGTGTAGGTAGGTACCAGGAGACCATGTCACAGATGTATGGAGGAGTCAGGTTGTGAATGGCTTTGTATGTCATTGTTAGTGTTTTGAACTGTAGCCTCTGGGCAATAGGAAGCCAGTGAAGGGTCTGGCAGAGAGGAGAGGCTGGAGAGTAATGGGGAGACAGGTGGATTAGTCGGGCAGCAGAGTTTAGGATAGATTGGAGTGGTGCCAGAGTGCTAGAGGGGAGGCCAGAGAATAGGAGGTTGCAGTAGTCGAGGCAGGAGATGATAAGGGCATGTACTAGTGTTTTTGTGGTTTCATGGTCAAGGAAAGCATGGATCCGGGAAATGTTTTTGAGTTGGAATCGGCAAGAGGAGGCAAGGGCTTGGATATGTGGCTTGAAAGAGAGAGTAGAGTCAATGATCACCCCGAGGCACCGATTGTGCGGGACCGGGGAAAGTGAGCAGCCATTGACATTGATGGATAGGTCGGGTGGAGGGGTAGAGTGAGGTGGGGGAAAGATGATGAATTCTGTTTTGTCCATGTTCAGTTTTAGAAAATGAGCAGAATAGAAGGATGAAATAGCAGACAGGCATTGTGGGATTTTGGTCAGTAAGGAAGTGAGGTCTGGTCCAGATAGGTAGATCTGCGTGTCATCAGCGTAGAGATGATATTGTAAACCTTGGGATTCTATGAGCTGTCCCAGGCCGAAGGTGTAGATGGAGAAGAGAAAGGGTCCTAGAACTGAGCCTTGGGGAACACCGACAGACAGGGGGCGAGATGAGGAGGTGGTGTGGGAGAGGGAGACACTGAATGTCCGGTCTGTTAGATATGATGAGATCCAGGATAGGGCCAAGTCTGTGATGCCAAGATATGAGAGAATCTGTAACAGGAAGGAGTGGTCCACAGTGTCGAAGGCAGAAGACAGGTCCAGGAGGAGGAGGACAGAGTAGTGTCGCTTGCTTAGTAGGTCATTGGTCACTTTAGTTAGGGCAGTTTTAGTTGAGTGATGTGGTCGGAAGCCAGATTGTAACTGGTCAAAGTGGGAGCAGAAGGAGAGGTGGGAGGACAGTTCAAGATGGACCTGCTGTTCCAGTAGGCATAAGGGAGAAGGGATATCGGGCGATAGCTGGACACAGAGGATAGGTCGAGGGAGGGTTTTTTGAGGATAGGTGTGATTGATGCGTGTTTGAAGGATGAGGGGAAGACACCATTTGTAAGTGAGAGGTTGAAGAGTTGTGTTAGGGTTAGGAGGAAGACTTTTGCGAGGTTAGGGATGAGTTGGGTCAACTTATACACGAGTATATATGGTACTTTTAAAGCACAGTGAAAAGAAATGTCCAGCTTCACCGAAGGGAGCTTAGTTGCCAGAAACGCGTTGAAATTCACACCCATATGGTTTGTGCTGAAGTTTGTATCCTCTATATTACAAGTTTGTGAATAAAGAAACCTTTACGCCTGGACACAGTGAGTCCTGAAGTTCTGCTTATGCATCACGGGTGAACTGGTTTATATTCCTTCTCCTCAATGATTTGAGGGTGCCATGTCACATTGGCAGAGCCCTTGAGGTGCCAGAGCAACAGAAACCCCCTATATGTGAACTCATTTTACAAACTACACTCCCCAATTAATTCATCTAGGGGTACAGTGATCATGTGTCTCCCAGAATCACGGCAGGTGCCATGACCAACTGGGAGAGACCAGGAGGTGCCAGAACAGCAGAACTCCCCATAAGTCACCCCATTATACAAACTACACCTCTCAATTAATTCATCTAGAGGTGCAGTGATCATATTGACACCGTGGGTGTCTCACAGAATCTTATACCATTGCGCAGTGAAAAAACATAACTAAATTTTTTACTACCAAAATCTTGTTTTAGCCCCAGATTTTCCATTTTCACACAGGAAGTGGGTAAAATGGCACCAAAATTTGTCCCACAATTTCTACTGATTGCAGCATTACCCCATATGTGGCTGTACAGTACTACTTAGCCATACGAAGAGACTCGGGAGGAACGGAGCGCTATTTGCCTCCGGCAGTGCAGATTGTCCTAGAACAGTTTGTGGACTCCATATACAGAGCCCTTAATTGCTAAAAGAGCAAAATCCCCACCTCGAGTGACCCCATTTTGGAAACTATACCCCACGGGGAATTTAACTACAGGTGTAGTGATGATTTTGACTCCTTGGGTATTTTACAGGAACAAGCAGCAATGAATGTTGCCAAGTGAAAATTGCAAACTGCCGTTGTAGTGACCAGTACGCTGTAGCAACCAGTACATTGTAGTTACCAGTACGTTATGCCCAACCTGTACTTCTGGAGGCATGCACCCGTAAGTTAACCCCTTCATGACCCAGCCTATTTTGACCTTAAAGACCTTGCCGTTTTTTGCAATTCTGACCAGTGTCCCTTTATGAGGTAATAACTTAGGAACGCTTCAACGGATCCTAGCGGTTCTGAGATTGTTTTTTCGTGACATATAGGGCTTCATGTTAGTGGTAAATTTAGGTCAATAAATTCTGCGTTTATTTGTGATAAAAACGGAAATTTGGCGAAAATTTTGAAAATTTCGCAATTTTCACATTTTGAATTTTTATTCTGTTAAACCAGAGAGATATGTGACACAAAATAGTTAATAAATAACATTTCCCACATGTTTACTTTACATCAGCACAATTTTGGAAACAAAATTTTTTTTTGTTAGGAAGTTATAAGGGTTAAAATTTGACCAGCGATTTGTCATTTTTACAACGAAATTTACAAAACCATTTTTTTTAGGGACCACCTCACATTTGAAGTCAGTTTGAGGGGTCTATATGGCTGAAAATACCCAAAAGTGACACCATTCTAAAAACTGCACCCCTCAAGGTGCACAAAACCACATTCCAGAAGTTTATTAACCCTTCAGGTGCTTCACAGCAGCAGAAGCAACATGGAAGGAAAAAATGAACATTTAACTTTTTAGTCACAAAAATTATCTTTTAGCAACAATTTTTTTATTTTCCCAATGGTAAAAGGAGAAACTGAACCACGAAAGTTGTTGTCCAATTTGTCCTGAGTACGCTGATACCTCATATGTTGGGGTAAACCACTGTTTGGGCGCACGGCAGGGCTTGGAAGGGAAGGAGCGCCATTTGACTTTTTGAATCAAAAATTGGCTCCACTCTTTAGCGGACACCATGTCACGTTTGGAGAGCCCCCGTGTGCCTAAAAATTGGAGCTCCCCCACAAGTGACCCCATTTTGGAAACTAGATGCCCCAAGGAACTTATCTAGATGCATAGTGAGCACTTTGAACCCCCAGGTGCTTCACAAATTGATCCGTAAAAATGAAAAAGTACTTTTTTTTCACAAAAAAATTCTTTTTGCCTCAATTTTTTCATTTTCACATGGGCAACAGGATAAAATGGATCCTAAAATGTGTTGGGCAATTTCTCCTGAGTACACCAATACCTCACATGTGGGGGTAAACCACTGTTTGGGCACATGGTAAGGCTCGGAAGGGAAGGAGCGCCATTTGACTTTTTGAATCAAAAATTGGCTCCACTCTTTAGCGGACACCATGTCACGTTTGGAGAGCCCCCGTGTGCCTAAAAATTGGAGCTCCCCCACAAGTGACCCCATTTTGGAAACTAGATGCCCCAAGGAACTTATCTAGATGCATAGTGAGCACTTTGAACCCCCAGGTGCTTCACAAATTGATCCGTAAAAATGAAAAAGTACTTTTTTTTCACAAAAAAATTCTTTTTGCCTCAATTTTTTCATTTTCACATGGGCAACAGGATAAAATGGATCCTAAAATGTGTTGGGCAATTTCTCCTGAGTACACCAATACCTCACATGTGGGGGTAAACCACTGTTTGGGCACATGGTAAGGCTCGGAAGGGAAGGAGCGCCATTTGACTTTTTGAATGAAAAATTATTTCCATCGTTAGCGGACACCATGTCGCGTTTGGATAGCTCCTGTGTGCCTAAACATTGGCGCTCCCCCACAAGTGACCCCATTTTGGAAACTAGACCCCCAAAGGAACTTATTTAGATGCCTAGTGAGCACTTTAAACCCTCAGGTGCTTCACAAATTGATCTGTAAAAATGAAAAAGTACTTTTTTTTCACAAAAAAATTATTTTCGCCTCAATTTTTTCATTTTCACATGGGCAGTAGGATAAAATGGATCATAAAATTTGTTGGGCAATTTCTCCCGAGTACCCCGATACCTCATATGTGGGGGTAAACCACTGTTTGGGCACTCGGCAGGGCTCGGAAGGGAAGGCGCGCCATTTGACTTTTTGAATGGAAAATTAGCTCCAATTGTTAGCGGACACCATGTCGCGTTTGGAGAGCCCCTGTGTGCCTAAACATTGGAGCAACCCCACAAGTGACCCCATTTTGGAAACTAGACCCCCCAAGGAACTTATCTAGATACATATTGAGCACTTTAAACCCCCAGGTGCTTCACAGAAGTTTATAACGCAGAGCCATGAAAATAAAAAATAATTTTTCTTTCCTCAAAAATGATTTTTTAGCCTGGAATTTCCTATTTTGCCAAGGATAATAGGAGAAATTGGACCCCAAATATTGTTGTCCAGTTTGTCCTGAGTACTCTGATACCCCATATGTGGGGGTAAACCACTGTTTGGGCGCACGGCAGGGCTCGGAAGGGAAGGCACGCCATTTGGCTTTTTAAATGGAAAATTAGCTCCAATCATTAGCGGACACCATGTCACGTTTGGAGAGCCCCTGTGTGCCTAAACATTGGAGATCCCCCAGAAATGACACCATTTTGGAAACTAGACCCCCAAAGGAACTAATCTAGATGTGTGGTGAGGACTTTGAACCCCCAAGTGCTTCACAGAAGTTTATAACGCAGAGCCATGGAAATAAAAAAAAAAAATTATTTTCTCAAAAATGATCTTTTAGCCTGCAATTTTTTATTTTCCCAAGGGTAACAGGAGAAATTTGATCCCAAAAGTTGTTGTCCAGTTTCTCCTGAGTACGCTGATACCCCATATGTGGGGGTAAATCACTGTTTGGGCACATGCCGGGGCTCGGAAGTGAAGTAGTGACGTTTTGAAATGCAGACTTTGATGGAATGCTCTGTGGGCGTCACGTTGCGTTTGCAGAGCCCCTGATGTGGCTTAACAGTAGAAACCCCCCACAAGTGACCCCATTTTGGAAACTAGACCCCCAAAGGAACTTATCTAGATGTGTGGTGAGCACTTTGAACCCCCAAGTGCTTCATAGAAGTTTATAATGCAGAGCCGTGAAAATAATAAATACGTTTTCTTTCCTCAAAAATAATTATTTAGCCCAGAATTTTTTATTTTCCCAAAGGTTACAGGAGAAATTGGACCCCAAAAGTTGTCCAGTTTCTCCTGAGTACGCTGATACCCCATGAGTGGGGGTAAACCACTGTTTGGGCACACGTCGGGGCTCAGAAGGGAAGTAGTGACTTTTGAAATGCAGACTTTGATGGAATGGTCTGCGGGTGTCACGTTGCGTTTGCAGAGCCCCTGATGTGCCTAAACAGTAGAAACCCCCACAAGTGACCCCATTTTAGAAACTAGACCCCCCAAGGAACTTATCTAGATGTGTGGTGAGCACTTTGAACCCCCAAGCGCTTCATAGAAGTTTATAATGCAGAGCCGTGAAAATAATAAATACGTTTTCTTTCCTCAAAAATAATTATTTAGCCCAGAATTTTTAATTTTCCCAAGGGTTACAGGAGAAATTGGACCCCAAAAGTTGTTGTCCAGTTTCTCCTGAGTACGCTGATACCCCATGAGTGGGGGTAAACCACTGTTTGGGCACACGTCGGGGCTCAGAAGGGAAGTAGTGACTTTTGAAATGCAGACTTTGATGGAATGGTCTGCGGGTGTCACGTTGCATTTGCAGAGCCCCTGATGTGCCTAAACAGTAGAAACCCCCACAAGTGACCCCATTTTAGAAACTAGACCCCCCAAGGAACTTATCTAGATGTGTGGTGAGCACTTTGAACCCCCAAGCGCTTCATAGAAGTTTATAATGCAGAGCCGTGAAAATAATAAATACGTTTTCTTTCCTCAAAAATAATTATTTAGCCCAGAATTTTTTATTTTCCCAAGGGTTACAGGAGAAATTGGACCCTAAAAGTTGTTGTCCAGTTTCTCCTGAGTACGCTGATACCCCATGAGTGGGGGTAAACCACTGTTTGGGCACACGTCGGGGCTCAGAAGGGAAGTAGTGACTTTTGAAATGCAGACTTTGATGGAATGGTCTGCGGGTGTCACATTGCGTTTGCAGAGCCCCTGATGTGCCTAAACAGTAGAAACCCCCACAAGTGACCCCATTTTAGAAACTAGACCCCCCAAGGAACTTATCTAGATATGTGGTGAGCACTTTGAACCCCCAAGTGCTTCACAGACGTTTACAACGCAGAGCCGTGAAAATAAAAAATCATTTTTCTTTCCTCAAAAATTATATTTTAGCAAGCATTTTTTTAGATTCACAAGGGTAACAGGAGAAATTGGACCCCAGTAATTGTTGCGCAGTTTGTCCTGAGTATGCTGGTACCCCATATGTGGGGGTAAACCACTGTTTGGGCACACGTCAGGGCTCGGAAGTGAGGGAGCACCATTTGACTTTTTGAATACGAGATTGGCTGGAATCAATGGTGGCGCCATGTTGCGTTTGGAGACCCCTGATGTGCCTAAACAGTGGTAACCCCTCAATTCTAACTCCAACACACCCCTAACCCGTATCCCAACTGTAGCCACAACCCTAATTCCAACCCTAACCACAACCCTAATTCCAACCCTAACCCTAAGGCTATGTGCCCACGTTGCGGATTCGTGTGAGATATTTCCGCACCATTTTTGAAAAATCCGCGGGTAAAAGGCACTGCGTTTTACCTGCGGATCCGCCATAAATCCGCAGCGGTTTAGCACTGCGGATTTATCAAATCCGCAGCGGAAAAATCCGCAGAGAACCAGAATACGTGTGCACATACCGAAACCCTAACCCTAGCCCTAACCCTACCCCTAACCCTAACCCTACCCCTAACCCTACCCCTAACCCTACCCCTAACCCTACCCCTAACCCTACCCCTAGCCCTAACCCTACCCCTAACCCTACCCCTAACCCTAACCCTAACCCTATTCTAACATTAGTGGAAAAAAAAAAATTCTTTATTTTTTTATTGTCCTTACCTATGGGGGTGACAAAGGGGGGGGGTCATTTATTATTTTTTTTATTTTGATCACTGAGATATAATCTATCTCAGTGATCAAAATGCACTTTGGAACGAATCTGCCGGCCAGCAGATTCGGCGGGCGCACTGCGCATGCGCCCGCCATTTTGGAAGATGGCGGCGCCCAGGGAGAAGACGGACGGGACCCCGGCTGGATCGGTAAGTATGATGGGGTGGGGGGAACCACGGGGGGGGGGATCGGAGCACGGGGGAGAATCGGAGCACGGGGGGCGTGGAACGGAGCACGGGGGGGCTGGAATGGAGCACGGGGGGTGGAACGGAGCACCGGGGGGGGGGTGGATCGGAGTGCAGGGGGGGTGATTGGAGCACGGGGGGGTGATTGGAGCACGGGGGGAGCGGACAAGAGCACGGGGGGGAGCGGAGCCCTGTACTGAGGGAAGCCGGAGCAGTGTACCGGCCAGATCGGGGGGCTGGGGGGGGCGATCGGTGGGGTGGGGTGGGGGCACATTAGTATTTCCAGCCATGGCCGATGATATTGCAGCATCGGCCATGGCTGGATTGTAATATTTCACCCGTTATAATAGGTGAAATATTACAAATCGCTCTGATTGGCAGTTTCACTTTCAACAGCCAATCAGAGCGATCGTAGCCACGAGGGGGTGAAGCCACCCCCCCTGGGCTAAACTACCACTCCCCCTGTCCCTGCAGATCGGGTGAAATGGGAGTTAACCCTTTCACCCGATCTGCAGGGACGCGATCTTTCCATGACGCCACATAGGCGTCATGGGTCGGATTGGCACCGACTTTCATGACGCCTACGTGGCGTCATGGGTCGGGAAGGGGTTAAGCGGACTCTCATCGCATCAGAAATGCCAAGCATGTGGATGATATATGTAGTTTAGGTACACTGTGGGGCTCAGAAGGGAGGGGGCATTTGGATTTGATAGTGGAGAATTTGCTGAATTTCTTTTGGCAGGTGAGGAGCCATTTCACTTTTCCAGAGCCTTTGTATTATCAGTAACGTGAAAGCCCATTATATTTCCATTAACAGAGTAGGGACCTGAGTGAGGGTTTGTGTTTTTTTGTGGATTGAGTTGAAGCTTTTATTGGGAACATTTTACATAACATTGGGATTACATTTATCCGGTGCTCTACGCTGACCACTTACTTTGGGGTTTCCAAATAAATCTCTGAGTGACGTGATTCAGATGAAACCCCAAGGGATCCATTCACTATAATTAGGCAGCAGAGTTAGGCCGGGATCACACTAGTGATCAATATAGACGAGTGCTATGAGATAAAACATTGCATAGCACTCGGACCAGTATTCATCTATGGGGCAGCTCACATCTGCATTTTTTTCTCAGCCATTTTCAATGTGTAAGTGAAATCGCAGCATTCTGCGATTGTCACTGACACTCGGCTGAGACAACGCACATCACTCGGATATCATCCACCGGTGGTTCCATCTGAATCACGTATTTCAGAGATTTACATGGAAACCCTGGTGCAAGCGCTCAGCGCAGAGCGCAGGATAAATGTGCACTTAGTCCTACTGCAATCTTTGGGACGCAGAATGAAAAAATCAACAGCAAGTGAAGAATTGGTTTTATTTATTTTTTATGCCATTCCTCGTGCGGTATAAATGATTAGGCTACTTTATTTTTTAGGTTGGTGCGATTACAGTGATACCAGATTTATATCAAGTTTTTATGTTTGCCTGCACACTAAAAGACTAAAAATAGTTTTTGCATCACCATAGTTTGAGAGCTATAATTTTTCCATATTTTGGACCACAGAGTCATGTGAGGGCTTGTTTTTTGCTGGACGAGTTGATGCTTTTATTGGTACTATTTTCGGGCACATGACATTTTTTCATTGCTCTCTATTTTGATTTTTGGGAGGCAGAATGAACAAAAACCAGCAATTCAGGATTTTTTTTTGGGGGGGGAGGGGGTGGGTTAATGCCATTCCGTGTGGTAAAATTGATAAGGCAGTTTTATTCTTTGGGTCAGTACGATTATAGCAATACCTCATTTATATCTTTTTTTATGTTTTGGCGCTTTTACACAATAAAAACTATTTTAAAGACAAAATAATTATTTTTGCATTGTTTTATTCTGAGAGCTATAACTTTTTTATTTTCCGCTGATAGAGCTGTGTGGTGGCTTGTTTTTTTGCGGGATTAGATGATATTTTAAGCGGTACCATGTTTATTTATATTTGTCTTTTTGATCGCGTTTTATTCCACTTTTTGTTTGGCGGTATGATGATAAAACATTGCTTTTTGCCTTTTTTTTATGGTGTTCACTAAACGGGTTAACTAGTGGGACAGTTTTATAGGACCGGTCATTGCGGACATGGAAACACCAAATATGTGTACTTTTATTGTTTATCTTTTTTTCCATTCAAATATTTATTTATAAATACAATATAGTTTGATTTTTTATTATTTTTTCAAAAAATATTTTTACAATTATTTAAAAAAAAATGTTTTTACTTTTTTTTTATACTTCGTCCCACTATGTGACTATCATTTTTTGCAGGATGATCACTTCTACAGCATGGGGATGCAGCTCTGCATTGACAGGGACAGTTGCTGATCATGCACTGCACATGATCAGCAATTTTCCTAGCTCTGGTGATGTCACGGAGTTACCCCGACAAAGCAGTACCAGAAGACCGCAGCGTCTGATGGCTCCTGCTTCGCAACTGAGAAGAAGCACTTCTCCGGTGTATTAAATGTGTTTGTTTTCTTTCAGCAGGACAGGGGTTAATTGGCCATGTGGAAATCCCTGCTTTCAGCTGTGCTCGGTTAGCCACTCCTCTCTCCTATAAAAGCTAGGCCTTCTGGCCAAATCCTTGTCTGAGTTAGCACTTGCTAGAGATAGACCTGGAGAGTGAAGAGCTGGTGTCTGGAGGGCTGGAGGAGTTTATTGTGCGACTGTTGCTTGGTTTGTACGCTTGGAAATTCCTCATCCCTACCTGCCTTATTTTCTTCCCCCGTCCCTCACACCCTGGTGAATACATCTGTTGTTTGTGAGAGTATACTTGTATTTGTGTGAGTGGGATTTTCTTTTCCCCTTGTCTTCCCCTGTCTGTCGGGATGGTGTACTGCGGTACACGGTAGCGCCTCTCTTCCTCGGGTGGGGGCTGCAGTTAGGAGACAGGGCAAGGGTGGAGGCCCCGGCATCCTCGCCATCTGAGGTATCCCGGGAACAGGGCGAGTTAGGGTGCCCCTAGTTCTAGGTCCAGGAAAGGTGCCCCCTTTCCCAGTTTAATCACCAGTCCTGTCATGACAGGTGACCAGACATCAGGTCACTATGGTAACAATTGGGATCCCGCGTCATGCCGCAGGGTCTTTGGTCCAAAGGCAGAGGGGCTGTCAGCCCTCTGCCGGCTCCCGGAGTGCTTTGATCACGTTCTATCACAACATTTCGGAAGTTAAATTGCCGAGAGTGGTCTGTGACCCCACTAATGGCACTTAGTGCCGGGTGTCAGCTGTCAGAATCAGCTGACACCTGGCGGCGATCGACTGCATACCACCCGTGTGCACGGGCTATCGCACGGACGTACTAATCCGTCCCTGGTCAAATAGGCTCAAGGCACATGGATGGATTATTACATCTGATGTCAGAAAGGGGTTAAAGAACATGAGCATATTATTTTTTAGACTCTTGAGTGACCTGTACCAAATTCTCTACAAGACAAAAATTGGAATAAATTTGGAACATTTAAGACTGTCTCTGTAAGAAAATAAAGCCTCCTTTCCCCCTTTACATAAAAATGTGCACAATTTTTTCTGCAACGATGTGGTTTTTATCAGCAGCCATTGGGGTGATAGCTACAGTATACTTACCATCTTTCCTGGATAGTCCTGGAGGTTCTTGGAAAAAGGGAAACAACCCATGATTCCATGCAAAACTCCCGGAAAGCAGCGCTTCTGGAAAGCTTTGTTTGTGTGAAGCTGGAGGCTCCCTCCCCAGATATTCATTTACGGGGAAAGGAAGCAAGGAATATGGAAGGGCGTGGGCACTAGCAGCCAACTACCTGATTAATAATGAAAATAAATATTTTTGGATTTCTCCTTCAACCATATATTTCATAGCTGTAAGGGTATGTGCACACGTTG
Organism: Ranitomeya imitator; assembly: GCF_032444005.1. NCBI lineage: Eukaryota > Metazoa > Chordata > Amphibia > Anura > Dendrobatidae > Ranitomeya > Ranitomeya imitator. Next base: position 482,558,229 of record NC_091283.1, on the reverse strand, counting down.
CGGATTTTGCTGCGGATCCGCAGCGGATCTGCAGCTGCGGGTCCGCAGCGGATCTGCAGCTGCGGGTCCGCAGCAGCTTTCCATGCGTTTACAGTACAATGTAAACCTATGGAAACCGCAATCCGCAATGCCCATGCTGCGGAAAAAAACGCGCGGAAACGCTGCAGGTTACATTGTAGCATGTCAATTCTTTGCGCGGATTCCACTGCTTTTTACACCTGCTCCACAATAGGAATCCGCAGGTGTAAAACCGCAGGTGGAATCCGCACAAAATCCGCATGAAAACCGCGATAAATCCGCAGTGCCTTTTACCTGCGGATTTCTCAAATCCGCTGAGGAAAAATCCGCAGAGCTCCTTTCTACGTGCGCACATACCCTAAGACATTCACCAATTCTGCATTATTTTTACTACTACAGTTTACATTCATGGGTCAAGCATGATGATGAATGCAGTATTACTTGGTTAGGTTAGGAGTCCAATGTATCACAGGGTTAGCTTATTGCCAAGGAGTAAACGTATGCCTACAGCACACTTTATGGATCTGCTGGGATCGGAAATCATCATCACTGTCTCTTATTACCTGTTACAAACAGTCAGGCTGCATCAAACCCCATTTGCCAAGGCTTTTTTTACTAAAAATAACAGGAAAATACAAGAAATTGAGACAACAATTTAATGTGTGCACAGACTGTCTACACAGATTTACTGCACAGTACCAATACGGCTCACAGACCACACAGGTGTGCTTGGGGTCAATATCGTAATATGTATGGACGAAGTGTACCACGTGATGTTTGAGCGAAATATTCTAAGACACATCGATTACTAATGCTGTGAAAGACTGGACAGTTAACCTGCTGCCGTGTAAGTGTCTGTAATGGCGTCATTCTCAGCAGTAGTAGAGAGAATACAGTGAAAGATATGAAGAGAGAGAGAGAAGATTACATCTTGATTCTGCATTTAGTGGTTATGTAGGTATCTGAGGATTCCTATAGTGCACTGTAAGGAGATATATATACAGTATAATTACATGTGAGAAGAAGGCAGCCATGTTTACATGAAAATACTGAAAAATGTCTGAGTGTGATAATGTGTGCAAACTGTAAAGCGTTGCGGAATGTTAGCGCTATATAAAAATAAAGATTATTATTATTGTTCTTGTCATATCTGTCCTGTGGCTTCTGCTTATAATGGACCCCAGTGACTTATAATGGTGGTGAGGTTTCTGTCATGTTTACGACAAGTGTAGTGCTATATGCCACACTATTCTTTCTATCAAGAGTAACACCTCAATGAAACCCTCGGAAGTGACCTTTAGCACAGCTACTGCAATGTACCTGCAGTTCAACTAAAGACTTGCCAAAATGTTTCAATTGTTGGGGTCTGTGCTCTGCGACCCTTAAATGGGTATTCTGGTTAGATTGAGTTATCATCTATTTAGAGGATTGATAAGAAATTCAAGATTGAGGAGGATCTGTCCACTTGGACTCTCACTGGTCGCCAGAATGGGAGACTTTTATCCCTTTTTGAATGGAGTGGCAGTGTGCATGCTTGACTAGCACTCTATTCATTCTTTATTCGGCTGCCATAGAAAGCCGAGTACAGCACTTCAAGAGTCCCATGAGAATGGAAGGAGCTCTAGTTAAGCAATAAAGAAGGTAAAAGTGCCCAATTCTGGTGATCAGTGGAGATTCCAGAGAATGGATACTCAACAATCTAGAATTTGTCATTGCATTGGTGGGGATCCCAGCAGTCGGTCCCCACTGATCTAGAAGTTATTACCGTAGTTATCCAATGGGTAGGTGATAAATTCTTCCTACTGAAATTTTTATCTCTTTAATTGTTAGAAAGGGTCCCGGTTTTCTTGTGAGCGCCATTGAGTTCTACTTCACTGAGTATAGATGAATATATTTCCAAAACAATAGAATACAATTGTGTGCTAGTGAAGAGTGGACATGTGGCACCCCAGGAGTTCGGGTACCACAGTGGTGCTGCCTTCCTCTCGGGGAGGGTAGTGCCATGCCTGGAAACAGGAGCGATCCCTTTGGCAGGTAAGCTGTACACACAACACATTCTAACTCCAGGCCAGAAGGGGGAGCTCAAAACCCTGTTTGAGGGTAATTTCCCTGATATCCATCCTGGTCTGGAGGAGGAGTGAGACAAGAGTCAGGAAAGGAGCTCAGAGGAGTGACTAGAAGCTTAAGGAGGCTGCGATTGGGCCTCCTGTGAGCCAGAGCGCAGGAGCCGAGGAGCCTGAGGTTGTGGATAACTGCAAGGTCCACAGTAGAACTGGAGGGCATAGGACTATACGTAAATTGGCTATACCATACCTGAGGTACAGCAGCAGTTAGAGCCTGGAATCACCATGTCAGAGACCCCAAGAGAACAGCTCAAGTTGCCTGCCGTGCAGGTACTGTCCCAGGACAGGAGAGAGAAAGGGGTACCTTGCCAGCAAGCCACAGGTAGCAACGGACCAGAAAGCCAGGCTCCCAACCTGACCTGCCAAAGGAATTTCTACTTGTTTTCAGGCTGCATGGACTCCTTCTACACCTATTGCCAGTACCCTGGACTGAGGCCTGCTACCATCAGTAAACCAGACGGGGCCTCCTGGATAATTAAACAGGCCACAGAATGTTCAGTTCAAAACATATAATTTATTTATAGCAAAAGGAGATAAAAAATTAATCACTCAACATATACAATTTCATAATGTAAAGAACGCCCCCGGAAGAAGAACTTATCGAAAAGCGCGTAGGGGTTTCATGCTGGTCCTGTGCGAGTGCATATAGGTAATTATGATCACACTAGATGGTGGCCCGATTCTAACGCATCGGGTATTCTAGAATATGTATGCGTAGTGTATACAGTAGTATTCTAATGAGCAACATTGGTGGTGTAGAGGCGTAATACAATGTAAATGTAATAAGTGAATTAACATACACCTACCAAGCATGGACTATATGGATAACTGCCAAAACCACATCAGAAACTCCGAAAAAATGCAGTCACTGAATCCAATAAAAATATCTTTTTTACAAATCACTAAAAAGACATACAAAAAGGCCAAACAGATAGTGAAAAATGGGGCCAGCAGATGACAAAGCAAATGCCGCAGGCAACATGAAAAAAAAAGCAGTCGCCCAAGGTATAGTGACCCCGGCAAAACTCCGGAACCAACCAGATGGTGTAACAGGGCACATACCAAACCACAAATCAACCACACAGTATCATAACGGTATCAGCTGTGCTATAACATGAGGTTACATGGTAACCCAGGTAGTACACATAGGTGGGGTAGAAGAAATGTGCATGCGCCCCCCTGAGGAAGGTACATTCACCGAAACGCGCGTCGGGGTGTCCCGTGTCCCCTGCACTGGCCCGGACCTTCTCCAGCAGGGATTATGCACAGTTATTTTGGCGTCCACATTTCTTCTACCCCACCTATGTGTACTACCTGGGTTACCATGTAACCTCATGTTATAGCACAGCTGATACTGTTATGATACTGTGTGGTTGATTTGTGGTTTGGTATGTGCCCTGTTACACCATCTGGTTGGTTCCGGAGTTTTGCCGGGGTCACTATACATTGGGTGACTGCTTTTTTTTCATGTTGCCTGCGGCATTTGCTTTGTCATCTGCTGGCCCCATTTTTCACTATCTGTTTGGCCTTTTTGTATGTCTTTTTAGTGATTTGTAATAAAGATATTTTTATTGGATTCAGTGACTGCATTTTTTCGGAGTTTCTTATGCGTAGTGTATAGCACAGCCCACGCAGTACATTGCGCAGCCCACGCAGTACACGTTGTATATTACGCAGCCCACGTAGTATATTGCGCAGCCCACGTAGTATATTGCCCAGCCCACGTAGTACATTGCGCAGCGCACGTTGTATATTGCGCAGCTCACGTATTATATTGCGCAGCCCACATTGTATATTGCGCAGCCCACGTAGTATATTGCGCAGCCCACGTAGTATATTGCCCAGCCCACGTAGTATATTGCCCAGCCCACGTTGTATATTGCGCAGCCCACGTAGTATATTGCGCAGCCCACATAGTATATTGCGCAGCCTACGTAGTATATTGCTCAGTCCACGTAGTACATTGCGCAGCCCACGGTGTACATTGCGCAGCCCATGTCATATTGCGCAGCCCACGTAGTATATTGCGCAGCCCACGTTGTATATTGCGCAGCCCACGTTGTATATTGCGCAGCCCACATAGTATATTGCCCAGCCCACGGAGTATATTGCGCAGCCCACGTAGTATATTGCGCAGCCCACGTTGTATATTGCGCAGCCCACATAGTATATTGCCCAGCCCACGGAGTATATTGCGCAGCCCACGTAGTATATTGCGCAGCCCACGTAGTATATTGCGCAGCCCACGTTGTATATTGCGCAGCCCACGTTGTATATTGCGCAGCCCACGTTGTATATTGTGCAGCCCACGTTGTATATTGCACAGCCCACGTAGTATAATGCACAGTCCATGTAGTATATTGCACAGCCTACGCAGTCTATAGCAATGTGGGCACCATATCCCTGTTAAAAAAAAGAATTAAAATAAAAAATAGTTATATACTAACCCTCCGTTGGCCCCCCGGATCGAAGCGGTTACCGACGCTCCTCGTGCGCTCCGGTCTGAAGAGTGCATTGCGGTCTCACGAGATGATGACGTAGCAGTCTCGCGAGACCTCACGTGATCATCTTGCGAGACCGCAATGCATGGTGCGGTCACCGGGGCGTCGCGAGGAGCATCGGTAACTGCTTCGATCCGGGGGGCCACCGGAGGGTGAGTATATAGCTATATTTTTTCTTATTTTTAACATTAAAAATCTTTTTACTATTCATGCTGCATAGGCAGCATGATTAACTTAGATGTGTATTACTATACAAGCCTTATAGGCTGTCTGGGCAGTTAGTTATACATCTCTGTACACTGGCACTTTAGCAGAGCAGATATATTTTTTTCTGGGCAAATCATCTGACATAATTGGGTTAACAATAATTAAGGAATAAGTTATTTTGTGACTTACCTTATCATTTATTATAAAGGTGTTATTGTTCGGATATACAGGTCCTTCTCAAAAAATTAGCATATAGTGTTAAATTTCATTATTTACCATAATGTAATGATTACAATTAAACTTTCATATATTATAGATTCATTATCCACCAACTGAAATTTGTCAGGTCTTTTATTGTTTTAATACTGATGATTTTGGCATACAACTCCTGATAACCCAAAAAACCTGTCTCAATAAATTAGCATATCAAGAAAAGGTTCTCTAAACGACCTATTACCCTAATCTTCTGAATCAACTAATTAACTCTAAACACATGCAAAAGATACCTGAGGCTTTTATAAACTCCCTGCCTGGTTCATTACTCAAAACCCCCATCATGGGTAAGACTAGCGACCTGACAGATGTCAAGAAGGCCATCATTGACACCCTCAAGCAAGAGGGTAAGACCCAGAAAGAAATTTCTCAACAAATAGGCTGTTCCCAGAGTGCTGTATCAAGGCACCTCAATGGTAAGTCTGTTGGAAGGAAACAATGTGGCAGAAAACGCTGTACAACGAGAAGAGGAGACCGGACCCTGAGGAAGATTGTGGAGAAGGACCGATTCCAGACCTTGGGGAACCTGAGGAAGCAGTGGACTGAGTCTGGTGTGGAAACATCCAGAGCCACCGTGCACAGGCGTGTGCAGGAAATGGGCTACAGGTGCCGCATTCCCCAGGTAAAGCCACTTTTGAGCTACAGAGAAGCAGCACTGGACTGTTGCTAAGTGGTCCCAAGTACTTTTTTCTGATGAAAGCAAATTTTGCATGTCATTCGGAAATCAAGGTGCCAGAGTCTGGAGGAAGACTGGGGAGAAGGAAATGCCAAAATGCCTGAAGTCCAGTGTCAAGTACCCACAGTCAGTGATGGTGTGGGGTGCCATGTCAGCTGCTGGTGTTGGTCCACTGTGTTTCATCAAGGGCAGGGTCAATGCAGCTAGCTATCAGGAGATTTTGGAGCACTTCATGCTTCCATCGGCTGAAATGCTTTATGGAGATGAAGATTTCATTTTTCAGCACGACCTGGCACCTGCTCACAGTGCCAAAACCACTGGTAAATGGTTTACTGACCATGGTATTACTGTGCTCAATTGGCCTGCCAACTCTCCTGACCTGAACCCCATAGAGAATCTGTGGGATATTGTGAAGAGAAAGTTGAGAGACGCAAGACCCAACACTCTGGATGAGCTTAAGGCCGCTATTGAAGCATCCTGGGCCTCCATAACATCTCAGCAGTGTCACAGGCTGATTGCCTCCATGCCACGCCGCATTGAAGCAGTCATTTCTGCCAAAGGATTCCCGACCAAGTATTGAGTGCATAACTGAACATTATTATTTGTTGGTTTTTTTGTTTGTTATTAAAAAACACTTTTATTTGATTGGATGGGTGAAATATGCTAATTTATTGAGACAGGTTTTTTGGGTTATCAGGAGTTGTATGCCAAAATCATCAGTATTAAAACAATAAAAGACCTGACAAATTTCAGTTGGTGGATAATGAATCTATAATATATGAAAGTTTAATTGTAATCATTACATTATGGTAAATAATGAAATTTAACACTATATGCTAATTTTTTGAGAAGGACCTGTACAGTACAGACCAAACGTTTGGACACACCTTCTCATTTAAAGATTTTTCTGTATTTTCATGACTATGAAAATTGTACATTCACACTGAAGGCATCAAAACTATGAATTAACACATGTGGAATTATATACTTAACAAAATGTGTGAAACAACTTAAATTATGTCTTATATTTTAGGTTCTTCAAAGTAGCCACCTTTTGCTTTGATGACTGCTTTGCCCACTCTTGGCATTCTCTTGATGAGCTTCAAGAGGTAGTCACCGGGAATGGTCTTCCAACAATCTTGAAGGGGTTCCCAGAGATGCTTAGCACTTGTTGGCCCTTTTGCCTTCACTCTGCGGTCCAGCTCACCCCAAACCATCTCGATTGGGTCCAGGTCTGGTGACTGTGGAGGCCAGGTCATCTGGTGTAGGACCCCATCACTCTGCTTCTTGGTCAAATAGCCCTTACACAGCGTGGAGGTGTGTTTGGGGTCATTGTCTTGTTGGAAAATAAATGATGGTCCAATTAAACGCAAATTGGATGGAATAGCATGCAGCTGCAAGATGCTGTGGTAGCCATGGTAGTTCAGTATGACTTCAATTTTGAATAAATCCCCAACAGTGTCACCAGCAAAGCACCCCCACACCATCACACCTCCTCCTCCATGCTTCACGGTGGGAACCAGGCATGCAGAGTCCATCTGTTCACCTTTTCTGCGTCCCACAAAGACACGGTGGTTGGAACCAAAGATCTCAAATTTGGACTCATCAGAGCAAAGCACAGATTTCCACTGGTCTAATGTCCATTCCTTGTGTTCTTTAGCCCAAACAAGTCTCTTCTGCTTGTTGCCTGTCCTTAGCAGTGGTTTCCTAGCAGCTATTTTACCATGAAGGCCTGCTGCACAAAGTCTCCTCTTAACAGTTGTTGTAGAGATAGGTCTGCTGCTAGAACTGTGTGGCATTGACCTGGTCTCTAATCTGAGCTGCTGTTAACCTGCGATTTCTGAGGCTGGTAACTTGGATAAACTTATCCTCAGAAGCAGAGGTGACTCTTGGTCTTCCTTTCCTGGGGCGGTCCTCATGTGAGACAGTTTCTTTGTAGCGCTTGATGGTTTTTCCAACTGCACTTGGTGACACTTTCAAAGTTTTCCCAATTTTTCGGACTGACTGACCTTCATTTCTTAAAGTAATGATGACCACTCATTTTTCTTTACTTAGCTGTTTTTTTCTTGCCATAATACAAATTCTAACAGTCTATTCAGTAGGACTATCAGCTGTGTATCCACCAGACTTCTGCACGACACAACTGATGGTCCCAACCCCATTAATAAGGCAAGAAATCCCACTTATTAAACATAGTAACATAGTAACATAGTTAGTAAGGCCGAAAAAAGACATTTGTCCATCCAGTTCAGCCTATATTCCATCATAATAAGTACCCAGATCTACGTCCTTCTACAGAACCTAATAATTGTATGATACAATATTGTTCTGCTCCAGGAAGACATCCAGGCCTCTCTTGAACCCCTCGACTGAGTTCGCCATCACCACCTCCTCAGGCAAACAATTCCAGATTCTCACTGCCCTAACAGTAAAGAATCCTCTTCTATGTTGGTGGAAAAACCTTCTCTCCTCCAGACGCAAAGAATGCCCCCTTGTGCCCGTCACCTTCCTTGGTGTAAACAGATGCTCAGCGAGATATTTGTATTGTCCCCTTATATACTTATACATGGTTATTAGATCGCCCCTCAGTCGTCTTTTTTCTAGACTAAATAATCCTAATTTCGCTAATCTATCTGGGTATTGTAGTTCTCCCATCCCCTTTATTAATTTTGTTGCCCTCCTTTGTACTCTCTCTAGTTCCATTATATCCTTCCTGAGCACCGGTGCCCAAAACTGGACACAGTACTCCATGTGCGGTCTAACTAGGGATTTGTACAGAGGCAGTATAATGCTCTCATCATGTGTATCCAGACCTCTTTTAATGCACCCCATGATCCTGTTTGCCTTGGCAGCTGCTGCCTGGCACTGGCTGCTCCAGGTAAGTTTATCATTAACTAGGATCCCCAAGTCCTTCTCCCTGTCAGATTTACCCAGTGGTTTCCCGTTCAGTGTGTAATGGTGATATTGATTCCCTCTTCCCATGTGTATAACCTTACATTTATCATTGTTAAACCTCATCTGCCACCTTTCAGCCCAAGTTTCCAACTTATCCAGATCCATCTGTAGCAGAATACTATCTTCTCTTGTATTAACTGCTTTACATAGTTTTGTATCATCTGCAAATATCGATATTTTACTGTGTAAACCTTCTACCAGATCATTAATGAATATGTTGAAGAGAACAGGTCCCAATACTGACCCCTGCGGTACCCCACTGGTCACAGCGACCCAGTTAGAGACTATACCATTTATAACCACCCTCTGCTTTCTATCACTAAGCCAGTTACTAACCCATTTACACACATTTTCCCCCAGACCAAGCATTCTCATTTTGTGTACCAACCTCTTGTGCGGCACGGTATCAAACGCTTTGGAAAAATCGAGATATACCACGTCCAATGACTCACCGTGGTCCAGTCTATAGCTTACCTCTTCATAAAAACTGATTAGATTGGTTTGACAGGAGCGATTTCTCATAAACCCATGCTGATATGGAGTTAAACAGTTATTCTCATTGAGATAATCCAGAATAACATCCCTCAGAAACCCTTCAAATATTTTACCAACAATAGAGGTTAGACTTACTGGCCTATAATTTCCAGGTTCACTTTTAGAGCCCTTTTTGAATATTGGCACCACATTTGCTATGCGCCAGTCCTGCGGAACAGACCCTGTCGCTATAGAGTCACTAAAAATAAGAAATAATGGTTTATCTATTACATTACTTAGTTCTCTTAGTACTCGTGGGTGTATGCCATCCGGACCCGGAGATTTATCTATTTTAATCTTATTTAGCCGGTTTCGCACCTCTTCTTGGGTTAGATTGGTGACCCTTAATATAGGGTTTTCATTGTTTCTTGGGATTTCACCTAGCATTTCATTTTCCACCGTGAATACCGTGGAGAAGAAGGTGTTTAATATGTTAGCTTTTTCCTCGTCATCTACAACCATTCTTTCCTCACTATTTTTTAAGGGGCCTACATTTTCAGTTTTTATTCTTTTACTATTGATATAGTTGAAGAACAGTTTGGGATTAGTTTTACTCTCCTTAGCAATGTGCTTCTCTGTTTCCTTTTTGGCAGCTTTAATTAGTTTTTTAGATAAAGTATTTTTCTCCCTATAGTTTTTTAGAGCTTCAATGGTGCCATCCTGCTTTAGTAGTGCAAATGCTTTCTTTTTACTGTTAATTGCCTGTCTTACTTCTTTGTTTAGCCACATTGGGTTTTTCCTATTTCTAGTCCTTTTATTCCCACAAGGTATAAACCGCTTACACTGCCTATTTAGGATGTTCTTAAACATTTCCCATTTATTATCTGTATTCTCATTTCTGAGGATATTGTCCCAGTCTACCAGATTAAGGGCATCTCTAAGCTGTTCAAACTTTGCCTTCCTAAAGTTCAATGTTTTTGTGACTCCCTGACAAGTCCCCCTAGTGAAAGACAGGTGAAACTGCACAATATTGTGGTCGCTATTTCCTAAATGCCCAACCACCTGCAGATTTGTTATTCTGTCAGGTCTATTAGATAGTATTAGGTCTAAAAGTGCTGCTCCTCTGGTTGGATTCTGCACCAATTGTGAAAGATAATTTTTCTTGGTTATTAGCAGAAACCTGTTGCCTTTATGGGTTTCACAGGTTTCTGTTTCCCAGTTAATATCCGGGTAGTTAAAGTCCCCCATAACCAGGACCTCATTATGGGTTGCAGCTTCATCTATCTGCTTTAGAAGTAGACTTTCCATGCTTTCTGTTATATTTGGGGGTTTGTAACAGACCCCAATGAGAATTTTGTTACCATTTTTCCCTCCATGAATTTCAACCCATATGGACTCGACATCCTCATTCCCTTCGCTAATATCCTCCCTTAAAGTGGACTTTAGACAAGACTTTACATAGAGACAAACCCCTCCTCCTCTCCGATTTTTACGATCCTTTCTAAACAGACTGTAACCCTGTAAGTTAACTGCCCAGTCATAGCTTTCATCTAACCATGTCTCGGTTATTCCCACTATGTCAAAGTTACCTGTAGATATTTCTGCTTCACACCTGTGAAGTGAAAATCATTCCCGGTGACTACCTCTTGAAACTCATCAAGAGAATGCCAAGAGTGTGCAAAGCAGTCATCAAAGCAAAAGGTGGCTACTTTGAAGAACCTAGAATATAAGATATAATTTCAGTTGCTTCACACTTTTTTGTTAAGTATATAATTCCACATATGTTAATTCATCATTTTGATGCCTTCAGTGTGAATGTACAATTTTCATAGTCATGAAAATACAGAAAAATCTTTAAATGAGAAGGTGTGTCCAAACTTTTGGTCTGTACTGTATGTACCGCACTTATTGGTTTGGAGGCATTCTTTACATTATGAAATTGTAAATGTTGAGTGATGAATTTTTTATCTCCTTTTACTATAAATAAATTATATGTTTTGAACTGAACATTCTGTGGCCTGTTTAATTATCCAGGAGGCCCCGTTTGGTGTACCATTGAGTTGAATGTGTTCTGTGTAAATTTCATTATTGGACTAATATGTATAAACATCAGTAAACCAGGTAAACACTGCAACTCTGTGTCCTGCGTTATTTGCTGGCAACCCACCATCCTGGCCATACACCTTGGGAGCCCTAGGAACCCCGCTTCACCTGTGGGAAGCGTCACCATCTTGCAACAACATCACCCCAGAGGACCCCTTTAAGCAGCGTCGGTCCCTCTGACTAAGAACCACATGTGGTGTCACGAATAAACTTTATTCCAAAATACCCTTTAAGGACATTCCCCCTAAACTTAAGTGCCCAGGTCAAGAAAAGTGAAGTAGGCGCCAATAGCAAAAGTTCAGATTTTTTAGAGTTTTTTCTTTTTTTAAACAGCTCATTGATTTATTGTCTTGGCTAACTGACCCACTTTTTCTTTACGTTAGTTTTGCATCTCTCCCATTGAGGCTTTTAGGTTGGAATTACATGCGTCAGAAACTACAGTGATTCCACAGGTACTAAGCAAAATGTGCCCCAAAAGTTGAGTATAGTATGTGGTGTTCAACAAATTTATTGTGGGTTTTAGAAACTTTGATACATTTGGCCTATGCAATGTAGGTGTATAAAGACATGCTCAATTTTTGTTCCAAAATATGGATATAAATGTACATCAACAATGAGAATGTATAAAAAAGTGTTAAAAACACCAAATGTAGCATGCACTATTTACTTGCATTTTTCACTTTCTCCTAAATACGTTTTACAACATTACCATACTTTTATTTTTTCAACTTGCATCATATTTGTTAATCACTTGTGTAATATTTCTTCTAAACTCTTTCTGCTCCAATAGAGTTTCTTATATACATTAGGCTTAATTAAAGGGTTATTCCCATCTTTTCATACTCAGCAATTTTTGGTCTTCTTAACATAAAATAGGCTCTCAGTGGTGGGCCCAGTATGTATCAGGGTTGTAAGTATAGTGAGTTCAAGGGTTGCACTTGCTCCCGAGTCCTGAAATCAAGAGAAGACCAAAAGCTTCCTTTAGCCAAGATAAGACCAATTCCATTAATGACACATGATAGTTGGAGGCCCGATTAGAGATTTTGCTTTGCTGCTCATAAGATTCAAGTTACGCTACTGGCATATATTATACATTTATGGTATATACCGTTGATATGCCGTAAGCATTAGTGATGAGCGAGTGTACTCGTTGCTCGGGTATTCCCGAGCACACTTAGGTGATCTCCGAGTATTTGTTAGTGTTCGGAGATTAAGTTTTCATCGCCGCAGCTGAATGATTTACAGCTATTAGCCAGCTTGATTATATGTGGGGATTCCCTAGCAACCAGGCAACCCCCACATGTACTCAGCCTGGCTAATAGCTGTAAATTATTCAGCTGCAGCGATGAAATCTTAATCTCCAAACACTAACAAATACTCGGAGATCACCTGAGCGTGCTCGGGAAAACCCGAGCAACGAGTATACTCTCTCATCACTAGTAAGCATACATGATGGCAATGACCTTTTTAACGTAAAGGCTTCATACACATGAGACATCAGATAGATGAAGCTTCTTATTTTGGCGGTATTGCCCAACGATCTTATGCAGTGTTCCCCAACTCCAGTCCTCAAGAGCCACCAACACATCATACTATCAGGATTTCTTTAGTATTGCACCGGGAACGGAATTATCACATGAGCGACACTAAGGAGATCCTGAAAAGATGATCTGTTGATGGTTCTTGAGGACTGGATTCGAGGAACACTGATCTAATGCATAGGCGGAACGCCTGACTTTTCTCCAACATATGAAATAGGGGCAAAGAAAGATCCAGTTTGCTGAATTTCTGGAATGTGGCAGTGACTCACCCATACAGGTCACAGGAATGTTTTGCGAATCCGAGTGTTTTTGTGTAGGGGGAAGTCAAGAGATATATCTGTTGGTTGAATGTTCATTGGGCCGACAACTATCTATTGTGTATGGGGGTTTTTAGCCTAAAGTCAAGCTTGGAATACAGTCCCGAACAAGTGAGATCTTGCTAACTCAGCAGTGGAATGTGAACCAAGGGAAGATGTGTGAAGGACGCAAAGCTACAGAACTAGAAGAGGGAACAAGCATAAAAAGACGGCATTTTGTCGGTGGTCACTAAGAGAGAGGAAAATGGTGTCTGTCGTGAGATGAAGCACTGTTGTATAGTTGTGCTCAAAAGTTTACATACCCCAGCAGACTTTTTGCTATCTTGGCCTTTTTTCAGAGAATACGAATGATAACACCAAAACTTTTTCTTCACTCATGGTTAGTGGTTGGGTGAAGCCATTTATTGTCAAACTACTGTGTTTTCTCTTTTTAAATCATAATGACAACCCAAAACATCCAAATGACCCTGATCAAAAGTTCACATACCCTGGTGATTTTAGCCTGATAACATGCACAGAAGTTGACACAAATAGGTTTGAATGGCTACTAAAGGTAACATCCTCACCTGTGACCTGTTTGCTTGTAATCAGTGTGTGTGCATAAAAGCTGAGTGAGTTTCTGGGATCCAGACAGGCTCTTGCATCTTTCATCCACCCACTGACATTTCTGGATTGTGAGTCATGTGGAAAGCAAAAGAATTGTCAATGGATCTATGGGAAAAGGTAGTTGAACTGTATAAAACAGGAAAGGGATACAAAAAGATATCCAAGGAATTGATAATGCCAGTCAGCAGCATTCAAACTGTGATTAACAAATGGAAATCTGGGGCTCTGTAAAAACAAAACCAACCAACAAAACCCACAAATAACATCAGCTGAAATACTGGACTCTCTGAAAACTAGCCGTGTGGCTGTTTCAAGATCCACAATAAGAAGGCACTTGAAGAAAAATGGGCTGCAGGGTCGAGTCGCCAGAAGAAAGCCATTACTGCGCAAATGCCACAAAGTATCTCACCTACAATATGCAAAACAGCACAGAGACAAGCAGCAAAACTTTTGGAACAAGGTAATTTTAAGTGATGAGACCAAAATTGAACTTTTTAGCCACAACCTTAAACGTTACATTGGGAGAAAGGTCAGAAAGCCCTCTGAGGAAAGCAACACCATTCCTACTGTAAAGCACGGAGGTGGATCGCTGATCTTTTGGGATGTGTGAGCTACAAAGGCACAGGAAACATGGTCAAAGTTGAAGGAAAGATGAATGCAGCACGTTATCAGCAAATACTGGAGGCAAATTTGCAATCATCAGCCCAGAAGCTGGGCATGGGACTTGGACATTCCAACATGACAACAAATCAAAACACAAGGCCAAGTCCACCTGTCATTGGCTACAGCAGAACAAAGTGAAGGCTCTGGAGTGGCCATCTCAGTCTCCTGACCTCAATATCATTGAGCCGCTCTGGAGAGATCTCAAGTGCACAGTTCATGCTAGAGAGCCCAGGAATTTACAGGAACTGGAGGCTTTTTGCCAAGAAGAGTGAGCAGCTTTACTTTCTGAGAAAATAAAGAACCTCATCCACAAGTACCACAAAAGACTTCAAGCTGTCATTGATGTTAGAGGGGGCAATACACGGTATTAAGAATTGGGGTATGTGAACTTCTGATTATTGTCATTTGGATGTTTTGGGTTGTCATTATGATTTAAAAAGAAAAAAAACAGTAGTTTGACAATAAATGGCTTCACCCAACCACTAACCATGAGTGGAGAAAAAGTTTTGGTGTTATCATTCATATTCTCTGAAAAAAGGCCAAGAAAGCAAAAATTCTGCTGGAATATGTAAACTTTTCACCACAACTGTATATAAGAGGCCAGGTTACAGTTTTCCTTAGATCTGCCGACTGGAAAATGGATTGTGGAGCACCTGAATTTTCGTGATTCGTGATTCTGACACTGTCCGGTTTTGTCTTTTAGTCATAAATAACTGTCTGCTCTACTTATTCTCTCTTCATCCTTCCCTGCCTCTGCCTATTCTTTCAGTGGCCCCCACACTGCAGTCACATACCCCTTGCATATGATGGTACAGTTTCTGACTGCTGCATCTGCAGTTTCCTCTATTGCAATTAACTATCTGTCAGTATACCTCTGTCAGTGCCTGACTGCCAGATAAAACCCACCAACATCCACTATTTTATCCCTCAGTCTTATCCGTCACATTACAATTACAATAAGGAAGGTTGAAAAGACACTGATGCCAATTCCAAGCTATTTGCTGGCAGCTGCTAAGGAGAAATTTCACCTGCCACGAATATCACATGTACCTTATTTATGCCATACACCTATTTGATCTGAAAGGCAGAATCATGACATTCTCTATTGTACAATACAAGAGCTCAAAAAGGTGTCATAATGCTCTGAGACATGTTTTCCACTTGGGCTCATACACTGGTGAACTGGCAGGCACATTACGTAATGGTTCACCTGACATAAAAGATCCACCACTAATAAAATACATACAAAAGACCCTACAAATAATGTACTCCATAACTTATACAATAGCACAGACTATAACTATCTATTTATATAATTACCTTAAATTGTCTGCCATCCATTTCCGTCTGGACATCCTCGAATCCCACAATCCACCGCGCTGCACCATAAGTACGCCGACCGCCATATTGGAGTACCCAAGTGATGGGTATTCCAATATGGCACCCGCTGGTGGAATCAGGCCGCTGGAGTACCAAGATGGCAGCAGTGTCATGTCCTGGTGTTAGTGTCGCATTAAGAGAGGGTAAAAATGGCGGCGCTTCCAGGACTGGGCGGCGTTACCATAGCTATCCGGTCCCTTCCCCGCTGTAGGTGTCGGCTCGCTCCTTGCGTCATTGATGTGCGTCTGTCCAACCGATGACGACAGAGAGAAAAGAGTGCGGCCCGGTGACCCAGGGAGGGGATGAGAGGACGCCGAGCAGCTGCGGATGTGTGCGTGAGGGGGCGGTGGGAGCAGGGCAGGAGTGCGGGGTGTTACTCTGCATAGCGCTGTGCGTCCCCCTTGTATAGCGCTGCACGTCCCCCTGTATAGCACTGCACGTCCCCCTGTATAGCGCTGCATGTCCCCCCTGTATAGCACTGCATGTCCCCCTTGTACAGCGCTGCCCGTCCCCCCTATATAGCACTGCGTGTCCCCCCTGTATAGCGCTGTACATCCCCCATATGGCACTGCACATCCCCCCCTGTAGAGCGCTGTACGTCCGCCCGTATTGCGCTGCCTGTCCCCACCGCCGCTGACCACCCTCGCGATGCGATAGAATCGTGCCTCCATCTAGTACACTAATATTTCCTTTTAATCTCCTCTTCAATTTAATATATGGCATTTATTTCCCTTTGTTTACACTGTGTTCCAAATTATTATGCAAATTGGATTTAAGTGTCAAAAAGATTTAATTGTTTTCAAATAAACTCGTGGATGGCATTGTGTCTCAGGGCTCAATGGATCACTGAAATCAATCTTAAACCCATGTGATAATTAGTTTTCCAGGTGATTAAGGAAAACTATTTAAAAATGATGTTTCACATTATTAAGCAGGCTACAGTTTTCAAGTAATATGGGAAAGAAAAAGGATCTCTCTGCTGCCGAAAAGCATCAAATAATGCAATGCCCTGGTAAAGGTATGAAAACTAGGGTTGAGCGAAACGGATCGGACAAATTCAAAAATCGCCGACTTTCGGCAAAGTCGGGTTTCATGAAACCCGACCCGATCCTAGTGTGGGATCGGCTATGAGGTCGGCGATCTGCGCGCAAAAGTCGCATTTCGTATGATGCTTTCAGCGTCATTTTTCAGCCAATGAAGGAGGATGCAGAGTGTGGGCAGCGTGATGACATAGGTTTCGGTCCCCATCATCTTAGAGAAGGGCATGACAGTGATTGGCTTGCTTTCTGCGGCGTCACAGGGGCTATAAAGGGGCGTGCACGCCGGCCACCATCTTACTTCTGCCGATCTTAGCATAGGGAGAGGTTGCTGCAGCTTCATCAGAAGAAGGGATATAGTTAGGGAGGGAAGTTTAACCCCCAAACTGCTTGTGCTGTAGTGATTTCCACTGTCCAACACCACCATCTTTTTGCAGGGATAGTGGAGGCTATATTTTTGTGCATCATCTCTGTAGTTTATTAGGCTGCCTTATAAGGCTTCCTGATAGCTGCATTGCTGTTTGCACGCTGTTGTGGAAACCAACTGCTTTTTTAAAAGCAAAAATCCTGTTGCTCCTTTCTGCACAGTTATCTTGTTTATTTGTCCACACTTTTGTGTGCAGCAGTCCTTTTTATTGCTGCCATACTTTTCTTGAGATCATTGTAGGGAGATTGAAATTGTACTACAGTCCTTGTATTTTTTCATATATCTTCCAGCGACTTTCTGCCACTTACATTGTGTTGTTTTATACACTGGGCCTGAGTTTTGGTTCAGTCTCCCCCAAAAAAGTGAGATTCAAATTCTCACAAAGTGGATATACTTCAGTTCTGTTAGTTTGTCGTATATCATCCAGCCACTTTCTGCCACTTAGATTGCATTGTTTTATACACTGCGCCTGAGTTTTGGTTCAGTCTCCCCAAAAAATGTGAGACTCAAATTCTCACAAAGTGGATATACTTCAGTCCTGTTAGTTTGTCATATATCAGCCAGCCACTTTCTGCCACTTACATTGTGTTGTTTTATACACTGGGCCTGAGTTTTGGTTCAGTCTCCCCCCAAAAAAGTGAGATTCAAATTCTCACAAAGTGGATATACTTCAGTTCTGTTAGTTTGTCGTATATCATCCAGCCACTTTCTGCCACTTAGATTGCATTGTTTTATACACTGCGCCTGAGTTTTGGTTCAGTCTCCCCAAAAAATGTGAGACTCAAATTCTCACAAAGTGGATATACTTCAGTCCTGTTAGTTTGTCGTATGTCAGCCAGCCACTTTCTGCCACTTACATTGTGTTGTTTTATACACTGGGCCTGAGTTTTGGTTCAGTCTCCCCCCAAAAAAGTGAGATTCAAATTCTCACAAAGTGGATATACTTCAGTTCTGTTAGTTTGTCGTATATCATCCAGCCACTTTCTGCCACTTAGATTGCATTGTTTTATACACTGCGCCTGAGTTTTGGTTCAGTCTCCCCAAAAAATGTGAGACTCAAATTATCACAAAGTGAATATACTTCAGTCCTGTTAGTTTGTCGTATATCAGCCAGCCACTTTCTGCCACTTACATTGTGTTGTTTTATACACTGGGCCTGAGTTTTGGTTCAGTCTCCTCCCAAAAAAAGTGAGATTCAAATTCTCACAAAGTGGATATACTTCAGTCCTGTTAGTTTGTCGTATGTCAGCCAGCCACTTTCTGCCACTTAGATTGCGTTGTTATATACACTGGGCCTGAGTTTAGGTTCAGTCTCCCAAAAAAAGGGAGATTCAAATTCTCACAAAGTGGATATACTTCAGTCCTGTTAGTTTGTCGTATATCAGCCAGCCACTTTCTGCCACTTACATTATGTTGTTTTATGCACAGGGCCTGAGTTTTGGTTCAGTCTCCCCCAAAAAAGTGAGATTCAAATTCTCACAAAGTGGATATACTTCAGTCCTGTTAGTTTGTCGTATGTCAGCCAGCCACTTTCTGCCACTTAGATTGCGTTGTTATATACACTGGGCCTGAGTTTTGGTTCAGTCTCCCAAAAAAAAGGGAGATTTAAATTCTCAACAAGTTTATATACACCTTCTACCTTGTTTTACCGTACCATATAACAGTTGTTATTTTGGTTAGATTTTCCCCAAAATTAGGAAGTCTGGTGGAAGAGCCCATGGGCGGTGGTTGCCAGTTGGTACTGATGGTGGTGATGGTGGTGGTGCATCTGGTGGTAGTGGCAAAAGCACAATAGCACCTAAGGCTGGAGGTGTTGAGCCAGCGTCATCGTCTGGCTACACAAGGCCTCGAAGGCTTCCTTATCTGGGAGTAGGAAAACAGCTTTTAAAGCCGGAGCAGCAGGAAAAAGTTTTTTCCTTGCTGACTCAGCCTCTAGCTCTTTCGCCTCCTCTTCAGAAAGTTCCAAATATAAAAGCAGCGAGTTGTCAGTGGATTATCCCGGTCAGAAACAAGACGTTTCCTTGTGTCCTTCACCCAAACCAAAAGTGAAGGATGCGTCAGGCGACACTACAGGTTACTCCATGGAGCTCTTTACACATACCGTGCCTGGGTTAGAAAGGGAAATTGTTAACTGCCCATTACAAGATGAATCGGACATGGAGTGCACTGATGCACAGCCACAGCTAGATTATTATGCTGTTCCATTGACTCAGATCACTACTTTGCCCTCGCAGTGTACTGAGCCAGAATCTGACCCTGCTGAGACTATGGTGCCCCATCCCGAATGCTATAGCACCTTACACGGTGACACAGAGGAAGGTGCACATGACATTGAAGAAGAGGTGATAGATGACCCAGTTGTTGACCCAGATTGGCAGCCACTGGGGGAAGAGGGTGCCGCTGCCAGTAGCTCAGAAGCTGAGGAGGATGATCCGCAGCAGCCATCTACATTGCAACAGCTGTCAGTGTACATCTTGAGGCATGCAAGGTAGTCAGTGATAACGGAAGGAATTTTATGGCTGCCATAGCCCTTTCAGAACTTAAACACATACCTTGCCTAGCTCACACCTTGAACCTGGTGATGCAGTGCTTCCTCAAAAATTGTCAGCCCCGCTCCTGAAGGTGCGAAGACTTTGCTCGCACATCCGCCGGTCGCCCGTACACTCCAGCCATATGCTGAACCAGGTGGAACTCCACACTGCACATGGTTCAGAGGCTGTGCGAACAGAGGCGTGCTGTAATTAATTTGTGGGAGGATACACATACACGGGCAGGCACTTGGATGGCAGACATGGAGTTGTCTGGTGTGCAGTGGTTGAAGCCACAAGACCTCTGTCAAGTCCTTCAGTGTTTTGAGGAATGCACATGATTGGTAAGTGCAGATGACGCCATCATAAACAAGAACATCCCACTAATGCGTCTGCTGATGCAAAGTTTGACGCACATTAAGGAGCTGGTGTCTGCAGCCGAGGAGGAGGCAAGCCTTGATGACAGTCAGCCATTGTCTGCTCAGGGAACTCTCCTGGACGAGGTGGCGGACGAAGAGGAGGAGGATGCTTCTCAGGGGGCAATACAAACTGGTGGTTTGTATTGCCAAGGTCATTGTATTGTATTGTATTGTATTGGCAAGGTCAGGTACAGGGTTTTTGCGGGACACAAGTGATGTTGATTTGCAAGAAAGTGCTCCTCAACCCAGCACAAGCAGTGAATTGACACCTGGAACATTGGCCCACATGGCTGAGTATGCCTTGTGTATCCTAAAATAGGACCCCCGCATTGTCAAAATGATGACCGATGACGATTACTGGTTGGCCTGCCTCCTGGATCCACGATATAAAGGAAAATTACAAAATATCATGCCACATGAGAACCTTGAGCAAATATTGGCTACCAAACAAGCAACTCTTGTAGACCGTTTGGTTCAGGCATTTCCAGCACACAGCGGCAGGGATGGTTCTCACACGAGCCATAGGGGGCAACATGGCAGAGGTGTTAGAGGTGCACAAATCCGAAGTGGCGTTGGACAGAGGGGTTTTATGACCAGTTTGTGGAGTGATTTCACAATGACCGCTGACACGACAGGTACTGCTGCATCGATTCAAAGTGACAGGAGACAGCATTTGTCCAGTATGGTTATGAACTACTTTTCCTCCCTTATCGATGTTCTCCCTCACAGGTCATTCCCCTTTCATTACTGGGCATCTAAAATAGACACCTGGCCTGAATTGGCAGAATATGCATTATAGGAGCTCGCTTGCCCTGCTGCTAGTGTGCTATCAGAAAGAGTCTTCAGTGCTGCTGGTTCAATACTGACTGAAAAAAGGACACGTCTGGCTACCTAGAATGTTGATAATCTAACCTTCATTAAAATGAACCAATCATGGATTTCAAATTATTTTGCCCCACCTTCCCCTGCTGACACGTAGCTTGCCGGCAAAATGTCTTGCTTTTGGCCTCCTCTTACTGACTTCTCCAATTCCTCCATTTGCAGCTGCTGAATGTCTACCATAGGCCATTTTTATACCTCCCTAAATGGGCTGACTCCCCCCACAGGGCTGTGGTCACCACCTGGCGCAAGCACCCGTGCGAGTGCCGTTTGCCTGGACAGGTGGGTGGGCCCACTCTTGGGCGACTGCACTGGCACATGGTCCCTCATAGTACAATGAAGTATCTCTGACGGTGGTGGTGCACAACCAACGTCAGACACACCATCGTAATATGAGGGGCCCTGTGCCAGTACCGCCGCCCACGAGAGAGTGTCCCCCCCCCAGCTCGAACAGTGCTCTACCACTTGCAATACTTACCTCTCCCTGCTCCACCACTGTGTAGTCTGTGCTGTTAAATCATTCAATGGCACTGCCAATACAAATTTGTTGAAATGATAGATGATAGTTAAAATATACAGGGGCCCTGGCCTCCATTTAGACCAGTTAATACTTTGCGCCTACTACCACTGTCTGCTACTCAGCAGAGGAGCCCACCCCTGTACCTAGCTATGCCACCTACTTAGTCCTGATACCAATTTTGAACTGCATTTAGCCTACTTTATTATTTGGACCTACTAACTGGGTCTGCCACTCATTACAGTTGTCTTCCACTGAACAAAGCAATGCCGCCTGTTTAGTCCTGTTACCAAGTTTAAACTGTATTTAGCCTACTTTATTATTTGGGCCTACTAACTGTGTCTGCCACTCATTACAGTTGTCCTCCACTGAACAAAGCAATGCCGCCTGTTATGTCCTGTTACCAATTTTGAACTGCATTTAGCCTACTTTATTATTTGGGACTATATCTGTGTTTCCTCCTCATCCTGCCCATTGCCCAGCCACTGCTAGATGTGTCTGCTGGTACCTTGACCCAGACCACTACATTCCCCTTGCACTCTACACAGCCAGAATCTGACCCTGCTGAAAGTGAGGTTCCCCTTCCCGCATACTATACCACCTTACACGGGGACAAAGGAAGGTGCAGATGAAAGTGCAGGTTCCTTCATCAGGTGGGGGGGCATACTCGTTGGCGACGTCACTGGCACAGGGCCCCTGTTATGAACAGGTAATTCAGAACCACAATGGACCTTGAAGTTCAGAGCACACAAGGTGACCTGACATTTACCAAAAACATAGGACAAGCTCTGAGACGTGGAAACTCTGCTGACCGCAATTCCTAATCCTAACACACCACACTAGAGGTAGCCGTGGATTGCGCCTAACGCTCCCTATGCAACTCGGCACAGCCTGAGAAACTAACTAGCCCTGAAGATAGAAAAATAAGCCTACCTTGCCTCAGAGAAATTCCCCAAAGGAAAAGGCAGCCCCCCACATATAATGACTGTGAGTAAAGATGAAATACAAACACAGAGATGAAATAGATTTAGCAAAGTGAGGCCCGACTTACTGAATAGGAAAGATAGCTTTGCGGTCAACACAAAAACCTACAAACAACCACGCAGAGGGGCAAAAAGACCCTCCGCACCGACTAACGGTACGGAGGTGCTCCCTCTGCGTCTCAGAGCTTCCAGCAAGCAAGAAAAAAACAATATAGCAAGCTGGACAGAAAAAATATAGCAAACAAAAAATAACACAAGCAGAACTTAGCTTATGCAGGATAGAGAGGCCACAGGAACGATCCAGGAGGAAGCAATACCAATACTAGAACATTGACTGGAGGCCAGGATCAAAGCACCAGGTGGAGTTAAATAGAGCAGCACCTAACGACTTAACCTCATCACCTGAGGAAGGAAACTCAGAAGCCGCAGTACCACTCTCATCCACCAAAGGAAGCTTATAGACAGAACCAGCCGCAGTACCACTCACGACCACAGGAGCGAGCTTGGCCACAGAGTTCACAACAGGCCCCTCATAGTACGCAAAAGTGTCTCTGCCAGTGGGAGGTGCCACCACCGTCAAACACACCGCCGTACTATGAGGGGCTCTGTGCCAGTGCAAACAAGTGGGCCCCCCGCTTGCTCAGGATCACAGCACTTGCAAAGTTGAAATACTTACCTCTCCCTGCTCCACCGCCGTGACGTATTCCGCATTTCCTGGGCCCACGAAAATCTTGAGCCAGCCCTGCCCCCCCACAACTTTAGCCAAATGACCCCCAATTTCAATGCCTAACTATTATTATAAAGTAAATTAAGATTGACAAGCTTAAGTAATAAGAATTGATGTTTTTGGCATTAAAATGGGTACTGTAGGTGTTTTCCTGTCCTCCACTCACTGCCGACTTTGATTCCCCATTGACTTGCATTGGGTTTCGCGTTTCAGTCGGCCTCCGAATAATCGGTCGATTTCACCCGACCCGACTTTTGACAAAGTCGAGTTTCACGAAACCAGACTCGATCCGAAAAAAGTAAAAGTCACTCAACTCTAATGAAAACCTTAGATATTTCCCGAAAACTTAAGCGTGATCATCGTACTGTTCTGTTAAGAGATTTGTGGCTGAATCTGAGCACAGATGTGTTCGTGCTGATAAAGGCATAATGAGGAAGATTTCTGCCAGGCAAGTTCATCGGATTAAGAGAGCAACTGCTAAAAAGCCATTACAAACCAGCAAACAGATATTTGAAGCTGCTGGTGCCTCTGGAGTTCCTCAAACCCCAAGGTGTAGAATCCTTCAAAGTCTTGCTGAGGTGCATAAACCTACTGTTCGGCCACCCCAAAACAGTGTTCACAAGCAGAAACAGTTGCAGTGGGCTCAGACATACATGAAGACTTGTTTTCAAACAGTCTTGTTTACTGATGAGTGTCGAGCAACCCTGGACCGTCCAGATGGATGGAGTAGTGGATAGTTGTTGGATGGCCACCATGTCCAAACAAGGCTGCGACGTCAGCAAGTAGGTGGAGGAGTCATGTTTTGGGCCGGAATCATGGGGAAACAGCTGGTAGGGCCCTTTAAGGTTCCTGTAGGTGTTAAAATGACCTCTGCAAAGTATTTAGAGTTTCTGACTGACAACTTTTTTCCATGGTACAAAAATCAGAAACGTGCCTTCAGGAGCAAAATCATCTTCATGCATGACAATGCACCATCCCATGCTGCAAAGAATACCTCTGAGTCATTGGCTGCTATGGACATAAAAGGAGATAAACTCATGGTGTGGCCACCATCTTCCCCTGACCTCAACCCTATAGAGAAATTTTGGAGTATCATCCAGCAAAAGATCTATGAGGGTGGGAGGCAGTTCCCATCAAAAGAGCAACACTGAGAGGCTATTCTGACTTCATGCAGAGATATACAAGCAGAAACTCTCCAAAAACTAAAGTTCAATGGACGCAAGAATTGTGAAGGTGATATCAAAGAAGGGTTCCTATGTTATCATGTAACTTGGCCTGTTAGGATGTTTTGGAGTTAAATAGCTTTTTTGTTCAGTGAATGCTGACCTCCTAATGCTGCAAACTCCACAAATGAGCATTTTCAGTTCTTTAAAACATATCAAATGTTTAGAAATTCTACTGTGCCTAATAATTTGGAACAGTGCATGTTGAGTCTTGAGTTTTTATTCATTTTGGAGATTATACTATTATCATTGGGAGGTTTCTTTAATAAAATTTGATGTATACTCTAACGGGTGATCACTTTTATTAGACTGACTGTCATTTGCACCGATCATTTAGGAAAATCTGAGAAAAATGTTATTTGCATAATAATTTGGAACATGGTGTATATAGTGCCTATAAGGCTATGAGCATACAATGTCTTTTTTAGGCGGATTCTGCAAAAGCGCCTCATAAAATGAACATAATGCAGAAACCCTGAAGCAGTTAAAAGTAGTGACATGCTCATTCTTTGGGAAGCTTCATCTTGAAAGCCACCCCTATTCACTATACTTCACATTATAGAGTGAAAGCCACCAGTGGTCCTTTCTCTGAGGCAGCTTCACCTTTGAATTTGCCATCATTTTTGTGGCAGGTCCAATGGCCTCTCCTTCTGCACATAGCCAGCGCTTCCTCTCCAAAAATTCAAAGAAACTCCAAAGGCTATGTGAACATGTGGTCTATTTGCTGGGCTTTTGAGTAGAGATGAGGGAACATCGTTGTTTCCCTCCTTATTCGGCAAGCCATAGCACTTACCGAAGAAGCAGCAGTGATACCTGGAGCACTCCCGATAATCAGGTGTCCGGCGCTGCAGCTGATGTGTCGCCGCTGTGTGACAGTCAATACAAACAGGCACACAGCCACGACACATGCAGCTGTGGCACCAGACACCTGATTATCAGGAGCGTTCCAGGTATTCGGGTTCCCGCTGCAGCTTCTGTAAAAAAAAGCAGAAGTTGAAATGAATAATGATCCTAAACACATGTCAAAATCCAAAACAGACTACCTCAAAAAGCACAAGCTGAATGTTTTACAATAGCCCTCACAGTCCCCTGATCTGAACATCATTGAAAATCTGTGGCTAGACCTCAAAACAGCAGTTCATGCAAAACTACCCAGGAATCTCAATTTTTTCCTAAATTACAAAGGAAATATGTTATCTTTAAGTTTAGCCCTTTTAGAGATCATTTCATCATCAACTTGCTTAACTGTTCACAAATATGGTAATTTTGACCAGGGGTGCCTAAAATTTTGCATGCCACTGTATATGCACACAGAGTTTGCCAAGGAGATTTTAGAACAGAAACTGCAAGTTTGAGGAGTTTTAAGTGTTTGGGGAGGATTTGTAGAATTTCCGCTCAGTTTCTGCTCAATTTCCGTTCCAAAAAGACTTTGTGTGCATATAGCCATTCAGTGAAAACTGAGCAGAAACTCTCCGATTCCAAAACCAAATCTCAAAACTCCTCAAAAATTTGTTTCTTTACAGTTTCTGCTCAGAAAAGTCAGCTGAAAGACTCCATGTGCACTTCCACAGTGGCTATTTGCACACAAAGTCTTTTTTTCTGGGTATCTTTTAGAGGACACGGAGCAGAACCTCCAAGTTTTTGAAAAATTTTGCATTTTTAAGTAGGATTTGGAGAAATTCCTCTCATTTTCTGTTCATTTTTCACTCCAAAAAGTCTCTGTGCCCATATAGCCGTGGATACCAACTGAAAAATCAGAAAATGCTCCAAAGAATGTACATATGCAATTCTATGTGCTGTGTACATTTTCAGGCTTTTGAACATCTTTTAACCATCAGTGTTTTCCGCTCAGAAGACACTCTCTACTATACAGTACAAATCAAAGTGAAAGCTCAAGAAGCCCAGAAGATGACCAAATGCTTTGTGGAGCATTTTGCCATTGTTTTGCTTAAAAAAAAGAACACTAGAGGTTTCTTTATTATTCAATGGAGTGAAAAAATAGACTAGAAAAATAAGGTAAAAAATCTTCACAAGAACCACTGGAAAATCTCCCAAAAAACTTTGGTGTCCAAAACCAACAGAAAAATGCTCAGTAAATGACCAAAAAAACACAAAAAAATGCTTCAGGAAAAAAAACTCAAGAGTTTTCTGAAGCATCTTCTCCTTGAAAAACTTGTGTTCGCCTGAGTATAAGTGACTTTGTGAGCACATAACCAACTGAGAGGAAACTCTACAAATTGTCATAAAAAATGTAGAAACCCTTCAAAACATGGAGATCCTGCTCAGTTTCCTCTCCAAAAAGTCAGCAAAAAAGACTGTGTGCACATAGCCGATGGGAATGTGCACATGGCGTCTTTTTAGAAGGATATAAAAACGCCCCATAAAAAAAAACATAATGCACAGCAATGTCCAAATAACTGAGTACATGTTCCGTCTTATGTACCTTTTTTTGAATGCTGCAGGGTTGGGAAACCATGAAGTGGCTAAAAGAAGCAACATGATCGTTCTTCGAGCAGCTGATATCAGAGGTGAATACCGGCTGTTTTAATTTTACACAGAATAATATAGCAACGGAGAAGGGGTTGTCCAAGTAGTGGGCAATCCCTTAAAGGCATTATTGACCTGCACTTAAAGAAGTTCTCTGAGGAAAAAAAAACATAGAAAGGAAATATTAACAGAAATTAATTCCTGAATACCTTTAAAAATAGTTTTATCTAGAGTGGTAATCACTATAAAATTATAATGGCTTGTACACTGACATAATTCTATTGTAATAGAACAGATAGATGCCTGTGAACATGTGTAGTAGATAGTTTCTCTCAAGTGTAGGAAGATGTGGATAATCTTATCTAATAATGGACATACCAGGGGTGCTGAGATAAGAAGAGGGTGCGCACACTGGTGTACAACATGTCTTTCTGATCTAATACTGGAGATACCAGGGTTGCTGAGGTAAGAAGAGGCTGCTCACACTGCTGTACAACATGTCTTTCTGATCTAATGCTGGAGATACCAGGGGTGCTGAGGTAAGAAGAGGCTGCTCCCACTGCTGTCCTCCCCATCTTTCTGATCTAATGCTGGAGATACCAGGGGTGCTGAAGTAAGAAGAGGCTGCTCACACTGTTGTCCAACATGTCTTTCTGCTCTACTGTTGGAGATACCAGGAGTGCTGAGGTAAGAAGAGGCTGCACACACTGCTGTCCACCCTGTTTTTCTGATCTAATACTGGAGATACCAGGAGTGCTGAGTTAAGAAGAGGCTGCGCACAGTGCCATCTACTTAATCTGATACTGGAAATGCCAGGAGTGCTGAGGTAAGAAGAGGCTGCTCACACTGCCATCTACTTAATCTGATACTGGAAATGCCAGGAGTGCTGAGGTAAGAAGAGGCTGCTCATACTGCTGTCCTCCCTATCTTTCTGATCTAATACTGGAGATACCAGGGATGCAGAGGCAAGGAGAAACTACTCATATTGCTGTCCACCATGTTTTTCTGATCTAATACTGGAGATACCAGGGTTGTTGAGATAAGAAGAGGCTGCTCACGCTGCCATCTACTTAATCTGATACTGGAAATGCCAGGAGTGCTGAGGTAAGAAGAGGCTGCTCATACTGCTGTCCTCCCTATCTTTCTGATCTAATACTGGAGATACCAGGGATGCAGAGGCAAGGAGAAACTACTCATATTGCTGTCCACCATGTTTTTCTGATCTAATACTGGAGATACCAGGGTTGTTGAGGTAAGAAGAGGCTGCTTACACTGCTGTCCTCCCTATCTTTCTGATCTAATACCGGAGATACTAGAGGTACTGATGTAATAAGATGTCAGTCATTCTTGTCATCAGTACAGTTAGAAGATCAGGTTTTCAGGCCTTTAGTCACTATAGAAGCTACAGTAGTGATGCTGAGAATGTTGTCAAGGATATCTAAAGAGTTAACACATTATTTCTGTGTCCCATTTGAGATAACTCATGGAGTATATGCTGACTGGGATAATAACTCTGTTACAAAGTCTATTATCCACATTTACTGGTGAATTCTTATTCATGAAGGATTCCCCTCTTCTCGCATTTCTGTTCCCGTAGATCAGAAGCCTCATTAAACCTAGAGAACAAAGGACACCATGCTGTTTTCTTCTGTTCAATCAATTAAATGCAATCTCGGGCTGAAATAATCTTAAATATGAGACTTACAGTTAAGAATCACACTGCATAGAGAAGGACATTTTTTGCCAGAAGTTCACGACTATGGCCCTAGTACTCTATAATAGATGACAATGATTACGACGAGGCTAGTCAGGATTAAATTGCATACTTTAATACGTCCAGTCCTCTAATTAAAATTTTTCATCTTTTAGGGTATGTGCACATGCTGCGGAAAACGCTGCGGGTCCACAGCAGTTTCCCATGAGTTTACATTACAATGTAAACCTAAGGGAAACAAAAAACGCTGTGCACATGCTGCAGAAAAAACCTTGCGGAAACGCAGCGGTTTACATTCTGCAGCATGTCACTTCTTTCTGCGGATTCCGCAGCGGTTTTACAGCTGCTCCAATAGAAAACCGCAGTTGTAAAACCGCAGTGAAATGTGCAGAAAAACCGCAGAAAAACAGCAGTAAATCCGCAATAAATCTGCAGCGGTTTTGCACTGCAGATTTATCAACTCCGCTGTGGAAAAATCCGCAGTGGACCAGAATACGTGTGCACATAGCCTAATCAGACTTTGTTCCGATGGGGGCCAAACATTTTCAAATTTACACAAAAGCATAAATAAACCTCAGAGTTTTTAGCCATGATTGTAGAACAGTTTATATAGTCTACTGTCTATAGTAACTTCCATTTTAACCCTTTTTCATTACAATGTATGTATGCATCCAAATGTTAAAAGGGTTGTCATACACCAGCTTTGCAAAATTAATGCATGGCTGTGGTAGATCGCCAGAGCAAAAGCCAGTCACTAGTTATGTCCAGGAGGGTCAGTGAAATTTTTGTGCAGTTTAGAGTACAAAAAATTGACAGCAGATTACAAAACGTGGATGAGATTTTAATAAATGTTAGCAACATGGTGAGGAATTTTTCTGTACAGAAATTGACATTTAGTATGGATTTTTCATATCTCTGCGATATTATTTTCTGTTGTGGATTTTTACTGTAGATTTCACCTCTTTCAATGTAGAGGTATGAAATCCTTTCACTTGTAGATTTTGCTTTAGATTTGAAAAAATCCTCAAATGTACTTGCAGGAGATTTTTGCATTTGTGTGGATTTTACCCATACACACAATTATGATCGACAGCCACTATTTGAACGTAGAAAGTTTTCTGCATGCATCACCATGTTCAACCCCTTTCTTAGTGCAGGATTCACTAAACCATCTCATAACGATATCTGTCCAGCCTCTGCTTGAAAACTTCCATTGAAGGAGAACTCACCACCTCTCGTGGCAGCCTGTTCCACTCATTGATCACCCTCACTGTCAAAAAGTTTTTTCTAATATCTAATCTGTATCTTCTGACTTTCAGTTTCATTCCATTACTTCTTGTGTTTCCATGTGCAAATGAGAATGATGATCCCTCTACACTGTGACAGCCCTTTAGATATTTGTAGCTATTAAGTTTCCTCTTAGCCTTCTTTTATGCAAGCTAAACATACCCAGATCCTTTAACCGCTACTCATCGGACATACTTTGCAATCTGCTTAGCATCCTGGTAGCTCTTCTATGAACTTGCTCCAGTTTGTCAATGTTTTTTTTTAAATGTGATGCCCAGAACTAGGCACAGTATTCCAGATAAGGCCTGACCAAGGAGGAGTAGAGTGGGATAATTACTTCATGTGATCTAGACTCTATGCTTCTTAATACTGTATATTCTAGAACTTTGTTTGTCTTTTTTGCTGCTGCATCACATTGTTGACTCATGTGCAGTCTGTGATCTACAGTGGGGCAAAAAAGTATTTAGTCAGTCAGCAATAGTGCAAGTTCCACCACTTAAAAAGATGAGAGGCGTCTGTAATTTACATCATAGGTAGACCTCAACTATGGGAGACAAACTGAGGAAAAAAAATCCAGAAAATCACATTGTCTGTTTTTTAATCATTTTTTTTTGCATATTATGGTGGAAAATAAGTATTTGGTCAGAAACAAACAATCAAGATTTCTGGCTCTCACAGACCTGTAACTTCTTCTTTAAGAGTCTCCTCTTTCCTCCACTCATTACCTGTAGTAATGACACCTGTTTAAACTTGTTATCAGTATAAAAAGACACCTGTGCACACCCTCAAACAGTCTGACTCCAAACTCCACTATGGTGAAGACCAAAGAGCTGTCAAAGGACACCAGAAACAAAATTGTAGCCCTGCACCAGGCTGGGAAGACTGAATCTGCAATAGCCAACCAGCTTGGAGTGAAGAACTGTTTGGTAGAAACACAACTTGTCGTGTTTGGAGGAAAAAGAATACTGAGTTGCATCCATCAAACACCATACCTACTGTAAAGCATGGTGGTGGAAACATCATGCTTTGGGGCTGTTTCTCTGCAAATGGGCCAGGACGACTGATCCGGGTACATGAAAGAATGAATGGGGCCATGTATCGTGAGATTTTGAGTGCAAACCTCCTTCCATCAGCAAGGGCATTGAAGATGAAACGTGGATGGGTCTTTCAACATGACAATGATCCAAAGCACACCGCCAGGGCAACGATGAGTGGCTTCGTAAGAAGCATTTCAAGGTCCTGGAGTGGCCTAGCCAGTCTCCAGATCTCAACCCTATAGAAAACCTTTGGAGGGAGTTGAAAGTCCGTGTTGCCAAGCGAAAAGCCAAAAACATCACTGCTCTAGAGGAGATCTGCATGGAGGAATGGGCCAACATACCAACAACAGTGTGTGGCAACCTTGTGAAGACTTACAGAAAACGTTTGACCTCTGTCATTGCCAACAAAGGATATATTATAAAGTATTGAGATGAAATTTTGTTTCTGACCAAATACTTATTTTCCACCATAATATGCAAATAAAATGTTAAAAAAACAGACAATGTGATTTTCTGGATTTTTTTTTCTCAGTTTGTCTCCCATAGTTGAGGTCTACCTATGATGTAAATTACAGACGCCTCTCATCTTTTTAAGTGGTGAAACTTGCACTATTGCTGACTGACTAAATACTTTTTTGCCCCACTGTATTATTATATTATTATACCCAAGTCTTTTTCACACGTGTTGTTGCTTAGTTCTATTCCTACCATTCTATAGATGTAATTTTTTTTTCTTGCCCAGATGTAGAATCTTGCATTTCTCCCTATTAAATACCATTCTATTAGTTGCTATCCATTGTTCAAGCTTATCTAGATCCTTCTGAATCCTTTCTCCATCTTCTCTAGTGTTAGCTATCCCACCTAGCTTTGCATCATTTGCAATCTGATTAGTTTACCTTCAGTTCCCTTGTTTAGATTATTAATAAAAATATTGAACAACACTGGACAGAGCATTGTGGTACCCCACTTGAAACACTTTTCCAATTCTATTGGCAACCATTTATTTACCACTCTTTCAGTAGATCTCTGAGCTAGTTATGAATCCACCTAACCATAGCCTTGTAATTCACAAACTTGGTCATTTTTTCAATCAGGATAGTATGAGATACTTTGTCAAATGCTTTGTGAAGTCAAGTTACACTATATCTACTACATTTCTCTGATCAACCCAGTCAGTGATTCCATCATAGAAGAAAATTAGATTAGTCTGGCATGACTTGTTTGCTACAAACTCATGCTGGCTCTGGTTAATTACTGTATTCTTATCCAAGTGCTTACATACTATATTTTTCGCTTTGTAAGACGCTCCGGATTATAAGACGCACCCCAAATTTTGAGGAGAAAAATGGGAAAAAACTTTTTTTTAATAAATTGGGGGGGGGGGAGGGCTTCTTATAATCCATGCGTCTTATTGCTTACCAGGGGTTGTGGCTGCGGTGGATCAGGGTCCCAGGGTCGTTGCAGGAGGCAGGAGTGGAGCATTGCTGCAGGCTGGGATGAGGGGGTCTGCAGTGGGGCTCCTGTGCTGCAGGCTGGGATGAGGAGGTCTGCAGGGGGGCTCCGGTGCTCCAGAGGGGCTCCTGTACTGCAGGCTGGGATGAGGGGGTCTGCAGGGGGGCTCCGGTGCTGCAGGGGGGCTCCGATGCTGCAGGGCTGTCTCCGGTGCTGCAGGGCTGTCTCCGATGCTGCGGGGGGGCTCTGCCGACATTTTGTGAATGGCTAGAGCCCCCGGCAGTTCATCCATACTTTCCTGTGCGGTGGACTTTTGGAAAATGGCTGCCGGGAGGCGGCGCATGCGCAGATGGAGATCTTGGGACCAAGATCTCGAGAGATGAGATCTCAGCCCTGAAATCTCATCTCCCGAGATTCCGTTGGCCATTTTCCCGGAGTCAGTCATACAGGAAAGCATGGACGAACTGCCAGGGGGCTCTGGTCTTTCACAAAATGTCGCCAAAGCCCCCCACAGCATCGGAGCCTCCAGCATCACCCGGGGCAGCAGCGGACAACCGCGGCTGCGGTGCCGGGTGGCAGTGGTGGCGGTATATCCACTTTGTAAGACGCACCACCATTTCCCCCCCCCAAATTTGGGGGAAATAAAGTGCGTCTTACAAAGCGGAAAATACAGTACTTGCTGTTTAATAATTTGTTCAAAGATCTTTCCTTTTATTGAAGTAAGGCTCACTGGCCTGTAATTTCCTGGCTCCATCTTCTTTCCTTTTTTTAAAGATAGGGACAACATTTGCCCTTCTGCAATCTTCTGGGACTTCTCCTGTTCTCCAGGATTTTTCAAAGACTCTGGTTAGTGGTTCTGCAATTTCCTCTGCTAATTCTTTCAGTACCCTAGGATGTAATTCATCTGGCCGAGGAGATTTAAATTATTTTAAATTAACAAAGTGTTCCCTCACCATCTTGTGTATGAATAGTATGGATTCTTTTGTTCCTCTGATCTCTCTGATCTCAGAGAACACAGATGCAAATTAGGAATTTAAAAGATCGGCCTTTTCAACATGATTTTTGACCATTTCACCCCTTTCATCCTACAAAAATTCTATAGCATCTTTGACTTTTCTTTTGCTTTTAACATACCCCCCAAATCCTTTTTTACTGCTTTTGGTCTCCCTTGCAAGCCTCACTTCATTACTGGCTTTAGCTCTTCTAAAGCGTGCCCTGCATTCCCTGCAAATAGCATTATATTCTTCTTTAGATATGCCTAAATCGGGTATATCTAAACTAATGCCTGTCAATACAGAAATTTAATGCACTATATATAAAGAAAATAAAATGATGAAAGTTAAAAGAAAAGCAAGATAATTGCAAGCATTATTGATGCTCTTTTAAATTAGTTAATGTGTATATTAAATAGTACCTAAACTTTGTGTCCAGGCAAGAAATGCCCTCCAGATTGGTGGGGACTGGGTGCTGGAACCTCTATCAATCATTCAAAGCACTTGTCACATGTGCAATGATTCTCAAGCAGGAAACCACTGCTCCTGCATTGAGCGCACACACAGAGCAGTGTACGGACTAATAGGTTAGACAAATAAAAAAGTGAAAATACTTTTTCATTTTTATAATCTGGTTTGCTAGTTTTGATATGCTAATAAAGAGTAGCTAAACTATTTTTTATAGTTATCTTCCAGGCATTGCAAAGTTATGCAGTTTTGTATCATACTTCCCATCCTTATTTTGCTTCCTATTTTCCCAAGTAATGTGCTGCTGCTGTTTAACATGGTTAATTTATTCTACTTGAGAAGATGCTTTCCACTGCTGCTCAACCAAAATCCATACTCGAATTACAAATAACCAGAATAAGTGACTTTCCCAATCTGAACCATTCAAACCTAGACTCCAGTCCTCACTTGCCCTTGACTCCTGTAATACCTGTATTAGGAAATAGAGTATGGATTTTAGCAAAGCAGCAGTTGAAAGCAGATTGCTCAGAAGCATGAACTGTCCCTGTGAAACAGCACTGGAGCATAATGCTTGGGACAGAAGGAAGCAAAATAAGGTAATGAAGTACAGTATATTACAAAAATTCATAACTTTGCAATGCCTAGGTCATAATTAAATACAAACCTTTTAGGTACTCTTTAAAGGGACTCTGTCACCAGGTTTTTGCTGCACCATCTGAGTGCAGGATAATGTAGTGTCAGAGACCCAATTATTAGGTTCTGTAGAAGGACGTAGATCTGGGTATTTATTATGATGGAATATAGGCTGAACTGGATGGACAAATGTCTTTTTTCGGCCTTACTAACTATGTTACTATGTTACTAATTACAGCGATGTGACAATTACTGGGCTGCTTGCTGTATTTTTTATAAAAACCACTATTTTATCTGCTACAGATCTACCAGTTCTCTGAATGCTGAGCTCTGTATAACCCTGCCCACACCACTGATTTCCAGATTTCGGTGTAAACTGTGCATAAGCAGAAAGTTGGCAATCAGAGGTGGAGATGGGATTATACATACAGTAGCTCATAAATATGGCGGACTACGTGACAGCAAGTTTATAGTCCTCTCTGATAATCTCTTGCTGATAAAACAGGATTTTATTAAAACTGTAGCGAGTAGCCTAAACAGCATGGGCGGACATACCGCCGGTTCAACCGGTGCAGCTGCAATGGGGCCCGGAGGCTCTGGGGGGCCCCTGCAGGGCGGCCAGGGACGCTGCTACCATTAGGCGATTTGACTATTTGAGCCCTTTGGCTCAGGCGGCAGAAGAGAGAGGGCGGCAGACTACTGGATTTGCGCTGCTAGGTTTTTTTTTTGTTGTTTTTTTTTATAAAACTCCGGGGTCAAGTGCCCGCCCCCCCCCTCCTGCCCAGCACGCAGGGGAGAAGGATGGGGGAGCCATGCACGCAGGGTGGGAGGATAGGGGAGGTATGCACGCAGGGGAGAAGGATGGGGGAGCCGTGAACGCAGGGGAGAAGGATGGGGGAGCCATGAACGCAGGGAAGAAGGATGGGGGAGCCGTGAACGCAGGGGAGAAGGATGGGGGAGCCGTGAACGCGGGGAGAAGGATGGGGGAGCCGTGAACGCAGGGGAGAAGGATGGGGGAGCCGTGAACGCAGGGGAGAAGGATGGGGGAGCCCAGCACGCAGGTGAGAAGGATGGGGGAGCCCAGCACGCAGGGGAGAAGGATGTGGGAGCCGTGAAGGCAGGGGAGAAGGATGGGGGAGCCCAGCACGCAGGGGAGAAGGATGGGGGAGCTGTGAACGCAGGGGAGAAGGATGGGGGAGCCCAGCACGCAGGGGAGAATGATGGGGGAGCCGTGATCACAGGGGAGAAGGATGGGGGAGGCCAGCACGCAGGGGAGAAGGATGGGGGAGCCCAGCACGCAGGGGAGAAGGATGGGGGAGCCGTGAACGCAGGGGAGAAGGAATTACGGGAGCCGTGAACACAGGGGAGAAGGATGGGGGAGCCATGCACACAGGGTGGGAGGATGGAGTATAAATATGGAGTATAAATACTAGGCCCTATAGGGGGGACACAGTGTGAGAGGACAGTGTGAAGAGGGGGCCGGTATAGAAAGGAGAGGTCAGTGTGAAGAGTATGTACCATAAGAGGGACAGTGTGGGGGTCATATTTTGTGCAGACAATATAGTGAGGGGCAATTTTTTATTCCGGAGCATTATAATGACACTTGTATCTTTAAGGGCGTCATGTGGAGACTTTCTGCAAAAGAGCGGAAAAGATGGAAGTCTGCAGAGACGCTGTGGCTGAGAAAACTCATCATGGGGTCTGGACAAGATGAAGAAAAGAAGAACGGCTCCAGAGTCAACGCCATCTATAAGGTACCTGGATGTAAATGTTATTTGTGATACTAACTAATTCTCATGTTTTTATTTATGTTAGGAGATTTAAAGGGGATGTCCAGGTTTGTAATGAGTCTGCAGTCATTCTTTGTGACTGCAGACTTCTGACTTCTCACAGTGCGCACTGCACGCTGTCAGGATTCTCTTGTGCTGGTGATTTACATACATGCGGTCATGTGCTGACTAGACATGTGTAGCCTCCGTCATTGAAAATGAACTAAGCGAGGGTCGGGCACGACTAGGCGGAATGTGGTCAGAAGTAAACAAATCACATGCTTGTGCTGACATGACCGTCCACCGGCAAGGGAGAATCCTAGTAGTGTGCAGTGCATGCGTTGTGAGAATTCAGAAGCTGCGATCTCAGGATTCAGCTCTGCAGGTTCCAGTAGTCGTCACATGGACACTTCACTCATATGCGACTTTCATACTTCTGGTCCTGTGACAACGAGCTTCTCTTCTACGTCTCTCAGTTTATCACTGAACATTGAGAGCATTAGGGAGAGGAGCTCGTGGGCACATGACTGAGTGTGCAAATCGCATATGTCCTTGGCGGAGGGGGGGCACCAAAATGAATTCTTGTCCCTGGTGCCAGAAACCCTAGATACACCTTTGCTG
Source organism: Ranitomeya imitator (assembly GCF_032444005.1). Lineage (NCBI taxonomy): Eukaryota > Metazoa > Chordata > Amphibia > Anura > Dendrobatidae > Ranitomeya > Ranitomeya imitator. Next base: position 482,521,192 of record NC_091283.1, on the reverse strand, counting down.
GTATGCTACTGCGAGCGGCGATTACCGGGTACGGTGGAGGGATGTGTGTGCACAGGCAGTGAGGCAGGGACTGTGGGGGGGGCGCCATTTTTCCGTTCGCCTCAGGCAGCAGAGAGGCTAGGTTCACCCCTCAGGGTGGCTAATATAGAGGGCAATCTGGCCAGTCTATCCGGCCCCGAGGCTCCGGGGGCCCCCTGGCCAGATTGCCCTCATGTGCGGCAGGCAGGGAGCAATCCCTGCAGCTCCGCTGCCTGCAAGAGAAAATGGCAACGAATCTGCAGGGAATGGATGCTTCCTGCTTCCTTTCTCACACAGACAGCAGCGGCTCAGCTGAATGACATCATCATTCCGCGCTGCGGCTGTGCGAGACAGGAAGCTGCCGGCGTGCAGCTTCAGGATAGTATCCGTGCGCAGAGGTCTTCTTCACGGCTGCTCCTCCTCCCGGCTCGTCCTGTCTGGCACCTTCTCCCTGCACACACTTCCAGCCTGTGCAGAACGGCGTCTGCACACTCATGCCTGGAAGGAAGCTGCAGCTGTGTGCAGGACCTCAATCACCCCCTGAACAGGAGGTAAAGAACGGTCTGAATGTGACGGATTGTTTAGAGAGTTAAGAGAGGAGGCAGGTGCTGCAGTCAGAGACTAGAAGCAGTGATTTACTGACTGTGACCCCGGAGCTTTGTGTTCTCTGGTCAGTGTAGGATTTTCATCCACACACAGCAGGGACCAGAGAGCTCAGAACTTGGGAACACAGTCACTAAATCACTGGGTCTATTCTCTGACGGGACTCCAGTCATCACTGCAGTATCAGATCCAGGCTGGGACTGACCTCTAAGCCCATCCCCCAGTGAAGACTTTTTCACATATACTGTATCTGTTGCATTAAACACACAGGTACAATACATAGACACATATAAGGGTATGTTTCCACTGTCAGTAAACTCTGCGGATTGGAGGCTGTGTACATCCGCAGCATCCAGTCCGCAGCGTCCTGATGTTACAGCATAGTGCATGAGATTTCAAGGAATCCAATGTCCACTATGTATGCAGCGGCACCCGCAGCTTCCCTGCAGAGTCGGACATGCGGCACATCTTTCTAGACCGTAGCATGTCTAATAATAATAATAATAATAATAATCTTTATTTTTATATAGCACTAACACATTCCGCAGCGCTTTACAATTTGCACACATTATCATCGCTGTCCTCAATGGGGCTCACAATCTAAATTCCCTATCAGTATGTCTTTGGAATGTGGGAGGAAACCGGAGTGCCCGGAGGAAACCCACGCAAACACAGAGAGAACATACAAACTCTTTGCAGATGTTGTCCTGGGTGGGATTCGAACCATTTATCTTGCAGAGACGCTCAGTCTCCACAAGATAAATATCACAGTCCAATGTATAGGATGCGGTGATTCCGCATGTGTTCAATGAACACATGCGGAAGCATCACTCGTACAAAAGCCGGAAGCGCTTTGGACCGAGCGGACATGTGCTGCATCCAAAGCGCTGCCGATTCCTGACCGTGGAACCATACTCTTATACATTAATGTATACTATGTCACATATGCAGTAGACACAGGTGTTTATTATACATGGGCATATTCTACAGATATATATATATATATATATATATATATATATATATATATATATATAGCTTTGTCGCCTTTAAATAAGGGGGGGCCCAGACACATTTCCTGCACAGGGGCCCCAAGCTGTCTGTGTCCGCCCCTGCTAAACAGTGACACCTTGATAGAATCAAGGTCTTGGTTTCTACATTATGCTGAGCTCAGATTAGGTGGCAAAACCTGGTGACAGTTTCCCTTTAAGAAGCTATAGTGCCGCAAATGTTTTTAGTAGTCTATGAGCTATTAATAACAGTTGTCTTTCTCAACAAGAATCCCAATTTTGGTGGCACAATCCCATGAATGGGACGAGAGTGAGAAGAATTCAACAAAGCTAATCCCAAACAGGGGCATTTGGAGTCATTTATAGGTGGTCTTGGGGCAGGACCTAAATATTAATCGAGCTTGGTGTTTCTATATGTTCGTAATTATAATAGAAGTTGTGAGTGCTTTTCAATAAACTCTATATAGTCATCTGTGATGATCGTCATATATATATATATATACTAGATTGTGGCCCGATTCTAACGCATCGGGTATTCTAGAATATGCATGTCCCTGTAATATATGGACAATGATGATTCCAGAATTCGCGGCAGACTGTGCCCGTTGCTGATTGGTCGAGGCAACCTTTATGACATCATCGTCGCCATGGCAACCATTATGACATCATCGTCGCTGTGCCCGTTGCTGATTGGTCGAGGCCGCCAGGCCTCGACCAATCAGAGACGCGGGATTTCTATGTCGATGCTGTGCCGGTCTCTGATTGGTCGAGGCCTGGCGGCCTCGACCAATCAGAGAGCCGGGATTTCCAGGACAGACAGACAGACAGACAGACAGACAGACAGACGGAAAAACCCTTAGACAATTATATATGTAGATATATATATATATACTAGATTGTGGCCCGATTCTAACGCATCGGGTATTCTAGAATATGCATGTCCCTGTAATATATGGACAATTATGATTCCAGAATTCGCGGCAGACTGTGCCCGTTGCTGATTGGTCGAGGCAACCTTTATGACATCATCGTCGCCATGGCAACCATTATGACATCGTCGCTGTGCCCGTTGCTGATTGGTCGAGGCCTGGCGGCCTCGACCAATCAGAGACGCAGGATGTCTACGTCCTTTATGACATCATCGTCGCTGTGCCCGTTGCTGATTGGTCGAGGCCTGGCGGCCTCGACCAATCAGAGAGCCGGGATTTCCAGGACAGACAGACAGACAGACAGACGGAAAACCCCTTAGACAATTATATATATAGATACAGTACAGACCAAAGTTTGGACACACCTTCTCATTTAAAGATTTTTCTGTATTTTCATGAATATGAAAATTGTAATTTCACACGGAAGGCATCAAAACTATGAATTAACACATGTGGAATTATATACTTAACAAAAAATTGTGAAACAACTGAAAATATGTCTTATATTCTAGGTTCTTCAAAGTAGCCACCTTTTGCTTTGATGACTGCTTTGCACACTCTTGGCATTCTCTTGATGAGCTTCAAGAGGTAGTCACCGGGCATGGTTTTCACTTCACAGGTGTGCCCTGTCAGGTTTATTAAGTGGGATTTCTTGCCTTATAAATGGGGTTGGGACCATCAGTTGTGTTGAGCAGAATTCTGGTGGATACACAGCTGAGAGTCCTACTGAATAGACTGTTAGAATTTGTATTATGGCAAAAAAAAAAGCAGCTAAGTAAAGAAAAACGAGTGGCCATCATTACTTTAAGAAATGAAGGTCAGTCAGTCCGAAAAATTGGGAAAACTTTGAAAGTGTCCCCAAGTGCAGTTGCAAAAACCAGCAAGCACTACAAAGAAACTGTCTCACATGACGACCGCCCCAGGAAAGGAAGACCAAGACCTGTACTTCCGAGGATAAGTTTATCCGAGTCACCAACCTCAGAAATCACAGGTTAACAGCTGCTCAGATTAGAGACCCGGTCAATGCCACACAGAGTTCTAGCAGCAGACACATCTCTACAACAACTGTTAAGAGGAGACTTTGTGCGGCAGGCCTTCATGGTAAAATAGCTGCTAGGAAACCACTGCTAAGGACAGGCAACAAGCAGAAGAGACTTGTTTGGGCTAAAGAACACAAGGAATGGACATTAGACTAGTGGAAATTTGTGCTTTGGTCTGATGTGTCCAAATTTGAGATGTTTGGTTCAAACCACCGTGTCTTTGTGCGACGCAGAAAAGGTGAACGGATGGACTCTACATACCTGGTTCCCCCCGTGAAGCATGGAGGAGGAGGTGTGATGGTGTGGGGGTGCTTTGCTGGTGACACTGTTGGAGATTTATTCAAAATTGAAGGCATACTGAACCAGCATGGCTACCACAGCATCTTGCAGCGGCATGCTATTCCATCCGGTTTGCGTTTAGTTGGACCATCATTTATTTTTCAACAGGACAATGACCCCAAACACACCTCCAGGCTGTGTAAGGGCTATTTGACCAAGAAGGAGAGTGATGTGGTGCTACGCCAGATGACCTGGACTCCACAGTCACCAGACCTGAACCCAATCGAGATGGTTTGGGGTGAGCTGGACCGCAGAGTGAAGGCAAAAGGACCAACAAGTGCTATGCATCTCTGGGAACGCCTTCAAGATTGTTGGAAGACCATTCCCGGTGACTACCTCTGGAAGCTCATCAAGAGAATGCCAAGAGTGTGCAAAGCAGTCATCAAAGCAAAAGGTGGCTACTTTGAAGAACCTAGAATATAAGACATATTTTCAGTTGTTTCACACTTTTTTGTTAAGTATATAATTCCACATGTGTTAATTCATAGTTTTGATGCCTTCAGTGTGAATTAACAATTTTCATAGTCACGAAAATACAGAAAAATCTTTAAATGAGAAGGTGTGTCCAAACTTTTGGTCTGTACTGTACATATATACACTTAGGTCCATATATATTTGGACAGAGACAACATTTTTCTAATTTTGGTTATAGACATTACCACAATGAATTTAAAACAAAACAATTCAGATGCAGTTGAAGTTCAGACTTTCAGCTTTCATTTGAGGGTATCTACATTAAAATTGGATGAAGGGTTTAGGAGTTTCAGCTCCTTAACATGGGCCACCCTGTTTTTAAAGGGACCAAAAGTAATTGGACAATTGACTCCAAGGCTATTTCATGGACAGGTGTGGGCAATCACTTCGTTATGTCATTCTCAATTAAGCAGATAAAGGGCCTGGAGTTGATTTGAGGTGTGGTGCTTGCATTTGGAAGGTTTTGCTGTGAAGTAAATATGCGGTCAAAGGAGCTCTCCAAGCAGGTGAAACAAGCCATCCTTAAGCTGCGAAAACAGAAAAAAACCATCCGAGAAATTGCTACAATATTAGGAGTGGCAAAATCTACAGTTTGGTACATCCTGAGAAAGAAAGAAAACACTGGTGAACTCATCAATGCAAAAAGACCTGGGCGCCCACGGAAGACATCAGTGGTGGATGATTGCAGAATAATCTCCAAGGTGAAGAGAAACCCCTTCACAACAGCCAACCAAGAGAACAACACTCTCCAGGAGGTCGGCGTATCAATATCCAAATCTACCATAAAGAGAAGACTGCATGAAAGTAAATACAGAGGGTTCACTGCACGGTGCAAGCCACTCATAAGCATCAAGAATAAAAAGGCTAGACTGGACTTTGCTAAAAAACATCTAAAAGGCCAGCACTGTTCTGGAAGAACATTCTTTGGACAGATGAAACCAAGATCAACATCTACCAGAATGATGGAAAGAGAAAATTATGGCGAAGGCGTGGTACAGCTCATGATCCAAAGCATACCACATCATCTGTAAAACACGGCGGAGGTAGTGTGATGGCTTGGGCATGCATGGTTGCCAGTGGCACTAGGTCACTAGTGTTTATTGATGATGTGACACAGGACAGAAGGAGCCGAATGAATTCTGAGGTATTCAGAGCCATACTGTGTGCTCAGATCCAGCCAAATGCAGCCAAACTGATTTGTCGTTGTTGCATACTACAGATGGACAATGACCTAAAACATAAAGCCAAAGCAACCCAGGAGTTTATTAAAGCAGAGAAGTGGAATATTCTTGAATGGCCAAGTCAGTCACCTGATCTCAACCCAATTGAGCATGCATTTCACTTGCTAAAGACTAAACTTCAGACAGAAAGGCCCACAAACAAACAGCAACTGAAAACCACCGCAGTGAAGGCCTGGCAGAGCATCAAAAAGGAGGAAACACAGCGTCTGGTGATGTCCATGAGTTGAAGACTTCAGGCAGTAATTGCCAACAAGGGGTTTTCAACCAAGTACTAATCTGTCCAATTACTTTTGGTCCCTTTAAAAACAGGGTGGCACATGTTAAGGAGCTGAAACTCCTAAACCCTTCATCCAATTTTAATGTGGATACCCTCAAATGAAAGCTGAAAATCTGAACTTCAACTGCATCTGAATTGTTTTGTTTAAAATTCATTGTGGTAATGTCTATAACCAAAAGTAAAAAAATGTTGTCTCTGTCCAAATATATATGGACCTAACTGTATATATACAGTTAGGGCCGGAAATGTTTGGACAGTGACACAAGTTTTGTTATTTTAGCTGTTTACAAAAACATGTTCAGAAATACAATTATATATATAATATGGGCTGAAAGTGCACACTCCCAGCTACAATATGATAGTTTCCACATCCAAATCGGAGAAAGGGTTTAGGAATCATAGCTCTGTAATGCATAGCGTCCTCTTTTTCAAGGGACCAAAAGTAATTGGACAATGGACTCTAAGGGCTGCAATTAACTCTGAAGGCGTCTCCCTCGTTAACCTGTAATCAATGAAGTAGTTAAAAGGTCAGGGGTGGATTCCAGGTGTGTGGTTTTGCATTTGGAAGCTGTTGCTGTGAGCAGACAACATGCGGTCAAAGGAACTCTCAATTGAGGTGAAGCAGAACATCCTGAGGCTGAAAAAAAAGAAAAAATCCATCAGAGAGATAGCAGACATGCTTGGAGTAGCAAAATCAACAGTTGGGTACATTCTGAGAAAAAAGGAATTGACTGGTGAGCTTGGGAACTCAAAAAGGCCTGGGCGTCCACGGATGACAACAGTGGTGGATGATCGCCGCATACTTAATTTGGTGAAGAAGAACCCGTTCACAACATCAACTGAAGTCCAGAACACTCTCAGTGAAGTAGGTGTATCTGTCTCTAAGTCAACAGTAAAGAGAAGACTCCATGACAGTAAATACAAAGGGTTCACATCTAGATGCAAACCATTCATCAATAACAAAAATAGACAGGCCAGAGTTAAATTTGCAGAAAAACACCTCAAGAAGCCAGCTCAGTTCTGGAAAAGTATTCTATGGACAGATGAGACAAAGATCAACCTGTACCAGAATGATGGGAAGAAAAAAGTTTGGAGAAGAAAGGGAACGGCACATGATCCAAGGCACACCACATCCTCTGTAAAACATGGTGGAGGCAACGTGATGGCATGGGCATGCATGGCTTTCAATGGCACTGGGTCACTTGTGTTTATTGATGACATAAGAGCAGACAAGAGTAGCCGGATGAATTCTGAAGTGTACCGGGATATACTTTCAGCCCAGATTCAGCCAAATGCTGCAAAGTTGATTGGACGGCGCTTCATAGTACAGATGGACAATGACCCCAAGCATACAGCCAAAGCTACCCAGGAGTTCATGAGTGCCAAAAAGTGGAACATTCTGCAATGGCCAAGTCAATCTCCAGATCTAAACCCAATTGAGCATGCATTTCACTTGCTCAAATCCAGACTTAAGACGGAAAGACCCACAAACAAGCAAGACCTGAAGGCTGCGGCTGTAAAGGCCTGGCAAAGCATTAAGAAGGAGGAAACCCAGCGTTTGGTGATGTCCATGGGTTCCAGACTTAAGGCAGTGATTGCCTCCAAAGGATTTGCAACAAAATATTGAAAATAAAAATATTTTGTTTGGGTTATGTTTATTTGTCCAATTACTTTTGACCTCCTAAAATGTGGAGTGTTTGTAAAGAAATGTGTACAATTCCTACATTTTCTATCAGATATTTTTGTTCAACCCTTCAAATTAAACGTTACAATCTGCACTTGAATTCTGTTGTAGAGGTTTCATTTCAAATCCAATGTGGTGGCATGCAGAGCCCAACTCGCGAAAATTGTGTCACTGTCCAAATATTTCTGGCCCTAACTGTATATGTATAAACCCTGATGTTCATTTCTTACCTATGATCAACCATTTCTGCTGGTTGACTGTGCAGGTGTAAAGAGATGGAGATACTGCCCACGTTCCCCCTTGAAGAATATGCATATTGTTATATTGTGTAATGTAAACTGTGATATTCATTGTGAGGCAGTGACTCGTGTCATAGGTAGGGGTTGCTGTGTGTTCTCCCCAGGATGTGCATGGAAATGAAGTCCATAGGTGTGCATGGCAGTCACAGATTTCCGGTCCGGGTTTTCCATGTGGCTGAAAGCCACAGGTTTGATAAAAACCCGGCAGTAAGGGGTATGGATGTGTCAGGTGCAACGTCAGTGTCAGCCTGGTGTGTTCTGTTGTGCAGAGCAGAGGCCTGCAGAGCGTTGGCTGAGTGTGTGAAGCAGCACAGGCCAGAGGAGCCAGCAGCTATGGCAGCTGAATAGCCTGGCACCCACAGCATACACAGCGATGCAAGTCATCTCGGATGTGGACAGTCCTGTGCACAGAGGTGAATCGGAGGTGGATGTCCTGTGCCCGGAGGTGTACCGGAGGTGGATGTCCTGTGCCCGAAAGAGGACTGGCATGTGTAACGATTGCAAACAGGTGGATATGATGCCCGAATGCTATCCGGAGGATATCCTGGGCTGTGTGAGTAAAGAGTCTGTGATACAGCGGTGCAGGACACCCACGGGAACTAGTCAGAGGAGGACTGGCATGTGTAGTGTGTGCAACATGTGAAGCTGTGTTGGGAGACTGTAATATGGCGTGCGGTCTCCCCATGGATATTGGACAAGGAGAGTATAGTGTATAGGGACTGCAATCTAAAAACCATATGATGTGTAGTGCTATGAAACAGGCACTGAGACGAGATGCAACTGTGTGTATTGAACTTTGATGAAGTGTACTATAAAATGCTATGCACCTTTATGTGTGAAGTAACACATTAAAGAGACTTTTGTGTTTGAACTTTGTGGGTCACTGACTCTTCACTGCGTACGTGTGCTACTGCAGCATTACAGGGTTAATAATGTTGGTATTGTGTTCTGCCAGACAGTAGGGAGACCTAGAGTTTATGATTGGAACTAGCCCAGAGTGTGAGAGGTTAAGGTGAAGGGACAGAGACAGTTTCTGGTCAGGGGCCAGAGGTAAATCTGAAATAGACCTAAGGTGAGGTAGGGCCCAGAGTGCATTTGAAGTAGTTTTTAATTGTTTTTAAAATTATGTAAATTAATAAAATTATTTATTCTTTTTGGGGTAACGTTTCTCCTTATGGAGAGTGACATATCAGCTGGCTTGTCAAGGTAAGGAGGCTTATTCGCCTCACATTCGCATTGAGATACTGATTTGGCTTTTATCCTAAGTCATTTTTCACAACTCGTTAAAGAGTTGATTGTGACTTGTAGGATCGCTACTTCCAACAGGAGGCTCTATAGAGTTTAAGTCCTCTTTTTCTCAAAAGAGGCAATTTGCATATTATTCTTTTTGAGAATTTGTGTTGGAGGACTTTGTCTGTTACATACTTTTTTTTAGTTGCATACGGTCTTCCTTATATATTTCAGGTCTATTCATTTGTAGTGAAGTAGACCTAAGGTCTGGACAGTAAGCAGTGGTGCATGATGTGGGTGTCCTGAATTGAGGAGAGACCGCGAGAGTGGTTAGCGTGATCTGGAATAAAGTGAAAAGAAGAAACCAACAGGAGGATAGAGTGATCAAACGGAGACGGTTCCTGAGAAAGTACACCTAGCAGGACAACTCAGAGTTTGTGACTCCGGGAGCTAATTGGCCAAGACAGGACAAAGTACATGAGACAAAGAGAGTGCCTCAGGCAGGAGTTCCAGAGCATCAGTAGCAGGGAAGCTAATAACCGGCCATATTGGCAAGATAGTTCTCTAGAGGGGAAAGAAGATGTGGAAACGCAGGTAGAGAATAGGACTCTTGCTAACTGGACTGCAGTACTGCGTTGAGTTGTGATGAAGGAAAGTGAAAGAGTGGAGGTAGAGAATGGACGAGTAACGAGGAAGGAATTGGAACTGTGCGGAAAATGCTCAATATTGTGAAGGAAACGTTCATAAGATTGTGTACCTGCTATCTTTTATACATAATCCCCACCAAGTTATCGTTCAGGCAAAAGTTTATTTTTGACTGGTGTTCTCCCTCATTGAACTGTCCAAATATCTGGTCCTGGCCAACTAAAGTCATCTGTAACATGCAGCCTACAAGGGTGTAGCTCCTCCATAGCACAAGTTCAGACATCCCTCCAGGACCCTCACTTTCATGTAACATGCCAGGGCACAACAAACGGGTGCACAGCCCACGGCTACCACCCACCGCCACAATGCACTGATGATTTGCCTTCCCTAGTGGCCATATCCTGGAAGGTTTCCCCCTATTTTGTCATTATGAGAAAGTAAGCAACCAGGATTTTCTTGTAGATGAATGATGGGGTTCTTTTGCTTGAACTTCAGTGATTGACAGGAAGGTACAGTCCATACAGTAATTGATAACTTTATCACCAGGCCTGATTTAATACCATGGAAGGGCATCTTCTTGTGTAGTTTTTGACGTAGATTTTGAAACTTTATCCTCTTCAAAATTCATTTAAATTTTTTTTCATGGAGTATTGGAACCAGTTTTTAAAAGGATTTTGGAGCGGATTACGAACTAACACTCATAATTTTGTTCCTGGTAGTTTTAAACATGGGAAATCTACAGGGAACACAAAGCTGCCATGTTCCCAAAATGGCTGAATTATTGCAATGAGATCAGTCCTGGTAGGTAGAGATGCTCACTACTGTATAAACTAAACATCATCATTAACCTGGGACGATCCAGTTTGTCAATATATAGACCCGACCTATTTAGGTCACATATCCAATGTGATCAAATCTGAAATTAAAATGTGTGACCAATGTGACTACTTCTTTACCTGGCTGCTGCATACATTGCACGAACTGTACTTAGTAAGATATTATAAGCCTTACAGGCAAATTTGGGTCCATAATTGACTGGAATGATAAGTGTTCCCTTGATGTAGGCTATTTTTTTCAAAAATACATTTTTTGGGGAGGTAAGAACTCAGGAGGCGGCAATGATTATATGCTAATGGTGTATAACTGTGCACAGGGGCTACTAGAAGGAATGATTGCAAGGCCCTTTAACACTGTACCATCATTACTGCAACATAAAAATGACTATTATTCTTCATAGCCTTATACTAGAATTCATTATTTTCTTGTTTTTAGATACATTTGGCACATAGGCGCCATTAATGTCAAGCTGATTGTACTTTTTATTTGTACTTTGCTGCGGTACTTAGACAAAAGAGATCATTTTTAATACTTGCAAGGTTATTAGACAGTCCACCTTTGTGGCTTGTATACCGTTGTCAACAAATAGGAGCTTTCAGCTTAGTATGGGAAGGAGAGATGTGAATACATTACCACAATACAAGAATTAGCATTTATATTTACTGAAAATTGGTACTTGGGCACTATGGAGGCATAGGTACTGTACTGCTGCTGATTGGTGCCATTGGGTGGTATTATGGAGGTATTTTGGCAATTGGTTTTGTGACTGTTTTGTCTCTCAAATTTAGACAGTAAGAAAAAATCTGAGACATTAGGAAGTACAGTGTGTAGACCCCCCAAAAAACACCAGTATAATTCTTGTTTTACTGCCTAAGAACTAACAGGCAGGCAGTTACTAACTACCTGTCTCTTTTGCCCAGCCAATCTCTCCTGCCACAAAGCAGTCAGACCGCTCTTGCCGGCGATTCAGCAGCTCCCACTGACGTCACGTTGATAGAGCAGCAGCTTCTCTTTCGCTCAGCTCTGACGGGGCATGATTGCTGGCATCCTGCTGATTTCACAGACGTCTCCTCGCTGTCTAAGTACAGGCAGTTGACTGTCAATCAGCATGATGTCAGCAGTCATGCCTTGTCGACAGAGCAACCTGGTAGAAAAAGAGCTGCTCTGTTGACGTGGAACAGTTGCCAACAAAAGCGGATAGTGACTGCTCTGAGCCAGCACCGGGTAGAACAGGCAGGTAGTTGTTGCCTCTGTAAGCAACTACCTGCCTGTTAGTTTTTAGGCCCATAGTAAAAAAAAAAAAAAAAGTCCTGGACAACCCCTCTAAGAACAGAGCTGAAGCACATTTTACCTGTGGATTTGCTGATGTAAAAGTAGTAATAGTAGCAGGCACGTGGACTGGATTGAAACCTCATTTGCATGTTGATTCAGTTTTTCACAAGGAAATTTACATTCAGTGCAGATTTGAAAATCAGAATCATCAATTTCTGTTGTTGATTTTCAGATTTCATGCGTTAAAAGACACGTTGAATCTGTAAGCAGGTTGCGGGATGCAGTGACAGGCAGGAGGCAGAGCAAGGGTTAACAAATTATAACAATTTAATGGAACAAGGTATTAACTCCTCGCAGGGAGGTTAATGGTTAAAGGAGGAATAATAGGGATAACAAATGTAAGCAATAACAATCCAGTGGAGGAACTTATCGTGTCCAGTATGCTTCTCTGCAGCAGATGGTCCCGCAGAGGAATTGTAGAACCGGCCACGGCCGGGTGGTGTCCTCAGATGGGGTCCTTAAAATGATGATCTGTTTTATGACGGCAGAGGTCGATCTCCGGTACCTTCCGCTGAGCCCCTAGTCCACAAACACGTGCAACCGAAGCAAACAAGGCCGCGGCACTCTCAGAGTCAAATGTAAACGGGTGGGAAGCAAGTGGCAAGTTAGGCCGAAAAAGTCTGTCCGGTATTCGGCCTTTTCTCCTCTGCACGTGCAACGGTACTCACAGTTACGGAGCGCATGGCACTTCTGTCTCTAGCAGCTACTGAGCGCACGGCGCTTCTCTCTGCAGCTGCCCCTCCTACCCGGGTCATTAGGTCGATCTGGCTTCTCATTTCTTCCCCCAGGCAACAAGGGAGGCAGCCTCAACAGTTCTGGACCCGGCTCGGTACAGGTACCCGCGGTCTGGTCTTCCTCCTTACAAAATTTGTATTTATATGTGTGGATTTAACCTTGGATTTCAATAGATAATTCTGGTATAGGGAGGCACGGTTCAGAAAGGAGATGATTAGCTGATAATGTATTATACAATCATATTACACTATATATTGTAAAGTGACTAAGCACCGCCGGGGATGAACAGTAGGTCTGCGATTTTGCCCCTCAATTTATTCTGCCTATAATTCATTCCACAGAGATGTTTCTTGGTACCTGCAGATTCTGAGGATTAACATCCATTTCTTCTTATTAATACCATTTATATTGTGTTGTCAGCTGCGCAGCAAAATCGTTAGAGCTTTTTATACAACAATATGGAAAATACATTAAACTGTAATAAACTCTCATTCCTGAAGAACTTGTTGTAGCGAACTGTAGCTGCTAAGAAAAATGGAGCCAGAATTTGGGTGCATATTCTACACACAACATTTTTTAAGGTTACGTTCCTACGATAAGTAGTAGGAAAGTTTTTCATGTTGCAGATTTTCTGCACCTATTAGGTTACATGCGCTTGTTCACATGCGGTTTTATTGCGTTTTAGACGCTGTATTTTTTGTCTACTTTTGGTACCTCATGTTTTAAATAAAGCTGCTTTGTTTTTTATGTTTCCCGGTATTTGACAAAACTTTATTGATACAGTCATGTGGAGTTTACATGTATTTTTCCTACATTTCCGCAGCGGAACCAAATTAAAAAAGCCTCTGCTGTTTTGACTTGCGGATAGGGCCGTGTTAGCGGCAGGCAGACCAGGCAGCTGCCTAGGGCCCCCAGCCAGTGGAGGGGCCACTAATAGCAGCACATAACGCAGCCACTATGGAGCCCATGTCAGTCAGGGGGACCGCCTACTGCCAGTGCTGACTCCCCCCGCTGCCACTGCATTCAACTATGCCGGCGTCTATGATGCCCGTACAGTTCAAAGCTATTCTGGAGGAGAGAACGTCAGATGACGCTCCTTCTCCCATCATTCTTCTCTGCCTCTGACACTGCGGGTGCGTGATGATGTTACTTCATCGCGCACCCACTGTGTGCTGCCGCTAAGACCGGAGCCAAGCCTGGAGCAGCGTGGGGCACGAGGAGAGATGAGTATTACGTGTTTTTTTTTGTTTGTTTTTTAAATATATCAGTGAGTGAGTACTGGACTGTGGGGCCATTCTGGGGGGGGGGGGTGTGTTGTATTATATTCTATCGGGGGGCTACATTATATTCTATGGGGGGCTGTATATATTCTATGCGGGAGGATTGCATCATACTCGTTGATGGGACTACATTATATTCTATGGGGAGGTGGGCTGTATTATATTCTATGGGGGGCTACATTATATTCTATGGGGGGCTGTATTATATTTTATGAGGGATGATTGCATCATAATCTTTGATGGGGCTACATTATATTCTATGGGGGACTGCATTATATTATATGAGGAGGGCTATATTGTATTCTATGGGATGCTAGATTTTATTGTATGGGCCTTCATTATACTGTTTGAGGGGGCTGCATTATGTTATATGAGGAGGGCTACATTGTATTCTATGGAGGAGCTACATTATACTATATAAGGGGGTGCATTATTTTCTATGGAGGGGTTGCATTATATTCTATGGTTGGCTGCATGATATTCTATGGGGGGCCACATTATTCTCTGAGGGGCTACCATATATTCTATGGAGGGGCTGCATTATACTATATGAGGGGGCTGCATTATACAGTTAGGTCCATATATATTTGGACAGAGACAACATTTTTCTAATTTTGGTTATAGACATTACCACAATGAATTTTAAACAAAACAATTCAGATGCAGTTGAAGTTCAGACTTTCAGCTTTCATTTGAGGGTATCTACATTAAAATTGGATGAAGGGTTTAGGCGTTTCAGCTCCTTAACATGTGCCACCCTGTTTTTAAAGGGACCAAAAGTAATTGGACAGATTCAATAATTTTAAATAAAATTATCATTTTTAGTACTTGGTTGAAAACCCTTTGTTGGCAATGACTGCCTGAAGTCTTGAACTCATGGACATCACCAGACACTGTTTTTCCTCCTTTTTGATGCTCTGCCAGGCCTTAACTGCGGTGGTTTTCAGTTGCTGTTTGTTTGTGGGCCTTTCTGTCTGAAGTTTAGTCTTTAACAAGTGTAATGCATGCTCAATTGGGTTGAGATCAGGTGACTGACTTGGCCATTCAAGAATATTCCACTTCTTTGCTTTAATAAACTCCTGGGTTGCTTTGGCTTTATGTTTTGGGTCATTGTCCATCTGTAGTATGAAACGACGACCAATCAGTTCGGCTGCATTTGGCTGGATCTGAGCACACAGTATGGCTCTGAATACCTCAGAATTCATCCGGCTGCTTCTGTTCTGTGTCACATCATCAATAAACACTAGTGACCCAGTGCCACTGGCAGCCATGCATGCCCAAGCCATCACACTGCCGCCGATGTGTTTTACAGATGATGTGGTATGCTTTGGATCATGAGCTGTACCACGCCTTCGACATACTTTTCTCTTTCCATCATTCTGGTAGAGGTTGATATTGGTTTCATCTGTCCAAAGAATGTTCTTCCAGAACTGTGCTGGCTTTTTTAGATGTTTTTTTTAGCAAAGTCCAGTCTAGCCTTTTTATTCTTGTTGCTTATGAGTGGCTTGCACTGTGCAGTGAACCCTCTGTATTTACTTTCATGCAGTCTTCTCTTTATGGTAGATTTGGATATTGATACGCCGACCTCCTGGAGAGTGTTGTTCACTTGGTTGGCTGTTGGGAAAGGGTTTCTCTTCACCATGGAGAATATTCTGTGATCATCCACCACTGTTATCTTCCGTGGGCGCCCAGGTCTTTTTGCATTGATGAGTTCACCAGTGCTTTCTTTCTTTCTCAGGATGTACCAAACTGTAGATTTTGCCACTCCTAATATTGTGGCAATATCTCGGATGGGTTTTTTCTGATCTCGCAGCTTAAGGATGGCTTGTTTCACCTGCATGGAGAGCTCCTTTGACCGCATGTTCACTTCCCAGCAAAACCTTCCAAATGCAAGCAACACACCTCAAATCAACTCCAGGCCTTTTATCTGCTTAATTGAGAATGACATAACGAAGGGATTGCCCATACCTGTCCATGAAATAGCCTTGGAGTCAATTGTCCAATTACTTTTGGTCCCTTTAAAAACAGGGTGGCACATGTTAAGGATCTGAAACTCCTAAACCCTTCATCCAATTTTAATGTGGATACACTCAAATGAAAGCTGAAAGTCTGTACTTCAACTGCATCTGAATTGTTTTGTTTAAAATTCATTGTAGTAATGTCTATAACCAAAATTAGAAAAATGTTGTCTCTGTCCAAATATATATGAACCTAACTGTATATGGTGGGGTTACATTATATTTTATGGTGGGGCTGCATTATACTCTTCAGGGGGCTACATTATATTCGGTGGGGTGGCTGCATTATACTCTGTGGGGTGGCTGCATTATACTCTATCGAGGACTATGGAGAATACATTATACTATATGAAGAACTATGGGGTGCATTATACTATGGGAAGTGAATTATACTACATGGATGAATATGGCGGTGCATTATACTATATGGAGCACTATGAAGAGTGTATTATACTGTATGGAGGACTGAGGAGTGTATTATACTAACGGAGGACTATGGGGAGTGTATTATACTATATGAGGACTATGGGAAGTGTATAATACTATATGGAGGACTGAGGGGTGTATTATACTATATGGAGGACTATAGGGAGTGTATTATACTATATGGAGGACTATGGGGAGTGTATTATACTATATGGAGGACTATGGGGCATATTATATTATATGGAGGACTATGGGGTGTGCATTTTACAATATGGAGGACTGTGGTGCACATTATAATATATGGAGGACTATGAGGTGTATTATACTAAACAAGCAAAATGTTGCATATTCATCAAGTGATTGGATTGTTTATGCCGCAACAGAAATCATTGTTCTCAGCAGCATATCGCCGCTGTAAACTGAAGATGTGCTGCTGATAACATGATACTGTATGGAGACAGATTAATCTAATACTGATTCTTCTGTTCCCATCATTCTTTCTCAGTTGGTGTAAAGAGGCCAGGAAACAAGTGTCGAACAACTTCAATATTGTCGATCACACTCGTTTAGCATCCTGAACTCAGCGCTTGTAGCTTCTGTGAGATGTGCAATATGTTAGCATTTGGGGCCCCATTTTAAAATTTTGCCTAGGGCCTCACTTGGCCTAAAACGGCCTTGCTTGCAGACTTTCCGTGCATGGCATCTCACCGGGTCTACTAATTAGAAAATGCATCAGAGATGCTGGTAAGTAGTAAGAGGCTCCTACTGCGTCGGTCTGGTTGCCACAGACTACTGATGTGACAGCTGGACCAGAGTCCTATGAATCTTTTTGCTCAACTTTAATACTTTTTACACCTTACTAGACAAAGGGGTTATGACTTGAGATGTTGTACCAATAATTTGTCACCAAAAACTGACCTAGAGTAAGTGTAAGGTGGGTTTACATTACTCAACTTGTACCATTAACCAACTGCCACTGAGGTACTTGTTTGCTGCTTGGCTGTCATTTAATATAGCCTGACTGCATCATCTACTATATAATTGTCTGCACACAAATATTCATTGGTCGCGGCCTCTGTCTGTCATGGAAATGCAAGTCGTTGATTGGTCTCACCAGCTGCCTGTCATGGCTGCCGCGACCAATCAGCGATGGCCACAGTCCGATTAGTCCCTCCCTACTCCCATGCAGTCAGTGCCCGGCGCCCGCTCCATACTCCCCGCAGTCAGCGCCAGCTCCATACTCCCCTCCAGACACCGCTCACACAGGCTTAATGCCAGCGGTAATGGACCGCGTTATGCCGCGGGTAACTCACTCCATTACCTCCTCTATTAACCCTGTGTGACCAAGTTTTTACTATTGATGCTGCCTATGCAGCATCAATAGTAAAAAGATGTAATGTTAAAAATAGTAAAAAACCAAAAAACCTGCTATTCTCACCTTCCGTAGTCTGCCGATGCGCTCGCGCCTGCCGCCAGCTTCCGTTCCCAGAGATGCATTGCGAAATTGCCCAGAAGACTTAGCGGTCTCGTGAGACCGCTAAGTGATCTGTGTAATTTCGCAATGCATCCTGGGAACGAAAGGTGGCAGCAGCCGTGCGCGCATCACCAGAGGTTCCCTGGATCTACGGTGGATCCCGGCGGGTGAGTATATAACTATTTTTTATTTTAATTATTTTTTTAACAGGGATATGGTGCCCACACTGCTAAATACTACGTGGGCTGTGTTAGATACCACGTGGCTGCTATATACTACCTGGCCAGTGTTAGATACTATGTGGGCTGTATTCTATACTGCGTGGGCTGCGTTATATACTACATGGCTGCTATATACCACGTGGGCAGTGTTATATACTAAGTGGCTGTGTTCTATACTGCGTGCTATATACTACGTGGCCACTGTTAGATACTATGTGGGCTGTGCTATATATTATGTGGGCTGTGTTATATATTACGTGGCCAGTGTTACATACTACATCGGCTGTGTTATATACTGCGTGGCTGCTATATACTGTGTGGGCTGTGTTATATACTACGTGGGCTGTGTTATTTACTGCGTGGCCTATATTAACGCATTGGGTATGCTATATGTATATAGCAGCCACATGGTATATACCACAGGCCACGTAGTACTCCTATATACTATGTGGCCTGTGCTATATACTATGTGGCTGCTATATACATACATACATATTCTAGAATACCCGATGCGTTAGAATCGGGCCACCATCTAATAAAACATAAAGAACCATTAGTAATAGATTGCTCAGTGCACGTAGGCTGCCATTGTTTTCAGCCGCACATTTTCTGTTTACAATGGACAATATGCCGCGAAGAACGATGATCTTTTAAGCAAACCAATAGATCATTTCACCCGACAAACAAGCATTTTGCGTAATCGTCAGCCTGCACACTTTTCGGGAAAGGATTACTTGTTACTAATAACTCATATAGCTAAAAACAAGAGAATACACTGACTAAATAACGGGTTATCATCCCATATAGGCACTTTGGACGTACTGTACATATCTTTTTTGTAGCTGATGACTGGACAGTTCTTTTAAAAGTCCATATTTTGGATGTAACACACAGTTCAGCTGTTGTGAATTTTACAGCTATGCAGATTTGGTTCAGTAAAACCACAGGGAGCCTAGATGTGAAATCTAAAATGGGTCAAATATTCACATATAAATAAGACCTATAAAGCAATATTCTTGCATCCATTTACTGTTATCAAGCAATAAAAAAAATAAATGAGAAACTGACAATAGAACAAATAATATAGATAAAAGTATAGAACATACTTAGCCCCTAAATACGTGATGACGCCGTGCTATGGTGAAACATTTTGAGGGGCTGTATTTGTGACTTTTAATGATCAGAATCTCCTAATAAATGATAATGTGAGTAGCATGTTCTGCAGACATGCCACAAAACATAGTTAATGTGATACAGTGTCACTAATGCTAAAAGAGGGAATATATATAAATATATAAGACTTTAGGGAGAAAAAAGTTTTTAATATATCTTTTGCTGGTGTAAAGCAATATAGAATATGTTAATAGTGAAGTTATATCCATAATACCTGGAGGAGTATCCTCTAGGGCAATTTGTAAATATTGGTTGAATTGTAACATACCAACTCTTTTGAGTTCAATAGCCATTACTGCTTAAAAGATAATTGGAGTAACACAAAAGTCAGTTAAATCCACCCCCCTCACTGACCCCATACCCATCCCCCCCCCCACACACACACAAAATTAAAAAAAATAAACCAAATTTGGCCACAGTAGTTGAAGATGTATTTCCAAAATCCCTAGTACATGGATTATTCTAGGCGTAATTAGTGAGATATTAGGCAGTATCGATCATCAGCTTCCTGACTGCCCTTCCTTTCTGTTACATTTTTCTTTTTAATTGGATTTCCTTTGTTGGTGATAACTATGCTGTAACAGCAGAGACTTAAATTAACTTAGGTTTAAAAAAAAACAGAAAAGTAGAATAATTAAAGTTACAGAGACTCATTGCTAGCAACACCAACTTTCCATTTTATTCCTTTCTACCTAGATAATTCTGTAAAAGCATTTAAGCCATCAATTGTTTGGTCCCGGAGAGTCGCCCTAAGATGGATTTATAATGAAACTCAAGGGAATCTGTATCAAAGTACAATATGGAAGCTACCCTATACATCAATGTCCCACCCTTTAATAAGACTTGCAACATGACCTGGATAAGCACCCTGAAACAGGCTGTCTGTAGATGAATTTCTAGCTTGGTATTTATAATAATAATCTTTATTTTTATATAGCGCTAACATATTCCGCAGCGCTTTACAATTTTTGCACACATTATCATCACTGTCCCCGATGGGGCTCACAATCTAAATTCCCTATCAGTATGTCTTTGGAATGTGGGAGGAAACCGGAGTGCCCGGAGGAAACCCACGCAAACACGGGGAGAACATACAAACTCTTTGCAGATGGTGTCCAAGGTGGGATTAGAACCCAGGACTCCAGCGCTGCAAGGCTGCAGTGCTATCCACTGAGCCACCGTGCTGCCCGGCGGCATGGTGGTGCAGTGGTTAGCACTGCAGCCTTGCAGCGCTGGGGTCCTGGGTTCAAACCCCACCAAGGACAACATCTGCAAAGAGTTTGTATGTTCTCTCCGTGTTTGCGTGGGTTTCCTCCGGGCACTCCGGTTTCCTCCCACATTCCAAAGACATACTGATAGGGAATTTAGATTGTAAGCCCCATCGGGGACAGTGATGATAATGTGTGCAAAATGTAAAGCGCTGCGGAATATGTTCGCGCTATATAAAAATAAAGATTATTTTATAAAGATTATTTTATAAAGATTATTATATAAAGATTATTTATTCCTAGACATTTTGAAAAGCCTGTTAAAAGGGTCTTACATTGACTTATAGGGTAGCCACCTCTCCTATGTGACACTAGTAACAGTATTTTTCTTTTTTTCATTTTTCAAGAGAGCTAATTTTCACCCTTTTCTACCATGGAGCGTTGCCTGTAGAACTCCATGCTCAGATGGTTTATTTAAAGGGGTTTTCCACTACTGGAAAAGCACATTTTAAAATGCTTATTGTACCCCAAATAAAACAAAACAACACATACTTACCTCCCAGATTGGTGCCATTCCAGCGCTGTGCCTCACATGTCATTGATATAACTATGTCACATAAGCCCTGCTGACCACTAGAAGACTACAGCCCTCAATGGCCACTGATAGGCTGCTGTGTTCACTTTACACAACAATGTCAGTTGAGGATCATGAGACATTACACCAACAACAATAGAATGGTTCTGGGCTGGGAGATGAATATTTGTTGCTTTCTGTTATGGGTTAGGGTAGCATTAAAGCAGGGATTTAATGATATTATGTTTGATAATCAATTCCACGGTTTTATATGAACAGCAGCATCTGCAATAACTAGTGTAAAGCTGCAGTAGCATCGTACGCAGTGAAGAAGCAGTGACCCACAAATTCAAACACAAAAGTCTCTTTTAATGTGTTTCTTCACAGCATTAAAGTCCAATTCACATAAATACATATAACTTCAGTGGATATTATCAGTGACCAGTTTACACCAGTTCAAAGCAATACATATCCCATGGCTTTAGATTTGCGGTCCCTAAACAGGCCAGACTTCCCTTGTCCAGTTTCCCTGGGCAACCGCAGGCCATCTCACAGTCTCTATACGTCTCCATACACACAGCCCTCCTCTGACTAGTTCTCGTGGGTGTCCTGCATCGCTGTATCACAGTCTCTTTACAGACTCTTTACTCACACAGTCGTACACAGTTCAGGATATCCTCCGGATAGCAGCCGGGCACCATATCCACCTGTTTGCAATCGTTGCACATGCTAGTCCTCTTTCGGGTGCAGGACATCCACCTCCGGGCACAGGACTGTCCACATCCGACTCATTCGGGCACAGGACATCCACCTTTGGGCACAGGACTGTCCACATCCGACTCCTTCGGGCACAGGACATCCACCTCCGGGCACAGGACTGTCCACATCCAACTCCTTCGGGTACAGGACATCCACCTCCGGGCACAGGACTGTCCACATCCGAGACCAGTACCATGGACGACTTGCATCTCTGTGTACGCTGCGGGTGCCAGGCTATTCAGCTGCCCTGGGTGCTGGCTCTGCTGGCCTCCACGAACTCTGCAGACCAGCACACACCAGACTGACACTGACGTGCACCTCGCACACCTGGCCTGACCTGGCCAGACAACTGACACACCCATACCCCTTACTGCAGGGTTTTTAAACACACACAAACCTGTGGCCTTCAGCCACCTGGAAAACCCGGACCGGAGATCCGTGACTCTCATGCACACCTATGGACTTCATCCGTCTGCATGCACATTCTGGGGAGAACAAACAGCGCCCCCTAGCTGTATTAGAGGCCACAGCCTCACACTAGGATGACAATATGACATGAATATGCACTCGTTCCAGTGCTCCAAGTTCTGCTGAACAATTATCGATCATCCATTCACTGAAAGTCAGACCAATTTAGGACTTGAATTTCCATGTCTCCTTTTTGCTGGTCTAATTGTTGAATGAGAGAACAATCTACATTTCCATTATACAATTTTTAAAGATGAAAAAGAATGTTTTACACTATTTCATACACCGTGAATGAGAATTTTTGGATTCATCATTCATTCACTCAACCCATTCAAATTACACAATTGTCATAAACGACAGGTCGTTTGTTAGAATCTGAAGGATTATCGACCAGGGTAAATGCGTCTTATAGGGGCTGTCCAGGTTTGGCATAAAGTCTGCAGTCATTGTTTGTGACCGTAGACTTGTGAATCCTCACATCACACTCAGCGTGTGCTGTCAGGATTCTCCAGAGCCTTTACCAGGAACATGCAGTCATGTGCCTGTAATTATGCAATATACATATTCCCGACCACATTCTGAATAGAAAGGTGTGGGATGCACATCACCCACTCCCGGCGCTGGCATTGGAGAATCTTGACAGTGGGTGATGTGAGAATACACAAGTCTGTAGTTAGTGATGCCTACAGTGAAGCATGGTGGTAGCTCAGTGATGCCTACAGTGAAACATGTCTGTAGCTCAGTGATGCCTACAGTGAATTATGGTGGTGGCTCAAAGCTGCCTTCAGTGCAGCATGGGGATGGCTCGATGATGCCTATAGTGAAGCATGGCGGTGGCTCAATGACGCCTAAATTGAAGATGGCGAAAGCTCCGTGCTGCCTACAGTGTTGCGTAGCAATGACTCTGTGATGCTTACAGTCAAGCAGTGTTGATTGAAGCCTACAATGAAGAATGGTGGTGGCTCAGTGATGCCCACAGTGAAGCATTTAAGCAGCTCAGTGATGCCTACAGTAAAGCATGGCAGTGGCACAGTGATGACTACAGTGAAGCATGGCGATGGCTAGGTGTGAAGCGGAGTCACTCCTCATGGACAAGCCATGAGTCAGGAAAGCCAAGGAGTTCAAGATCAGAAGCTAGGAGGGCACGTCATAAACAGAAGGAAGAAATGAAGGCGTAGTCAGGTAACATTACGAGGTCAGAATACCAAGAGGATAGCGGATCAAAGCAGAAGGGGTTAAACAGACTGGTGTCTAGGTATGTATCACGTTTGCAGCAGGTCATAACAGCCAAAAGGGCTATACAGTCAATAATAGTGGCATTCTTTGTTGAATTTGGAGAAACCACTTGTTATATTAGTTTTGTGAAACATTTACACTGTTCGTACTTGGTTTATTACAAACAGCAGAACGTTTGTAAATTTTGCTATTAACCTAATTTGCAATGGGGGTTGAATAATTTTGATTACAACTAAAATTATAAAATGACATTTTCTCCCAAAACAAATCCCTTCAAAAAAAATATATAAGTGCTATTATTCACATTCAGGCTTTATAAACAACTAAAACTGTCTTTTTTATAAATAATGCAGTAATTTCATTTTTTATAAGAATATTTTCTCTTATAATGTGAATCATATTAGATGCCGCATAGTCCTGCTTATCTAGATGAACCAGTATTTCTAACCTCTGCGACCATCTAAACAGATTGAATGAATGTTATCAGAAATAGGAACAATTTACGGGATTGAGAAATTGCACTTCCATTCAGGCAAGTGTAAAATAATGCATTTAGGACAGTCTAAAACCGCAAGATATGATTAATGGCACTCTTCTGGATACAAGAACAGACCGAAGAAACGTGGGAGTTATTACTTCGGATGACTGGGAATAAATAAGCAATGAGGCGAGAAAATATTGAATACAGGCAGCCGAATTCTAGGAAGTATAAAGAGCATTATTCTGGAAATGACTTCTCATAAAAATAAATGGGCTTGTTTGTTGTCTTTTCAAGCAAGTATCTAAAGTGTTGTTCCATACTTGTTACTTCCTATCACCGCAGATGCTAATGTTCTAATTTTTTTTCTTGTTTTGTTGTTGTCTTTTCTTTGCTTTCTATGGATTTTATTTACCTTAAATTATATCTATGTAGGAGTCTAAAAATACCTAATTCAAGATTTTCTCATGAGCCAAACTGGAGATCTCTACTGTACATATTCAGTTCCTCTGAAATAGTCACATCTTGCACTACACTAATATAATACCAAAACTGGAAATAAATACTACTGCAACTACTAAGAATTATAATAAATCCTCCCATTGTAAAGCCAATTAATATCAGTCGTCCAATTCGCCCTCTACCAGTGTTCACAATTTCAACGATATGTGGATCCGTGGGATGCAGATACTGTTGAATGGAATGGTGAAGCAGGGGGCTGAGAGTGACCCAGCACAGCAGACACGGTGAGGTCGTTAGATTGCGTCCTGTATGGACAGAGCCTCAGCACTAACTAGCGCAGACATCGGGGGGAGCGGTGGAAGGTGAGTAATTTGTATTTTTTATTGGCAGTACTTGTTTGAGACATGATGCCTTGTGGGGGCATCATACTGTGTGTGCATGGGTCGGAGTCTGTAGGGCCTTCAAACTGTTTGTGAAGGTCCCTATACTGTGTTGGGGTAGTGGATGCCCTCATTCTCAGTGGGGACTGCAGGGATCTTCATATTGCCTGTGAGGGCTGTGGGGGACATCATATTGTGTGGGGGTCCATATACTGTGTAAGGGGCTATGGGGGCCTTCATACTCTCTGAGTCGCCGAGTCCAGTGATTTGCTGCTGCGGTCTTGTGCACTGTAATCGTGACATTATTGCTGCTGATACCATTCAGGACCATGGGAATGTGAGTATTGGTATGTTTTTTATTCTCTTATAATTTTCCAAAGTCTAGAAGTTAGTGTTCTAGCAGCGATTCAGAGAAAATATTAACTTTTTTTAAGGATGCAGTGAGCCTGGTATCATAGAAAGCAGGAGATTTGAAGACCCAATGAGGAAATCAACACAGGGTGCAAAACTGTGCATTAGTGTCAGTAGGCGGTCATGCAACACCATGACTGCTATTTGCACATGCTGACTAGATAAGTTTGACTTCTCTCAATAGAA
The DNA here is from genome assembly GCF_032444005.1 of Ranitomeya imitator. Taxonomy (NCBI): domain Eukaryota; kingdom Metazoa; phylum Chordata; class Amphibia; order Anura; family Dendrobatidae; genus Ranitomeya; species Ranitomeya imitator. The sequence continues at coordinate 482,495,745 of NC_091283.1, read as the reverse complement.
GAGAATTGGGGGCCATTTTTTCTGTATATGGGAGGCTCAGGAGACATTATTAAATATTAAGTAGGCACTTAAGAAGCATTATTGTTTATAGGGGCACCAGTAGCTTAGCTGTTGGGTGGCAGACGGTGCTGAGCCAGCTGTCAGTCAGTGCTGAGGGCGCAGTTACAGACGCCACTTTATATACAGAACGATGACTTACCGTAAATAGAGCCGGCACCTCCCCTATGACTGGAAGAGTGAGGCTACCGGAGGAATGAAGTTAATTTCCTCTTGGCAGCAGGGCTCTCAGTGCAGGCATCGCATAGTGTCAGAACGCTATTAACCTGCAGATTAACCCCATATCTTAATAGGGTTACTTTACATGACAGGTTCCCTTTAAGCATTGCAGTAGAGCAAGGAGACACAATCTCTGTGCACTACCACTCTCCGTTTTGCAAACCGCAGGTCACTTTAAGCCTGCAGTCTATAGAACAGCAGGTTGATGCACTGACAGAGGCCCTGTGCATGCACAGAACATCAGAGTCGCAATGAGTAATGCCATTGCACCCCACTGGGACCCTAATGCACCGGCACGATTACTTCAGCACATTGGTTACACCTGCCTTGCTAATGGACTCGTCAGTATCCTGGATTAGGCGAGTATATGATATTTTTTATTTTAATTAAAACTTGTTGTGTGACTGAGGAGGTATCATAAACTTTGGTGAACCTTCATGCAGCGTGGGGAGTCTCATAAATTCCAAAACTATTGTAGGGGTCCTCATATAGTGTAGGGTCATTATACAAAGATGGAGCTAATGAGAGGGCCATTATACAGTTTGGGGGCCATCTTACAATGTGGGAGCTCATAAACAGAGTGGGGACTACTGTGCGGGACCCACATAAGGTGTGAGGACTACTGTGGCGGGCATTATGAAGTGTGAGGGCCATAACACACTATGGGGGCTGCTGTGAGGACCAAAAAACATTGTACACTGCTCAAAAAAATAAAGGGAACACTTAAACAACAGAATATAACTCCAAGTAAATCAAACTTCTGTGAAATCAAACAGCCCACTTAGGAAGCAACACTGTTTGACAATCAATTACACATGCTGTTGTGCAAATGGAATAGACAACAGATGGAAATTATCGTCAATTATCAAGACACACTCAATGAAGGAGTGGTTCTGCAAGTGGGGACCACAGACCACATCTTAGTACCAATGCTTTTTGGCTGATGTTTTGGTCACTTTTGAATGTTGGGTGTGCTTTCAGCCTCATGGTAGCATGAAACAGACTCTACAACCCACACAAGTGGCTCAGGTAGTGCAGCTCATCCAGGATGGCACATCAATGCGAGCTGTGGCAAGAAGGTTTGCTGTGTCTGTCAGTGTAGTGTCCAGAGGCGCTAGGAGGAGACAGGCCAGAAAACCAGGAGACACGGAGGGGGCAATAGGAGGGCAACAACCCAGCAGCAGGACCTCTACCTCAGCCTTTGTGCAAGGAGGAACAGGAGGAGCATTGCTAGAGCCCTGCAAAATGACCTCCAGCAGGCCACAAATGTGCATGTTTCTGCATAAATGGTTAGAAACCGACTCCATGAGGATGGTCTGAGTGCCCGACATCCACAGATGGGGGTTGTGCTCACAGCCCAACACCGTGCAGGACGCTTGGCATTTGCCATAGAACACAAGGATTTCCAAATTTGCCACTGGTGCCCTGTGTGTTGTGGATTCTGTTTTTGGGCTCCCTCTGGTGGTTACTGATGGTACTGGGTGACTTGTGTTTTCTGCGGTCTCTGGTGTCCACCTGTTCTATCAGTATGTGGGAGTTTCCTATTTAACCTGGCTTTCTTGTCATTTCCTCGCCGGCTATCAATGTAATCAGTGTGTCTTGTTACCTCTGCTTCCCGCTTCTGTAAATCTTCAGGACAAGCTAAGTTTTTGATTTTCCTGTTCCACGTTTTGCTTAATTTTTGTCTTAGTCCAGCTTGCAGATATGTGATTCCTTTTTGCTGGTTGCTCTAGTGGGCTGATATTACTCCTCATGTTCCATGAGTTGGCACATGAGTTCAAGTAATTTCAGGATGGTTTTTTGTAGGGTTTTTCGCTGACCGCGCAGTTCACTTTTGTATCCTCTGCTATCTAGCTTTAGCGGGCCTCATTTTGCTGAATCTGTTTTCATAACTACGTATGTGCTTTCCTCTCATTTCACCGTCATTACATGTGGGGGGCTGCTATTTCTGTGGGGTGTTTCTCTGGAGGCAAGAGAGGTCTGTGTTTCTTCTAATAGGGGAAGTTAGTCCTTCGACTGGAGGGAGACGTCTAGGATCATCGTAGGCACGTTCCCCGGCTACAGCTAGTTGTGTGTTTAGGTTCAGGATCGCAGTCAGCTCAGTTTCCATCACCCTAGAGCTTGTTTTGTTTTTTGTGCTTGTCCTTTTGTGATCCCCTGCCATTGGGATCATGACAGTATAGCCGGCCAAAAAGTGTATCGTATTGGCTGAAGTAGGAGGAAAAGTAGTCTGAGGAAGTTTTTTTTTTTTTTTTTTTCCCTCAGAGTTTGCTGCCTAGCTTTAATTGCAGCCTGGCTGCGTCTTACCTCCTCTTAATCCTTGAATGGCTCTGACCTCAGCTGTTTATCATGGACGTCCAGAGTTTGGCTTCCAGCCTGAATAATCTTGCTGCTAAGGTTCAAAATATACAAGATTTTGTTGTACATGCTCCTATGTCTGAACCTAGAATTCCTATCCCAGAGTTTTCTTCAGGAGATAGATCTAGTTTTCTGAATTTTAGGAACAATTGCAAGTTGTTTCTTTCTTTGAAATCTCGCTCCTCTGGAGACCCTGCTCAGCAAGTCAAAATTGTTATATCTTTCCTGCGGGGTGACCCTCAGAATTGGGCATTTGCATTGGCACCAGGGGATCCTGCGTTGCTCAATGTGGATGCGTTTTTTCTGGCATTGGGTTTGCTCTATGAGGAACCTAACCTAGAGATTCAGGCTGAAAAAGCTTTATTGGCTCTCTCTCAGGGGCAAGATGAAGCAGAAATATATTGTCAGAAATTTCGGAAATGGTCGGTGCTTACTCAGTGGAATGAGTGCGCCCTGGCTGCAAGATTCAGAGATGGCCTTTCTGAGGCCATTAAAGATGTTATGGTGGGGTTCCCTGCGCCTACAGGTCTGAATGAGTCTATGACTATGGCTATTCAGATTGATCGGCGTTTACGGGAGCGCAAACCTGTGCACCATTTGGCGGTGTCTTCTGAACAGGCACCTGAGACAATGCAATGTGATAGAATTCAGTCCAGAAGTGAACGGCAAAACTATAGGCGGAAAAATGGGTTGTGTTTTTATTGTGGTGATTCAGCTCATGTTATATCAGCATGCTCTAAACGCACAAAAAAGGTTGATAAGTCTGTTGCCATTAGTACTTTACAGTCTAAGTTCATTCTGTCTGTGACTCTGATTTGTTCATTATCAGCCATTTCCGTCGATGCCTATGTGGATTCAGGCGCTGCCCTGAATCTTATGGATTGGTCATTTGCCACCGCTGTGGGTTTAGTCTGGAGCCTCTGGAAGTCCCTATTCCTTTGAAAGGAATTGACTCTACACCTTTGGCTATGAACAAACCTCAGTACTGGACACAAGTGACCATGCGTATGACTCCCGTTCATCAGGAGGTGATTCGCTTCCTGGTACTGAATAATTTACATGATGTCTTAGTGCTTGGTCTGCCATGGTTACAAACTCATAACCCAGTCTTGGACTGGAAAACGATGTCTGTGTTAAGCTGGGGATGTCAGGGGGTTCATGATGATGCACCTCCGATTTCTATCGCTTCATCTACTCCTTCTGAGGTTCCTGTATTTTTGTCTGATTATCGGGATGTTTTTGAGGAGTCTAAGCTCAATTCGCTTCCTCCTCACAGGGATTGCGATTGTGCTATAGATTCGATTCCTGGCAGTAAATTTCCTAAAGGACGTTTGTTCAATCTGTCAGTGCCAGAGCATACTGCTATGCGGGATTATGTTAAGGAGTCCTTGGAAAAGGGACATATCCGTCCATCTTCGTCCCCTTTGGGAGCAGGTTTTTTTTTCGTGGACCAAAAAAGATGGTTCCTTGAGGCCTTGTATAGATTACCGTCTTTTGAATAAGATTACAGTCAAATATCAGTATCCTTTGCCATTGTTGACTGATTTGTTCGCTCGCATTAAGGGGGCTAAATGGTTCACTAAGATTGATCTTCGGGGTGCGTATAATCTTGTGCGGATAAAGCAGGGTGATGAGTGGAAAACCGCATTTAATACGCCTGAGGGCCATTTTGAGTATTTGGTGATGCCTTTTGGACTTTCTAATGCTCCTTCTGTCTTCCAGTCCTTTATGCACGATATTTTCCGTGAATATCTGGATAAATTTATGATTGTGTATTTGGATGATGTTTTGGTTTTTCTGATGACTGGGAGTCCCATGTTCAGCAGGTCAGGAAGGTGTTTCAGGTCCTGCGGGCCAATTCTTTGTTTGTAAAAGGTTCAAAGTGTCTCTTTGGAGTCCAGAAGATCTCTTTTTTGGGGTATATTTTTTCCCCTTCTACTATTGAGATGGATCCCGTCAAGGTTCAGGCTATTTGTGACTGGACGCAGCCTACATCTCTTAAGAGTCTACAGAAGTTCTTGGGCTTTGCTAATTTTTATCGTCGTTTCATAACTAATTTTTCTAGTGTTGTTAAGCCTTTGACGGATTTGACTAAGAAGGGTGCTGATGTTGCTGATTGGTCTCCTGCGGCTGTGGAGGCCTTTCAGGAACTTAAGCGCCGGTTTTCTTCTGCTCCTGTGTTGCGTCAGCCAGATGTTTCGCTTCCTTTTCAGGTTGAGGTTGATGCTTCCGAGATTGGAGCAGGGGCGGTTTTGTCGCAGAGAAGCTCCGATTGCTCAGTGATGAAGCCATGTGCATTCTTTTCTAGAAAGTGTTCGCCCACTGAGCGGAATTATGATGTTGGTAATCGGGAGCTTTTGGCCAAAAAGTGGGCATTTGAGGAGTGGCGTCATTGGCTTGAGGGTGCTAGACATCGTGTGGTCGTCTTGACTGATCACAAAAATCTGATTTACCTTGAGTCTGCCAAGCGTCTGAATCCTAGACAGGCTCGTTGGTCACTGTTTTTCTCCCGTTTCGATTTTGTGGTTTCATACCTGCCAGGTTCAAGGAATGTGAAGGCGGATGCTCTTTCTAGGAGTTTTGTGCCTGACTCCCCTGGAAATTCTGAGCCCACTGGTATCCTTAGGGATGGGGTGATTTTGTCGGCTGTCTCCCCAGACTTGCGACGTGCTTTGCAGGAGTTTCAGGCGGATAAACCTGATCGTTGTCCGCCTGTTTGTTCCGGATAATTGGACCAGTAGAGTCATCTCCGAGGTCCATTCTTCTGCGTTGGCAGGTCATCCTGGAATATTTGGTACTAGAGACTTGGTGGCCAGGTCTTTTTGGTGGCCTTCCTTGTCGAGGGATGTGCGTTCTTTTGTGCAGTCTTGTGAAGTTTGCGCTCGGGCTAAGCCTTGCTGTTCTCGGGCCAGTGGATTGTTGTCACCTTTGCCTATCCCAAAGAGGCCTTGGACGCACATTTCCATGGACTTTATTTCGGATCTCCCTGTCTCTCAAAAAATGTCCGTCATCTGGGTTGTGTGTGACCGCTTTTCTAAGATGGTTCATCTGGTACCCTTGCCTAAGTTACCTTCCTCCTCTGAGTTGGTCCCTCTGTTTTTTCAGAACGTGGTTCGTTTGCATGGGATTCCGGAGAACATCGTTTCTGACAGGGGATCCCAGTTTGTGTCTAGATTTTGGCGTACGTTCTGTGCTAAGATGGGCATTGATTTGTCCTTTTCGTCTGCATTCCATCCTCAGACGAATGGCCAGACGGAACAAACTAATCAGACCTTGGAAACTTATTTAAGGTGTTTTGTTTCTGCTGATCAGGATGACTGGGTTACCTTTTTGCCGCTTGCCGAATTTGCCCTTAATAATCGGGCTAGTTCTGCTACCTTGGTTTCTCCTTTCTTTTGTAATTCGGGGTTTCATCCTCGTTTTTCCTCTGGTCAGGTGGAGCCTTCTGATTGTCCTGGAGTGGACATGGTGGTGGATAGGTTGCATCAGATTTGGAGTCATGTGGTGGACAATTTGAAGTTGTCCCAGGAGAGGGCTCAGCAGTTTGCTAATCGCCGTCGCCGCGTGGGTCCTCGACTTCGTGTTGGGGACTTGGTGTGGTTGTCTTCTCGTTTTGTTCCTATGAAGGTCTCTTCTCCTAAGTTCAAGCCTCGGTTCATCGGTCCCTATAGGATCTTGGAAATTCTTAACCCTGTGTCGTTTCGTTTGGATCTCCCGGCATCGTTTGCTATTCATAATGTGTTCCATCGGTCGTTGTTGCGGAGGTATGAGGTACCTGTTGTTCCTTCGCTTGAACCTCCTGCTCCGGTGCTGGTGGAGGGAGAATTGGAGTATGTTGTGGAGAAGATCTTGGATTCTCGTGTTTCCAGACGGAAACTCCAATATTTGGTCAAGTGGAAGGGTTATGGTCAGGAGGATAATTCTTGGGTGGTTGCCTCTGATGTTCATGCTGCTGATTTGGTTCGTGCATTTCATAGGGCTCATCCTGGTCGCCCTGGTGGTTCTCGTGAGGGTTCGGTGACCCCTCCTCAAGGGGGGGGTACTGTTGTGGATTCTGTTTTTGGGCTCCCTCTGGTGGTTACTGATGGTACTGGGTGACTTGTGTTTTCTGCGGTCTCTGGTGTCCACCTGTTCTATCAGGATATGGGAGTTTCCTATTTAACCTGGCTTTCTTGTCATTTCCTCGCCGGCTATCAATGTAATCAGTGTGTCTTGTTACCTCTGCTTCCCGCTTCTGTAAATCTTCAGGACAAGCTAAGTTTTTGATTTTCCTGTTCCACGTTTTGCTTAATTTTTGTCTTAGTCCAGCTTGCAGATATGTGATTCCTTTTTGCTGGTTGCTCTAGTGGGCTGATATTACTCCTCATGTTCCATGAGTTGGCACATGAGTTCAAGTAATTTCAGGATGGTTTTTTGTAGGGTTTTTCGCTGACCGCGCAGTTCACTTTTGTATCCTCTGCTATCTAGCTTTAGCGGGCCTCATTTTGCTGAATCTGTTTTCATAACTACGTATGTGCTTTCCTCTCATTTCACCGTCATTACATGTGGGGGGCTGCTATTTCTGTGGGGTGTTTCTCTGGAGGCAAGAGAGGTCTGTGTTTCTTCTAATAGGGGAAGTTAGTCCTTCGGCTAGGATCATCGTAGGCACGTTCCCCGGCTACAGCTAGTTGTGTGTTTAGGTTCAGGATCGCGGTCAGCTCAGTTTCCATCACCCTAGAGCTTGTTTTGTTTTTTTGTGCTTGTCCTTTTGTGATCCCCTGCCATTGGGATCATGACACCTGTGCTCTTCACAGATGAAAGCAGGTTCACACTGAGCATATGTGACAGATGTGACAGAGTCTGGAGATGCCATGGAAAGTGATCTGCTGCCTGCATCATCCTTCAGCATGATCGGTTTGGCAGTAGGTCAGTAATGGTGTGGGGTGGCATTTCATTGTAGGGCCACACAACCCTCCATGTGCTCGCCAGAGGTAGCCTGACTGCCATTAGGTACTGAGATGAGATCCTCAGACCCCTTGTGAGACCATATGCTGGTGCGGTTGGCCCTGGGTTCTTCCTAATGCAGAACAATGCCAGACCTCATGTGGCTGGAGTGTGTCAGCAGTTTCTGCAAGATGAAGGCATTGAAGCTATGGATTGGCCCACCTGTTCCTTAGACCTGAATCAGATTGAACACATCTGGGACATCATGTCTCGTACCATCCACCAACGTCACGTTGCACCACAGACTGTCCAGGAGTTGGCAGATGCTTTAGTCCAGGTCTGGGAGGTGATCCCTCAAGAGACCATCCGCCACCTCATCAGGAACATGCCCAGGCATTGTAAGACGGTCATACAGGCACGTGGAGGCCACACACACTACTGAGCATCATTTCCTTGTCTTGAGGCATTTCCACTGAAGTTGGATCAACCTGTAACTTCATTTTCCACTTTGATTTTGAGCATCATTCCAACTCCAGACCTCCGTGGGATATTAGTTGTGATTTACGTTGATAATTTTTAGGTTTTATTGTTCTCAACACATTCCACTATGTAATGAATAAAGATTTACAACTGGAATATTTCATTCAGTGATATCAAGGATGTAAAATTTTTAGTGTTCCCTTTATATTTTTGAGCAGTGTATATTGGCCCCCACAGTAGCCCCCACAGTGTGGGGGCCATCATAAGGTGTGAGGACTACTGTGGAAGTCATTATACTGTGTTTTAGGTGGAGTAGTGGGGACATCATTCTATGTATAGAGGAACTCTGGGACATCATAATGTATTTAGGGGAGCTGTGGGCCCATCATACTGTGTATAAGGGAGCTGTGGGCCCATCATACTGGGTATAGGAGCGCTGTTGGCTCATTATACTATGTATAGAGGAACTCTGGGAGGCATTATACTTTGTATACTGAAGCTCTGTCAGCATTTTATTGTGTATAGGGGAGCTGTGGACCCATAATGCTGTCTATAGGAGAGCCGTGGGATCATCATGCTGTGTATAGGGGAGCAGTGGGGCATCATATAGTGTATAGAAGAGCTGTGGGCCTATCATACAATGTAAAGGGGAGCTTTGAGGGCATTATATTGTGTATAGGGGAGCTGTGAGCCCATCATACTGTGTATAGGGGAGCTGTGAGGGCATTATACTATGTATAGTGAAGCTGTGAGGGCATTATACTGTGTATAGGGGAGCTGTGGGCCCACCATACTGTGTATAGGGGAGCAGTACATGGGGGAACTTAGGGGACATTATTAAATTTTAAGTGGGCACTTAAGCATTATTGGTATAGGGCCACTCAGTATTTTGACCATCAAAGTTGCCCATGGGTTATTATTACTTTCTAGGGACAAAATATGGAGGGCACATGCACAGAACATTAATATTTTCTAGGGGGTAATATTTTATCATCTAGAGAGCACAAAAGAGGCATTATTACAATTTAAGGGGCTCAGTGGTAGGGATTACTATGTGGGGCACTAACAGGAGAGCTGTTATTGTGGGAAACAGCACACCAGCAGCTAAGTATTGGGGTATCAGCAGAATAAGGAGTATATGCAGCTTGAGAATAGATGTGGACGGTGCTGGTTTTTGTTATAATCTCTACAGACAGGTCTGGCTGGCGAAGTTGTCATGTTGGTCTGGGCCAGATGGAAAAGACAGGAAAAGTGAATGACTCCAACAGGAAAAATGCCAGCTGTATGTCACCATCTGTAACTGTACTGTAATCTCTATATATTTTCTGCAGGACTGGTATCCACCACTATAGCTCACCATATGGCGGTAATGTCAGTGCTGGTCTTTGTATACAGTGCGGTCATCTTCTGAGGTTTCCCCATTATCCACTGTAGATGAAATCATGGTTACCTAGTTGGGACTCACTAAGATGTTTTGTTCGCCCTGAGCTGAACCTCTAGCTATGCCTCTAGTTCGGGGTAGTCAACAACCTCCCAACTACTCAACCACTAATTTGCATAGTGCGAACACAGCTTCAAAGTTAAATTTACATTAATCAGCAATTGTGAAGCCACATAAAGGGCTTGTTAGAATACAGGGAATATTTTATTTTTTAAGTCCTTAGAGGACTAAGAACCTGCGATCATCTGATTCCTTGTCTTATGTACTACACTACAATTGTATTGCAGTATATAGGTAACATCACGGTGTCTTATGAAGCCATGCCTGGGCTGGGCTTCACATTAATACCAACATGGCAGCCATGCGGGTCTTCCATTAGCTCCCAGCTTACTTGGTAGCCCATCTGCACCCCGAGATCACATGAGTAGAGGGAGCAATCAAAACCCAGAACAATGCACCACTTGGACTGCCGCTGGTATAGATTGAAAGTAGCATTTATTATTAAGCAGCAAATGGAGCCTAGCTCTGATAGCTACTCTTACAGTACATAGAGATCATGACTGGGCAAGCTCTGCTATGTATGCTGTGATCCACGCAGCAATGTGCCCAAAATTCAGCAATTACATGCAACATTTCACATATTGGTACTACCATGTTGCTGTGATATAATTTGTCCAAATTTATTATTATTAAAGAACAACATTTAATAAATATGGAATGGCAGACTTGATGCGGCCGCTCTCAAGCACTGGTACCAATTATACCATTTTTGATAAATGTGGACCATTGTTCCAAAAACAGAAGTTCTAGCAAAAAAACTGACAAGCTAATAACTTAAAAAAGTAATCTACAAAAAACGAAATCAGATAAGGCACTGAAGCTAATATTGTGGTTTGGCTTTGCACAACAAATCTACAGAAGCAGTTTATACAGGTCACAGGAGGCGGTATATCGCGGCTGGAAAAGAATGGTTCTGTATGTTACTGCTATGACTAATGCAGAAGAACAGTATACAGCTTTTAAAGATGATAATGTGTGCAAACTGTAAAGTGCTGCGGATTATGTTAGCGCTATATAAAAATAAAAATTATTATTATTATTAATAAAGAACTACCATCAGCAAAATATAAAAAAACAACAGTGGATGATACATACAGTATATTACATGTTATAGAATATTGCTACATTTTTCATTAGTACTTGTGGTTGGGATCCATGCTGTGAGAATAGATAGTCCAGCTGGTGAAGTTGTGTCACCTGCTAGAATGATATATAAATGGTAGCGACCTTTCAACTCCATGTGACAGCACTCTTATAATGCTGTACACGTGACTCCAATTCACCCTGCAAGGCGAAAAAAAGTCCTTTCATTATACTCAGTTATGGGGCGGTCCAGTCCGATGGGTGTTGCTGGTCTTGGTCTGGCACCTTTGAGTAATGTGTATGTGCTGACGCTCTTTTGACTTTTACCAGCGCATGCGCACAACAGTACTTTGCTCTGCCATTAGGCAGAGAAATGCGCCTGCGCAGGAGCGCGATTGTGAACATTGGGTGACGTAGGATGCATCATCTAAATGAGGCACAGAAGGAGGACGGCATCGCAAAAAAAGAGAGTCACCAGACCAATACCAGCTATGCCCATCATACGGGTTTCCATGTAGGGGGAATAATAAAAGGTCTTTTTTTTGCCGTGCTCGGAGATGTACAGCATTATAGAATGCTATCACATGGGGCTGAAAGGTGGTGGCAGTAGGTTATATTGGAAAAAAATTGTGACAGGTTCTCTTTAAAGAAAACAACAGGGAGGAGGATTTTTTTTCAGAGAGGGCAGATCACACTGGCTGTAGATATATGTCAGTTTTGTCGGTGACAAGGAAGAATACAAACAGCATGTATATAAGTATAGACAGTGAGGCAGAGTACCCCTGTGGGACTATAGGGAAAGCGGAAAAATAGTGAAGGGGGGCTCGGGGCTGGTTCTAACTTCTCTTCACCCTAAAAAGGTGTGCTGTGCTGTTGCATATGCTCTGCTCTTACTTTTAGGCCTGAAGCCTCTGCTACATGCATGTCCTTGGGACCGAGATTAGGAACACGTACACCAGGAGACTTTGGGTCCAGTTCAACAGGTTCAGTTTTACTATACAGTTCAGATACATTCGGCTGCAACATACAGTATGGGGCAGAGCCCCCTCCGGTTGATGTTCCTGTTACACAGTACGCTTCAAGAACCTGTGTCCGGTCAATATAACTCTCCCCACCTCAACAGCTTCAATTGGTACCAGGGACTCTCCGAACAGTAACCCAGTTTTCCTGAGTCCTGCCAATAATCCCTCCCGCTCTTCCCTGACTGGCCTCTTCCTCTTAGGGAGCATGAGACATGGACGCCAATGCCCACTCAGGGCCATAGGCCCCAGACCATCCAGGGATTTGTGCTAGGCTTCCAATGTGTCCTCCTGCTGGTTGGACAGCTTGGTACTATTAGGGCCCATAGCAGTTTGTACGTGGACTGAACAGTAACCTTTCAATAACACAGTCTGAGACTCCGTATTAGAAACTACTTGCTCTTTTTGTTTGCTATAACCCCTCCCAGTATGTGGGCTATTCCCAAACCATTTAACTGTATCTTACCTACAGTTAACTATCTATATCACTAAATCCTACCACCGGCTCTCCTATTGAACAGCCCTCCTCACTCCCTGGGGATGGCTGAGAGGTTAAACTGCCAGGTAATCCAGCCTGAAGAAGGAGCCTCTGTGCTCTGAAAGCTTGCAAACATATTATTTTCTGGTTAGCCAAAAAAGGTATCACTCCTAGAATACTTCTGTCATCATTGGGCAGAAAAATATTCACATCATACACTATATAAAAAGACACATATGCATGTTTTTGTCGATATCTGACATGAAGTCAGAATAAACCTTCCCTGTTTTAGGTCAATTAGGATTACCATACTCTATCTATATAATCGTCTAAGGTCCACTTCCGTCTGTCTGTCATGGAAATCCCGCGTCGCTGATGGCACAGTCCGGCCGTGAATTGGCCCCTCCCTACTCCCCTGCAGTCAGTGCCCCCTCCATACTTCCCCCCCAGTCAGCGCCCACATAGTGTTAAAAGGACTGCCTTACACCGCGGCATAACGCGGTGTAAGGCAGTCCATTAACGCTGCCATTAACCCTTTGTGTGACCAACTTTTTATTATTGATGCTGCCTATGCAGCATCAATAGTAAAAACATGTTAAAAATAATAAAAAAAATATAATTATATACTCACCCTCCGACAGCCCCTGGATCCAGCCCAGGCCTTTCCCGCTCCTCGCACTCCGGTCCCCAGAATGCATTGCGGCAATGACCGGAGATGACGTAGCAGTCACGCGTGACCGCTACATCATCACTTGTTATTGCCGCTTGGGACCAGAGCGGCGCGCGAGGAGCAGGAAAGGCCTGGGCTGGATCCGGGGGCCATCGGAGGGTGAGTATATAACTATTTTTTATTTTAATTATTTTTTTTAACAGGGATATGGTGCCCACATTGCTATATACTGAGTGGGCTGTGTTATATATTATGTGGGCTGTGCTATATACTACATCGGCTGTGCAATATAATACGTGGCTGTGTTATATACTATGTGGGCTGTGTAATATACTACATGGCTGTGTAATATACTACGTGGGCTGTGCTATATACTGCATGGGCTGTGTAAATTGTTCTGTTCTCTATATAACAGAGTTTGAAGCATACTAAAATGTCATTGCTCGTGTGGCATAAAGTGGTATAATTTACCGATTTCCTACATAAAAGAATTAGATCTTTTTCATGGAAGCTGAAGCTTTTATTAATACATCATTACTGCTTTTATTTGTATGCTTTTCTTGGAATTCAGGGAACTAATGCATATAGTTCTATGACTTATTACATTGATATGATGCTTTATTATTGTTTCCCAGGCAGTAATTACATACGGTATTTAGTTCTGTTAAATTTGCAGTAATTACTCTGTTCAGTTTTATGCCAGAGGTTTCTAATAAACAATAAGTGCCGATAATGCTCTAAAAGATTATTGTGAAAGATTGCATTTACCAGCATGGTTTTCTTTGCATCACCCAGATTGAAGTGTAAACCAGACTTAAGTGTTCAGCATTTTATTTGGTGGTGAAATTTACTTTTATATAGAAGTATTTATCACATCTGATCAAATACCCTTGTGACTATACAATTTAATATACTCATCACGTTCATTTGTATATAAGTATCACCTTATCCATATGGTTAATGTAATGATTAAATATCCTACATGCCAAGCTGTGTAGAAAACCAGTCGCGTGCTCATGGGTGTGGGGGAGTCAGGAGAGAGCAGTCAGATAAACGTACAGCTTGGAAGGTTTAGTATGAAGTTAGTATGATCATTCTGAGCGCATAAGACATAAAGCACCACATCATCTGTTTACAAAGGACAATGTGCGCCAAGAATAATGATTCTTAAGTGAGCTTAAGAATCATTTCACTCAATGAATGAGCATTTTGCTTGTTCGTTGAGTTATTGGTTTTTATAGGGGAAAATAAAAATCCATTATCCTCTCCAGAAGGGAGAAGAGCTAACACTTCAACCTCCTTTGAAATACAGTGGGTATGGAAAGTATTTAGACCCCTTTAAATTTTTCACTCTTTGTTTCATTACAGCCATTTGGTAAATTCAGAAAAGTTCATTTTTTCACATTAAGGTACACTCTGCACCCCATCTTGACTGAAAAAAACTGAAATGTAGAGTTTTTTGCAAATTTATTAAAAAAGAAAAACTGAAATATCACATGCTCCTTAGTATTCGGACCCTTTGCTCAGACACTCATATTTAAGTCACATGCTGTCCATTTCCTTGTGATCCTCCTTGACATGGTTCCACTCCTTTATTGGAGAGCAGCTGTGTTTAAACAAATTGATAGGACTTGATTTGGAAAAGCACACACCTGTCTATATAAGACCTCACAGCTCACAGTGCATGTCAGACCAAATGAGAATTATGAGGTTAAAGGGACTGGCCAAGGAGCTCAGACAGAATTGTGGCAAGGCAAGTGCAGTACTCAAGGTTCTTAAGAGCACAGTGGCCTCCATAATCCTTAAATGGAAGAAGTTTGGGACCACCAGAAGTCTTCCTAGACCTGGTAGTCCAGCCAAACTGAGCAATCATGGGAGAAGAGCCTTGGTGAGAGAGGTAAAGAAAAAACCCAACATCATTGTGGCTGAGCTCCAGATATTTGTAGATTGTGAGCCCTTGCGGGCAGGGTCCTCTCTCCTCCTGTACCAGTTGTGACTTGTATTGTTCAAGATTATTGCACCTGTTTTTATTATGTATACCCCTCCTCACATATAAAGCACCATGGAATAAATGGCGCTATAGTTATAAATAATAATAATAATGTATTAGGGAGATGGGAGAAAGTTCCACAAAGTCAACTATCACTGCAGCCCTCCACTAGCCGGGCCTTTATGGCAGAGTGGCCCAACGGAAGCATCAACTCAATGCAAGACATATGAAAGCCCGCATAGAGTTTGCTAAAAAACACACGAAGGACTCCCAGACTATGAGAAATAAGATTCTCTGGTGTGATGAGATGAAGATAGACCTTTTTGGTGATAATTCTAAGCGGTATGTGTGGAGAAAACCAGGCACTGCTCAACACCTGCCCAATACAATCCCAACAGTGAAACATGGTGGTGGCAGCATCATACTATGGGGGTGTTTTTCAGCCAGCTACAGGGACAGGACGACAGGCTGTTGTTGAATGAAACATGAATGCGGCCAAGTACAGAGATATCCTTGATGAAAATCTCTTCCAGAGTGCTCTAGACCTCAGACTTGGCCAAAAATTCACCTTCCAACAAGACAATGACCCTAAGCACACAGCTAAAATAACAAAGGAGTTGCTTCAGAACAACTCTGTGACCATTCTTGACTGGCCCAGCCAGAGCCCTGACCTAAACCCAATTGAGCATCTCTGGAGAGACCTGAAAATGGCCGTCCACCAACGTTCACCATCCATCCTGACGGAACTGGAGAGGGTCTGCAAGGAAGAATGGCAGAGGATCCCCAAATCCAGGTGTGAAAAACTTGTTGCATCATTTCCAAGAAGACTCATAGCTGTACTAGCTCAAAAGGGTGCTTCGAGTCAATACTGAGCAAAGGGTCTGAATACATATGACCATGTGATATTATAGTTTTCTTTTTTAATAAATTTGCAAAAAATTCTACATTTGTGTTTTTTTCAGTCAAGATGGGGTGCAGAGTATACATTAATGAGAAAAAATGAACTTTTTTGCATTTACCAAATGGCTGCAATGAAACAAAGAGTGAAAAATTAAAAGGGGTCTGAATACTTTCTGTACCCACTGTAGTACTACACATTAAACATGTGTGACTAATTATAGCTATGGAGAAATAAACTAATTAAAACAAGGGAAATAGAGACATGATGCTTCACCCTCTTTTGAAACAGAGACCTCCTGCAGTGACCAAGTAATTACATCAGAGAATGCTTTGAGAAAAAAACAATAAGTCTGAGATCTGTTTACACAGAGAGGGGAAAGTATATTTCCAAAGGATGGAGTTTTCTCTCTTCAAAAGCAAACTGGACAATGGCAGTAGACTTTTTGTCTCTGATGTCCAGATATGAATATTGTGGTTTTGGATTTATCCAATATTTATGGGAGATAGATTTTCAGGGTCATAGTGGAGGGACAAACAGATTGCATTCAGTGACATCAATGTAAGGCTATTCTAACACCTTCAACTTAATAATGGCCCAGTAGTTGATGCTATCCAGGTCATGTTTGATCTCTTCGTAAAGGTAAAATCACCATAAGAAATATGATGACAATACAGTATCTAATGCCTAGGACTTCCAGGGGTGAAGATATCATGTAAGTTTGGGATTTCATAAAATTCTGAAGGCATGAGCACATCCCAAAACAGCCCCCTCATGAGCTCATCAAGAGGAGGTATGTGGGTGTAACCTTGAGCTAATGAAAAGCAGAATTTGGCTGCCGTCACACTAGCAGTATTTGGTCAGTATTTTACATCAGTATTTGTAAGCAAAAACCAGGAGTGGAACAAATAGAGGAAAAGTATAACAGAAACATATGCACCACTTCTGCATTTATCACCCACTCCTGGTTTTGGCTACAAATACTGATGTAAAATACTGACCAAATACTGCTAGTGTGATGGCAGCCTTTGAGTTTGGTCATACTAGAAGTTCCCTGTGAGGGTGTCCCATTTTCCTAATCAGAGTGCTTCCCTGTAAAAAGATAAGAGCCAATTCTGCAACATCAGGTTTAGTAATTCTCTTTTGTTATTCCTTTTTATTTTATGTAATTTTTATATCGTATTGTTTTGCTCCCATCTTGTATCATCTTTGTATATTTTATATTAGTACCTTTCCGGATTAAATATATAAAATTGAATAGCTCTGTCCATCTTGCTCTGTAAACTGCACCCCTGAAGCCATACGCTACCAGTAATGGGTGTCCAATCGACCTGTATAAATGATTGGTGGTGGCAGCTAGTAGGTATTTTTGTTATTGTGGAGCTGGCAGTGACCATTTGGGGATACATACATATATTCCATGCATTGTAATCGGAGGTGTATATACCATACACTCACTGTTAGTTCCCAAATTTTTGGCCTAGTAGTGGAATCAGCCGCGGCCTCCTCCGTCACTCAGTCAATTGCGTAATTGTCTTGACGATTGGAGGCAGCAGAGCTGCGTTTCCTTGACAACTGGTGACAGCGGGGGGTCTGTGGGATCTCTCCGGTGTCATCTGTGACAAATTGGTAACAGTGGTGAGATCTGCAGGACACTCCCACTCACCCCCCGCTGTTATCCGTGACATACTGGTGGCAGCTGTGAGATCTACGACAAAGTTGTAATAGTGGTGGGATCTGTGGGATCCCCCTGGCAGTTATCTGTGAGATTGGTGAAATCTTTAGACAGTCTGATAATCAGAAATTGAGCATTCAAATGTCATTATATTCACAATTATGACATCTCACAATGTGCCTGCAGTTTTTTTGGTCGGTCTGGAAATATCCGCAGAGTTCAAAGAACGGCTTGTCCAAGCTTTGCGTTCTTGTGTAAGGGGGAGAAGGAAGAGGTAGCTGTTGGTTGGATGATCGATCATCTCCTAATTAGTGATGAGCGAATATACTCGTTACTCGAGATTTCCTGAGCATGCTCGAATGTCCTCCGAGTATTTTTTAGTTTTTCTTGCCGCAGCTGAATGATTTACATCTGATAGCCAGCTTGATTACATGTGGGGATTCCCTAGCAACCAGGCAACCCCCACATGTACTTATGCTGGCTAACAGATGTAAATCATTCAGCTGCGGCGATGAAAACTAAATCTCCGAGCACTAAAAAATACTCGGAGGACCCCCGAGCGTGCTCGAGAAATCTCGAGTAACGAGTATATTCGCTCATCACTACTCCTAATATGTGGTCGATTTGATCTGCTTTTAGCATTACAGATGATGCTAATCGATGCACAGGACCCTGGTCCAGTGTCTATGTGAGTACTCTGTGGCCAATGGACAAGAGTCCTGCAAACAGCCTGCTAACTCCTGGCATCCATGGCTCCTCTTTGATTAACCAGCCTGGCATGACGTCACATGTGCGCCAAGTTACAATTTCTCCACCTCCTTCTTTCTGACAGTCTGTGAAAATCGTTCCACACTTGGATGACATTTGGATGCGGTACAATTTTTCTCACTGACCCATAGACTTATATTGTTAATTTTGATCTGGCTCAAAATCGGACGTGTCTAAAATCTTTTATCTGGACCACTTGGTCCGATGAAAATATTGTACATGTGCACAGCTCCATAGAATATCATAGGTAGAGTGCTATTTGTGAAAGCCGTGGACGAGCCATTTTTCAGACTGTGCAAGTCAACTGGTATGGGAATTGCACTGTGCATCCATAGGTCTCCTATCTGCTATGTCACTACCTTGTGTGGATCCCTCCCCAGCTACCACCAGCTGTGAGAGAGCATGTCCTACAAAAGTCAATGTAGCAGAGTAGAGTCCCTGGAAAGCAACAGTGGTTCCTATATGCAAAGTGACTGCAATACATTGGATGAGTGACACAATACGTTTGTTGAGTGAACAATAAGTTGTTCTCAGTAATCAAATCTTGTTTTTAGTACACATCTTTCCAGTCTAAAGGTACTGTCACACTAGACGATATCGCTAGCGATCCGTGACGTTGCAGCGTCCTCGCTAGCGATATCGTCCAGTGTGACAGGCAGCAGCAATCAGGCCCCTGCTGGGAGATCGCTGGTCGGGGAAGAAAGTCCAGAACTTTATTTCGTCGCTGGACTCCCCGTAGACATCGCTGAATCGGCGTGTGTGACACCGATTCAGCGATGTCTTTGCTGGTAACCAGGGTAAACATCGGGTAACTAAGCGCAGGGCCGCGCTTAGTAACCCGATGTTTACCCTGGTTACCATCCTAAAAGTAAAAAAACAAACACTACATACTTACCTACAGCCGTCTGTCCTCCAGCGCTGTGCTCTGCTCTCCTCCTGCTCTGGCTGTGAGCGTCGGTCAGCCGGAAAGCAGAGCCGTGACGTCACCGCTCTGCTTTCTGGCTGCCCGGCGCTCACAGCCAGACCAGAGAAGCAGAGCGCCGAGGACAGACAGCGGTAGGTAAGTATGTAGTGTTTGTTTTTTTTTACTTTTTAGGATGGTAACCAGGGTAAACATCGGGTTACTAAGCGCGGCCCTGCGCTTAGTTACCCGATGTTTACCCTGGTTACCGGGGACCTTGGGATCGTTGGTCGCTGGAGAGCTGTCTGTGTGACAGCTCTCCAGCGACCAAACAGCGAAGCTGCAGCGATCCGGATCGTTGTCGGTATCGCTGCAGCGTCGCTATGTGTGACGGTACCTTAAGTCCCATTGTCTAATATGAGACTACACCAGTCTGCTCTTATAGCTTCAACGCTACACCAAAAGCTGAAATCTCCTAATAAATTAATAAGTCAGAAAGTACTTGGAGCTCTGGGGGATCACACTATAGCGGACCAGACCAGTTAAGTGTCGAGTTTTTGCAGTGTGTCTTGCTGTTCATTTTGCTCCAGGTACTTCTTGATTTATTTATGCTTCACTTTGTTTCTGTGCCGCTACACTTCAGCCATCAATACCGCAGACTGCAAAGAGGAGCAGACGCTGTGAATCCCTTGCAAATAAGTCTGTACTTTAGTAATTCTGGCAAATGCAGGTTTTTTTAATGTCCTCATACAGCAGAGGTTTGTGCTGATGCGACCTAACACACTTCTGGCTAGAAATCTTCCTTTTTGTCACCTACAGTGCGTACTGTGACACATTTATCAACGTGTTGAAACTGCAATACTGGCGGAAGCGAGACTGGAAAATATGGTGAACACTCGATCTATGAAACAGCCAAGACATTTCTCCAAAGCCGCATTATATGTGATGTTTTAGCATCGGCGGTAAATTACTGCATCGTTAACGTTGCTGC
Source organism: Ranitomeya imitator (assembly GCF_032444005.1). Lineage (NCBI taxonomy): Eukaryota > Metazoa > Chordata > Amphibia > Anura > Dendrobatidae > Ranitomeya > Ranitomeya imitator. The sequence goes on along the minus strand of NC_091283.1, from coordinate 482,475,734 downwards.
GGGTTTATCATGAGCTGATTGTCATTATAAACATTACTCCAATAAATAGCAGGATTTTTTTCTATAGTAGTAAATGTATCCCAGCAGGATTATTGATAGATCTGTCCTATTCTACACAACGCGAATGTGTGCGCCAGGAGCGTAAAACAGAGGATATTTGATACATCTAGTGCCAAGATCTGAGTGGGGTGTGAAACTGGTAATATTAGAAATGAATGAATCAATGAAATAAAATAGTACCTGATTACCATTGAAATACATTTATTATGCCATGATGTGTCTCCAGACCTCAGAGCCATAAACATAGGGCCGGGAAGGGGTTACAAAATATCATACCCCCTTGTTCATCACCTGTCTCTTGCTGCCACAGTTTCCCTGCCTGGTCCTTCTTTCGCTCCCTCTGGTGTATTAATGCAGACTCCTTGACCTTCAGACAGCAGGAACGTTGAGGGGAGTGGTGCGTATCATATATTAATCATGTTTAGCCCCTTCCCAGTTCTAAAAATTCAAGCTAATCAAATTACAAAAAAAAAAAAGAATTCTGGCAAATCTGATTTTTTGGCTGAAATTCGGAACAAATTCAGTTTGCTCATCTCTAAATGACAACTTCATGGACAGTCCATGAGATATTCCTGGTGCTGATGATTCATGAGCTGATCATTATCAATGCCGCGTCTGGAAGAGAAGTAATAAAATTCAGGCTTAAAAAAACACCTTTACGCCGGTTTCACACGTCAGTGGCTCTGGTACGTGAGGTGACAGTTTCCTCACGTACCGGAGACACTGACTCACGTAGACACATTAAAATCAATGTGTCTCTGCACATGTCAGACCGTGTGTCCGTTTGAAAAACACGGAGACATGTCAGTGTTTGTGGGAGCGCACGTATCACACGGACCCATTAAAGTCCATGGGTCCGTGTAAAACACGTACCGCACACGGATGCTGTCCGTGTGCAGTCCGTGTGCCGTGCAGGAGACAGCGCTACAGTAAGCGCTGTCCCCCCAGCTTGTGGTGCTGAAGCCCCATTCATTTCTTCTCTCCAGCAGCGTTCGCTGGAGCGAAGGAATGAAAAATCTTTTTTTTTTTTGTTAAAATAAAGTTGTCGGTAATCTCCCTCCCCCTGTGCGCCCGCCCACTGGCATTAAAATACTTACCCAGCTCCCTCGATACATCCTCTCAGCGTCGCAGCTCTTCCTGTATGAGCGGTCACATGGTGCCGCACATTACAGTGATGAATATGCGGCTCCACCTCCCATAGGGGTGAAGCCGCATATTCATCACTGTAATAAGCGGCACCACCTGACCGCTCATACAGGAAGAGCTGCGACGCTGAGAGGAAGCGCCGAGGGAGCTGGGTAAGTATTTTAATGCCAGTGGGCGGGTGCACAGGGGGAGGGAGGGGGGAGATTACCGAGAACTTTATTTTAAAGGGACACTGTCACCTGAATTTGGAGGGAGCAATCTTCAGCCATGGAGGCAGGGTTTTCGGGTGTTTGATACACCCTTTCCTTACCCGCTGGCTGCATGCTGGCTGCAATATTGGATTGAAGTTCATTCTCTGTCCTCTGTAGTACATGCCTGCACAAGGCAATCTTGCCTTGCGCAGGCGTGTACTATGGAGGACAGAAATTCCGGTACCGGAATTATCTGGACGTGTGGAACAGGCCTTAGACCATGTTCACACATTCAGTATTTGGTCAATATGTTACATCAGTATTTGTAAGCAAAAACAGAAGTGGTGCATATGTTTCTATTATACTTTTCCCCTGCTGCACTTCTGTTTTTGGCTTACAAACACTGCTGTAAAATACTGACCAAATACTGAATGTGTGAACGTGGCCTTACCAAAAAGGCTTCCTATTTGTTCCCTGGCTCATTTCTCACTCAACTTAACGAACTGGATAAGATGTGTACCCTCTCCAGTACTTTTCTTGCTGTAGACTTACAATAGTTAATTATAAACTTTGCTTAAAGACAAAGACATACTGATAGAGAATTTAGATTGTGAGCCCCATTGGGGACAGAGATGTTAATGTGTGCAAAACTGTAAAGCGCTGCGGAATATGTTAGCGCCATATAAAAATAAAGATTATTATTATTATTATTATTATTATTATTATTGAAGGGGTTTGTTCAGTTTTGAGCCAATTTTTTTTAACTCAAATTTATGTAAGGCTATGTTCACACTGCTTTTTTGCTTTTTCTGCAGCCAAAACCTGATCTTTTGACGGTAAAAATGTTGCAGCTAAAATGCAGGTTTTGTTGCTTTTCTTTTGCTGCGTTTTTCAGGATCCCAAAATTCATCTTCGCCCCCACTTTGCAAGCATGAATAATACAAGGTGTTAGGCCACCATTGCAAGTCAAATGTGAAACCATAAGGGTATGTGCACACGTTGCTGATTCATGTGCGGATTTTTCCGTGCAGATTTTGAAAAATCCGCAGGTAAAACCCCCTGCGGATTCCTATTATGGAACAGGTGTAAAGCTCTGCGGAATCCGCAATAAGAATTGACATGCTGCAGAAAAAAAAATGCAGAGTTTCTGTGCGGTATTTTCCGCATTATGTGCACTGCGGATTTTGTTTTCCGTAGATTTACATGGTACTGTACAACGCATGGAAAAGTGCTGCAGATCCGTAGCGTCAAATCCGCAACGTGTGCACAAACCCTAAAACATTTTTTGGGGGGAAGAAAGGGCAATTTGACCAAATTATTTAGGGGAAAAAGTTTTTATGTCTGTAAAAATAGTGACTATTCTGAACACAAAAGCTGGATTCAAGTATGATGCGCAGCTATGAACTAATGTTACAGGAGTTCATGAAAAAACAATTACACAATTGCAAATGTAAAAACAGCAGGGGGAGTTGAATTGGTAGGGTATTGTTTACTTAACACACTGGTAGTGCATTGTCTACCTTAAGCTGGAGTCACACATAACGATATCGTTAACGATATTGTTGCAACGTTACGCTTTTGTTGACGTAGCAACGATCCCGCTAACGATCTCGTTATGTGTGACAGCGACCGATGATCAGGCCCCTGCTGGGAGATCGTTGGTCGTTGGGGAATGATCAGGACCATTTTTTGGTCGCTGATCACCCGCTGTCATCGCTGGATCGGCATGTGTGACGCCGATCCAGCGATGTGTTCACTTGTAACCAGGGTAAATATCGGGTTACTAAGCGCAGGGCCGCGCTTAGTAACCCGATATTTACCCTGGTTACCATTGTAAAAGTAAAAAAAACAAACAGTACATACTCACATTCTGATGTCTGTCACGTCCCCCGGCGTCCACAGGGTTAAAACTGCTTTCGGCAAGCGGCCGTAAAGCAAAGCACAGCGGTGACGTCACCGCTGTTACTGCCGGCGCTGACAGTCAGTGCAGGGAAGCTCTCGGCAGCAGCACGTGCATTAGCAGCGCTCTTGCCGAAAGCAGTTTTAACCCTGTGGACGCCGGCGGGGGATGTGACAGACATCAGAATGTGAGTATGTAGTGGTTTTTTGTTTTACTTTTACAATGGTAACCAGGGTAAATATTGGGTTACTAAGCGCGGCGCTGCAGGGGGACTTTGGCATCGTTGAAGACAGTTTCAACGATGCCGAAGTCTTTCCCCTGATCGTTGGTCGCTGGAGAGAGCTGTCTGTGTCACAGCTCCCCAGCGACCACACAACGACTTACCAACGATCACGGCCAGGTCGTATCGCTGGTCGTGATCATTGGTAAGTCGTTTAGTGTGACTAAAGCTTTAGGGAATTCAGTTGTTCAGGAATGTTTACTTTAACCCCTTAGCGACCGCCGATACGCCTTTTAACGGCGGCCGCTAAGGGTACTTAAACCACAGCGCCGTTAATTAACGGCGCTGTGGAAAAAGTCCATAGCGCCCCCCAGAGGCCGATTTTCTCCGGGGTCTCGGCTGCCGAGGGTAGCCGAGACCCCAGAGAACATGATTCGGGGGGTTTTTAACCCACCCCGCATTTGCGATCGCCGGTAATTAACCGTTTACCGGCGATCGCAAAAAAAAAAAAAAAAAAAAAAGCGATCTCTTTTTAATTTCTCTGTCCTCCGATGTGATCGCACATCGGAGGACAGAGAAAAGGGGTCCCAGGAGGCCCCCCAATACTCACCTAGCTCCCCCGATGCTCCTCGTGTCTCCCGGTGGGCGCCGCCATCTTCAAAATGGCGGGCGCATGCGCAGTGCGCCCGCCGGCCGGCACCGCGAGAATCTTTGGGGTCTCGGCTGCCGGGGGTAGCCGAGACCCCAAAGAGCACGATCGGGGTCGGTATTACCGACCCCTGTTTTGCGATCGCCGGTAATTAACTGTTTACTGGCGACCGCAAAAAAAAAAAAAAAAAAAGTAAAGTGTAATTCTCTGTCCTCTGATGTGATCGCACATCAGAGGACAGAGAAATAGGGGGATTCGGGGACCCTAGCATACTCACCTAGGTCCCTGGATCCTCTTGCTGCTCCTCCTGGCCGCCGGCAGCAGAACATGGCGGACGCATGCCCAGTGCGCCCGCCATCTGTCTCCATCTGCCGGCCGGCAGGAGAACAGCAGTTGGGGCTAAAATTAGGGGTAGGGTTAGGGGTAGGGTTAGGGTTAGGGGTAGGGTTAGGGGTAGGGTTAGGTTAGGGTTAGGGGTAGGGTTAGGTTAGGGTTAGGGGTAGGGTTAGGGGTAGGGTTAGGGTTAGGTTAGGGGTAGGGTTAGGGGTAGGGTTAGGTTAGGGGTAGGGTTAGGGGTAGGGTTAGGGTTAGGGGTAGGGTTAGGGTTAGGTTAGGGGTAGGGTTAGGGGTAGGGTTAGGTTGGGGGTAGGGTTAGGGGTAGGGTTAGGTTAGGGTTAGGGGTAGGGTTAGGGTTAGGTTAGGGTTAGGGGTAGGGTTAGGGGTAGGGTTAGGTTAGGGGTAGGGTTAGGTTAGGGGTAGGGTTAGGTTAGGGGTAGGGTTAGGTTAGGGGTAGGGTTAGGGGTAGGGTTAGGGGTAGGGTTAGGGTTTGGTTAGGGGTAGGGTTAGGGGTAGGGTTAGGTTAGGGGCAGGGGTAGGGTTAGGTTAGGGCTAGGGTTGGGGCTAAATTTAGGGTTAGGGTTGGGGCTAAATTTAGGGTTAGGGTTGGGGCTAAACTTAGGGTTAGGCTTCTTTCACACTTACGTCGGTACGGGGCCGTCGCAATGCGTCGGCCCGACATACCGACGCACGTTGTGAAAATTGTGCACAACGTGGGCAGCAGCTGTAGTTTTTCAACACATCCGCTGCCCAATCTATGTCCTGGGGAGGAGGGGGCGTAGTTACGGCCACGCATGCGCGGTCAGAAATGGCGGATGCGACGTACAAAAAAACGTTTCATTGAACGTTTTTTTGTGCCGACGCTCCGCCAAAACACAACTGATCCAGTGCACGACGGACGCGACGTGTGGCCATCCGTCACGATCCGTCGGCAATACAAGTCTATGGGCAAAAAACGCATCCTGCGGGCACATTTGCAGGATCCGTTTCTTGTCCAAAACGACGGATTGCGACGGAATGCCAAACGACGCAAGTGTGAAAGTAGCCCTAGGGCTAGGGTTAGGGTTGGGGCTAAAGTTAGGGCTAGGGTTGGGGCTAAAGTTAGGGTTAGAGCTGGGATTAGGGTTAGGGTTTGGATTAGGGTTCGTATTAGGGTTAGGGTTGGCATTAGGGTTACGCTTGGGATTAGGGTTAGGTTTGGGATTAGGGTTAAGGTTAGGGTTGTGATTAGGGGTGTATTGGGATTAGGGTTAGGTTTGAGGTTAGGGTTGAGATTAGGATTAGGGGTGTGTTGGATTTAGGGTTTTGATTAGGGTTATGGTTAGGGTTGACATTAGTGTTGTTTTGGGGTAAGGGTTGTGATTATGGTTAGGGTTAGTGATTAGGATTATGGATGAGGTTGGGATTAGGGTTAGGGGTGTGTTGGGGTTAGGGTTGGAGCTAGAATTGGGGGGTTTCCACTGTTTAGGTACATCAGGGGGTCTCCAAACACGACAGCCAATTTTGCGCTCAAAAAGTCAAATGGTGCTCCCTCCCTTCTGAGCTCTGCCGTGCGCCCAAACAGTGGGTTACCCCCACATATGGGGCATCAGCGTACTCGGGATAAATTGGACAACAACTTCTGGGGTCCAATTTCTCTTGTTACCCTTGTGAAAATAAAAACTTGGGGGCTACAAAATCTTTTGTGAAAAAAAAATATTTTTTATTTTCACGACTCTGCATTCTAAACTTCTGTGAAGCACTTGGGCATTCAAAGTTCTCACCACACATCTAGATAAGTTCCTTGGGGGGGTCTAGTTTCCAAAATGGGGTCACTTGTGGGGGGTTACTACAGTTTAGGTACATCAGGGGCTCTGCAATCGCAACATAATGCCCACAGACCATTCTATCAAAGTCTGCATTCCAAAAAGGCGCTCCTTCCCTTCCGAGCTCTGCCGTGCGCCCAAACAGTGGTTTACCGCCACATATGGCGCATCAGCGTACTCGGGATAAATTGGACAACAACTATTGCAGTCCAATTTCTCCTGTTACCCTTGTGAAAATAAAAACTTGGGGGCTACAATATCTTTTTTGTGGAAAAAAAAATATTTTTTATTTTCACGACTCTGCATTCTAAACTTCTGTGAAGCACTTGGGCATTCAAAGTTCTCACCACACATCTAGATAAGTTCCTTGGGGGGTCTAGTTTCCAAAATGGGGTCACTTGTGGAGGGTTTCTACTGGTTAGGTACATCAGGGGCTCTGCAAACGCAACATAATACCCGCAGACCATTCTATCAAAGTCTGCATTCCAAAACGGCGCTCCTTCCTTCCGAGCTCTGCCGTGCGCCCAAACAGTGGTTTACCCCCACATATGGGGTACCAGCATACTCAGGACAAATTGGACAACAACTTTTGGGGTCCAGTTTCTCTTGTTACCCTTGTGAAAATAAAAATTTGGTGGCTAAAAAATCTTTTTTGTGGAAAAAAAAATATTTTTTATTTTCACGGCTCTGCATTATAAACTTCTGTGAAGCACTTGGGCATTCAAGGTTCTCACCACACATCTAGATAAGTTCCATGGGGGGTCTAGTTTCCAAAATGGGGTCACTTGTGGGGGATTTCTACTGTTTAGGCACATCAGGGGCTCTCCAAACGCGACATGGCGTCCGATCTCAATTCCAGCCAATTCTACATTGAAAAAGTAAAACGGCGCTCCTTCTCTTCAAGCTCTGCGGTGCGCCCTAACAGTGGTTTACCCCCACATATTGGGTATCAGTGTACTCAGGAGAAATTGCACAACAACTTTTGTGGTCTAATTTCTCCTGTTACCCTTGTGAAAATAAAAATTTGTGGGCAAAAAGATCATTTTTGTAGAAAAAATGCAATTTTTTTTTTCACGGCTCTACGTTATAAACTTCTGTGAAGCACATGGGGGTTCAAAGTGCTCGCCACACATCTAGATAAGTTCCTTAAGGGGTCTAGTTTCCAAAATGGTGTCACTTGTGGGGGGTTTCCACTGTTTAGGCACATCAGGGGCTCTCCAAACGCGACATGGCGTCCAATCTCAATTCCAGCCAATTCTACATTGAAAAAGTAAAACGGCACTCCTTCTCTTCCAAGCTCTGCGGTGCGCCCTAACAGTTGTTTACCCCCACATATTGGGTATCAGCGTACTCAGGAGAAATTGCACAACAACTTTTGTGGTCTAATTTCTCCTGTTACCCTTGTGAAAATAAGAATTTGTGGGCAAAAAGATCATTTTTGTGTAAACAAAAGCGATTTTTTATTTTCACGGCTCTACGTTATAAACTTCTGTGAAGCACTTGGGGGTTCAAAGTGCTCACCACACATCTAGATAAGTTCCTTAAGGGGTCTAGTTTCCAAAATGGTGTCACTTGTGGGGAGTTTCCACTGTTTAGGTACATCAGGGGCTCTCTAAATGTGACATGGTGTCCGATCTCAATTCCAGCCAATTCTGCATTGAAAAAGTCAAACGGCGCTCCTTCACTTCTAAGTTCTGCGGTGCGCCCTAACAGTGGTTTACCCCCACATATGGGGTATTGGCGTATTCAGGAGAAATTGCATAACAAAATTTATGGTTACATTTCTGTTTTTACACTTGTGAAAATAAAAAAAATGGTTCTGAATTAAGATGTTTGCAAAAAAAAGTTAAATGTTCATTTTTTCCTTCCACATTGTTTCAGTTCCTGTGAAGCACGTAAAGGGTTAATAAACTTCTTGAATGTGGTTTTGAGAACCTTGAGGGGTGTAGTTTTTAGAATGGTGTCACACTTCATTATTTTCTATCATATAGACCCCTCAAAATGACTTCAAATGTGATGTGGTCCCTAAAAAAAAATGGTGTTGTAAAAATGAGAAATTGCTGGTCAACTTTTAACCCTTATAACTCCCTAACAAAAAAAAATTTTGTTTCCAAAATTGTGCTGATGTAAAGTAGACATGTGGGAAATGTTATTTATTAACTATTTTTTATGACATATCTCTCTGATTTAAGGGCATAAAAATACAAAGTTTGAAAACTGCAAAATTTTAAAAATTTTCGCCATATTTCCGTTTTTTTCATAAATAATCGCAAGTAATATCGAAGAAATGTTACCACTAACATGAAGTACAATATGTCACGAAAAAACAATCTCAGAATCAGTGGGATCCGTTGAAGCGTTCCAGAGTTATAACCTCATAAAGTGACAGTGGTCAGAATTGCAAAAATTGGCCTGGTCATTAAGTACCAAATTGGCTCTGTCACTAAGGGGTTAACACATTCTGCGAATTGAGATACTGATTTGGCTTTTATCCTAAAGGTACCTTCACCCTGAGCAACTTTCCAACGAGAACGATAGCGATCCGTGGCGTTGCAGCGCCCTGGATAGCGATCTCGTTGCGTTTGACACGCAGCAGCGATCAGGATCCTGCTGTGACATCGCTGGTCGTAGCTAGAAGTCTGTAATTTTATTTGGTCGTCAGGTCGTCGTGATTCGTCATGTTTGACAGCAAAAGCAGCGATGCCTGCAATGGTTTTTCATGGAGCGAACAACCAGCGAGAACGATAAGTACATCACTGGATCGCTCCTGCATCGTTCTGCTGTTGCCGATGTTTGACGTCTACTAGCGACCTAAACAGCGATGCTGCAGCGATCGGCTCGTTGGTTATATCGCTGCAGCGTCGCTTAATGTGACGGTACCTTAAGTCATATTGCACGACTCGTTTAAAGGGTTGATTGAGACTTGTAGGATCGCTACTTACAACAGGTGGCGCTATGGAGTTTAAGTCCTCTTTTTCTCAGAAGAGGCAATTTGCATACTTTAACACATATCACTAATTTAATTAAACTGTACTAATACTAACATCTACGCTGATGCAACCACATTCTAGTTTAAATTTTGGAAAATCACAAAAATAAATGGGTTTCACATCCTGCTGTATCTGTATTTTCACCCAAATTGCTGCAAAAACTGATAGCAGAACTTTTGCTGCTTTTTTTTTTGCACTTACTCATAGTTTCCTATTGATGAAAAAAACACTACAAGAATGCTGAAAAAATTGACATCGTGCAGCAGTTTGTCCAATTTAGTCAAGAAAAAGAAGAAAACAAGTGTGTGCATGAGATTTCTGAAATCTCATAGCTTTTGCAGATACTGTAAAAAGCAGATTTTAATTTGCCTAAAAAATGCAGAAAAAATGCAACATGTGAACATAGCCTAATTTGGGCTAAAAATTAATTTTGCCATTTTAAATTTTGTTCCATTTGCCTTCTATAGCCTCTGTCGTTTATTGTTAATATTGCTGACTGACTGCAGAATGAGTTAACTGAAAACTCATGCTGACTGCCTTTGGCCAGTCTCACACGTCCAGATAATTCCGGTACCGGAAAAATCGGTACCGGAATTATCCGTGTCCGTGTGCCGCCCGTGTGCCAACTGGGTACCACACGGACCGTGCAGGAGACAGCGCTACAAGTAAGCGCTGTCCCCTGCATCTGGTGCTGAAGCCGCCATTCATATCTTCTTTCTAGCAGCGTTCGCTGGCTAGAAGATATGAAAAATCCTTTTTTTTTGTTTTTTTCCATGTTTAAAATAAAGATCCCTGTCTCCAACCCCCTCCCACCCCCTGTGCGCCCCCCCGCTGTTACTAAAATACTCACCCGGCTCCCTCGCAGCATCCTGTCCTCGCCGCACCTTCTCCTGTATGAGCGGTCACGTGGTGCCGCCCATTACAGTCATGAATATGCGGTTCCACCCCTACGGAAAAAAACAAAAAAAAGGATTTTTCATATCTTCTATCCAGCGAACGCTGCTGGAAAGAAGATATGAGTGGCGGCTTCAGCACCACGTGGGGGGGGACAGCGCTTACAGTAGCGCTGTCTCCTGCACAGCACACGGACTGCACACGGACAGCATCCGTGTGCGGTACGTGTTTCACACGGACCCATTGACTTTAATGGGTCCGTGTAATCTGTGCGCTCCCACGAACACTGACATGTCTCCGTGTTTTGCACACGGACACACGGTCCGTGAAAACACGCTGACATGTGCAGTGACACATTGATTTCAATGTGTCTACGTGAGTCAGTGTCTCCGGTACGTGAGGAAACTGACACCTCACGTACCGGAGCCACTGACGTGTGAAACCGGCCTTTGAGGAATTTTGGTAGTTTTTTTCATCTGTTTTTTTTTTCCCGGAGCTCTTTTCAGCTGATTTATGGCCTCATATCAAATCAAAGTTGAATGTGACGGGACACAAAGAGCTTGTTAAAGCCAAATGGTGGAAATTTTTATTGAAACCTAATTGCAAAAATAATTTTAGCCCCAAATATATTCATTTAAGTAGAAAAAAGTCCCCAAAGGAGGACAACCCCTTTAACCCCTTACCGGCATCGGACGTACTATACCGTCCGATGCCGGCTCCCCTGCTTTGATGCAGGGCTCCGCGGTGAGCCCGCACCAAAGCCGGGACATGTCAGCTGTTTTGAACAGCTGACATGTGCCCGTAATAGGCACGGACAGAATCGCGATCTGCCCGCACCTATTAACTGGTTAAATGCCGCTGTCAAACGCAGACAGCGGCATTTAACTACCGCTTCCGGCCGGGTGGCCGGAAATGACGTCATCGCCGACCCCCGTCACATGTCCGGGGGTCGGCGATGCGTCTCCATTGTAGCCATAGAGGTCCTTGAGACCTCTATGGTTACTGATTGCCCGTCGCTGTGAGCGCCACCCTGTGGTCGGCGCTCACAGCACACGTGCAATTCTGCTACATAGCAGCGATCAGCAGATCGCTGCTATGTAGCAGAGCCGATCGTGCTGTGCCTGCTTCTAGCCTCCCATGGAGGCTATTGAAGCATGGCAAAAGTTAAAAAAAAAAGTTTAAAAAAATGTGAAAAAAATTAAAAAAAACATAAAAGTTTAAATCACCCCCCTTTCGCCCCAATCAAAATAAATCAATAAAAAAAATATCAAATCTACGCATATTTGGTATCGCCGCGCTCAGAATTGCCCGATCTATCAAATAAAAAAAAGTATTAACCTGATCGCTAAACAGCGTAGCGCGAAAAAAACTCGAAACGCCAGAATTACGTTTTTTTGGTCGCCGCAACATTGCATTAAAATGCAATAACGGGCGATCAAAAGAACGTATCTGCACCGAAATGCTATCATTAAAAACGTCATCTCGGCACGCAAAAAATAAGCCCTCAACCGACCCCAGATCACGAAAAATGGAGACGCTACGAGTATCGGAAAATGGCGCAATTTTTTTTTGTTTTGTTTTTTAGCAAAGTTTGGAATTTTTTTTCACCACTTAGATAAAAAATAACCTAGTCATATTTGGTGTCTATGAACTCGTAATGACCTGGAGAATCATAATGGCAGGTCATTTTTAGCATTTAGTGAACCTAGGAAAAAAGCCAAACAAAAAACCAATGTGGGATTGCACTTTTTTTGCAATTTCACCGCACTTGGAATTTTTTTCCCATTTTCTAGTACACGACATGCTAAAACCAATGATGTCGTTCAAAAGTACAACTCGTCCCGCAAAAAATAAGCCCTCACATGGCCAAATTGACGGAAAAATAAAAAAGTTATGGCTCTGGGAAGGAGGGGAGCGAAAAACGAACACGGAAAAACGAAAAATCCCCTGGTCATGAAGGGGTTAAATACAGCACATTATTAAACAAGTTACCTTTGATTTGATACCTTGAAGTGAACAACCTCTATCTCTGTTCCTGTGCTTTGTTTCTGTAAGGACATAAGCACAGGTGCTGCAACACTGAAGAGTGGGTGTAAATACAGAGAATTGTTGACATAGTTAATGGTCATCATGGTAGCGGCCAGATGGTGTAGATAGAAGTGGCAGAGCTGTAGACACAATTAGGTTATCATGTAAGTGTAGAAAGTCTCTATCAGGAAATTAGCCGTATACTTTGAGTCCTGCCATGCTCATAACGATGTATACTAAAAATATAAAAAGTCCATTTAGGTAAATTAGATCAATAGCAGTAGCTTGTTAATAATGCTTTTGGGTTTTTTTAAGTGCCACACGTGTCATGTTATAATTACAACTATGTGTGACCACAATCTCACACTGCGCAATGTGAGACTTACACTTAAATGCATGTATTTAGGGTTAAAAATCATTTTTGCATTTGGGTTTTATTAAACATGTTGCACAATTTGCCTTCTATATCTTCTGTGCTGCACTATCCATTGCCGGTTGTAGAATGAGTTAACTGAGAATCTTCCAGCGAGCTCAAGCTATTGGTCTGACAGGACTTTATCTGTCTCTTTTTTAGCTCCTCTCAGTCGATTTATGACTACAGTAATGTGACTGGCTGCAGAGTTCACGTCTCTTTAAACCTTTAAACAAATACAATCTTTATTGGTAGTAGTTTACTCTATTTTACGCCATGGTTGGCAGCACCTAAGTGGTTAGACATGGCGGATTGAGCAAGGCTGTATTTGCCTAGTCGGAATGTAAAAAAAAAAATTTTAAACTTTCAAGACCTTTAACTTTTTTAGTTTTCTGTCTGTCGAGCTGTGTGAAGGCTTGTTTTTAGCGTGGCGAGATGTAGTAATCATTGATATAACTTTGGGGCACACCGTTTTTTTTGCCATACTTAAGGTACTTTCACACTTGCGTCGGTACGGGACCGTCGCTATGCGTCGGGCCGACGAACCGACGCACGCTGGGAAAGAAATGCACAACAGGGCAGCGGATGCAGTTTTTCAACGCATCTGCTGCCCCATTGTAATGTAAGGGGAGAAGGGGGCGGAGTTTTGGCCGCGCATGCGCGGTCAAAAATGGCAGACGTGACGCACAAAAAAACGTTACATGTAACTTTTTTTGTGCCGACGGTCCACCAAAACACGACGCATCCGTCGCGCGACGTGGGGCCATATGTTGCAATGCGTCGCTAATGCAAGTCTATGGAGAAAAACGCATCCAGTGGGCAACTTTGCAGGATGCGATTTTTTCCCCAAAACGACGCGTTGCGACGTAGGTCAAAAAACACTAGTGTGAAAGTAGCCTTACTGGTTGGCTGTGAAGACCAGCCACAAATTAGGTTTCATGGCAGTGCACACATGAGTGATGACCCATCAGCAGTCTGTTATCGCGTTGCGGGTGGGGGGTAGGAATAGATGAGCACAAGAATACATATGCATCAGCAGTGGAACCTTTTAAATGCCACAGTCCTGTGATTGACAGCAGCATGTAAGTGGTTAAACAACAGAAATCAATATTAGGCTACTTTCACACTAGTGTCGGTACAGGCCCGTCGCAGTGCGTCGGGCCGAGGTACCGACGCATACTGTGAAATAAAATCACAACGGGGCAGCGGATGCAGTTTTACAACGCATCCGCTGCCCCGTTGTAGGGTCCGGGGAGGAGGGGGTGGAACCGAAGGACAAAAAAAGTTGCATGGAACGTTTTTTTGTCCTGACGGACTGCAAAAACATGATGCATCCGTCGCACGACGGATGCAACGTGTGGCAATCCATCGCAATGCGTCGCTAATGAAAGTCTATGGAGAAAAAACGCATCCTGCGAGCAACTTTGCAGGATGCGTTTTTTCTCCAAAATGACGCATTGTGACGTGCATCAAACGACGCTAGTGTGAAAGTAGCCTTAGCTATGGCTGTTGCTGATAAAGACAAGTGCTGTCTGTATAACACAGCTGGCATCTTTCTGGTATAAAGCAGGTTAAGTTCCTGATCCTGAGGGTGAGTGAAGGAGGTCGAAGCCAAACATGTACATGGAGGGTGAATGAAGGTGGTCGAAGCCAAACATGTACATGGAGGGTGAATGAAGGTGGTCGAAGCCAACCTTGTACATGGAGGGTGAATGAAGGTGGTCGAAGTCAAACATGTACATGGAGGGTGAATGAAGGTGGTCGAAGCCAACCTTGTACATGGAGGGTGAATGAAGGTGGTCGAAGTCAAACATGTACATGGAGGGTGAATGAAGGTGGTCGAAGTCAAACATGTACATGGAGGGTGAATGAAGGTGGTCGAAGCCAACCTTGTACATGGAGGGTGAATGAAGGTGGTCAAAGTCAAACATGTACATGGAGGGTGAATGAAGGTGGTCGAAGTCAAACATGTACATGGAGAGTGAATGAAGATGGTCGAAGTCAAACATGTACATGGAGGGTGAATGAAGGTGGTCGAAGCCAACCTTGTACATGGAGGGTGAATGAAGGTGGTCGAAGTCAAACATGTACATGGAGGGTGAATGAAGGTGGTCGAAGCTAACCTTGTACATGGAGGGTGAATGAAGGTGGTCGAAGCTAACCTTGTACATGGAGGGTGAATGAAGGTGGTCGAAGCTATCCTTGTACATGGAGGGTGAATGAAGGTGGTCGAAGCCAACCTTGTACATGGAGGGTGAATGAAGGTGGTCGAAGTCAAACATGTACATGGAGGGTGAATGAAGGTGGTCGAAGCTAACCTTGTACATGGAGGGTGAATGAAGGTGGTCGAAGCTAACCTTGTACATGGAGGGTGAATGAAGGTGGTCGAAGTCAAACATGTACATGGAGGGTGAGTGAAGGTGTTAAGGCGCCTGCATACCTTCACTATCTGTCAGCTAATTGCTCCTGTGGTCTGTGGACAACTTTCATCTGGCCATGCACATTTGCCAGAAGTTTCTCTCTTTTGGACATGCTCAAACTAGCCTGCGGCCATGCTGTCATGCTCGGATTGGGAGAGCTGCCAGCCAATCCGAGCATTGTGTTCGAGTTATATGGCCATCTGGCTCTTCTTTGTATGGAAGAGGAGAAAAGTTCTCTTGCCATGGACCACCAGACGTTATAATCTATACATAGATGCAATATAAAGGTGTTGTGATCCTAAAGCAAGAAAATTATATCAAGTGAATTACTAATATACTATTTCTTGCAGGGCACAATACGATTCCAAACTATGGCCCCAACAGACTTTCACAATATCTGGTGTAAATGATAAAATGAAGCAAAATGTCACGTGGCAGCCTGACCAGCATGGATCCAGTAACCACTATGACCACCCGCCCTCTTCACACCATACACTTACACCCATTAGAATAGGTTTCCAGATGAATTGTAGGATAGACGTCTCGCGGGAGATGTATTAAAAGCAGGCACGACCTTGGCTTGACAAGTGTGTCTTTAAATATCATGTGTGATCACTGGGATCCTGCTTCAAAGGCTCAGTGTAAAATATATATACATGTGCCTCTCACAAAATTAGAATATTATCAAAAAGTTAATTTATTTTGGTTCCTTAATACAAAAAGTGAAACTCATATCATATAGAGTCATTACAAACAGAGTGATCTATTTCAAGTGTTTATTTCTGTTTATGTTGATGATTATGGCTTACAGCCAATGAAACCCCAAAAGTCATTATCTCAGTAAATTAGAATAATTAACAAAAAACACCTGCAGAGGCTTCCTAAGCGTTTAAAAAGGTCCCTTGGTCTGTTTCAGTAGGCTCCACAATCATGGGGAAGACTGCTGACTTGACATGTCCAGAAGGCAGTCATTGACACAGTCGACAAGGAGGGTAAGCCACAAGAGGTCATTGCTAAAGAAGCTGGCTGTTCAGAGTGCTGTATACAAGCATATTAATGGAAAGTTGAGTTTAAGGAAAAAGTTTGATAGAAAAAGGCGCACAAGCAACAGAGATAACCGCAGCCTTGAATGGATTGTAAAGAAAAAGCCATTCAAACATTTGGGGGAGATTCACAAGGGTTGGACTGCTGCTGAAGTCATTGCTTCAATAGCCACCACACACAGACGTATCCAGGACATGGGCTACAAGTGTCGCATTCCTTGTGTCAAGCCAATGATGACCAATAGACAAAGCCAGAAGCATCTTACCTGGGCCAAAGAGAAAAAGCACTGGACTGTTGCTCAGTTATCTAAGGTGTTGTTTTCAGATGAAAGTAATTTTTTCATTTCATTTGGAAATCAAGGTCCCAGAGTCGGGAGGAAGAGTGGAAGGACATACAATCCAAGCTGCTTGAGGTCTAGTGTGAGGTTTCTGCAGCGCCCCAGAGACCTGGTCGTTGCAATATAGCGCTCTGCCACTAAGGGGAGCAGCGGTACGTCTGATGGCACTAAAGAGTTATCCTGACCAGGTATCACCAGAACACATTACACTTCACACTCTGGCCACTAGGGGGAGCAAAAGGCTTTATTTATTGGGCCACTCCTCACACTGGTAAAACTAGGGGCTGGGGAGGAAGTTAGTCAGAAGCTGACTGGGTTGGAACCAGGCAACATCCCGTGGCAGGGGGTGTTGCAGGGAGAAGACACAGGAGGGTCCCTGTCAGGCGTGGGAACCTGGCAGGTGCCTAGCGAACAGAACAGAACGTAACGGAACCTCGCCTGCACACATTGCGGCGGTATCCTAAGAAAGAGACAAGAAGGAAAGAATATTGTGGAACAGTGTAAACGAGATCAGCACAAAGGAGAGCCAGTAAGGGTCGTGCCAAGAGAGGAAGGCAACATCTTACTGAGGCGCGTGGTCGGTGATCGGATCACCGTAGGAGTAACTGACTTCAGGCCTTACTTCAAATTCAGCTGGACAGTTAATCATAGGTTGGCTGTCTACCTTCTACACCTACGAAGACATAGGGGGCAACATTGGGAGAGGGGCGTCTCTAGGGTCCCGGAAGACCTCCAAGCCTTCCCGTCAAACGGGTGGCGTCCTAGCCATAACATATCTGGGGGACGTTAGAAACTAGCAACATCTGGAACCAAAGAACGAGAGAGAGAGAAAGCTGTAGAGAACGAACGAAGGAGAACAGCAGTTGTGAGGACTATTCCGAATGCTCAGCAGGGTAGGACTACAACACACAGGCGCTATTGGTAGGCAACGATTTCCATCTGCGAGGGAAACTCTGGATGTGCCCATCGGACCGGCCGGTCTCAGAGAACCCTGTTGAACGTACTCTGGATTGAGGATCCTGAAGCCTTCAGTAAAGAGGTAAAGAGACTGCAACCTTGTGTCCTCGTTATTGACTGCGCCTTACACCATCACCATCCACCTTACTGGGAAGCCCTGGGGACATACTTCACCTGTGGGAAGTTATACCATCCAGCTGCCATTCCATCACCCCAGTGGACCCCACAGCAGCGTCGGTCACCCTGACCGAACACCACAGGTGGCGTCACGAACCATTGACAGACTGTACAAATCCCTTTACTGGACGCCCCTTAGCAGGGTCGCGGACCGGGTCTAGCCACCGTGACAGCCTCAGAACCGAACCAGAGAGGCCCGGTACCGAGAACTCGTGGCCCTGTGTCTGGGGGCGCTCCAACTTGGTGTCACGAACAGGATCGTACTTAAGCCTGAGAAGCAGGTCATGTGTGCCTTGGAACTGTGATTGAAACGTGTTGGACTGTGATTTATTACAAAGACTGTGTACTGCTATTGCCGCAAGATTCCCGCCAAAACCGCCGCCATTGCCGTGCCACGAGGAGCGTCGGAGAAGAAGGAGGGCGTGTCATGGGAGGAGACTATCAAAGTGGCGTCAGAAGTGCTGACCGCCCCCTCTGATTGCTGTTGCGAGAGGACGATCTGTCCCGAAGGAGAGGAGAACCGCCTCCTGATTTGCAACGGCGGGAACCAAGACAAGAAGGAGCTCCACCCACAGGGAATGGAGGAGCAGCATGTGAGTGCCATTGCGGATCCCGGAGAAGGGATGACGACCAATGGGTACCTGAGCGACGAAGGAGTGATCCTGGATTGCTCCCGTCAGCCGGAGGGGGACCCGGACTCGAATCTGCCACGGCTGGAGGACTCGGACTTCTTGGGGTCGCAGGCGGAGGAGCCGAGTCAGCCTATCCCGAGTGTGGAGCCAGCCGATGCAAAGCTATGGAGATCGGAACCACCACCGAGAGCCGTGTCGGGAGAACCGCAGTTCGAGCCGCAGCCGACTCCAGTGTCCTCATCAACGGAACCGATCGGCATCGGTGGAACCACATCAGACGGAGGTATGGGAAGCGCCCCTGCCCTCCTGACCGATCCGGCTCCCGCGACCGCCCCCGTCCTGACGGTGACCGATTCCCTGCCCCTGAACTGGTGGTTATAGCCCCCGGCACCATGGAGAAGCTGGTGCCTCCGCTACCGACAACTATGGGGACACCACTGTGTGTAAGCTCCGAGGGGGTGATCTTCCAATGGGATAACCCGAGGATAGAGCCAGACGGGACCAGACAAGAGGGCCTCAGCATCGCTGCGCTCACTTGGGAACAATATAAACAATGCCTGATTTTACACTGGAAAGGCCGAAAAGAGACAGAACAAAGTGACCCACCGAAAGTACCAGAACCAAAGACAGGACGCAGTAAAGGAAGTCCGGTAAAGCGGGGAACTGTGGTAGCCTTTTACCCGAAGCGAGGTTGGGGCTATATACAGGAACCGGGGCTACCGACGGAAATCTTCTTTACTAGCTACAACGTGAAGACCCCACACCGTGATAGATGGCATAATCAACTGCTGAATCAAGGGGATCAGGTGACATACACCTGCCATCAGAGTGCGCAAGGGTGGTGCGCCCGGAATGTTTACCGATGCGAGCCGGTAGTGGTGCCACCTGCTGTCCTGACTGCGACTAATCCGGACTTGACGAATTCCACCCATGTCACCACTGTGTGCATCATTGCTGCTACGGAACTTGCAACCAAAGCTGACATTCGGATCCAGACATCGGGTGACTTGGCCGCACCCGAACGACGAACCCATGACAATGACCCTGCAACAGGCGAGGACACGGAACCGGAACCTCCGCGGCCGGGAAGAGTCCTCGACCGATGGATGCCTTGCAACCTCCTATAGAAATAAACCTCGGAGAACCGAAAAATGTACATAGTCAACTGTTTCCTGCTGTTGCTGCTACTTTAAACCCGTCCAGGGTTAACTCCTCGGGATCCCTTTGTTTACCCGGGATCCCTAATGTCTTCCATTCCTTTTTGTACTGTTGCACAAGTTATCATTGTTATAAAGACTGCCGGATCATGGACGGTGAATGATTCAGAACTGTTTTGTATATAGTTTGCACCTTCTTAAAGGTGCTCCCTACTGGTTTTACAAGGGAAAGAAGACTTTGCGAAGATAATGCTGCTGGACATGACGCAGAAGGTGTTGCTTTCCGGGAACTTGCAGACAGAGAGAGAGTCTGCACTAGAGACTTGGGTCCCTCTTAAAGGGAATGTTTACACGATTGCAATAAAAGTTAAAATGTTAATGATGTTCAAGTTTAGATAATGTTGATAGAGATTGAGGACAGGAAAGCTTAAAGTGAACCCGTAGGGGTTAGAGAGAGAATGACAGTAGGCCCAGCCAAGGAGCTAGGCGGTCCTGCATTGGTGAAGTGAGAACGGAAAAGAAAGTTGAGTTGTTGTAGCACTTGATAGTAGGCCTTTAGTGGGTTCAGCTTATACGCCCTTAAAGGAAGAGTTAGTTTATGGTTCAAAAATTTGCACTTAGTAGCATACCCGGCTGGGTACTGAGAGTTATTCATGGTCATAATGTTATTTAAAAATATTTAACTGTTATTTTTGTTTGTAACGTTCAAGTGTCCTTACCTCCCATAAAGGGAAGCACCTTTTCTATTTACTTGTTCTTAGCATTCAAAATTTTGTATGACTTTCACTGCATTACATTGTTGTTCTTCTTCCCAGTCCAGGAGTACTGGATTTAACCGGGGGGGAGTGCAGCGCCCCAGAGACCTAGTCGTTGCAGTATAGTGCTCTGCCACTAAGGGGAGCAGCGGTACGTCTGATGGCACTAAAGAGTTATCCTGACCAGGTATCACTTCACACTCCGGCCACTAGGGGGAGCAAAAGGCTTTATTTATTGGGCCACTCCTCACACTGGTAAAACTAGGGGCTGGGGAGGAAGTTAGTCAGAAGCTGACTGGGTTGGAACCAGGCAACATCCCGTGGCAGGGGGTGTTGCAGGGAGAAGACACAGGGGGGTCCCTGTCAGGCGTGGGAACCTGGCAGGTGCCTAGCGAACAGAACAGAATGTAACGGAACCGCACCTGCACACCTTGCGGCGGTATCCTAAGAAAGAGACAAGAAGGGAAGAATATTGTGGAACAGTGTAAACGAGATCAGCACAAAGGAGAGCCAGTAAGGGTCGTGCCGAGAGAGGAAGGCAACATCTTACTGAGGCGCGTAGTCGGAGGCCGGATAACCGTAGGAGTAACTGACTTCAGGCCTTACTTCAAATTCCGCTGGACAGTTAATCATAGGTTGGCTGTCTACCTTCTACACCTACGAAGACATAGGGGGCAACATTGGGAGAGGGGCATCTCTAGGGTCCCGGAAGACCTCCAAGCCTTCCCGTCAAATGGGTGGCGTCCTAGCCATAACATATCTGGGGGACGTTAGAAACTAGCAACATCTGGAACCAAAGAACGAGAAAGAGAGAAAGCTGTAGAGAACGAACGAAGGAGAACAGCAGTTGTGAGGACTATTCCGAATGCTCAGCAGGGTAGGACTACAACACACAGGCGCTATTGGTAGGCAACGATTTCCATCTGCGAGGGAAACTCTGGATGTGCCCATCGGACCGGCCGGTCTCAGAGAACCCTGTTGAACGTACTCTGGATTGAGGATCCTGAAGCCTTCAGTAAAGAGGTAAAGAGACTGCAACCTTGTGTCCTCGTGATTGACTGCGCCTCACACCATCACCATCCACCTTACTGGGAAGCCTTGGGGACATACTTCACCTGTGGGAAGTTATACCATCCAGCTGCCATTCCATCACCCCAGTGGACCCCACAGCAGCGTCGGTCACCCTGACCGAACACCACAGGTGGCGTCACGAACCATTGACAGACTGTATAAATCCCTTTACTGAATGCCCCTTAGCAGGGTCGCGGACCGGGTCTAGCCACTGTGACAGCCTCAGAACCGAACCAGAGAGGCCCGGTACCGAGAACTCGTGGCCCTGTGTCTGGGGGCGCTCCATTTCCACAATCAGTGATGGTTTGGGGAGCCATGTCATCTGCTGGTGTAGGTCCACTGTGTTTTATCAAGATTTAAGACCAAAGTCAGCGCAGCCATCTACCAGGAAATTTTAGAGCACTTCATGCTTCCCTCTGCCAACAAGTTTTTTGGAGCTGGAAATTTTATTCTCCAGCAGGACTTGTTACCTGTCCACACTGTCAAAAGTACCAATAACTGGTTTACAAACAACAGCATCTCTGTGCTTGGTTGGCCAGCAAACTCGCCTGACCTTAACCCCATAGAATCTATGGTATATTGTCAAGAGGAAGATGAGAGACACCAGAACCAACAATGCAGATGAGCTGAAGGCTGCTATCAAAGCAACCTGGGCTTCCATAACACCTCAGCAATGCCACAGGCTGATTGCCTCCATGCCACGTCGCATTGATGCAGTAATTGATGCAAAAGGAGCCCTGAACAAGTATTGAATGCATTTACTGAACATACGTTTCAGTAGGCCAATATTTTGGATTTTAAAATCATTTTTCAAGCTGGTATTATAAAGAATTCTAATTTACTGAGATAATAACTTTTGGGTTTTCATTGGCTCTAAGCCAAAATTGTCAACATTAACAGAAATAAACACTAGAAATAGATCACTGTCGGTTGGGACTCTCTGCCTGCCATTAATATGCTCACATAGCCAGGCACACACAGAAGCCTCCCCTGGGCTGCATTACCAGGCCATCCTCATTGCTGTAATGTTTCTCCCGATGTTCTAATATGATGAGGCCAGGAAGAGCGGCTTGTCATTGTTGTGAGAGTCCCACGGGTCAGAAGGACCACTTAATGTTATAGTCACTGATTAACACGACTTTTTATAGAAAGGCCTGTGCACATACTAACAGGACATGAAATAGGTCATTGGTTTCAAAACCTGACAGGAATCTCTGCCCTACAGAAGACACAGTCCTGGGTGGACTGTACCGTCCAGGCCGATATATTGTACCTAAACTTAATCATGGTTGCAAATTACTAGGACAAAAGGGTATATCGTAATGACATCCAAATCAAGCATATATATGTGTGTGTGTGAATATATATATATATTTTATTTTATTATTATACATTTCTATAGCGCCATTTATTCCTTGGCGCTTTACATGTGAATACGAGGCAAATATAGACAAATACATTAAACATGAGCAGATAACAGGCACACGGGTACATAAGGAGGGAGGACCCTGCCCGCGAGGGCTCACAGTCTGCAGGGGATGGGTGATGAAACACTAGGAGAGGGTGGGGCAGGTTGCGAAATATATATATATATATATTGATTTTTGCGGGACGAGTTGTACTTTTGAACGACACCATTGTTTTTTGCTATATAGTGTACTGGAAAACGGGAAAAAAAATTCAAGGTGCAGTGAAATTGCAAAAAAAGTGCTATTCCACAATTGTTTTTGTTTATTTTTTTACCTTGTTCACTAAATGATAAAACTAACCTACTACTATGATTCTACAGGTCATTATGAGTTCGTAGACACCAAACATGTATAGGTTCTTTTTTATTTAAGTGGTGAAAAAAATTCAAAGTTTCTAAAAAAAAAAAAAAAAAAAAAGTCGCCATTTTCCAAGAGCAGTAGCGTCTCAATTTTTCGTGATCTCGGGTTGGGTGAGGCTTATATTTTGTGTGCCAAGCTGATGTTTTTTATTGAAACGATTTTGGTGTAGATATGATCTTTTGATCGCCATTTTAATGCAATGCTTCAGTGATCAAAAAAACGTAATTCTGGCGGTTTGATTTTTTTTCTCGCTACGCCGTTTATTGATTGGATTCATTCTTTTTATATATTGATAGAGCAGGTGATTCTGAATGTGGCAATTTTTTTTATATATTTTTAAAAAAATGTTTTCTTACTTTACACTTGCTTCAGTAGCCTCCATAGGAGACTAGAAGCTGCAATCATCTGATCGCTTGTGCAACACAGAGCAGGGCTTCAGCTTTAGGCCAGTCTCACACGTCCAGATAATTCCGGTACCAGAAAAATTGGTACCGGAATTATCCATGTCCGTGTGTCCGTGTGCTTACCATGAACATCAGTGTGGCACACGTGCGGCAGCCGTGTGCTGCCCGTGTGCCAACTGGGTACCACACGGACCGTGCAGGAGACAGCGCTACAAGTAAGCGCTGTCCCCTGCATCTAGTGCTGAAGCCGCCATTCATATCTTCTCTCCAGCAGCGTTCGCTAGAGAGAAGATATGAAAAATCCTTTTTTTTTTTCGTGTTTAAAATAAAGATCCCTGTCCCCACCCCCCTCCCACCCCCTGTGCGCCCGGCCGCTGTTACTAAAATACTCACCCGGCTCCCTCAAAGCGTCCTCTCCGCGCCGCACCTTCTCCTGTATGAGCAGTCACGTGGTGCCGCCCATTACAGTCATTAATATGCGGCTCCACCCCTATGGGTAATACAGGAGAAGCTGGCGCTGAGAGGACGCTGCGAGGAAGCCGGGTGAGTATTTTATTAACAGCGGGCGGGCACACAGGGGGTGGGAGGGGGGAGGGGACAGGGATCTTTATTTTAAACACGAAAAAAAAAAAAAAAAAGGATTTTTCATATTGACTTTAATGGGTCTGTGTAATCCGTGCGCTCCCACGAATACTGACATGTCTCCGTGTTTTGCACACGGACACACGGTCCGTGAAAACACGCTGACATGTGCAGAGACACATTGATTTCAATGTGTCTACGTGAGTCAGTGTCTCCGGTACGTGAGGAAACTGTCACCTCACGTACCGGAGCCACTGACGTGTAAAACCGGCCTTAGTGAGCAGAAATGCTCACTTACTATGAGCTCATGCCAACCACAGGGGTCTCCTCCTTGTAATGCCAGCCCATTGGAAACCCATGGTCATGTGACAGGGCACCGGTGGGTGGCATTAGTGACACGCTTCCGGTGCGAGCATGTTAAATACCGCTGTCAGAGATTGACATCATCATTTAACATGTTAATGGCCACGGATGGATCGCAATTCCACCCGCGGCTGTTAGGGGTACATATCAGCTAATGAAATCAGCTGACATGTGTCGGAAAAGTTGCGGGCTCATTGCCGGAGCCCTTAGCTAACAGGGGGAGCCAACGTTAGACGTACCTATATGTCTAAGGTTGGAAAGGGATTAAATAAATATCTTAGAACTGATGAAGTTAGTGTACTTACCATGAACATCCAGGTCAGACTGGCAGAATAATCCTTTCTAAAGTGTACACTCAATCTCCTCGCATGATTGGTGACTCCCTCCTCACTGTCCCTCCTCCCTGCTGCTGTTGAAATCTTAAATTGTTTAGTACAAGCTGCAGCTGTCAGTCAGACAGGGTGGGTGGGCAGGGACTCAATTAACTTAAGCTTATCAGCTATGTCATTCTATAGCTGAGATCATAAAATGTTCATCTTAATATCAGGATTATACAGCTATTCTGACATGATTTTCAAAGAAAGTACACTAGCCTCAACAGGACTAAAATATATATTTTATGTTTGCAGTTAAAGAGAACCTGCTGTCTATCTTCTTCTTGAGATAAATTCCGTGCCGGCGCCATCCCAGCTGCGGTGGTGCTTTTGCATATTGATCTCTCTATACACTTCAATAAAATGTCGCCGGTAATGTTGCATGCGCAGATTGAGATCTCACCCTTTTATTGAAGCCCATTGAGAGATCAATCTGCACAAGCGCCGCCAACGGCTAGGACATCGCCGGCACAGAATTTAAATAAGGAAGAAAATAGACAGCAGAGGGGCCATGGCAGAGTGGGTACTCACAGACCCGCCCAACAGGCCTGTCCTGATGCACAGAGACCGAAACTCCTAATGATGATTTTATAAAACCCAGGCTTCCGATTTCTTCACTGAAAGTGTGTATTAAATCAGTATATCATCATCTTTATGGCAATGCCTTTAGTTTAGTATGTATAACCATGATGACAGGTTCTCGTTAATGTTGTGAAATCTGGTGACAGATCACTTTAACAGATGGAGTATATAAAGGTGGGATATTGTCACAAGATTCTCAGTAGAAAGCAGATTACTTATAGCCATAATTTATAACCCCATTTTTACGTCTGTATTATGGCTGCATCATTTGGACGCACACTAGTTTAAGAAAGCAAATTTAGATAATTCAGTTCTATAGTAATTGTTTTCCAAATTTATTTTTGTATACTATTTTATGAATACATGAACATGGTTAATCAATGTCTAGACGCCTCGGCTGCTACTGATCACTACAATGGAATCCTAAGTCCCCCCACTTGTTCTCCTAATTCCAGCCTGGATTGAGTGGCATAGACAGTCATTTGTGCCATCAATCAAATATTAACTCGGTAAAAAAACAAAAAACATTTTTTGTCCATAACATTTGATTTCACATAAGCCAAATTTCACACGGCTATATTGATATTTTTTAGATTGACATAATTCATTGATGTATTTTTATTACATTATCAGATATTTATGTTCAGGGAGAATAAAGATAGATGTCATTTAATGATTTTTTTATACAGAAAAACCTTTGTATATATGTGTTTGGGGTGGACCCGTACGATTAGTATAAATATGATGTGGAGTTCAAAACTATCCATACCACAGAAGACGTCACAGTGGTGAAACAGTCAGGCTTTAGATATACTGTGTCTTATAGATCTTTAGCAATCAATTTCATACCTTGCAAAAGGAAACTCTGTATTTCAGTACTTCACTATTTTGGTCTTTTTGGTTTACGCTCTCTATATTTGTTGTAGGCCTATAAGAAGGTTAAGTTGAACAGTCTATCTTTGTCGGTCCCATAGACCTTGCCTACGGAACAATCCGGCTGATAAGTGATATATGTCAGCTCTATAGGTTGTCCTACTTAAATAGATTGACTTCTGTTTATTTCTAAGATTTTAAAGATGAGGGCTTGCTGTATCCAGAGTCTTAGGTATATGCCTTTCTTACCTTCCTTCCTGTAGTATAAGATTTCCAACTTTCGCTCTTCAGATCCAAGTAGGGCCTGAGTGAGTTGTGTGATGCTGTTGTGGGTTGTTTCTGGACCCGTTAGAAAGTCACAAGTACAAGGTCTCTGCATGACCTCCACCCTGGAGTAGCCAAACATGTCGCAAAAACCATCATTGCAATAGATTATAGCACAGTTATCCATCTGGGCATTGGCTATTAGGAACTTACGACCTGCAGAGAAAGATAAAATATATTTTTTATTAATACTACATTACATGATTAAATACAGCAAACATACTGATATGTCATAGCAGAATTTCTTATGCAGACATCATACAGGTGGACATAGATAGCTCAAAGGAAATATAGGTGCCATTTTGTTTTTACGTCTGGCTATTTCTAAAAAAAAAAATTGCAATAAAATGCACCAAACAGTACATGCCTTTTAATAAATTTGATGTATCTTGGACTGTCCTAGAGATAGAAAATGACATTTGTTCTATTTTCTGACTCTAGTGATAACAAAGCTGTCGGAAAATTGTTGACCATGCCCCATTCTGGTAAACCTTTTATTACCACTTTTTTAGATTTGTAAGTATCAAGAAAATTTCCCCATTTTTGCTCCAATATAGATTACAGCAAAATGTACAACTTTTTAATGCCACTAAAGAGGTGCAAATTGCTTGATAAATTCCCCCTCTATGTGTTACTGTACTATGTTTATTCCTGTAATTAGTTATTCATTTAAAGGTTTATTTAACTACATCCAGCTATATTTTATATGTATGCTATTTTAAGGGTGATTTCAGCAAAATTGCTGTTGTTTGCTGTATTTCAATCAGTACTTTGTGCAGTTTTTTTTGTGGAGAAAAACACTGTACCAAGATGTCAGCAGGGAAATATTAAATGAACAGTATAGGGCTTTATTGTGGAGTTTTCTTATTACTTTTAGTCTATTTTTTGGGGTCATTAGCATTTCTTACCCAATATATGAGTAGCAAACACATATTATTTATGAGTCAAATACACTGTGCTCATCTGTTCTTGGCATATATTATGAATAGGTTTAATCAGGGATTATTCCACTTCAGATAAGACAATAAAGGGTGCTTTAAGATGTAAAATAATACTTATGTCTTTATAGGAGAAATAATTAATAAATGTCAGTGGCACAGTGTGGTAATTAAGCAGGCACAGCATGCTAATTAAGACATGATATCATGAATAAGGATGGTGTTTTAGCAAATAGTGATAAATGGACATTACATAATACAGAAGTGTTCTGTTGTTCCTACTGCTTCTTAGTTTCCAAGACAGATACTGTTAGGTCCAGTTTTGTGATGATTGTGATGAAAGCTTGGTCATCTGCTAGTGTTTCCGATACAGGACTATGTGTCTCTACGGTTATTACAAGCAAATTCTGTGTGTAGTCAGATCCTGCCATCATACTCAACTCACTTCCTACTGCATGCTAACTTATCAAAATAGTATGAGTGCATGATCAGACTACACAGATTTATTTGTAGTCTGTAACCATGGAGAGCTAGAAGTCTGCATAGGAGCTGTGGACACAAGTTGGTAAGATAAACTTAATGAAAAATGTTTGCTTTTATTGAAAATCTATTGATTTGCTCAAAATAAAAAAGTGCGCACTGTATTTAAGAGAGATGACAAAATTAAAATATGCAAAATCGTGAGGATTTGAAGTTATTCTCCACAAATTATATTTACCTTATTATGCTCTATGTTCTCTCCAGACCTTAGAGCATAATAAACACAAGATCTAAAAAACCCCATAAAGATTAATATTCACATGACCGCTCACCTATGAAGCCACCACGTTGTTCACTGCCCACTGTGCAGTCCTAAGAGCCTCTTCTTTCTGCCGTGTCCTCACTCCAGAACAGGACTTCTGGTCAAGACAAAGTGTCGGATGTCCCTGAACAGCGTAACTTCAACGCCGTGACATCACCACGTGGGCCACAACTTTACGATGCTCAGTGACCTCAAAGGTGTGGTCAATACTGTAAGTTCCATTTTAGAGTAAAGACACAGGACATGCAGCACCCAAGGGTGGCATAAAATAGGCTCTGAGAACCGGACATCAGGAAGTGAGTATTGGGGTGGCCGGAGAGGTGAGCAGTGAGATACGAGGGTATTTTTAAACCATTATCCTGTCTTTTACAGTTTAGCATGGCTGTCTCATTCTTTCATCATTTTGCTGAATTGGCGCTGAGCAAATTGCATTAATTCTGAATTCTGGCAAACACTGACTTTTGTTAAATTCAAGTAGAATTTAATTCCATTTGAATAAATTTGCCCATCTCCAGTATCTAAAGGGTTTATCCAGAATTATTTATTTTTGGCTTACTATGGGCCTAAAAACTAACAGGCAGGTTGCTAACTACCTGCCTGTTCATTTACCGCTCCTGCCAGCAAATAAGCTGCTCAATGTCAAGAAAGCAGCTCTTCCTCTTCTGGGTTACTCTTTCAACAGGAGCGTGACTACCAATATCGTGACGATTGACAGCTGGCTCTCTGTAGTTAGGCAGCAGGGAGCTGAATGTCAAAAAGCATGACATTGGCAGTCACAGCCCATCAACAAAGCAGAAGAGAAGCTATCACTCTGTCGATGTGATGTCAGAGGAAGCTGTTGAATCACAGGAAGGAGCAGTCTGTAACCACTCTTGTTGTGAATTCTGTTTTCGAACTCCCTCCTGTGGTCGTGAAT
The DNA here is from genome assembly GCF_032444005.1 of Ranitomeya imitator. NCBI lineage: Eukaryota > Metazoa > Chordata > Amphibia > Anura > Dendrobatidae > Ranitomeya > Ranitomeya imitator. Next base: position 482,446,566 of record NC_091283.1, on the reverse strand, counting down.
GGTACTTCGGCGAGTTCTGTCCATGGACTCCCTCTGGTGGCTGTGAGTGGAGCTGCTGCTTCTGAGGTTCCTTCCACAGGTGACATAGTTTATTCTTTGGCTGGCTGTTCTATTTAACTCCACTCAGATCGTTACTCCATGCCAGCTGTCAATGTTCTTGTACTGGTTCAGTTCGCTCTTGGATCTTTCTGGTGACCTGTCTACGCCAGCAGAAGCTAAGTCCCTGCTAGTTAATTATTTGTTCATTGTTTCCTTGTCCAGTTGGCTATCATGATTTTGTCTTGCTAGCTGGAAGCTCTGGGATGCAGAGTGGCACCTCCGCAACGTGAGTCGGTGCGGAGGTCTTTTTGCACACTCTGCGTGGTTTTTTGTAGTTTTTTGTGCTGACCGCAAAGATACCTTTTCTATCCTCAGTCTGTTTAGTAAGTCTGGCCTCCCTTTGCTGAAACCTTTTTTATCTCTGTGTTTGTGACTTTCATCTTAACTCACAGTCAATATATGTGGGGGCTGCCTTTTCCTTTGGGGAATTTCTCTGAGGCAAGGTAGGCTTTATTTTCTATCTTTAGGGCTAGTTAGCTCTTAGGCTGTGAAGAGGCGTCTAGGTCGTGTTAGGTACGCTCCACGGCTATTTCTAGTTGTGTGATAGGATTAGTGGTTGCGGTCAGCAGAGTTCCCACTTCCCAGAGCTTGTCCTGTGTGAGTTTAACCATCAGGTCGTTCCGGGTGCTCTTAACCACCAGGTCCATAACACACTCTGTGCTGTTGTGAACAGGTTACTAAAATTCAACACGCAGATGTAGAGGAGGAGTTATTTATTTTTCTAACACAAAATTGAAAGGTAAATTCTGGAAACAGTCAGTTTTTTGGGAACATTGCAAATAGTCACACAATATCAGCAGTAAAGGAAATAACAGAAACGTAAAAGTTTCAATATTCTATTCACTCTTCTAATTAACTATCTCTCTGTGTTAATGATGTTTTAATGTGTTTTTTTTAGCTTGGACGGGCTGCACTCACAACAGTAGGCCTGTCAATGCAACAAGTCTTTCAATTAGTTTCAGTAGTTAAACTGACACTAACAGGACCGGTATTGCCTGCTAGACCGCAAGTCTACAGTAGACAGCCACATAACAATTTATAGTAGTCCTCGCACTGGCTGGCCCCAGTCCCTTCTGCTGTGCAGCCCCATCGCCCACCCAGTACTGTTCATGTACGCTGGAGGTAATGGCCATATTCTCTCATGCCTACTGGTCACCATGGCAGGTGCCCGGCCCTGCTCGATGGACCAAGTTTGACCTTTGGTGCTTGACCTGTGGTGGCTGGACATCAGGTGTTGACTAGCACAGTCTGTGCTCCGGGTCTTGACCAGAACGGTCTGGGCTCTGGGTCTTGACCGGCGTGGTCTGGACTTTTGTGCTTATGCTACAATGTCCCGCTGGTCTCGGTCACTCTGCCTCTATGTTCCACCGCTTACATGTCTTCATTCTCTCATTGATTGGTGCTAAATTCTCTCATTGATTGGCGCTAACTACTCTCCCGCTTTGCTGCTCTGCCTTTTTATATTTGGTAACTGCACAACATCTACCACCTGATCTTGTGCTCCCTTCAACTTTATCCCTCAGAAATGCTTTCTCCATCTTCCGGTTCCACCTTACTTGGCTTGCTCAGCAGATGGCGACATTTGGTTGTAAGTGTCATAGAACACAGATGAACCACACCTTCGACTCCCAACCCCCTTACATTGGCAGAGATCAGCTTCGGGCACAACAAGCAGGTTGGTAGCAACTACCTACATATTAGTTTCTAGGCCCATAGTAAGAAAAAGAAATACCCCTGGATAAACCCTTCAGTGCTGCATATACATTTTTTTTCCACTGACCACGATGCTCTTTCTTTTACCAGAAGAATCGGATCACTGCAAGCTGACACTCTGCTCCAACTCTGACAGAGTTGGAGTCAAGTGTCATTTACATAATTGAATCCAATTCTTTTGCATGAGCGAATCATCGCTCGTGTGACCCTGGCCTAAAGCTGAATCTTTCAAAACCGAACTTCTTGAGTTTCTTCCCTCTACTAACCTACCTAAACCTGATATTTCCATTTCTGGGTGTGTGGGTCAACTACAACTCCTAAGCAGCTCACTCACTGTGGTGGAGTAAATTTATCTTTGATCTTTTCAACATTCGGTATATACAGTCGCTTGCTCTCTCAGGTCATCTGCACCTCAAAAACATATCCAGAACCCAAATTTTTTTTTACCTTTGAAACTGCAAAAAATATGAATGTCTGTTAGGAGTCGAGTTTCCTCTGCTGCACAGGGGGAATCTCGATCCGTGTCTGCTGTGGTCTCCCATTCTGCTTCAGCCGCAGTGGGCTCTGCTCAGCATAGGCGTCGCTCCCAGCGTCTCGCTGGGACTGATTCTGTGCAAAGGGTTACTGCTGCCTTTTCCAGCTCTCCTGTTGTACCCTGCACTGATCTGCGGCGAGCGGGCTTCCCTGGGACTAAGTCCTTATTTGCACACACTGAGCATGCCCAGGGCAAGATCTCCCGTTGGAGATCGAGGGTCACATGCTCAGGTACTGCAGCACATCCCATTGGTCCTTTTGGCAGGTCCTGAAAGGGCAAAACTTCTGTAGCTGTTTCCTGTGCTGCAACTATATAAACTGCGCATGACCGCACGGCCATGCGCTAGTATTGTCTTGATAATATGTGTGTGTGTTGTGAGTGAGAGTCGCTCTTTAAAATACCCTCCCTATTGGATGACTGTTCGCGGAAGGTGTATGTTTGCTATCTAGCGCCCGACTTATCCAACAGCACGTTACACACATAACAGCGTCTAGTTGCTGTGACCGCCTGTACGGCGCCGTGCGCTTCCTCTGCGCTTTCCTTACCCAAGCCTGGGTGGTTAGTGGCGTCCGTCAGTGCGGCACTGCATGCACTCTCGTGCCTTTATATACTATTTTTATAGTTTCCTTACACACCCAGTTGCGGTGTTGTGCCAGCAAGTGGTCTAATCGGACTTCAATCCTGTGTTGGGGTTGTGTTCGCTGACTTCTTGCTCGCGTTCTATGTGCGGTACCGCGGTCCTGTGACTCAACAGGATCGCTTCCTTCACGCAGGGTGAAGTTAACCCGTGCGTGTATACTTATAGTACCGCCATATAGTCCGTCTTATTAGCAGCAGGGTTTTTACCTGCACGGTGGACCTCGGACTGCGAATGCACCTAGTTTCATATCTTCTATACTTGGTGCGTTCCGCCAGTCCTTAACAATGTCACTCTTATTCATCCTTGTCTGAACTATTGTAATTCTCTACCGATTGGTCTCTTACAAAACTCTAACCTCTCCAATCTATCCTGAATGTAGCAGCCAGCTGTTACACTGATGCTTCCACTATTGATTGCCCAATAGGCTATAGAATATAACATAAATATATCACTCACCCACAAAGCTCTTCACAGTTCTGCACTGACCTATATAATTGCACTGACAATTGTAAGGCAGGGAGGGGGATCATATGTGAGGGTTGATATGTGTCCCCCAGGATGTGGATGGAGTCCTATTAAACCCGCTGGAGTGCCTTGTTTTCACAGTAGGACGCCTGTGAGTCACAAAGCAAAATAAATAAAATAAAATAAAAGAAAGTATGGATTGTGTCAAAGTAGCGACTCAGTAAGTTTTTTAGGAAAACCCATTAAGGGCTTTTATTTTTACAGGAATTTGCAAGTTTGGTAGTGGGGCGAATCCCTCTCTCCAGTCCGGGTTTTGGAAGTGGCTTTATGGCCACAATTCCATTTAAATCTGTCAGTCTTGCTTTGGGTGTGTCAGTGTTGGAGTTTGCAAGCTGAAGAGCAGGTGGTTCTGTGAAACCCAGGTCTGTGTGGAGTTAACACAGAGCCAGGGACTTCTAGGCGGTTGACGCACCCAAAAAACACAGTGGTGCCATTGTCCACGGCAACGAGTTTTGAGTTCTAGACTGTGTTTATGGCAACCTGGCTGCGATACGGAGGACATCACTCCTAAGTGTGAGTTCTGAGAATAAAGACTCCATTTATGTTGAACTTTCTGTGGTCCCCACCTATCTGTCGCACTGCACCAACTCCACTGCAGTTCACACTATATCCATGCTTTTCATCCTGCTAAAGTTCAAAGACTAGCCTCCTCCATAATCTGAATTTCCCTCTCTCGTCTACAAGAGTTTTCTACCTTGCCAGTTCTCTGGAACTACTCCAGGCAATCTGGTTAACTATCAGTACCCACAGTTTTATGTGTCGCTCTCATTTGTCCTTTCTATCACCTTTTTCTACAACATCCATGTACACAATAATGTTTTGTACCTGTACTTATAAAAATTCAGGCTGATGACTAGTTCAAGCAGTGTTACTTGAATACCCCTATTTATTATAAACATGGCAGGACCACGTCAAGCGCTTTTTACCTTTTTGTGCTTTTTCTGATTAGTAGGCACCTTGATATCCTTATATTGCATCATAACGCATATATTATGTCGAGTCAAGCCTACTCATAAGAGAAGTCATCGGGGATGCCAGTAAGACTAGGAGGTTTACAGGGCTCTGGGTTGGCAGCCATGGACCAGTGACATGGTCGCTAGACCAGGGTCCTGCAAATCTTTTTGGTCAACGTTAATATCCATATTATACTTGGGACGCGGCTGCAGTGCAGATTAGCGCAACCTCCACCAGGGGGTGCTTGTGAGGGAAGAGAGGTTGCAAACTAACAGCGTAGCAACATTGAGTAGCCGCACAGGTGTCACAGGTAACAAAAGAGTGGTCAGACGAGCAGAGTCAGAAACTGTCAGGAGCAGAGGTACCAGAGGTCACAGCACGCACAAAGTCATAAACAAGCCAGAAGTCAGAGCCAAACGTGAGCGCGGTATCCAAAATGTGAGACGTAAGACAAAGTCGGGGTACAAGCCAGAAGTCAAAGCCGATCGGGGAACGAGGTATCAAAGACAAAAAACAAGAGGCAAGAGGCGGGGTTAAGAGATCAGGCCAAGTCATACACTGTAAGGAAAACCACCAGACAAACACTACATCAGGGATATGGAATGAGTCTCACACAAATATGGAAAGTCAGAGGCAGGGTATACGGGTCAGCTGCTCTAGCCTGGAAGCATGAACTATTACTGACGCTGGCCAGCAGACTGCAGAGGTATGAAAAAGTCCAGCCAGCTCCAAAGCGAGGCAGAGGGTGTTAACACCCGCGTGACCAGTCCAGAGAGGGAATAACAGAAAACAATCTCCGGACTGGATCATGACAATACAGTCCTACAGAGTTGTGCCTCATTTACACAATTGAATAAAGCAAGAATCTGACACCTTGGAAAACTTTTTACTAACATTCATTGTGAAAATGAATGCCTGTACGATGTTCCTAATTTTTTGTTTATAAGATGATGATGTTCAAAGAAATAGGAGGCCTGGAATATAAACATTAGTTTATAAATTGCATTTGGCCCTGCATGGTGGCCTTGTTGGAGATTTGGTGTGGCACTCTATCACCTCATTGTTATATACCGTAAACCTTATAAATATGACAGTAAAAATAAATTAAATGAAAAAAAAAATCCCCAAATTTACTTTCATTGATTAAATTGCATTCCATATTTACCCCAGGATATGAATCTTTGAAGAAACCTTTGTGTGACAAGAAGCAGGTTAATTACTCCTCTTATATTTAGGTTTGATGGTCGCAGAGATAAAGTTCATGTTAGCTGAACGGTTCATTAAAGATGCCAGTATCTCCATACTATCATGTAAGGGTAATCTGCTATGGGTAGGTCCACATTCACAACAATAGTCTGGAGAAACAACACAATTCTGAGTCATTTATGGGAAAATAATTTCATGTTTTCCACCTTTTTTAAAGCCCTATGGGACAAATGTTGGTTTCAGAATTGTTTATCTGCTTGCTGAAGTAATCTTTTTAGTTGCTGTGATACTGATTCCTGCTTGTGCTCCCATAGACTTCATAATTTACTGTAAACATTATTGATGAACTCCAAAGTAAGTGTATTCTGAGCACTGTCTACCAAGCAATTATATGGGGTTTCTATGGAGTCCCATTCACCTGTCAAATAACAATTTCAAGGGTCACTAAAGAGATACACAGGGTAAATGTACCTGGCAGAGAACCCAACTTACACTTTAATGTTTCCATAGGTGTCCCATTCACCCACTGGATGCCTTAAGTGTATCCTCTATGTTTAATACATTGACACCTTTTATAACTGTGCTGAGGACCACAAAACAAAATGTATACCATGAAGTATGTATTTTTTACAACTTGACACTGTGAACAATGTATATTGCTGCATTAGTATACAATGTCATATGTCTGAGAATTCAGTCCTGAGCATGTACTTCCAACAGAAGGCTCATCAGTTGGAGGTACACTGTTTCAATAAACTTAGGCTCATCTAATAACCAATACAATGACTGACAAAATTGTTCTTCACCTTTTTCTTAGCCTAAAAAATGCTCCAAGTGCAGCTACTAGGTGTCTCCTTTCTATATAACTTGTTGTTCACTGCCTGTTGTCAAGTCTAATCCATCTAGCAGCAGAGACACTCTGATGGTTTAGAGTAAGTGTGAGTGGGTTTTTATCTGTAATTTACTGACTGCCAAATTTTGTGTAGTCAGAAAGGAAAGATAGGCTTTCAGTTAAGGGCAGAACAAGTCATTGGGCAATGGCAGAGGCAATGTATTCTGGCAAGTGAGGGAGACGAAGTTCGAGTACATATATTGCTGGCAGAATACCAATTCTGAAGAACCATCCACTCAAAAAGAGTAGACGGAAAGTTATAGTACCTAAGATTCTGGAACTATTGGACAAATACATGTAATAAATGCAGTTTGTGTGGGATGAGGTCAACACACCATGCATTTTACTCTGGTTTGGCAAAGAATGACAGGTATACTTTAAAGATAATGAAAAACACTTGTTTTTTCAATTACGGTATCACAGAACATTCTAAAATGTATTTAAAGTTACAGTACATGGGATTGTAGAAAGCAGGGACGTAATGATCGCGGTTACACCGGTGCCTATTTCAGCTGGATGAGCGTCCCAGGATGCACATTCAGCTGAAAAGCATTGTGGAGCAGAGACCCGCTGGGTCCCTGTACTACAATACAAGCTGCTGGCCAATTACACAGGGCCAGTGTTAGCATCTGGGCAGGTGCCAGAGCCCTGAGCAGGCGGGAACAACGGCACGCTATGGGGCCGGTGAGTCAGGGAAGTCTGGTGCCAGCAACCACGAGTGGGTCCCCCGCTTGCTCAGGGCCCCGGTACTTGCAATACTTATATCTTCCTGTTCCTCTGCAACTGAGGCGTCTTCTGCGTCTTCTGACTCTGTGACGTTTCATGTCAGAGGGTGCAATGATGTCACTGCAGCGTGTCCTCTGCTCTGAGCAGTCACAGTGCTGTGAATCGGAAGACTGTGACGCTGAGGTGTCCGGACATGTGGCCAGGGAGAACAGGTGAGTATGTGATATTTTTTTCTGTTTGGAGCAATATATGGATCTCATTATATATGGAGCATTATATGGGGCCCATTCTGTATGGAGCCTTACATGGGGCCCATTATGTATGGAGCAATATATGGGGCTCATTATGTATGGAGCAATATGTGGGGCTCATTATGTATGGAGCAATATATGGGGCTCATTATGTATGGAGAAATATATGGATCCCATTATGTATGGATCATTATATGGGGCCTATTATTCTGTCTGCAGCAGTATATGGGGCCCATTATTCTGTATGGAGCAATATATGGGGTCCATTATTCTGTATGGAGCAATATATGGGGTCCATTATTCTGTATGGAGCAATATATGGGGTCCATTTTTCTGTATGGAGCATTATATATCGCTTATTATACTGTATGGAACAATATATGATGTCCATTATTCTGTATGGAGAAATATACTTAGTCCATAATTCTGTATGGAGCAATATATGGGGCCCATTATTCTGCACAGAGCAATATAGAGCAATATAGGGGGCCCATTATACTGTATGGAGCAATATATGGGATCCATTTTTCTGTATGGAGAAATATACAAAGTCCATTATTCTGTATGGAGCAATTTATGGGGGTCCATTTTTCTGTATGGAGCATTATATGGGGCACATTATATTATATGGAGCATTATATGAGACTCATTATACTGTATGGAGCACTATATGAGGCTCATTATTCTGTATGGAGCAATATATGAGGCTCATTATTCTGTATGGAGCACTATGTGATGCCCATAATACTGTATGGAGGACTATGTGGTGCCCATAATACTGTATGGAGGGCTAAAATGTCCAGTTTCTGAGCTATTGTAGAATTTACAATAGATATCACTCATAATGTAAGAAGTGAAATCTTTGGCATTGTACTATACCTATATTTCCCTGCCATATCTGTGCATCATGAATCGTTGTATGTGTTAAAGGGGCCCACTGAGAGACTCCCACCTGGGGCCCATTCTGTATAGAGCATTATATGGGGCCCATTATGTGTGGCGAAATATATGGGGCTCATTATGTATGGGTCATTATATAAGGCCTATTATTCTGAATGGCGCATTATATGGAGTCCATTATTCTGTATAGAGCAATATAGTGGGCCCATTATACTGTATGGAGCTATATATGTGGTCCATTATTCTGTATGGAGAAATATACGGAGTCCATTATTCTGTATGGAGCAATATATGGGGTCCATTTTTCCTTATGGAGCATTATATGGGGCACATTATATTATATGGAGCATTATATGAGGCTCATTATACTGTATGGAGCAATATATGAGACTCATTATTCTGTATGGAGCAATATATCAGGCTTATTATTCTGTATGGAGCACTATGTGGGGACAATAAGGGGACAATACAAATATCTCGCTGAGGGTCTGTTTATACCAAGGAAGGTGACGGGCACAAGGGGGCATTCTTTGCGTCTGGAGGAGAGAAGGTTTTTCCACCAACATAGAAGAGGATTTTTTACTGTTAGGGCAGTGAGAATCTGGAATTGCTTGCCTGAGGAGGTGGTGATGGCGAACTCAGTCGAGGGGTTCAAGAGAGGCCTGGATGTCTTCCTGGAGCAGAACAATATTGTATCATACAATTATTAGGTTCTGTAGAAGGACGTAGATCTGGGTATTTATTATGATGGAATATAGGCTGAACTGGATGGACAAATGTCTTTTTTCGGCCTTACTAACTATGTTACTATGTTACTATGTTACTATGTTACCATAATACTGTAGGGAGGACTATGTGGTGCCCATAATACTATATGGAGGACTATGTTGTGCCCATAAAACTGTATGGAGGACTATACTGTCTGATTTATGACCTATTGTAGAATTTACAATAGATATCCCTCGTAATGTAAGAAGTGAAATCTTTGACATTGTACTATGCCTATATTTCCCTGCCATATCTGTGCATCATGAATCATTGTATGTGTTAAAGGGGTCCACTGAGACTCTTCCACCTGGCGCCCTGGAGCTGGCCCTGCAATCACAGGTCAGCTGTTGATGTTGGCGTGACCATGACTGGGGGCACATGGCAGTCAAGTCACGTGCTGCTGTTGCTTGCATGCTGATGTCAGCTGTGGCTGCTATATACTACATGGCTGTGCTATATACTATGTGGCTGTCTGTGTTACGTGAGCTGTGCTATATACTATGTGGCTGCTATATACTATGTGGCTGCTATATACTTCGTGGCTGTGTTATATACTACGTGGCTGTGTTATATACTATGTGGCTGTGCTAAGCGCAACGTACATACATACATATTCTAGAATACCCGATGCGTTAGAATCGGGCCACCATCTAGTTACTACCTAATGGGGAAGGGCGGGCAGGATGGGACTCTAGTTAGGCCACTTGTAGAAAGATAGCAAGATAAATTTTTTGTAGCCAGGAAGACAGGGAATTACGTGAATTGATGATCAGAAGGCCATAAAAGCATTATGGCCAACAGACAGTATAAGGCTGTGTGCATACTGCATCTGAGCCTTCGGTCAGAGGTATAGCTGCTGAAGATCTGAAGTTTTCCCACCGTATACAGTACCCACAATGGATAGCTCAGCTGTATACCGCTGACACAACGTATACCATATTAACGCTATTACATTGTTTCAGATATTGCAGTCTGACAACGTTCTTACACTATAACAATGTTACGTAGATGCACTTTTTAATGCTATAAATGACTTTTAGTACCTGAAAGCACCAAGAAATGCTTACTAAATCCTTCAATACCCACAAGTGGACTGAGCCCTTAATGGAGAAACTTGAGACCTGTAATTGCCAGCGCTGAGCTCGTCCTCCCAACCTATTTATTTTTATCATCATGTAATTATGTTTCTTTCCATTTTACGCTAATAGACATCGTTCTTCTAGAGGGGAAAAAAAGTACTTTGGCGAAGAACACATCTAAATAAAACAAATGCGTACTGTATCTGGCCATACGGATTATCGTAATGGTGCTGCAGAGCAGGTGACACCCGGGAAAAGATGAAGGCATTATTACTATATTATAAGGGCTTGTGGCTGATTGTCGGAAAATGTGGGTTTCTGCACATGGTGTGTGAGCATGATCTTGATAAAAAGCAGTTCAGTGACACTGCTGCTGGGAAGAAATGTATGCAGTGTTCTAGTGCCCATGATTTCACACACTTCTTTTTAAAGCTCGAGACAAAATATTTTATTGGGTACTGTATTACAAATGATTTCTTCTAGGGTCAGAATGCAGTGCCATCAGGAGGCGCCATACTGAAGCACTGAAACTGCTGCAAGACCCTGTGTGCTCTAATGTATTTATTAATTTTACTTGCTTATAAAGTGCCAATAATTCTACAGCGCTTTACAGATATTATCATCACTGTCTCCATTTGGGCTCACAATATAAAATCCCTATCAGTATGTCTTTTGAGTGTACAAGGAAACCGGAGAACCCGTAGGAAACCCACACAAACATGCAAACTCCTTGTAGATATTGTCCTTGGTAGGATTTGAACCCAGGACCCAAGAGCTGCAAAGCAACAGTGCTAACTACTGATTATGTGAAGAAGATGGACAAAAAATGTCTTACTCTTCTTATTTCTGTCAATCAATGGAAATGGGACTGCACTTAGATGTCATCCAAGTGCATTCTAATGTTTTCCATGGACTCATTGACTTACATGGCCGAGTACAATCTGAATAGTGGATGCAAATTGTGCATGCTGCAATTGTTTTCCCTGACAGACTTGGCCCAAGGAAAAAAATCAGACATGTACACGGCACTCATAAAATAACATTGGTCCACGTGTGATCTGATGTTTTGTCATAAAATATGTTAGTCTATACCTAAAATAAGCAGGAGATATTTAGACATCTGATGTCGGCAACATTATAGTACCTCACTCGCTAGAGAATGACACCATGGTCCAGCAGGAACCCAAACGTTGGCTGTCTAAGAGAAATCTCCTACTTATGCTGACCCATCAATAAACATTTCACCAGTGGGATCCAGCACCAGAGGTGGACATATCATTGGTGCTACCTGTGGAGTCGCACAAGGGTCCAGGAGGTAAGGGGCCACTATCACCTCCAAAGCAGGTGGAATTACATAGTTACATAGTTATTAAGGTTGAAGGAAGACTATAAGTCCATCTAGTTCAACCCATAGCCTAACCTAACATGCCCTAACATGTTGATCCAGAGGAAGGCAAAAAAAACCCATGTGGCAAAGAGTAAGCTCCACATTGGGGAAAAAAATTCCTTCCCGACTCCACATACGGCAATCAGACTAGTTCCCTGGATCAACGCCCTATCAAGGAATCTAGTGTATATACCCTGTAACATTATGCTTTTCCAGAAAGGTATCCAGTCCCCTCTTAAATTTAAGTAATGAATCACTCATTACAACATCATATGGCAGAGAGTTCCATAGTCTCACTGCTCTTACAGTAAAGAATCCGGGTCTGTTATTATGCTTAAAACTTTTTTTCCTCCAAACGTAGAGGTGCCCCCTTGTCCCTGTTTCAGGTCTATGATTAAAAAGATCATCAGAAAGGTCTTTGTACTGTCCCCTGATATATTTATACATTAAAATAAGATCACCCCTTAGTCTTCGTTTTTCCAAACTAAATAGCGCCAAGTGTAATAACCTATCTTGGTATTGCAGACCCCCCAGTCCTCTAATAACCTTGGTCGCTCTTCTCTGCACCCGCTCCAGTTCAGCTATGTCTTTCTTAAACACCGGAGACCAGAACTGTGCACAGTATTCTAAGTGTGGTCGGACTAGTGACTTGTATAGAGGTAAAATTATGTTCTCCTCATGAGCATCTATGCCTCTTTTAATGCATCCCATTATTTTATTTGCCTTTGTAGCAGCTGCCTGACTGACCACTGAATAGGAGTTTGTCATCCACCCATACACCCAGGTCTTTTTCATTGACTGTTTTGCCCAGAATTTTAGAATTAAAGGGACTCTGTCACCTGAATTTGGCGGGACTGGTTTTGGGTCATATGGGCTGAGTTTTCGGGTGTTTGATTCACCCTTTCCTTACCCGCTGGCTGCATGCTGGCTGCAATATTGGATTGAAGTTCATTCTCTGTCCTCCATAGTACACGCCTGCGCAAGGAAAGATTGCCTTGTGCAGGCATGTACTACGGAGGACAGAGAATGAACTTCAATCCAATATTGCAGCCAGCATGCAGCCAGCAGGTAAGGAAAGGGTGAATCAAACACCCGAAAACTCCACCCATATGACCCAAAACCAGTCCCGCCAAATTCAGGTGACAGGTTCCCTTTAAGCACATAATTATACATCTTATTACTTCTACCCAAGTGCATGACCTTACATTTATCCCCATTAAAGCTCATTTGCCATTTATCAGCCCAAGCTTCCAGTTTACATAAATCATCCTGTAATATAAAATTGTCCTCCTCTGTATTGATTACCCTGCAGAGTTTAGTGTCATCTGCAAATATTGAAATTCTACTCTGAATGCTCCCTACAAGGTCATTAATAAATATGTTAAAAAGAAGAGGGCCCAATACTGACCCCTGTGGTACCCCACTGCTAACCGCTACCCAGTCCGACTGTGCTCCATTAATAACCACCCTTTGTTTCCTATCCCTGAGCCAGCTCTCAACCCACTTGCACATATTTTCCCCTATCCCCATTATTCTCATTTTATGTATCAACCTTTTGTGTGGCACCGTATCAAAAGCTTTTGAAAAGTCCATATACACTACATCCACTGGGTTCCCTTGGTCCAATCCAGAACTTACCTCTTCATAGAAACTGATCAAATTAGTCTGACATGAACGGTCCCTAGTAAACCCGTGCTGATACTGGGTCATGAGGTTATTCCTCTTCAGATACTCCAGTATAGCGTCCCTTAGAATGCCCTCCAGGATTTTACCCACAGTAGAGGTTAAGCTTACTGGCCTATAATTTCCGAGTTCAGTTTTTGTCCCCTTTTTGAATATTGGCACCACATTTGCTATACGCCAGTCCTGTGGCACAGACCCTGTTATTATGGAGTCTTTAAAGATAAAAAATAATGGTCTATCAATGACTGTACTTAATTCCTGCAGTACTCGAGGGTGTATCCCATTCGGGCCCGGAGATTTGTCAATTTTAGTGATTTTTAGACGCCGCCACACTTCCTGCTGGGTTAAGCAGGTGACATTTAATTGGGAATTTTTATCACTAGACATTTTGTCTGCCATGGGATTTTCTTGTGTAAATACTGATGAAAAAAAGTCATTTAGCATATTGGCTTTTTCCTCATCCTCATCCACCATCTCACCCAGACTATTTTTAAGGGGGCCAACACTATCATTTTTTAGTTTTTTACTATTTATGTAGTTAAAAAATATTTTAGGATTATTTTTACTCTCTCTGGCAATGAGTCTCTCTGTCTCAATCTTTGCTGCCTTGATTTGCTTTTTACAGAATTTATTTAATTTTTTGTATTTATTTAATGCCTCCTCACTACCTACTTCTAAATGCTTTCTTTTTGTCACTTATTGCGCCCCTTACAGCTCTATTTAGCCATATTGGTTTCCTCCTATTTCTAGTATGTTTATTCCCATACGGTATATACTGTGCACAGGTCCTATCCAGGATGCTAATAAATGTCTCCCATTTTCTTTGTGTATTTTTGTGTCTCAGGATATCGTCCCAGTTAATTGCACCAAGATCCTCTCTCATCCGTTGGAAATTTGCCCTCCTGAAGTTTAGTGTCCTTGTAACCCCTCTACTACACATCTTTTTAAAGGATACATGAAAACTTATTATTTTGTGATCGCTATTTCCCAAGTGACCCCCAACCCTTGTATTTGCTATGCGGTCTGGCCTGTTGGTTAATATTAGGTCTAGCAGTGCCCCCCTTCTTGTTGGGTCCTGAACCAGTTGTGAAAGGTAATTGTCTCTCATAGTTGACAAAAACCGATTACCTTTGCTGGAACTGCAGGTTTCTGTTCCCCAATCTATTTCAGGGTAGTTGAAGTCCCCCATAATAATGACTTCTCCTTGAGTCGCAGCTTCATCTATTTGCTTTACGAGGATATTCTCCATTGCTTCCATTATTTTTGGAGATTTATAACAAACCCCTATCAGTAATTTATTATTTTTCCCCCTCCACTTATCTCCACCCACAGGGATTCTACATTTTCATTAAATTCACCTATATTATCACGCAGGATGGGTTTTAAGGACGATTTTACATACAGACACACCCCTCCCCCTCGCTTATCTGTACGGTCATTTCTGAACAGGCTATAGCCCTGCAAGTTAACAGCCCAGTCATGGCTCTCATCCAGCCACGTTTCAGATATCCCCACCATGTCATAATTATGCTCCAACAACATTAGTTCTAATTCGTCCATTTTGTTGGCGAGGCTTCTGACATTAGTATACATGCACGTGATGTTCCTCTCTGTACTTCTATTTCTTAAATTATTAACTGTTCTAACCCCACCCGCCATGCCACCGCCACCCCCATCTTCCTTATTTGTGCCCAGGTCTCTATCTGCACTATCTTCCCCTCCTATAAAATGAATACCCTCCCCCCCAATTCCTAGTTTAAACACTCCTCCAACCTTCTAGCCATTCTCTCCCCCAGCACAGCTGCACCCTCCCCATTGAGGTGCAGCCCGTCCCTAGCGTAGAGCCTGTAGCCAACTGAGAAGTCGGCCCAGTTCTGCAGGAACCCAAACCCTTCCTTCCTACACCAATTCTTGAGCCACTTATTAACCTCCCTAATCTCCCGTTGCCTCTCTGGCGTGGCACGTGGTACAGGCAGTATTTCAGAAAATACCACGTTGGAGGTCCTTGCTTTCAGCTTGCGGCCTAAATCCCTGAAATCATCTTTAAGGACCTTCCACCTACCTCTAACTTTTTCATTAGTGCCAATGTGCACCATGACCGCTGGGTCCTCACCAGCCCCTCCCAATAATCTGTCCACCCGATCAGCGATGTGTCGGACTCGAGCGCCGGGTAGGCAGCACACCGTTTGACGATCCCTGTCTTTGTGACAGATTGCCCTATCTGTTCCCCTAATAATTGAGTCGCCCACTACCAGCATCTGTCTGGCCTGCCCTGCTCTCCTATTTCCCTCCTTACTGGAGCAGTCACTCCTCCGGCTTTCAGAGGACATGCCTGGCTGGAATTGTGCAATATGATGAGCTATTGGACTGCAAAAGGCCCATATATCGTTCTTGAAGAGGGACCCTCTTCTGTGTCCGCCAGTGTTCGGCACCTATGGTAAAAGCCTAATCCAAGCATCAGTACTATTGAAATGTGGTGCATATACCAGGGTTTCTCCAAAAATAATACTTCCTGTTTTATTGCCTTGACTTTGGTTTGAGCTGGATGTTTGCAGCATTTTAGTAAAGGTTAAACATTCCCACTAATATCCAGATAGATTCTGGGGGCAGTATCCCAAAATGGCGTCTGACATAGATGCGCGCACGAAACAGAGGTATGTCATTGAATTCCTTCATGCAGAAAAAATTGTACCTACTGTATTAACTCATACTACAGATTTGCATCCCACCACTGTGCACCTCCATTAAACCCAAGAATGCCAACCAAAAACTCTATTCTATATCTGTAGATTGCAGCATGACTTAAAGGGATTGTTCAGGACTCACACATTGATGACGTATCCTTGTGAAAGTATAAAATCTGTGGATGTCTGACACTTGGCATGCCCACTTACTGTATGCGCCAATATGTGTCGTGGGAAAGAATTTCCTTTGGAACTGCATACTGTATATTTGTCCACCATTCATATTATGGTATCAATTTTGACTATTGAGCCAAAAAGATGGTTATGGAATTAACTAGATGGTGGCCCGATTCTAACGCATCGGGTATTCTAGAATATGCATGTCCACGTGGTATATTGCCCAGCCACGTAGTATATTGCCCAGCTACGTAGTATATTGCCCAACCATGTAGTATATTGCCCAGCTATGTAGTATATTGGCCAGCCACGTAGTATATTGCCCAGCCACGTAGTATATTTCCCAACCATGTAGTATATTGCCCAGCCACGTACTATATTGCCCAGCCATGTAGTATATTGCCCAGCTACGTAGTATATTGCCCAGCCACGTAGTATATTGCCCAGCCACGTAGTATATTGCCCAGTTACGTAGTATATTGCCCAGCCACGTAGTATATTGCACAGCGACGGAGTATACAGCACAGAGCCATGTAGTATACAGACTTAAAATAAAAAGTAAACATATACTCACCCTCCGTTGAAGTCCTGGCCCTGCATGCAGTGCACACGGCAGCTTCCGGTCCCAGGGTTGGTATGGGCGCAGGACCTGTGATGTCGTCGCGGTCACATGACCATGACATCATGGCAGGTCTTTCTCGCAGGACCTGTGATGACGTCATGGTCATATGACAGTGACGTCATGACAGGTCCTTGTTGCATACCATCTTTGCCACCGGAACCTGCCGCTTGCATTGACTGGTCACCGGAGCGTCGCGAGGAGCGGGAAAGGCGCCGGAATGTGAGTATATGATGATTTTTTTTTTTTTTAACATTAGGTCTTTTTACTATTGAGGCTGCATAGGCAGCATTAATAGTAAAAAAGTTGGTCACACAGGGTTAATAGCAGCTTTAATGGAGTGCGTTACACCGCGGCATAACGCGGTCCATTAGTGCTGCCATTAACCCTGTGTGAGCGCTGACTGGAGGGGAGTACGGAGCGGGCACTGACTGTGGGGAGGATGGAGCGGCCATGTTGCAGCCGGACTGCGCCCGTCGCTGATTGGTCGTGGCAATGGTCGTGGGTGTTTTACCACGACCAATCAGCGACTTGGATTCCATGACAGACAGAGGCTGCGACCAATGAATATCTGTGATAAACAGAAGGACAGACAGAAAGACGGAAGTGACCCTTAGACAATTATATAGTAGACTAGATGGCAGCCCGATTCTAAAGAATCGGGAGTCTAGAATCCATATATACTTTATTTATTCAAATGTAAGAATAATACAATTAATAAATAATAGTAAGAAAGAACAAAAATAATATGCAGTATATGGAGAAAACACCAAACAAAAGTTCAAAATTGGTGTGAAAATGTCACTGAACCACTTCACAACTAAATATATATAGTTTTGGTAAATGGTATTATCATTTTTTTGACGAAATTCGGCAGGAGCTTGAAGAGCAACGTCACTGGGCCCGCCTCCACGCAGTAGAAACTTGCTGTGAGGTAAAAATTCAAAAATCACACCAAAATGGCGGGCGGAGTGTGTCACAGTACGGCACGTTTCTGATTGGTCGCTCGCAGCAGGCGGCAACCAATCAGACACTGGACACTGTTGACGTCACTTATCTCCGGACATTAGCTCCGGACATTAGCTCCGGACATTAGCTCCGGACATTAGCTCCGGACAAAGCCACGGAAGTTGGCACAAATTGCAGGAAGTAGTATTCTAGGCAATTAATCTCCGGACATTAGCTCCGGACATTAGCTCCGGACATTAGCTCCGGACAAAGCCACGGAAGTTGGCACAAATTGCAGGAAGTAGTATTCTAGGCAATTATATATTAGATATTCATTTTTAGCAATTATATGCATACAGTGGAGAAAATAAGTATTTGATACACTGCCGATTTTGCAAGTTTTCCCACCTACAAAGAATAGAGAGGTCTGGAATTTTTATCGTAGGTACACTTCAACTGTGACAGACAGAATCTTAAAAAAAAATGAAACAAATCCACAGAGCAAGACAGCTGAAGGGCTGAAACTGTGACCCACAGACAATACTATGTCCTCCCCCACTATCCGCCGTCCATCTGCCACCTACTGTCACCACTATCTGCATCCTCAGGATGCAATCAGCGTCTGAAACAGCAGACGCGATGACGTCATTTCTTTGCGCTGCTGCTGAGGCTCAGTGAACAAGAAACAGGAGCAGAGCACCGGGGGAACAAGAGCGAGGTGAGTATGTGGTGTTGTTTTTTTCATGTGTATGGGATATTTGTATGTATATAGGAGGCTATGTGGGTCTCACACTGTATATAGGAGGCTATGTGGGTCTCACACTGTATATAGGAGGCTATGTGGGTCTCGCACTGTATATAGGAGGCTATGTGGGTCTCCCACT
This sequence comes from Ranitomeya imitator, assembly GCF_032444005.1. NCBI lineage: Eukaryota > Metazoa > Chordata > Amphibia > Anura > Dendrobatidae > Ranitomeya > Ranitomeya imitator. Next base: position 482,427,896 of record NC_091283.1, on the reverse strand, counting down.
GTATATATGGAGGCTATGTGGGTCTCACACTGTATATATGAAGCCTATGTGGGTCTCACACTATATATGGAAGCGAGCGTGGTCACAGAGTCCATGACTCGCAGTGGCTCTGGCGCATGCACACAAAGTCAATGAAGCTGGGTACATACACTCAGATTCAATGCGCATGTGTGGGGGAGTCACTCGTCATTGAGCAAGTGTGGAGAGCTGCTCACCACTGCACATGCCACTGCGAGTCATGGGCTGTGACCACGCTCGCCTCCATATATACAGTGAGAGACTCACATAGCCTCCTATATACAGTGTGAGCCCCACATAGCCTCCTATATACAGTGTGAGCCCCACATAGCCTCCTATATACAGTGTGAGCCCCACATAGCCTCCTATATACAGTGTGAGCCCCACATAGCCTCCTATATACAGTGTGAGCTCATAAGCACAGTGAGCCGCTTGACACTGAGCAAGTGTGGAATTTTAGAGCTGATTCCCATGATGTCGGCGCACCCCTTAACGTCAATCAAATGCGTGGGCGTCGACAATATAATGAGCCCGTGACTTAAAGAAAATGAAGCGCCACCCCTATGACTGAAAGAAAAGGTACTATATAACTATATAAAGTGATTTTTGGAGAGGATGACGGCGCCATTTTGTTTGACAACAATGTGTTAGTGATGCACATTGCATCACTAACAGCACACTGAGGACAGTTTAGTTGCTGAAAATATCATGACAGGTTCCTTTTAATTATGCTTAATTAATGTGTTAATATTGAAAATAATTAATTTTAGCCTATTGGTTCGGCCCTCCACAATAGTCACAGTGTCTCATGTGGGCCCTTGGGAAAATTGATTGCCCACTCCTATCCTAGGATCTAAGAAAATAAAAATCTGCCACAGAAAAATCTAGTATAGTTCAGAGGTGTCTTACAGAGATGTTAACAAATTGCTCTGCAATTAATTCCTATCCCTCTGTGCTTCTAAACTACATTTTGCAGGAGACAGAGCCAAGATGGACAGCTCACACGTTCCTACCCTCTGTGCTCACCTACACAGCACCATCCTGAGACTACTATACAGTCTCAAGATGGATAAATCACTGCAGCCACAGTTCTCCTTTCCTATTTCTCCCATGTCACCTAGTATGTGCTATTTTCAGACTCTCCTGCAGTCACTAATGTTGCAGATGCTGACAATGACTCCAGCTCATTGTACTGTACAGGATCAGTGAGTCATATAATGTATTCATTTAATAGGCTTTACAATGCTTTAACCTTTGTGCCGAGAAAACCCTTTTAAATAAGAAGATTCTATTATTAAGCAAAAAGGCTGCGTAATGTTCTGAATGGTATCCAAACTCATTTCTAGTTCCCCTATCTATCTGGTCAGAATCTGTGGATTCATGAAAAATAATAAACAGCAAAAGTAAATTGAATTATCCAAAAGGTGTTTCAAGAACTTGGTTTCACTGGCAGGTGTTTCAGAGGTTAATGTAGAGATACAGCTGACAACAGCTATCCTCCATGCTGGGTAAAATGTCCTGTTTGATCCTGCGGGGATCTATACAGCCGTAAGGTGAGCCATCTGTTACCTCCACAACTGGATGAAATGAAATGGACAGCTAGGCTAGCGTTCCTTCAGCCTCCGTTACATTACTACTTAGTATAAATACTGAGGAATTTTATTCATCAGGCCCCAGCTTCTAAACTGTAACAAGACCAACCACCTTCATCTCTTTTTCAGAAGTTGTATGCGCTCCATTTATTTATTTATAGTAAAGCTGAAATTTTCTTTTTCTTTCATGTTTTCTTTTTTTTTTTTTTTACTTTGTACACTGTACTATAGGGCATCTTTATAGCGTTAAATGGAATCTGTCAGTAAGATCAACGCCCCCAAACTGCATCTCTGGACATGAAGGTCTTTGAAAGCTACACTGACGATCAAAAGGGTAACAATGTTTTGAACCTTTGACTTTTAGGCTCCGTATCTCACCATCCACTACTGCATTGATTGTGAGACTACCATCATTTTTTTTTTATATACAATCATCTAGGCTATCTCATACATAAATTTGACTTCAAACTATTTAGCATAGGTTTCGCACAAATTACAATCTCCTGCAGTCTGTGCGAAACCTCCAGAGGCAGATTTTGGAACCGCTCTTCATCTCCTTTGCTTTTAGGGACAGCGAGATGTTATTTCACTCTGTGCTGTGTCTCAGAAAAATGATGCTCGGGCCAATGTAAAGGTATATTAAAAAAAATCTACATACTGTAAAATATTGGACCAAAAATTAGAGTGTTAAAAGGAGAACATTTACTTTAATGTGTGTACAGATTGGGAGCATGCTAATTGTAACTTATAAATGGAATGTGTCATCAAAAAATGACCTATGGTTTAACTCACGTGTTATTTTTTTAAAATTATTTTTCATAACAGTATCTATATTTAAAAACAATATCTTGCAATTGGTCACAAGATCTGATATTAGACTCCTAGTTTATGTTTTTTCTATGGCATTAGGAGCAATAGACTCAGACCCTATCTGTTTGTATAGAAGGGTTACCTGAGCATGCTCTAATCTGGAAAAAGGTCATTGTGCAGGTAGGGGAAGAGGTGTGCTATGCAATCAACTATTGTTAATGATGGATCCTGTGTTATCTTTCGTTTATAGAGGTGTTCCCTTGCATTGTAGTCTGGTCTGTTATGATAGTGAGAGTGGAATGCTTAAAAGTCATCTGTACAGAACAGCAAGTTTAAAGGGGTATTCCCATCTCCAAGAGCCTATCACGATATGTAGTAGGTGTAATAATAATAATAATATTAGCAAATACCTCCAATTAGAAATGTTGTATAGTTCTTCTGATTAGCTATCTCACTTACCCCATGTGCAAGGCATTGCAGTAGCTTAAGTATCCATGGTTATGACCACTCATATAGTGATAGTTAATTATTATTATTTATTTATATAGCACCATTGATTCCATGGTGCTGTACATGAGAAGGGGTTACATACAAGTTACAGATATCACTTACAGTAAGCAAACTAACAATGACGGACTGGTACAGAGGGGCGAGGACCCTGCCCTTGCGGGCTTACATTCTACAGGATGGTGGGGAAGGAGACAGTAGGTTGTAGGAGCTCCGGCGTTGGTGAGGCGGTAGCTTCGGTAGTGGTGAGGAGGCAGCAAGGTCAGTGCATTTAATTAGTTAGTTGTTAGTGATTGTAACCATGGATACCTAAGTCTACTGCAATGCCTTGAAAATGGAGAAACCGACATAGCGAATCAGAAGAACTATACTGCATTTCTAATTGGAGGTATTTGCTAATATTCCTATTATGACACATACTACATATTGGGATAGGTTCTTGGAGATGGGAATACTCCTTTAAGTCTAGTTATAAGTGTCAGCGGCCAATGTGAAAATTGTGATTATTATGAATATTCTGATGTGAAAAACTGGATAAAAAAAAACAAAAAAACATTTACCGTACCTAATTTAAAACCTGATTTAGACAATAGGACATTTATTTTATTACACAATCCCTTTAGTTGGAATGATGGAATATAGGCTGAACTGGATGGACTAATGTCTTTTTTCGGCCTTACTAACTATGTTACTATGTTACTATGTTACTTTAGACGTACAATATATTAACAGAAAGATATTGCCGTGAACTGTTCTACAGAACACTTAATCAAGAATGATAAAAGACTTCAAGTTTTTAGTATCACCCATTAATGACATGATGAGCCCATGGCACTACTGAGAGCAATGCAATATGACACGCCATATATCTCAGCTATTTATAATTTATTATATCTAGCTATAGATAATATATTCATTTCAATGAGAGAAAAATACTATTACTAAAAATGCATTGTAGTTCCTGCAAGATCTATAAAAAATAAAAAAAGGCATAAAGGTGCTAAAATACATTGGGAAAATTCTAAAGAAAGATATACCAAACCTACTTTGACAATTACGGTACATAAATTTCTATTTAAATCATGAGCGGGTGGCACAAAATGTAACACACTGTATTAATGGAAATGCCACATTTATAAAAACATTACATTTAATGTTTTAATACTTAAATGTTTTCTTGTGAAATCTAAGTTAAATAACTAAATGGTTTTCTGTTCACATGTGGTATAAAATCCCCTTGAATGTATGTCAAAAATGTCCTCTTGATCATTGACCGGTTGAGTCTGTGCAGTCCAATTCTTCCGTTTGGCGGTTCCATGCCCTGCGCATGCTCAAAATGAACTGTGCTGTACTCTACCTGGGCAAGAACGGGATATGGGTCCTTTACAATCAAATAGTTCTGTCTATGACAGAAGCTTCTTGCTGCTTTCCCTTACCTCTTGGGAACTGTGCAGCTGCACAGGTTGTAGCCATGGTGTGTCCGCTCCTGGCTCTACTTATTACTGCGCATGCATGGCTGTACATAGAGTTCTATGAGCTCCAATTACTTGAAAGTAACAAATAGAAATCAAGATGAAGCTGAGAAAGTTCAGTAAACCAGATGCCTTCATCTATGGCTGACTACATATAATTGAGCAATTACTAACAAACTAGAATTGGAAAGCGCTGCTGGGGAGAGCACTTAATTGAAAAAAGATATCACTGTAGTTTTAAGACAAATTGCTTGATGGCAAAAACTAGAGATGAGTGGAGGATCAAATCTGAGTCAAATTTCTTGAACTTTGTGGTTCTACATGAATTTGAATACTTTGAGATTCGTCTTGTGATTTGCCAAAAAAGTAGTTGCTCGGCACCATTTTTCCACACTAGAGAAGTATCAGAGAGCGGACTAATGTGGTTTTGCATGTCTGAGTGGCTTTCCCTATGACAACCATCAGCTATGACAATACATCCTAGTATATCAAGTGGATTATCACACTTTTTCCAGGGGTGGTCAGTAGACCACTTGGTCATCAGAGTTCAACAGTTCCCAGTGAAGTACAGTTGGGCGTAAGACTGGTGATATGTACTTCATAGCTGGATTTCATGTCCAGATTCATTGGGTATGACAGATCATATTGATACAGTATGTATTATTCTTAGTGGTCTTCCTTGCTCTCTCTCTTTCCAGTATTGAGTTCCGCACAAATTTGGGGGGAAAATTAGGTGAAGACGTCAAAATTGAATTTTAAATGATCTGCTCCTCTCTAGTAAAACCCCTTTAATAGCGTTCTAAAGCTGCCATACTAAAATTCTGGCTACTGGGAGGAAATTAATTTTGTTCCTCCCGGCAGCCTACGGCTTTCAGTCATGGAGGCGGTGCCGGTACAGCTTCAGTCACCGCTCAGCACATAGTGAAATAGATGGCAAATAGTGAATTTATATTACTCACTGATATCTCTATTCTCACTATTCAATATGTACACAAGAAAGGATGTGAGGAGTAACTATTAAAAATTAACCTTTATTGGTATTAAAAATTATAATTACCACAAATATTAAAGTTAAGTTTTCCAAGTCTAGAACTTAGGTTTCTAGTGTTGGGACCCACTTTACAACAACTGCAATCTGTGTCTCTCAATTACTAGATAGATGTATCCATGTATATTAATTACTATCTATTAAATGAGCCTATCACAGTCCCCCTAGGTCAATGGAAAAAAATTGAAGGTACTTGTATCAAGTGCGTGGTGATAAAAGACAGTAAAAAGCATCAATAGTGAATTAATTCAGTATGATAAATACCAACCCCTATAAGTCCATAAATCAAACAAACTTAATTTTAATATTTGTGGCAATTATAAAAGTTTTAATATCTGTAAAGGTTATTTAATAGTTCCTTCTCACATCCTTTGCTATGTACATACCAGTACATAGTGAACTGCGGCTGTAACTATGATCCAGCCCTGACTGTCAGCTGACACAGCAGTGCATGTGTAACACCCCAGGTTGCCGGTTGTTACAGTGATGTTGCCTTCCTTTCGGGGAGGGCAATATCACGGTTGGAAGCAAGGAGGATTCGCTTTACCAGGTAGCGTACCCACATTCAACACATTCCAAATCCAGGCCAGAAGGGGGAGCTCTGAACCCGGATTCAGGGGAGCTTCCCCAGCATTAAGTCTGGAGGAAGAGTTAGTGTAGTCTGGAGCAGACAGTGAAGGGAGAGGAGTGGAGAGCAGACAGCAGAGCCATGCAGCCAGGACCGAGCTGCAGCTTCAGGAAAGGAAGTGAACCTGAGGGGTTGAAAGTGGTGGAGCTACTCAGGAAACGAGCACAGTGGAGAAGGAAAGGGGCTCAGAGGGGAACTGTGACCGGGCACCCTAAGAGCTGAAGAGCAGGAACCGGGCACTGGGAGCCCGAGGCTTTGGCATACTCCAGGACACACGGCAGAACCGGAGGGTATAGAGCTGTATGTGATTTGCCCACACCACACCTGAAGGTGAAGGAGCACTTGAAGAGCCCAGGTCATGATAGAGGCTCTATAAAACGGCTCAAGTTGCCCACCATACAGGTAACTGCCCCAGGAGAGGAGAGAGGACTTTTCCAGCAGCTACAGGCAGCAGGGACTGTTATGAAAGGCAATTCAGTACTACAATGGACATAGCGGTCAGAGCACATACAGTGATCTGACAATAACCCAAAATCATAGAACGAGCTCTGAGACGTGGGAACTCTGCAGACCGCAATCCCTAATCCTCTCCAAACAACACTAGAGGCAGTTGTGGATTGCGCCTAACTCTGCCTAGGCAACTCGGCACAGCCTGAGAAACTAACTAGCCTGAAGATAGAAAATAAGCCTACCTTGCCTCAGAGAAATACCCCAAAGGAAAAGGCAGCCCCCCACATATAATGACTGTGAGTTAAGATGAAAAGACAAACGTAGAGATGAAATAGATTCAGCAAAGTGAGGCCCGACTTTCTTAACAGATCGAGGATAGAAAAGGTAACTTTGCGGTCTACACAAAACCCTAAAGAAAACCACGCAAAGGGGGCGAACTAACGGCACGGAGGTACACCCTTTGCGTCCCAGAGCTTCCAGCAAAAAATTAGACAAGCTGGACAGAAAAAATAGCAAACAAATAGCAAAGAAGAACTTAGCTATGCAGAGCAGCAGGCCACAGGAATGATCCAGGGAAAAGCAAGTCCAACACTGGAACATTGACAGGAAGCCAGGATCAAAGCATTAGGTGGAGTTAAGTAGAGAAGCACCTAACGACCTCACCAGATCACCTGAGGGAGGAAACTCAGAAGCCGCAGTACCACTTCCCTCCACCAACAGAAGCTCACAGAGAGAATCAGCCGAAGTACCACTTGTGACCACAGGAGGGAGCTCTGCCACAGAATTCACAACAAGGGACCTCACACACTAGCGTGAGTAGGAAGGCTTATGGACCTCACCTCGGAGAGGTATTAACTATTGCCTCCAGGCCAGCCAGGCCATACCATCACTTGTTCCTGGTACCCTGGACTGTGGACTGCTACTCTCAGTAAACCAGGTAAAGACTTTACAACTTTGTGTCCTCCACTTATTTGCCAGCATACACCATCCTTGCCCATACACCATAGGGGGCCTGAGGACCCCGCTTCACCTGTGGAAAGCGTCACCATCTTGCTGCAACAACATCACCCCAGAGGAACCCTTTAAGCAGCGTCGGTCCCCTCTGACCGAGAACCACAGGTGGCGTCACGAATAGACTTTATTCCAAAATACCCCTTAAAGACCTTTCTCTTTGATTGCGTGCCCAGGGCCACGAACCGGGTCACAGCCACCGCGACATCCCCTTTAAGTGCGACCGGACCCGGTACAGAGTACCCCACTGCCCAGGCGGGTGACTCACATGAGTGCAGAGCCGGCTGTCAGTCAGTGCTGGGGCGTGGTTACAGCCACCGCTCACTGTTTACTGTGTAGTGATTGAAGCCATGCCCTCTATGGCTAAAAGCAGGAGGCTGCAGGGAGGAATAAAGTTAATTTCTTCCTGGCAGCTTGGCCTTCAGTGCGATGGTCACATGGCGTTGGAATGTTAGTAGCTTTTTTTGACATGATAGGTTCCCTTTAAATACAAAAATAATTGAAACAATTTCTGTCTGAATTTATTTAAAACTTTTACCTGATAAAAAGGGAACTTTTTTATGTCATTCCTGCTGCTTCCATTTCTTCATTTTTTTTTTAAATTTCACCATAAGTTTCTACAGCTGCTCTCAACTATTTAGTTCTCCCAATATGCTAATACTTCGTTATGATCTTTACCAATGGGGTGTTGCACACAGGGTAATTATCCATGCAGAGCTGCCTGGACAAATTACCATATTGCGCACACTAATTAAAAAGTCTCATATCTCTGGAACTGTATGTTGGAATTTTAAAATGAAAAAGAGGAATACACTTAGGGTAGCAGAGGCAATAAATTAAGAGCAAAACCTGTCCATTGTGGACTTGGTGACCAGTCCTCTTTAAAGGGAAACTGTCACCTCATAAACTCAGTTTAAACTATTCATACAGTCACGTACAGGACATTGCCCTTATAAAACTCATAACTGCAGTATAGATTTCACTTCTTGTATTCTACAGAAAAAGAAAAAAATACTTGCGGTCACATGACCACAGTTCCCGGCACTGTCACTGGAGAATCCTCACAGTGCGTGTGATGTGAGGAATCACAAGTCTGCAGTCACATAGAGTGACTGCAGACTTGTCGTTTTAGATCTGAGAACCTCTTTAAGTACAAGAACGTGAAAGCCGGTCTCGTTCATAACTTCCCTTCAACACAGAGAAGTAGCGGAAACTCTTTGGGAAGCTGCCAGAACAATGAGAGGAGGGAATGAAATTAGGCCAACAGTGGAAATTTCATTATAAAGTACATTAATAAATGAAACTGATTTTAATTTTGGGAAATATCCAAACCACCTTTTATCGTACAGGATAAAGCACTAAAATGAGCAGATTTACTGTGTTAGGCCACATTCACACTTTCAGTATTTGGTCAGTATTTTACCTCAGTATGTGTAAGCCAAAACCAGGAGTGGAACAATCAGTGGAAAAGTACAGTGCTGTGCAAATTACCGTATATACTCGAGTATAAGCCGAGATTTTCAGCCCAAAATTTTGGGCTGAAAGTGCCCCTCTCGGCTTATACTCGAGTCAAGGTGGGTGGCAGGGTCGGCGGGTGAGGGGGTGAGGGCGCTGAGGTATACTTACCTAGTCCCAGCGATCCTCGCGCTGTCCCTGCCGTCCCACGGTCTTCTGTGCTGCAGCTTCTTCCCCTCTTCAGCGGTCACGTGGGACCGCTCATTACAGAAATGAATAAGCGGCTCCACCTCCCATAGGGGCGGAGCCGCCTATTCATTCCTCTAATCAGCGGTGCCGGTGACCGCTGATAGAGAAAGAAGCTGCGGCACCGAAGACCAGGCAGAGGGACAGCGCGAGGATCGCCAGGACTAGGTAAGTATAGCATATTCACCTGTCCTCGTTCCAGCCGCCGAGTGTCGATCCATCTTCCCGGCCGGCGCCTCCATCTTCCCGGCGTCTCTGCTCTCTGACTGTTCAGGCAGAGGGCGCGATGACGCATATAGTGTGCGCGGCGCCCTCTGCCTGATCAGTCAGAGCAGAGACGCTGGGAAGATGGAGGCGCCGGAACGAGACGCCGGGAGCTGCAATCAAGGGAGGTGAGTATGTGTTTTTTTTTTTTTATTGCAGCAGCAGCAGCGGCGGCGGCAGAGATTTATGTGGAGCATCTATGGGGCACAGTGAACGGTGCAGAGCACCGTATATGGCACATCTATGGGGCACAGTGAACGGTGCAGAGCACCGTATATGGCACATCTATGGGGCACAGTGAACGGTGCAGGGCACCGTATATGGCACATCTATGGGGCACAGTGAACGGTGCAGAGCACCGTATATGGCACATCTATGGGGCACAGTGAACGGTGCAGAGCACCGTATATGGCACATCTATGGGGCACAGTGAACGGTGCAGAGCACCGTATATGGCACATCTATGGGGCACAGTGAACGGTGCAGGGCACCGTATATGGCACATCTATGGGGCACAGTGAACGGTGCAGAGCACCGTATATGGCACATCTATGGGGCACAGTGAACGGTGCAGAGCACCGTATATGGCACATCTATGGGGCACAGTGAACGGTGCAGAGCACCGTATATGGCACATCTATGGGGCACAGTGAACGGTGCAGGGCACCGTATATGGCACATCTATGGGGCACAGTGAACGGTGCAGAGCACCGTATAAGGCACATCTATGGGGCACAGTGAACGGTGTAGAGCACCGTATATGGCACATCTATGGGGCACAGTGAACGGTGTAGAGCACCGTATATGGCACATCTATGGGGCACAGTGAACGGTGCAGGGCACCGTATATGGCACATCTATGGGGCACAGTGAACGGTGCAGAGCACCGTATATGGCACATCTATGGGGCACAGTGAACGGTGTAGAGCACCGTATATGGCACATCTATGGGGCACAGTGAACGGTGCAGAGCACCGTATATGGCACAGCTATGGGGAAATATGAACGGTGCAGAGCACTATATGGCACAGCTATGGGGAAATAATGATCTATTTTTATTTTTGAAATTCACCGGTAAATGCTGCATTTCCACCCTAGGCTTATACTCGAGTCAATAAGTTTTCCCAGTTTTTTGTGGCAAAATTAGGGGGGTCGGCTTATACTCGGGTCGGCTTATACTCGAGTATATACGGTAATTAGGACAAAGCATTTTTTACGTAAAATCGTAAGTTGGTTACCAGTCAGTGATTCAAACCAGTTTTAATATATAATAAATAAATCTTGGTCAACTAGCAAGTGGAAAAAAGTAAATTTTGAGTTATGAAACCCATCTTTTTGTTCAAGGGTACAGAGCAAGTGATGTTAGAAGAAGCAAAAATGAACCACTGATCATATTCAACAAACTGTAAAACGCCGTCAAAACAGATGTTTGGGGGCTTTTTACAGCTGATGGTACAGGGATCTTATTTCCTGTTGATGGTATGTTGAATTCATCCAAATACATAGATGTTTTAAAAAGTTTTATTGCGCCATTCATGCGTAAATTTGAAGGGACATTCCAACAAGATTTGGCTCCATGCCACAATTCCAAGTGTGTGAAGAAATTCCTGGAAGAAAATTAAGTAAAAGTGCTGGACTGGCCTGGCAATTCACCAGACTATAGAAAATTTGTGGAGCATTGTGAAGAGACGTCTTGGCAGAATGGACTGTACAACCAACGAACGCATGACAAACAGTGCCATACAAGTGTGGTTCCATGATGAAGAATTGAAGAATTTCTGCAAAAACTTTGTAGAATCAATGCCAAAACGCATTGAAAATCTCATATCTGCGAAAGGACATATTTCTTACTAAAATTAGTATGTAACAGTGCATTATAACATTTTATTATTAAATATTAAAAAAAGTGTTTTTTTTGCTTTGTCCCAGTTAATTTGCACAGCATTGTATAATAGAAACATGTCACCTCACCACCACTTCTGCATTTTTTACTCATTCCTGGTTTTGGCTTATAAATACTGATGTAAATTACTGACCAAATACTGAATGTGGCCTTAAAGGGGTTGTCCAGGCTTTCTGTATAATTTGTATGTGTACCTAGGCTGCAAAATGCTGACAGTTTGTAATATACTCCCTGTCAGCATTCTGCATGGTGTCCTAGGTATCACACACCTGGTGAGCAGCTCTCTCCTGGTTCTGGAGGAGCTGCTCACTCATCCACTAGAGTTTTCCTGTCTGGCTGTTATAATCGCCCCCAGTCTCTGCCAGAACCTTCCCCTTCTGCCTCTTGCTTCAGCCTTCCCTGGCAGCACACAGTGCTGGGCAGCAGGATACTGACTCAGCTGATTGGACAAACCAGGAAGGAAAAGATTTCTACATAGATGAGTGTGATGTGCTGTATACATCCATCCCTCCCTCATCCATCCATTTGCACACACATCCATCAACACACTCACATATCCATCAACACACACACATCCATAAACTTTCATCCATCCACACACATCCATCCACACGCACACACACATCCATCCACACACACATATCCATCCACACGCACACACACACACATCCAGCGGGGCAGTCCCGATTTTGACAGTCTGCCCCACGGTCACGGGACCTTAGGTTTCCCACACTGCAATGTCAGCCTCATCCCTCCACCTGCAGACCAGCACACCACATATATGGCTGCTCTGTGCGCACAGGACCTGTGATGAGGTCACAAGAGGGGAGGAGTCAGGGGTCACATGATCTGGGCCTCCGTGTATCCATGTATGTCATGTCATGGTGCTGGATGAGGGTAAGTTTATGTGTGGGGTCAGGAGGTGTTTACAGTGTGGACGTAGCAGAGCCGTGTGTGTACGAGGTGTACAGAGCAGAGCCGTGTGTGTATGAGGTGTACGGAGCGGAGTCGTGTGTGCAAGGTGTATGGAGCGGAGTCGTGTGTGTGCACGAGGTGTACGGACCGGAGCCACGTGTGTACGAGGTGTACGGAGCGCAGCCACGTGTGTACGAGGTGTACGGAGCGCAGCCATGTGTGTACGAGGTGTACGGAGCAGAACCGCATGTGTACGAGGTGTACGGAGCAGAGCCTCATGTGTACGAGGTGTACGGAGCGGAGCCGCATGTGAAGGTGTATGGAGTGGAGTCGTGTGTGTGTACAAGGTGTACGGAGGGGAGCCGCATGTGTGCAAGGTGTACGGAGCGCAGCCGCGTGTGTACGAGGTGTACATCGCACAGCCGCGTGTTTACGAGGTATACGGAGCATAGCCACATGTGTACGGGGTGTACGGAGCATAGCCACGTATGTACGAGGTGTATGGAGCACAGCCGCGTGTGTACGAGGTGTACGGAGAGTAACCTCGTGTGTACGAGGTGTACGGAGCGTAGCCTTGTGTGTACGAGGTGTACGGAGCGTAGCCGTGTGTGCAAGGTGTTCGGAGCAGAGTCGTGTGTGTGTACAAAGTGTATGAAGCAGAGCCGCGTGTGTACGAGGTGTACGAAGCGGAGCCGTGTGTGCAAGGTGTTCGGAGCAGAGTCGTGTGTGTGTACAAAGTATGAAGCAGAGCCACGTGTGTACGAAGTGTATGGAGCGGAGCTACGTGGGTACGAGGTGTGCGGAGTGCAGCAGCGTGTGTACGAGGTGTACGGAGCGGAGCTGTGTGTGCAAGGTGTATGGAGAGGAGTCGTGTGTGTGTACAAAGCGGAGGCGCGTGTCTACGAGGTGTATGGAGTGGACGCTAGCTGTGTCGGATCGGAGCAGATATTGCTTCTCGCTCTGACACTGACTGGCACAGGAGACATGGAGAGGTCTTTATCAGTGGCGTACCGAAGCTGCAGCGACGTGAGCAGTCAGCGGCGCGGCTGGATGACATCATTCAGCGCTGCAGGAGTGGAATCTGCCGGCTGCTGCGAGGAAGCGCATTGAAAGGTGTGTGTGTAGTTATGGAGAAAGCAAAGATGGGGGTGGGGCAACCATGTGTGGCCATTATACTGTACCCAGCATCATGTGGGGCCATTATACTGTACTCAGCATCATGTGGGGCCATTATACTGTACCCAGCATCGTGTGGGGCCATTATACTGTACAAAGCATCATATGAGGCCATTATGCTGTACAAAATATCATGTGGGGCCATTATACAGTATGGAGCATTGTGTGCCCATTATACACTATTGAGCATCATGTGTGGCCATTATACAGTATGGAGCACTGTGTGGCCACTATACAGTATTGAGCCTCATGTGTGGCCATTATACAGTATGGAGCACTGTATGGCCATTATACTGTACCCAGCATCGTGTGGGGCCATTATACTCTACGCAGCATCATGTGGGGTCATTATACTGTACGAAGCATCATGAGGGGCCATTATACAGTATGGAGCACTGTGTGCCCATTATACAGTATTGAGCATCATGTGTGGGCATTATACAGTATGGAGCACTATGTGCGGCCATTATACAGTATGGAGCATCATGTGTGGCCATTATACTGTACAGTATGGAGCACTGTGTGGCCATTATAGAGTATAGAGCATAATGTGTAGCCATTATACAGTATGGAGCACTGTGTGGCCATTATACAGTATAGAGCATAATGTGTGGCCATTATACAGTATGGAGCATCATTTGTGGCCATTATACAGTATGGAGCACTGTGTGGCCATTATACAGTATAGAGCATAATGTGTGGCCATTATACAGTATGGAGCATCATGTGTGGCCATTATACAGTATGGAGCATCACGTGTGGCCATTATACAGTATTGAGCACTATGTGTGGCCATTATGCAGTATTGAGCATTATTTGGGGCCATAATACAGTATGGAGCACTGTGTGGCCATTATACAGTATGGAGCATCATATGTGGCCATTATAAAGTATGGAACACTGTGTGACCCCTTATACAGTATGGAGCACCGTGTGGCCATTATACAGTATGGAGCATCACGTAGGGCCATTATACAGTATGGAGCATCATGTGTGGCCATTATACAGTATGGAGCACTATGTGTAGCCATTATCCAGTATGGAGCACTCTGTGGTCATTATCCAGTATGGAGCACTCTGTGGTCATTATACAGTATGGAGCCCTGTGGAGCCATTATACAGAATGGAGCACTGTGTGGCCATTATACAGTATGGAGCACTATGTGGCCATTATACAGAATGGGGCACTTTGTGGCCATTATACAGTATGGAGCACTATGTGTGGCCATTATGCAGTATTGAGCATCATGAGGGGCTATTACACAGTATGGAGCACTGTGTGGCCATTATGCAGTATGGAGCATCACGTGTGGCCATTATACAGTATTGAGCATCACGTGTGGCCATTATACAGTATGGAGCACTGTGTGGCCATTATACAGTATGGAACATCACGTGTGGCCATTATACAGTATTGAGCATCACGTGTGGCCATTATACAGTATGGAGCACTGAGTGGCCATTATAAAGTATGGGGCACTGTGTGGCCATTATACAGTATGAAGCACTCTGTGTGGCTATTACACAGTATGGAGCACTCTGTGGCCATTATACAGTATGGAGCATCACGTGTGGCCATTATACAGTATGTAGCATCACGTGTGGCCATTATACAGTATGGAGCATCACGTTTGGCCATTATACAGTATGGAGCATCACGTGTGGCCATTATACAGTTTTGAGCATCACGTTTGGCCTTTATACAGTATGGAGCATCACGTGTGGCCATTATACAGTATTGAGCATCATGTGTGGCCATTATACAGTATGGAGCATCACGCGTGGCCATTATGCAGTATTGAACATCATGTGTGGCCATTATACAGTATGGAGCACTGTGTGGCCAATATACAGTATGGAGCATCATATGTGGCCAATATACAGTATTGAGCATCATGTGGGGCCATTATACAGTTTGGAGCATCATGTGTGGCCATTATACAGTATGGAGCACTGTGTGGCCATTATACAGTATGGAGCATCACGTGTTGTCATTATACAGTATTGAGCATCACGTGTGGCCATTATACAGTATGGAGCATCACGTGTTGTCAGTATACAGTATGGAGCATCATGTAGGGCCATTATACGGTATGGAGCATCATGTGTGGCCATTATACAGTATGGAGCACTATGTGTAGCCATCATACAATATGGGGCACTGTGTGGCCATAGTTTTTTGTTTATAATTATTATTATTCATGAAACAGTGTGATCAGTAGTGCTAAATAGGTGTGATTGGGGCGTGGATATGGGCGTGACTAGTTGTTTAATGGGTGTGGTCAGAAGTATGGCCTAAAATTTGCCGTGGCGCACGGTGTGCGCCGCAAACTTTGTCCCTCTTTCCCTTCTTCAAAGGTTGGGAGATATGCTATAGACTGATGTTCTTCAGCAGCTGAGGTGTATTATGTGGTATATATGCAGACAAACACACACATCACTATATACTCTTCACATTACTTGTACGTCACGGGTAATGTGAAGGCATGTAACGCTCTGTCACCACTGTCGATGTGGTGTGGGGACATCTGAAGCTCTGTCACCACTGTGGATGTGATGTGGAGACATGTGAACTTCTATCATCTCTGTGGATGTGATGTTGGGATATGTGAAGCTGTATCATCACTGTGGATGTGATGTGGAGACATGTGAACTTCTATCATCTCTGTGGATGTGATGTTGGGATATGTGAAGCTCTATCACCACTGTGGATGTGATATGGGAATATGTGAAGCTCTATCATCACTGTGGATGTGATATGGAGACATGTGAACTTCTATCACCACTGTGGATGCGATGTGGAGACATGTGAACTTCTATCACCACTGTGGATGTGATATGGAGACATGTGAACTTCTATCACCACTGTGGATGTGATGTGGAGACATGTGAACTTCTATCACCACTGTGGATGTGATATGGAGACATGTGAACTTCTATCACCACTGTGGATGTGATGTGGAGACATGTGAACTTCTATCACCACTGTGGATGTGATGTGGAGACATGTGAACTTCTATCACCACTGTGGATGCGATGTGGAGACATGTGAACTTCTATCACCACTGTGGATGTGATATGGAGACATGTGAACTTCTATCACCACTGTGGATGTGATGTGGAGACATGTGACGCTCTATCACCACTGTGGATGTGATATGGAGACATGTGAACTTCTATCATCACTGTGGATGCGATGTGGAGACATGTGAAGCTCTATCACTACTGTGGATGTGATATGGGAATATGTGAAGCTCTATCATCACTGTGGATGTGATATGGAGACATGTGAACTTCTATCACCACTGTGGATGTGATGTGGAGACATGTGAACTTCTATCATCACTGTGGATGTGATATGGAGACATGTGAACTTCTATCACCACTGTGGATGCGATGTGGAGACATGTGAACGTCTATCATCTCTGTGGATGTGATGTTGGGATATGTGAAGCTCTATCACCACTGTGGATGTAATATGGGAATATGTGAAGCTCTAGCAGACTGCAAGGAGTGTAAAACGCAGCAACCCTTTCCCATAATAATTGGGCTGTAATACCAACAAAACACACAACCTTACCAGGTGTAAACCGGCTGAATCTCCCTTGGTGCTCTTTTTGTCCTCTTATCATCCTTATCAAACCACACCCCTATTTGCATAGGGCAGCCCCATTATTTCCCGCATTTTTACCACACCTCCCAACCATCCCGTATTCCGCAGGGCAGTCCTGATTTTGACAGTCTGCCCCGCGGTCATGGGTAGGACCGTACTTGTCCCGCACTGCAGAGCCACAGATACCTCCACCCGCAAAGAGCCGCACACCACATTTATGGCTGTTCTGTGTGCACAGGACCTGTGATGAGGTCACAGGAGGGGAGGAGTCAGGATTCACATGATCAGGGCCTCCATGTATGCATGCAGGACTCTGCTGTGCTGTCATGGTGCTCACTGCTGGATGAGGGTAAGCTTAAGTGTGGGGTCAGGAGGGGTTTACAGTGTGGATGTAGCAGAGCTGTGTGTGTACGAAGTGTACTGAGCGGAGCCGGGTGTGTGCGAGGTGTACGGAGCGGAGCCGTGTGTATATGAGGTGTACAGAGTGGAGCTGGGTGTGTACGAGGTGTAAGGAGCGGAGCCGTGTGTGTGCAAGCTGTACGGAGCAGAGCCATGTGTGTACGAGGTGTACAGAGCGGAGCTGTGTGTGTCCGAGCTGTACGGAGCAGAGCCGTGTGTGTCCGAGCTGTACGGAGCAGAGCCGTGTGTGTCCGAGCTGTACGGAGCAGAGCCGTGTGTGTGCGAGGTGTACGGAGCGGAGCCGTGTGTGCGCAAGGTGTACGGAGGGGAGACGTGTGTGTACAAAGTGTACTGAGCAGAGCCGGGTGTGTGCGAGGTGTACGGAGCGGAGCCGTGTGTATATGAGGTGTACAGAGTGGAGCTGGGTGTGTACGAGGTGTAAGGAGCGGAGCCGTGTGTGTGCAAGCTGTACGGAGCAGAGCCATGTGTGTACGAGGTGTACAGAGCGGAGCTGTGTGTGTCCGAGCTGTACGGAGCAGAGCCGTGTGTGTCCGAGCTGTACGGAGCAGAGCCGTGTGTGTACGAGGTGTACGGAGGGGAGCAGTGTGTGTACGAGGTGTGCGGAGCCGGGCCGTGTGTGTACGACGTGTGCGGAGCGGAGCCGCGTGTGTACGAGGTGTACGGAGAGGAGCCATGTGTGTACGGAGTGGAGCCTCGTGTGTACGAAGTGTAGCCGCGTTTGTGCGAGGTGTTCGGAGTGGAGCTGGGTGTGTACGAGGTGTAAGGAGCTGAGCCGTGTGTGCAAGGTGTACAGAGCACAGCCGCAAGTGTAGGAGTAACTATCTGTGGCCATTATACTGTACGCAGTATCAATCACGTGTGGCCATTATACAGTATAGAGCACTGTGTGCCATTATGCAGTACTAGATGGTGTCCTGATTCTAACATATCGGGTATTCTAGAATATGTAGGTAGTATACAGCACAGGCTACGTACTATATGGCACAGTGACATAGTATATAACACAACCGACGTAGTATCTAACATAGCTATGTAGTATATAACAGAGCTACGTAGTATGTAACACAGCATACGTAGTATATAACAGAGCTGCGTAGTATGTAACACAGCGTACGTAGTATACTGCAGAGCTACGTGGTATATAACACAGCCACGTAGTAAATAACATAGCCACGTAGTGTATTGCACAGGTATGTAGTATATTGGTTAGCCACGTAGTATATAACATAGCCACGTAGTATATTGTAGAGCCACGTAGTATATTGCACAGGCACGTAGTATATTGCACAGCCAAATGTTATATAACACAGTCACGTAGTGTATTGCACAGCTATGTAGTATATTGGTCAGCGACGTAGTATATAGCAGAGCCACGTAGTATATAACAGCCACGTAGTATATTGTAGAGGCACGTAGTATATTGCATAGCTATGTAGTATATTGCACAGCCACGTAGTATATAACATAGCCATGTAGTATATTGTAGAGGCACGTAGTATATTGCATAGTTACGTAGTATATTGCGCAGCCACGTAGTATATAACGGAGCCACATAGTATATTGCACAGTCGACGTAGTATATAACAGAACCGACACAGCCACATAGTATATTGCACAGCTACGTAGTATATAACACAGAGCACGTAGTATATTGCACAGTCACGTTGTATATTGCCCAGCTACATAGTATATAGCAGAGATGTAGTATATAACAGAGCCCACTGTTGTGAATTCTGTGGCTGAATTCACTCCTGTGGTCACAAGTGGTATTGCAGCCTCTGGGCTTCCTCCCTCAGGTGTTTTGGTGAGCTCGTTGGCTGCCTTGCTATTTAACTCCACCTGAGTCTGTCTTCCTTGCTCCTTGTCAATGTTCCAGTGTTGGATCTGAGCTACTGCATCTTTCCTGTGGCCTGCTGCTCTGCTAGATAAGTGTTACTTTGTTTTTGTTTCCGTTTTTTCTGTCCAGCTGTGCTATTCTCTTTTGCTGGAAGCTCTGAGACGCAAAGGGTGCACCGCCGTGCCGTTAGTTCGGCACGGTGGGTCTTTTTGCCCCCCTTTGCGTGGTTCTGCTTTAGGGTTTTTTGTAGACTGCATAGTTCTCTTTGCTATCCTCGCTTTGTCTAGAATATCGGGCCTCACTTTGCTGAATCTATTTCATTCCTACGTTTTGTCTTTTCATCTTGCTAACAGTCATTATATGTGGGGGGCTGCCTATTCCTTTGGGGTATTTCTCTGAGGCAAGTCAGGCTTGTATTTCTATCTTCAGGCTAGTCAGCTCCTCAGGCAGTGCCGAGTTGCATAGGTAGTGTTAGGCGCAATCCACTGCTGCTTTTAGTTGTGTGAGGATAGGTTCAGGTATTGCAGTCTGCAGAGATTCCACGTCTCAGAGCTTGTTCTATTGTTTTTGGGTTATTGCCATATCACTGTATGTGCGCTGATTACTGCACACTGTGTTGCCTGATAGCACAGCATAACAGCCCACACAGTATGTAACACAGCCCACATAGTATATAGCAATGTGGGCATTATATGCGTGGTTAAAGGGCCACTGTCACCCCCCTCCAGCCGTTATAAACTAAAAGAGCCACCTTGTGCAGCAGTAATGCTGCATTCTAACAAGGTGGCTCTTTTAGTTTTGTGTTCAGGTATTACTAAAATAAAGCGCTTTGAAACTTTGCAAAAATACCTCTCTTTGTCCACGGAGGCGGGTCCTCAATCCCCAGCTTGAACGGTACTCTGCCGTCACTCACATCTTCAGGGGCTTTCGGCGCCACCCCCTCCGCGCTGTTTTCTCTTCAAATCCGGCGCCTGCGCTGTGTAAATCTTTGTAGGGCAGGTGCAGTAAGCTCTGCCGGTCTGACGTCCCAGCCAGGCTTGCAGACTGCGCCTGTGCTGGCAGTGCGGCCACCCACCTCGGTAAGCCCTGCCCCGCACTGTGTTATGCATTATGCACAGTGCGGGGCTAGGATTCCTGGGCATGCGCACTGCGTGTGTCAGACTGTCACCCAGGTCCCCCGCCTTACAGCCTCTGTCTATTCAGCTGTTTTCTCGTGCCTCCTCCTCCTAGCAATCGCCGGGACGATCAGCTGAATAGACAGAGGCTGTAAGGCGGGGGACCTGGGTGACAGTCTGACACACGCAGTGCGCATGCCCAGGAATCCTAGCCCCGCACTGTGCATAATGCATAACACAGTGCGGGGCAGGGCTTACCGAGGTGGGTGGCCGCACTGCCAGCACAGGCGCAGTCTGCAAGCCTGGCTGGGACGTCAGACCGCCAGAGCTTACTGCGCCTGCCCCACAAAGATTTACATAGCGCAGGCGCCGGATTTGAAGAGAAAACAGCGCGGAGGGGGCGGCGCCGAAAGCCCCTGAAGATGTGAGTGACGGCAGAGTACCGTTCAAGCTGGGGATTGAGGACCCGCCTCCGTGGACAAAGAGAGGTATTTTTGCAAAGTTTCAAAGCGCTTTATTTTAGTAATACCTGAACACAAAACTAAAAGAGCCAACTTGTTAGAATGCAGCATTACTGCTGCACAAGGTGGCTCTTTTAGTTCATAACGGCTGGAGGGGGGGGTGACAGTGGCCCTTTAAACATGTACTCACCTTCCGAAGGCCCCTTGAAGTCCTGGCACCTTTGTTCAGTACACGCAGCAGCTTCTGGTCCCAGGGTTGGTATGAGCGCAGGACCTGTGATGACGTCGTGGTCACATGACCGTGACGTCACGGCAGGTCCTTCTCGCATAGCATCCTTGGCACCGGAACCTGTCGTTTGCACTGCCGAGGACAGCGCGCCACGTCGGAGGGTGAGAATAACCTTTTTTTAAAATTATTATTATTTGTAACATTAGATCTTTTTACTATTGATACTGCATACACAGCATCAATAGTAAAAAGTTGGTCACACAGGGTTAATAGCTGCATTAACGGAGTGCATTACACCGAGGTCCGAGCTCAGCGCTGACAGCAGGGCAGTAAAGCAGCGGCCAATTTGCTGCCAGACTATGGCCGTTGCTGATTGGTCGTGGCAATGGTCGTGGGCGTTTTGCCACTACCAATCAGCGACTTGGATTTCCATGACAGACAGAGGCCGCGACCAATGAATATCCGTGACAGACAGACAGACGGAAGTGACCCTTAGACAATTATATAGTAGATGGAGCATCATGTGTGGCAATTATACAGTATGGAGCACTATGTGTGGTCATTATACAGTATGGAGCACTGTGTGGCCATTATGCAGTATGGAGCATCATGTGTGGCCATTATACAGTATGGAGCACTGTGTGGCCATTATACAGTATGGAGCACTGTGTGGCCATTATACAGTATGGAGCACTGTGTGACCATTATACAGTATGGAGCACTATGTGTGGCCATTATGCAGTATTGAGCATCATGAGGGGCTATTACACAGTATGGAGCACTGTGTGGCCATTATACAGTATGGAGCACTGTGTGACCATTATACAGTATGGAGCACTATGTGTGGCCATTATGCAGTATTGAGCATCATGAGGGGCTATTACACAGTATGGAGCACTGTGTGGCCATTATACAGTATGGAGCATCACGTGTGGCCATTATACAGTATTGAGCATCACGTGTGGCCATTATACAGTATGGAGCACTGTGTGGCCATTATACAGTATGGAGCATCACGTGTGGCCATTATACAGTATTGAGCATCACGTGTGGCCATTTGTTATGTTAACCAATTTAGTAACACAATGGACATAGCGGTCAGAACACATACAGTGATCTGACAAACACCCAAAATTAAAGAACGAGCTCTGAGACGTGGGAACTCTGCAGACCGCAATCCCTGATCCTATCAAACCACACTAAAGGTAGCCGTGGAGCGCTCCTGACCAGAACCTAGGCGCCTCGTCACAGCCTGAGAAACTAGCTATTCCTGAAGATAGAAAAATAAGCCTACCTTGCCTCAGAGAAATTCCCCAAAGGAAAAGGCAGCTCCCCACATATAATGACTGTGAGTAAGATGAAAACACAAACAGAGATGAAACAGATTTAGCAAAGTGAGGCCTGACTAGCTGAATAGAACGAGGATAGGGAAGATAACTTTGCGGTCAGCACAAAAACCTATAAATAACCACGCAGAGGGGACAAAAAGACCCTCCGCACCGACTAACGGTACGGAGGTCGTCCCTCTGCGTCTCAGAGCTTCCAGCAGGTGAGAAAAAACCAATAAAGCAAGCTGGACTGAAAAATAGCAACAAAATAACAAAAGCAAAACTTAGCTTTGCAGAGCAGCAGGCCACAGGAATGATCCAGGGAAAAAACCAGTCCAACACTGGAACATTGACAGGAAGCATGGATCAAAGCATCAGGTGGAGTTAAGTAGAGAAGAAGCTAACGAGCTCACCAGATCACCTGAGGGAGAAAACTCAGAAGCTGCAGTACCACTTTCCTCCACAAACGGAAGATCCCAGAGAGAATCAGCCGAAGTACCACTTGTGACCACAGGAGTGAACTCTGCCACAGAATTCACAACAGCCATTATACAGTATGGGGCACTGAGTGGCCATTATACAGTATGGGGCACTGTGTGGCCATTATACAGTATGGAGCACTATGTGTGGCCATTATGCAGTATTGAGCATCATGAGGGGCTATTACACAGTATGGAGCACTCTGTGGCCATTATACAGTATGGAGCATCACGTGTGGCCATTATACAGTATGGAGCATCATGTGTGGCCATTATACAGTATTGAGCATCACGTTTGGCCATTATACAGTATGGAGCATCACGTGTGGCCATTATACAGTATTGAGCATCATGTTTGGCCATTATACAGTATGGAGCATCACGTGTGGCCATTATACAGTATGGAGCATCACGTGTGGCCATTATACAGTATTGAGCATCACGTGTGGCCATTATACAGTATGGAGCACTGTGTGGTCATCACACAGTATGGAGCACTGTGTGGCCATTATACAGAATGGAGCATCATGTGTGGCCATTATACAGTATTGAGCATCATGTGGGGCCATTATACAGTATGGTGCACTGTGTGGCCATTATACAGTATGGAGCATCATGTGTGGCCATTACACAGTATGGAGCACTGTGTGGCCATTATACAGTATGGAGCATCACGTGTGGCCATTATACAGTATTGAGCATCACGTGTGGCCATTATACAGTATGGAGCACTGTGTGGTCATCACACAGTATGGAGCACTGTGTGGCCATTATACAGTATGGAGCACTGTGTGGCCAATATACAGTATGGAGAATCATGTGTGGCCATTATACAGTATTGAGCATCATGTGGGGCCATTATACAGTATGGTGCACTGTGTGGCCATTATACAGTATGGAGCATCATGTGTGGCCATTATACAGTATGGAGCACTGTGTGGCCACTATACAGTATGGAGCATCACGTGTGGCCATTATACAGTATTGAGCACTATGTGTGGCCATTATGCAGTATTGAGCATTATTTGGGGCCATAATACAGTATGGAGCACTGTGTGGCCATTATACAGTATGGAGCATCATATGTGGCCATTATAAAGTATGGAACACTGTGTGACCCCTTATACAGTATGGAGCACCGTGTGGCCATTATACAGTATGGAGCATCACGTAGGGCCATTATACAGTATGGAGCATCATGTGTGGCCATTATACAGTATGGAGCACTATGTGTAGCCATTATCCAGTATGGAGCACTCTGTGGTCATTATCCAGTATGGAGCACTCTGTGGTCATTATACAGTATGGAGCCCTGTGGAGCCATTATACAGAATGGAGCACTGTGTGGCCATTATACAGTATGGAGCACTATGTGGCCATTATACAGAATGGGGCACTTTGTGGCCATTATACAGTATGGAGCACTATGTGTGGCCATTATGCAGTATTGAGCATCATGAGGGGCTATTACACAGTATGGAGCACTGTGTGGCCATTATGCAGTATGGAGCATCACGTGTGGCCATTATACAGTATTGAGCATCACGTGTGGCCATTATACAGTATGGAGCACTGTGTGGCCATTATACAGTATGGAACATCACGTGTGGCCATTATACAGTATTGAGCATCACGTGTGGCCATTATACAGTATGGAGCACTGAGTGGCCATTATAAAGTATGGGGCACTGTGTGGCCATTATACAGTATGAAGCACTCTGTGTGGCTATTACACAGTATGGAGCACTCTGTGGCCATTATACAGTATGGAGCATCACGTGTGGCCATTATACAGTATGTAGCATCACGTGTGGCCATTATACAGTATGGAGCATCACGTTTGGCCATTATACAGTATGGAGCATCACGTGTGGCCATTATACAGTTTTGAGCATCACGTTTGGCCTTTATACAGTATGGAGCATCACGTGTGGCCATTATACAGTATTGAGCATCATGTGTGGCCATTATACAGTATGGAGCATCACGCGTGGCCATTATGCAGTATTGAACATCATGTGTGGCCATTATACAGTATGGAGCACTGTGTGGCCAATATACAGTATGGAGCATCATATGTGGCCAATATACAGTATTGAGCATCATGTGGGGCCATTATACAGTTTGGAGCATCATGTGTGGCCATTATACAGTATGGAGCACTGTGTGGCCATTATACAGTATGGAGCATCACGTGTTGTCATTATACAGTATTGAGCATCACGTGTGGCCATTATACAGTATGGAGCATCACGTGTTGTCAGTATACAGTATTGAGCATCACGTGTGGCCATTATACAGTATGGAGCATCATGTGTGGCCATTATACAGTATGGAGCACTGTGTGGCCATTATACAGTATGGAGCACTGTGTGGCCATATATTTTTGCTTATAATTATTGTTGACTTCAAGCTTCCAGATTCTGGCGTATGGGCTAAAACTTCTTTTGGCCGCCGTGGCTGCTGTGGATATCGTCAGGGAGAGAGCAGGAAGTTAATGTTGCACTATATTCATGCCTTTTATTAAACTGTTTCCTTGTTGGACTGCAGCTGTGCCTGGAATTGCATCTGTCTTGTCTATTTCTGTACAAGGTTCCGGGGTGTACACTAACTGTGATTTAGTTGACTCGGCTGGGACTTCCTCCCCATTCCACCTTGTTACATTTCGCGTAGTCAGCAGGATGGACCTTTGACAGAAACAGGGGCTATTGCTTCCTTCAACAGCTGGAGACTGGGGCAAAGTACATATATGTCAACTGTTGTGAATTCTGTTGTCGAACTCCCTCCTGTGGTCGTGAATGGTACTTCGGCGAGTTCTGTCTATGGGCTCCCTCTGGTGGCTGTGAGTGAAGCTGCTGCTTCTGAGGTTCCTTACACAGGTGACGTGGTTTATCCTTTGGTTGACTGCTCTATTTAACTCCTCTCAGATCATTACTCCATGCCAGCTGTCAATGTTTTTGCATTGGTTCAGTTCGCTCCAGGATCTCTCTGGTGACCTGCCTTCTCCTGCAGAAGCTAAGTTCCTGATAGTCATTATTTGTTCATTGTTTTCTTGTCCAGCTGGTTTTCATGATTTTGTCTTGCTAGCTGGAAGCTCTGGGTTGCAGAGTGGCCCCTCCGCAGTGAGTCGGTGCGGAGGTCTTTTTGCACACTCTGCGTGGTCTTTTGTAGGTTTTTGTGCTGATCGCAAAGTTGCCTTTCCTATCCTCTGTCTATTTAGTAAGTCTGGCCTCCCTTTGCTGAAACCTGTTTCATTTCTGCGTTTGTGACTTTCATCTTTACTCACAGTCAATATATGTGGGGGGCTTCCTTTACCTTTGGGGAATTTCTCTGAGGCAAGGTAGGCTTTATTTTCTATCTCTAGGGCTAGATAGTTCTTAGGCTGTGACGAGGCGCCTAGGTCTGGTCAGGAGCGCTCCACGGCTATTTCTACTGTGTGTGATAGGATTAGGGCTTGCGGTCAGCAGAGCTCCCACATCCCAGAGCTCGTCCTGTATGAGGTTTAACTATCAGGTCATTCCGGGTGCTCCTAACCACCAGGTCATAACAGTCAACGCCAAGTCCCTTATGTTCCTTGGTCCCCTACAGGAGGGGCACCAAGTAGTTTTTGTCAAGGAGCAGGGTCCCCGAGGGCCCTACGCGGTGGCCATAAAAATGGCCTTTGATGGGGAGGTAAGCCCACTGCAGGGGTTTCAGCATGTTGAATGGCCGGTTGCTATGGCCGTAGTGTCTGGAGATATAACAGAGAGAGTGTCACCAAAACACAGTGAGGCGGACTCAAATGTGCCAGCAGAGCCAGAAGCTCTGGGAGCTGTGGGACCACGGCTGGAGGGGATGCGGAGCCGGAGGAACAATGGGGAATCATCCTCTAGCGGGTCCTCATCCCACACTTAAATAGTGGTGCAGGGTCTGCATGCGGCCCATTATGCGACCCAGCGGCCATGTGTGGACCAAAGTGGACTAATTTAAAGGGAACCTGTCACCCCGTTTTTTGAGATTGAGCTATAAATACTGTTAAATAGGGCCTGCGCTGTGTGTTCCTATAGTGTATGTAGTGTACCCCGATTCCCCACCTATGCTGAGAAATAAATTACCAAAGTCGCCGTTTTCGCCTGTCAATCAGGCTGGTCAGGTCGGGAGGGCGTGGTGACATCGCTGGTTCTTCCTCAGCTTTACGTTGGTGGCGTAGTGGTGAACAAGCAGCGCGCGATCTGCGCTGTCATCCCTTTCGTCGGTGGGGGCGGCCATCTTCCTGGGGCCGCGCGTGCGCAGATCGAGTGCTCTGCTGCACGGGGCTTCAGGAAAATGGCCGCGGGATGCCGCGCGTGCGCATTAGAGATCGCGGCGGCCATTTTCCCAAAGCCGAGATGCAAACTCGGCTTTGGGAAAATGGCCGCCACGATCTCTGATGCGCACGCGCAGCATCCCGCGGCCATTTTCCTGAAGCCCCGTGCAGCAGAGCACTCGATCTGCGCATGCGCGGCCCCAGGAAGATGGCCGCCCCCACCGACGAAAGGGATGACAGCGCAGATCGCGCGCTGCTTGTTCACCACTACGCCACTACGCCACCAACATAAAGCTGAGGAAGAACCAGCGATGTCACCACGCCCTCCCGACCTGACCAGCCTGATTGACAGGCGAAAACGGCGACTTTGGTAAGTTATTTCTCAGCATACATGGGGAATCGGGGTACACTACATACACTATAGGAACACACAGCACAGGCCCTATTTAACAGTATTTATAGCTCAATCTCAAAAAACGGGGTGACAGGTTCCCTTTAAGTTATGTTTGGTGCTGGCTGCACCCAGAAAAATACTGTTCTGCGTTGCTGAAAGGGCAAGGAGTCCAGTATGGCACCGAAGAACTGCAGCGTCTGGCGTGGTCACAGAATAAGGAGCATGTCTATTCATTTTCCCCTCCCAGGTTGTTTGCACCCACTGGTACACCCCTTGCTGGATCACGGGACTGAAACCCCATGGGGGTTGACTATGGTGGATTTTGTGCATGACTGCTACAGGACTAAACTGTGTCATCCCTGGACTTTGCCCCTTTCTTTCCTTGGGCTAGCCCCATGTTAAATGCAACCTACCACCATCTACAAGCCCATTTGTCCCTTAAAAGGGGCTGGGTTAAAAACTGTAATAACTTGCCCATCGAGCCGGATACTGGTCTTAACGGTCTCAGGAACAATAGGAATAGGGTCACGTGGACCCATGTAAATAGAGACTGGGACTCTCCCGCTGATGTTATTTGAAACTTGTTGCACCAAAGTTTTTATGTATGTATTGCTGCTAATTGCAGAGTTCGTCATGGCGGGGGACAGCCATGTTTTAGGAGGGAGGGATGTAAGGAGGTGGTGGAGAACCTCTTCGTCTCCTCTCTCTCCTATGTCTTGGCCCGTGTGCTTTATGCGATGCCCGGACAGTGCACAGCCATATGTTAAGGTGTCCATGTATTGTGTATTCCTGTACAGTGGGGCAAAAAAGTATTTAGTCAGTCAGCAATAGTGCAAGTTCCACCACTTAAAAAGATGAGAGGCGTCTCTAATTTACATCATAGGTAGACCTCAACTATGGGAGACTAACTGAGAAAAAAAAATCCAGAAAATCACATTGTCTGTTTTTTTATCATTTTTTTTGCATATTATGGTGGAAAATAAGTATTTGGTCAGAAACAAACAATCAAGATTTCTGGCTCTCACAGACCTGTAACTTCTTCTTTAAGAGTCTCCTCTTTCCTCCACTCATTACCTGTAGTAATGGCACCTGTTTAAACTTGTTATCAGTATAAAAAGACACCTGTGCACACCCTCAAACAGTCTGACTCCAAACTCCACTATGGTGAAGACCAAAGAGCTGTCAAGGGACACCAGAAACAAAATTGTAGCCCTGCACCAGGCTGGGAAGACTGAACCTGCAATAGCCAACCAGCTTGGAGTGAAGAAATCAACAGTGGGAGCAATAATTAGAAAATGGAAGACATACAAGACCACTGATAATCTCCCTCGATCTGGGGCTCCACGCAAAATCCCACCCCGTGGGGTCAGAATGATCACAAGAACGGTGAGCAAAAATCCCAGAACCACGCGGGGGGACCTAGTGAATGAACTGCAGAGAGCTGTGACCAATGTAACAAGGCCTACCATAAGTAACACACTACGCCACCATGGACTCAGATCCTGCAGTGCCAGACGTGTCCCACTGCTTAAGCCAGTACATGTCCGGGCCCGTCTGAAGTTTGCTGGAGAGCATTTGGATGATCCAGAGGAGTTTTGGGAGAATGTCCTATGGTCTGATGAAACCAAACTGGAACTTTTTGGTAGAAACACAACTTGTCGTGTTTGGAGGAAAAAGAATACTGAGTTGCATCCATCAAACACCATACCTACTGTAAAGCATGGTGGTGGAAACATCATGCTTTGGGGCTGTTTCTCTGCAAAGGGGCAAGGACGACTGATCCGGGTACATGAAAGAATGAATGGGGCCATGTATCGTGAGATTTTGAGTGCAAACCTCCTTCCATCAGCAAGGGCATTGAAGATGAAACGTGGCAGGTCTTTCAACATGACAATGATCCAAAGCATACCGCCAGGGCAACGAAGGAGTGGCTTCGTAAGAAGCATTTCAAGATCCTGGAGTGGCCTAGCCAGTCTCCAGATCTCAACCCTATAGAAAACCTTTGGAGGGAGTTGGAAGTCTGTGTTGCCAAGCGAAAAGCCAAAAACATCACTGCTCTAAAGGATATCTGCATGGAGGAATGGACCAACATACCAACAACAGTGTGTGGCAACCTTGTGAAGACTTACAGAAAACGTTTGACCTCTGTCATTGCCAACAAAGGATATATTACAAAGTATTGAGATGAAATTTTGTTTCTGACCAAATACTTATTTTCCACCATAATATGCAAATAAAATGTTAAAAAAACAGACAATGTGATTTTCTGGATTTTTTTTTCTCAGTTTGTCTCCCATAGTTGAGGTCTACCTATGATGTAAATTACAGACGCCTCTCATCTTTTTAAGTGGTGGAACTTGCACTATTGCTGACTGACTAAATACTTTTTTTCCCCACTGTATATGTAGAGCAGGGAAAATAAAAGGTTAATTTGATGGGTGGAGCCAGCAGTCTCAAGGGAGAGGAAGCTCCTGCTTCCAAATCAGAGCCCAGGGCAGATGGTTAGCTGTGGCTGGGAGCCTTTCCAGACCCCAGGAGGGGAAAGGGTGCTGCCCCAGACCTTCGGGCAGCGAAACGGGCATCAGGACTATGTAGGTGCCCCGCCAAAGGGACTTCAAGCGTCCAGATTCTGGTGTATGGACTACCTTCTATTTTGGCCGCCGTGGCTACTGTGGGTATGGCCATGGATGTAGTCAGGGAGAGAGCAGGAAGTTAATTATTCATCCCTTTTATTAAATTGTTTCCCTGTTGGACTGCAGCTGTGCCTGGAATTGCGTCTGTCCTGCCTATTTCTGTACAAGGTGCCGGGGTGTACACTGACTGTGGCTTAGTTGACTCGGCTGGGACTACCACCCCGTGCCACCTTGTTACACTATCAGCACTGTGGATGTGATGTGGAGACATGTCAAGGTCTATCATTACCGTAAATGTGATGTGGAGACATGTGAAGCTCTGTCACCACTGTGGATGTGATATGGAGACATGTGTAACTCTATCACCAATGTGGATGTAATGTGGGGATATGTGAAGCTCTATCACTACTCTGGATGTGACGTGGAGACATTCAAAGCTCTGTCACCACTATGGATGAGATATGGGGACATGTGATTCTCTATCATCACTGTGGATATGATGTAGAGACATGTGAAGCCCTATTAACACTGTGGATGTGATGTGGGGACGTGATGCTCTATCACCGCTGTGGATATGATGTGAGGATGTGTGAAGCTCTGTCACAGCTGTGGATGTGGTGTGGAGACATGTCAAGCTCTATCACCACTGTGGATGTGATGTGGGGGACATGTGACGCTCTATCACCACTCTGAATGTGATATGGGAACATATGAAGCTCTATCATTACTGTAGATGTGATGTGGGAACATATGAAGCTCTATCATTACTGTAGATGTGATGTGGGAAAATGTGAAGCTCTATCATTACTGTAGATGTGATGTGGGAACATGTGAAGCTCTATCATTACTGTAGATGTGATGTGGGAACATATGAAGCTCTATCATTACTGTAGATGTGATGTGGGAACATGTGAAGCTCTATCATTACTGTAGATGTGATGTGGGAACATATGAAGCTCTATCACTACTGTAGATGTGATGTGGGAACATGTGAAGCTCTATCATTACTGTAGATGTGATGTGGGAACATGTGAAGCTCTATCATTATTGTAGATGTGATGTGGGAACATGTGAAGCTCTATCATTACTGTAGATGTGATGTGGGAACATGTGAAGCTCTATCATTACTGTAGATGTGATGTGGGAACATGTGAAGCTCTATCATTACTGTAGATGTGATGTGGGAACATGTGAAGCTCTATCATTACTGTAGATGTGATGTGGGAACATGTGAAGCTCTATCATTACTGTAGATGTGATGTGGGAACATGTGAGGCTCTATCATTACTGTAGATGTGATGTGGGAACATGTGAAGCTCTATCATTACTGTAGATGTGATGTGGGAACATATGAAGCTCTATCACTACTGTAGATGTGATGTGGGAACATGTGAAGCTCTATCATTACTGTAGATGTGATGTGGGAACATGTGAAGCTCTATCATTACTGTAGATGTGATGTGGGAACATGTGAAGCTCTATCATTACTGTAGATGTGATGTGGGAACATGTGAAGCTCTATCATTACTGTAGATGTGATGTGGGAACATGTGAAGCTCTATCACTACTGTAGATGTGATGTGGGAACATGTGAAGCTCTATCCCTACTGTAGATGTGATGTGGGAACATGTGAAGCTCTATCATTACTGTAGATGTGATGTGGGAACATGTGAAGCTCTATCATTACTGTAGATGTGATGTGGGAACATATGAAGCTCTATCATTACTGTAGATGTGATGTGGGAACATGTGAAGCTCTATCATTACTGTAGATGTGATGTGGGAACATGTGAAGCTCTATCACTACTGTAGATGTGATGTGGGAACATGTGAAGCTCTATCATTACTGTAGATGTGATGTGGGAACATGTGAAGCTCTATCATTACTGTAGATGTGATGTGAGAACATATGAAGCTCTATCATTACTGTAGATGTGATGTGGGAACATATGAAGCTCTATCATTACTGTAGATGTGATGTGGGAACATGTGAAGCTCTATCATTACTGTAGATGTGATGTGGGAACATATGAAGCTCTATCATTACTGTAGATGTGATGTGGGAACATGTGAAGCTCTGTCATTACTGTAGATGTGATGTGGGAACATGTGAAGCTCTATCATTACTGTAGATGTGATGTGAGAACATATGAAGCTCTATCATTACTGTAGATGTGATGTGGGAACATATGAAGCTCTATCATTACTGTAGATGTGATGTGGGAACATGTGAAGCTCTATCATTACTGTAGATGTGATGTGGGAACATGTGAAGCTCTATCATTACTGTAGATGTGATGTGGGAACATATGAAGCTCTATCATTACTGTAGATGTGATGTGGGAACATGTGAAGCTCTGTCATTACTGTAGATGTGATGTGGGAACATGTGAAGCTCTATCATTACTGTAGATGTGATGTGAGAACATATGAAGCTCTATCATTACTGTAGATGTGATGTGGGAACATATGAAGCTCTATCATTACTGTAGATGTGATGTGGGAACATGTGAAGCTCTATCATTACTGTAGATGTGATGTGGGAACATGTGAAGCTCTATCATTACTGTAGATGTGATGTGGGAACATGTGAAGCTCTATCATTACTGTAGATGTGATGTGGGAACATGTGAAGCTCTATCATTACTGTAGATGTGATGTGGGAACATGTGAAGCTCTATCATTACTGTAGATGTGATGTGAGAACATATGAAGCTCTATCATTACTGTAGATGTGATGTGAGAACATATGAAGCTCTATCACTACTGTAGATGTGATGTGAGAACATATGAAGCTCTATCATTACTGTAGATGTGATGTGAGAACATATGAAGCTCTATCATTACTGTGGATATGGTGTGAGATGATTTCCACAGGCATAGGCACTGCTCTGTTATTTCCAATACTGGAGTGATGACAGAGGTCAGTGACAGCCAATGAGTGTGCAGAGGGCGGGGCTGGACTCTGAGGATCGGCAGTACCAGCTCTGGCTGTGAAGCTGGTCTGAAAAGGCCTGAAAATGACTGCCAGTTGGCTTGTATATAGCCACTCAGCTGTTGTTTAACGGCATAGATCATCCAGTGTAAACCCTCCATTACCAAGAGCAGATAGATAGATAAATAGATAGATAGATAGATCAAAGCAGCATCAGACCAGTATAACACGCCAAGCCTGGTGATCGGCATTTTACTTCACATTCGATAAGGGGCAGACACAGGGCCGTATTTGCCACTAGGCACTCGAGGGCACGTGCCTAGGGCGGCGACATTGCGGGGGGGCGGCACCTGGGCAAGGATTTTTTTTTTTTTTTTTTAAGTCACAAACGCGACCGACGCAAAACCCCGCCCCCCCGCCTGCCTCCCCGCGCCCCTCCCCTCCCCGCGCCCCTCCCCGCCTCCGCATCCCACCCACCCTCCATGAAGAGAGACGATACTCACCTCCTGCTCCAGCCTCCAGCGATGCCTGTTCTCACCATCTGTAGCGCGTCCTGAGTGAGCGGTCACATGGTACCGGTCATTAAGGTCATGAATATGCGCATATTCATGACCTTATTGAGCAGTATCACATGACCGCTCACTCAGTCAGGAAGAAGGCACTGCGGCGGGACAGAGCGCCAGAGGGATGTCGGCGGCTGCGGCGCGCGCAGTGTGTGGGCAGGCAGCTGAGCTGAGTGACAGGTGAGTATGAGGACGGACGGGGGCGATGTTCTGCAGGGAGGGGGGGCGATGAAGCTCTGCAGGGAGGGGGGGCGATGAAGCTCTGCAGGGAGGGAGGGAGAGGGGGCGATGAAGCTCTGCAGGGAGGGAGGGAGGGGGGGCGATGAAGCTCTGCAGGGAGGGAGGGAGGGGGGGCGATGAAGCTCTGCAGGGAGGGAGGGAGGGGGGGCGATGAAGCTCTGCAGGGAGGGAGGGGGGGGGCGATGAAGCTCTGCAGGGAGGGAGGGGGGGGCGATGAAGCTCTGCAGGGAGGGAGGGGGGGATGATGAAGCTCTGCAGGGAGGGGGGGGGCGATGAAGCTCTGCAGGGAGGGAGGGAGGGGGGGGCGATGAAGCTCTGCAGGGAGAGAGGGAGGGGGGGCGATGAAGCTCTGCAGGGAGGGAGGGGGGGCGATGATGAAGCTCTGCAGGGAGGGAGGGGGGGCGATGATGAAGCTCTGCAGGGAGGGAGGGAGGGGGGGCGATGATGAAGCTCTGCAGGGAGGGAGGGAGGGGGGGCGATGATGAAGCTCTGCAGGGAGGGAGGGAGGGGGGGCGATGATGAAGCTCTGCAGGGAGGGAGGGGGGGGCGATGATGAAGCTCTGCAGGGAGGGAGGGGGGGCGATGATGAAGCTCTGCAGGGAGGGAGGGGGGCGATGATGAAGCTCTGCAGGGAGGGAGGGGGGCGATGATGAAGCTCTGCAGGGAGGGAGGGGGGGAGATGATGAAGCTCTGCAGGGAGGGAGGGGGGGCGATGATGAAGCTCTGCAGGGAGGGAGGGGGGGCGATGATGAAGCTCTGCAGGGAGGGGGGGGGCGATGATGAAGCTCTGCAGGGAGGGAGGGGGGGCGATGATGAAGCTCTGCAGGGAGGGAGGGGGGCGATGATGAAGCTCTGCAGGGAGGGAGGGGGGGCGATGAAGCTCTGCAGGGAGGGAGGGGGGGCGATGAAGCTCTGCAGGGAGGGAGGGGGGGCGATGAAGCTCTGCAGGGAGGGAGGGGGGGAGGGGGGGGCGATGTTCTGCAGCTGTCACGGTCCTGTAGAGTTATCGGACATGTTTGTCTTCTCTGTTGGGCGCAGATGGAGCAGATAACGGCAGGCGACCCCCATCCTCCGCGGAGTCCCGTCCATACTGGGAGATCCCGTGTCCGCAGTCGCTTGTGCCGGTGTCACCCGCGCGGATCAGCGCCGTCCTCCCGCGGAAATATCCGGTGATCAGACAGCGAGGCTTCTACTCTGATATTCTGACCTATAGCGCCGCTCCTCTGGTGAAAGTGAGTGCAGGCGTCACATGATCGGCAGCCGCGTGCTATACTGCACGTGTCCACGGCTACAGAGCGCTCTGTCCCCGCCGTTCTCCGGTGTCTCCTTGTGCTGCAGCTTCAGCCGCCATTTCCATTATATTGCAGGATGTCAGCGCCGGACCGAGCGTTCAACCGAATCTCCTGAGACAAGTGGACGAGGAGCGCAACACCCCGAAAGGTGAGCGGAGGATACTTGTAACAACCACAGGAAGGTAGACCCCGGCAACCAGATCCAACAGTCACAATAGGAGATGTCACAGCTCACCTCCTCCTCCTCCTTAAAGGGAACCTGTCACCGCCAAAATCGCGGGTGAGGTAGGCACATCGGCATCAGGGGCTTATCTACAGCATTCTGGAATGCTGTAGATAAGCCCCTGATGTATCCTAAAACATGAAAAAAAGACGTTATATTATACTCACCCAGGAGCGTTCCCACTGTTGGTCCGGGTCTGGCGCCTCCCATCTTCATCAGATGACGTCCTCTTCTGGTCTTCACGCCGCAGCTCCGGCGCAGGCGTACTTTGCCTGCCCTGTTGAGGGCGGAGTAAAGTACTGCATTGCGCAGGTGGCGGGAAAGGTCAGAGAGGCCCGGCGCCTGCACAATGCTGTACTTTGCTCTGCCCTCAACAGGGCAGAGCAAAGTACGCCTGCGCCGGAGCTGCGGTGTGAAGACCAGAAGAGGACGTCATCTGATGAAGATGGGAGGCGCCGGACCCGGACCAACAGCGGGAACGCCCCTGGGTGAGTATAATATAACGTCTTTTTCTCATCTTTTAGGTTACATCGGGGGCTTATCTACAGCATTCCAGAATGCTGTAGATAAGCCCCTGATGCCTGTGGGCTTACCTCACCCGCGATTTTGGGGGTGACAGGTTCCCTTTAACACCCTCCCATAGAAGTGAATGGTCCCCACAATACAGTCTGATGTTACTTACATATTACAGTGTCACCCGGGCTCAGTACATGGGGTGTCTCGCCCGTCACTCGGGCTCAGTACATGTGGTGTCTCGCCCGTCACTCGGGCTCAGTACAGTCATGGTCAAAAGTATTGACACCCCTGCAATTCTGTCAGATAATACTCAGTTTCTTCCTGAAAATGATTGCAAACACAAATTCTTTGGTATTATTATCTTCATTTAATTTGTCTTAAATGAAGAAACACAAAAGAGAATGAAGCAAAAAGCAAAACATTGATCATTTCACACAAAACTCCAAAATTGGGCCAGACAAAAGTATTGGCACCCTCAGCCTAATACTTGGTTGCACAACCTTTAGCCAAAATAACTACGACCAACCACTTCCGGTAACCATCAATGAGTTGCTTCCAATGCTCTGCTGGAATTTTAGACCATTCTTCTTTGGCAAACTGCTCCAGGTCCCTGATATTTGAAGGGCGCCTTCTCCAAACTGCCATTTTTAGATCTCTCCACAGGTGTTCTATGGGATTCAGGTCTGGACTCATTGCTGGTCACCTTAGAAGTCTCCAGTGCTTTCTCTCAAACCATTTTCTAGTGCTTTTTGAAGTGTGTTTTGGGTCATTGTCCTGCTGGAAGACCCATGACCTTTGAGGGAGACCCAGCTTTCTCACACTGGGCCCTACATTCTGCTGCAAAATTTGTTGGTTAGTCTTCAGACTTCATACTGCCATGCACACGGTCAAGCAGTCCAGTGCCAGAGGCAGCAAAGCACCCCCAAAACATCAGGGAACTTCCGCCATGTTTGACTGTAGGGACCGTGTTCTTCTCTTTGAATGCCTCTTTTTTTTCTCCTGTAAACTCTATGTTGATGCCTTTGCCCAAAAAGCTCTACTTTTGTCTCATCTGACCAGAGAACATTCTTCCAAAACGTTTTAGGCTTTTTTAGGTAAGTTTTGGCAAACTCCAGCCTGGCTTTTTTATGTCTCGGGGTAAGAAGTGGGGTCTTCCTGGGTCTCCTACCATACAGTCCCTTTTCATTCAGACGCCGACGGATAGTACGGGTTGACACTGTTGTACCCTCGGACTGCAGGGCAGCTAGAACTTGTTTGGATGTTAGTCGAGGTTCTTTATCCAACATCCGCACAATCTTGCGTTGAAATCTCTTGTCAATTTTTCTTTTCCGTCCACATCTAGGGAGGTTAGCCACAGTGCCATGGGCTTTAAACTTCTTGATGACACTGCGCATGGTAGACACAGGAACATTCAGGTCTTTGGAGATGGACTTGTAGCCTTGAGATTGCTCATGCTTCCTCACAATTTGGTTTCTCAAGTCCTCAGACAGTTCTTTGGTCTTCTTTCTTTTCTCCATTCTCAATGTGGTACACACAAGGACACAGGACAGACGTGGCCATTATACAGTATGGAGCACTGTGTGGCCATTATACAGTATGGAACATCATGTAGGGCCATTATACAGTATGTGGAGCACTGCATAGCCATTGTACAGTATGAAGCACTGTGTGGCCATATTTTTTTTTTGTTTTAATGTATATGAAACAGTGTGATCAGCAGTGCTAAATGGGTGTGGTTGGGACTTGGATATGGGTGTGATTAGTTGTGAAATGGGTGTGGTCAGAGGCGTGGCCTAAAATTTGCCGCAACCTTTAGACCTTTTTCCCTTCAAAAGTTGGGAGGTATGGCACCGCATTTCCCAGATCACATCAAGTACCGCGAATCCCATAAGGAATGAATGAAACCAAACGCAGTGTTGCCGTAAGTGATCCGTTACGTGGCAGATGCAGAAAAACTGCCCGATCTGCTGCAAACGGCAACTTTCACATCAGTGATTCTTCCCAAAGTCACTGCCGATAGTGTCATACTCACCAGAGGGGGAGGCAGCGCTAAAAGTGCCTAGGGCAGCAGAAACTCTAAATACGGCCCTGGGCAGACATATCATTGGTGCAACCTGTGAGCCTTAATATGGGGGTGCAAGAGGTAAGGGGGCCACTAGCATCTTCAAAACAGGTGGAATTATGCATTATGATGAGCTATTAGATGCAAAGGGCACATACACTGTTTTTGCACGGTGGTCCTTTTCTGTCTATGTCCGCCAGTGCATTCCATGATTATTTACATGAAACATTAACTGGTTTAATGATGGAATAGTAAATAAAAGCTGGGGCCGATCCCCATCCAACAAAAGAATTGCTATGATAGTGTAGTAACTCTCGAGAAAACAGGTAACACAGCAAAAACTGCAACTGACGCTGCCAGGTCCTGATCCTGCAGCCCTAGCGGTTCCTGCGTGAGCTGAGATAGCACTAACCATAGTCTAGACAATTGCAACTCGGACCTATGCTGCCTGAAG
Source organism: Ranitomeya imitator (assembly GCF_032444005.1). Taxonomy (NCBI): domain Eukaryota; kingdom Metazoa; phylum Chordata; class Amphibia; order Anura; family Dendrobatidae; genus Ranitomeya; species Ranitomeya imitator. The sequence continues at coordinate 482,389,321 of NC_091283.1, read as the reverse complement.
GGACGTCGAGCACTTCACTTTTTACTTTTCTCCTAAAGAACCATAGGGAAGAGAAGAGTGTAAATTACCTACAGAAGGGAAAGTGTGCTGAAATAGAAAGAGATCCCAGAGTGAGTAAAACTAACCACGAAATACAAAAGAAAGGATTAAATACATACTGTTAGAGTATATGCCACCTACTTCCTTAAAAGAATCAGAAGATAGGTGCAGGGTAAAGAAGATAAACAGGAGAGAGAGTAACCTTAGCTAGTCTTTCACTGACTGGATTAAACTACAGCAGCTTGGCTGGACAACCAAATGAGACTATTACCAGCAAGAAATACCAGCAGGGGGAAAGTATATAAAGCCGCACCCAAAATGTGATAGGGAAGACAAATGAGTAAATGAAAACACCTGTTACCCTAAAAAGACTGAAGTAAGGATAACAGAATCAAAACACCCGGAGAAAAGGTATATCTGCTATGGCTTGGCGGACAGAGAAGCCAACCACAAAGCACAAGCTCAGGGATTTGGACCCAGACGCACAACAGAATTCATGATGTGTGTTATTTGGTCAAGGGCAGCAGCTTGGAGGTCATTACTAAGTCTTAAAATGTTGGTGTTTCCAGTCAGATGTGTCATAGATGGATATGATTTAAATAGGTATAATAAATTACGGTAGATAAAACCTTACATTTGTATCTTGTTGCTAGTTTGTTGTATTTTTCATGCATATCTTTATTAAAGTGGTTGTTTCAGCTTGATGAATTGGTAAAATTTACCGCTTTTGAAAAAGCCTCTCCGTTCTCTCACTTCTGACCAGCGGCGGGACCATGCCTCTGGTCTGTACTGTCAATCTTCAGGAACGCACTACCCGCCCCTGGCAAGCATGAAGCCAGGAGGACAGGAAGTGGTCTGCTCCTGAAGAAAGAAGGTGAGACATCCATCACAAACTCAGCATAAATTGCTCTTTCGGATTGGGCTGGAGTGTAATAGACTTCTGCTGCTAAACCACGGGCTCGCTGGATATGAATGGGACTGCATTAATCAGCATCAGCAGCGTTACAGCAGTTGTTGTTTCCACACTGTGAAATATGGAAGAACATTTCAGGCGAATGTAAAATCAAGGCACAGAAGAAAAAAAGCCCTGATCACAAATATGCATATATAAGCCACCTCTCCAGGTTATTTATAAACCACCCGCCGCCTGGTTTTCTGAGAGCAGCTGCCCCAGCTGTCTGTGTTTTTTTCTCACATATAGTTTATTTGTTAATTGCTTTACATTTTTCTCATTTTAATATTTACGGATGGTGTAGACATTATGCGGAGTTACAGCCGGGTTTGGGTTAGTTACAGAATGGAGTATGAGGTGTCAGACTTATAGTAGAAAAACGTCACGCTGCGTTATTCAGATGTTTTAGCATCTAACATCATCCAGTGACCTGGATGTGTGCTATCACTCCAGAACTAAAAGCTCCAGCAAGTTATTATGGTATGTTAGGAGGAAATCTCACTGACTGCTAAAGGAACACAGGTTGCATGATTTTTAGACTTTTGTGTATCTGTATGATTCTTTCAACATATGTACAGTTAAAGATGTTGTCCACTTTCATCTGTTTTTATCCCATAGATTCAGTAGGGCATAAAGTAAGAAACTGAGCTTTTGCCCACCCTTCCCAGGTCCAGAGCTCCCTTGATCTTTGTTGATTGGCAGCTATGGTAACGTGACTTCAACAGCACTGGATCAAATCACTGAGCTCAGGGACTTGTGCCATGTATATCGGTAGAGGTCGAGCCTGCATCTTTCCTGGCAGATGATGGCTGTGATATTCAGCCATCATCTGCCTCTAAGGCTATATTCACACTTTGCGGATTTTGCTGCGGATCCGCAGCGGATTTGACCGCTGCGGATCCGCAGCAGTTTCCCATGAGTTTACATTACAATGTAAACCTATGGGAAACAAAAAACGCTGTGCACATGCTGCAGAAAAATCCGCGCGGAAACGCTGCGGATTACATTCCGCAGCATGTCACTTCTTTTCTGCGGATTTTCACCTGCTCCAATAGGAAACTGCAGATCAAAATCCGCAGAAGAAAACGCAGTAAAAACCGCGATAAATCCGCAGTAAAAACCGCGACGGGTTTTCACTGCGGATTTTGGAATTCTGCTGCGGAAAAATCCACAGTGAAATCCGCAAAGTGTGAACATAGCCTAAAAGCCACGGGTGTAGAAGAGCTCCGCCCATAGCTGCTAACATGGTGAATGCTGCTGTCAATCTCTGACAGCAGCATTTAACACATTCTGGCAGGGGCGGCACATTATTCTACTTGGCTATTGGCCCGTGATGTATGATATTCTGCCTTTATTCATTTTTTAAGGGCAGTTGCAGATGGTTGTATATTCTCTCAACCAAGAAAATCAGGACGATTATTATTAGTGATGAGCGAGTGTACTCGTTGCTCGGGTTTTCCCAAGCACGCTCGGGTGACCTCCGAGTATTTGTTAGTGTTCCAAATTTAGTTTTCATCACGGCAGCTGCATGATTTACAGCTATTAGCCAGGCTGAGTACATGTGGGGGTTGCCTGGTTGCTAGGGAATCCCCACATGTAATCAAGCTGGCTAATAGCTGTAAATCATGCTGCTGAGGCGATGAAAACGTAATCTCCGAGCAGTCATAAATACTCGGAGACCACCTGAGCGTGCTCGGGAAAACCCGAGCAACAAGTACACTCCCTCATCACTAACGATTATGCAAATGATTCTTTGGTCAAATTCTGATCAGAGTGTCAGCATAGTGTCAGTATAGTGTGGTCCAATTTTCTCAAATGAAAGAATCGGTACACACGGTGAGGAGAAGGAAAACAAAATTTCTCCATTGTGTCAATATACAGAAATCTGACTGCTCTCAGATGTCATCCAAGTGCAGTCCAGTGATTTCCAATTTTTCATTGACTTTAATTGAATATCAGATCAAAGGATCAAACTCAGACATGCAGTGATTTTTTCCTTAGACTCTATCCGAGGTCCTATTGCATAACATTGGTCCGGGTGCAACAATGCTTTGATGGATCGCACTAGGACTGATAATTCAGTCATCTGCATGTGCTTTATGAGCAATTAATAAATGATCATTTTTCACGGCAGTTGATGGATACCTGCCTTTCTACATTAATGTCTATGACTACCGTATTTTTTTATCTATACAGCTTAGAGATATTTGGCACCAGAAAATGGATGGACATGAGCCATAAAGGTTGATGAGAAAGTACAATTTCAACCAATGGGTGAAATAATACAATGAAGAATCATTCTGGATGACTAATCACACATCATCATCATGTCGAAAGACGTTGGATAAGTTTGAATTTTTTTCTTCAAATACTTGTACAAAAGATCTTTAGTTTTTGAGAAAGTTCTTTTTCCCACAAAGAATCTTTCCTTAAAAGTACTTTTGTCCTTTGCCAGGTGGCAGTATGGCAAAATACGTTTGGCTGCATCTGGATCGCCCCCACGTTAGGGCAATGGGGTACTCGGAGCCGGGCCCTTCGGTTCTCGTCAGGGATGTCACGGTGGCTGACCCGGTCTGTGGCCCTAGGGGAACGTCCGTTAATAAATCGGGGAAAGGTCTTTAAATGGGAAATGTTTGTGACGCCACCTGTGGTATTTGGTCAGGATGACCGACGCTGCTTAGGGGTCCACTGGGGTGATGTTATGGCAGCTAGATGGTATACCTTCCCACAGGTGAAGTATGTCCCCAGGGCTTCCCAGAGTGTAGATGGTGAATGGTGGATGTTGTAAGGCGCAGTGAATAATGAGGACACAAGGTTGCAGTCTCTTTACCTTTACTGAAGGCTTCAGTGTCCACAGTCCAGAGCACCAGATCACAGGGTAGGCAGAGTCTGGCCGGTCTGAAGGCAATTCCAGAGTCCCCCTTATCCAGGTGGAAATCAGTAGCCTTCTTCTAGCGCCTGAGTGTTGTAGTTCCTCCCTGCTGAGCTTCTCGGTGAGGTCCTCACAACTATCGTGGATGTAATGTTTCTTTCTCTCTGTCCCCCTGACGCATAGGACAAACCCGTATAACTGATGGCCTGAGGCTTTTTACAGGGACCCTACAACGCCCCAGCCCCCACAAGTTGCCACCGTGCCTCCTGGGTATAAGGTCGGGCAGCCAACGTGGAATCAACTGTCCTGCCAGTCTCTGAAGTAAAGCATAGAGGTCCTTACTCCCTCGGTGTTCTGGCTACCGACTTCTGCGCTTCAGAAGGAAGCAGCCTGCTCCTGGCTGGTCTCCTTCTGATCTTCCTCTCCTTTGCTATGACTTCGTTTCTCACTCACTACAAGACAATTCCCTTTTTGTGTCCTTTCTTAGGATGCTGCCGCACGTGGGGCAGGCGCAGCTCCGTTGACCCTCGTCCTCTGCAGACCTCAGTCTGCTTCTCTCTCCTCCTCTCCTGTTCTGACTCTGACTAACTTTCTGTCCAGACCACCAGTTTTACCTAATTGTGAGGAGTGCCCTAATAGATAGAAGCATGGCTCCCCCTGGCGGCCTGGAGTGTGAAGTGTGTTGTGTTTTTAGTGATACCTGGTAAGGTGATCTCCTTTATTGCCTTCAGACGTAACATCACTCCCCCTGGTGGAAGAACGACATTACTGCAATGACCAGGACTCTGGGGCGCTGCACATCCTTGTGTTTTGCTCATGTTTATTGTATTCGCCTATATTTGCCCCCTTTTCACATGTAAAGTGCCATGGAATAAATGGCACTATAGAAATGTATAACAATAATAATAATATGGGTCATTGGTTAGGTGATCATTCGGTCAACTGTTGATCATCTATCATCCTATTTCTATCAAATCTGTACAATCTTAAGTTTCCAAGAGCACAGATCCATTGTTATGTTGCATGTCAGTATGTGGGGGCTTCACGGCGGTATTGTCAGCACACGAATGCCCTTGTGCTGCGAGTATCTCTTCATACAAATCCTCTCTCTTCATAGACATGTATTGCTAAACCTGTACAGCCTGCACAAGAGGCGGGGGAGGGGGGAAGAGGCTGTGCAGAGGATTTAACTCCCCATTCAGAAGATCAAATTACAAACAGATACCCTGCAGGATTTTCCTGTTCCAGATCATCCTAGATATTCAGCGGTGTACACAGATAAACTAGATCCTGGTGACTGATATCATGGTGACACAGGGACCTTAGCTATGACCATCGTGCTAACCCGTTTGCCACTCTCAGTTATGCAATTCATTCAGAGGTAAACTTAGGGCATGTTAGATGCAATCTTTTGCAATATTGGAAGGATTCATCACAGAACGAACCAATGACATCTTTCCTTGGAAAGGGATTTATCCAAGGACAGGCTCAGGGCCGGAGCGACACCAAGCAATCTTCTACAATCCGGCTGTGAACAGCATTTTCAGTGAGGCTTAGCCCGTCATCATTTACCCGCTGGCTGATCAACTTGTAAATTTTGGTAAAGCAACGGTTGAAATGATGAAGATTGATTATTCTGAGACCGATATGGACTAGGGTTTAGGAAATTCCACTTGTTACATAATTTTGATAGCGTTTAATATAAGATATAACAGAAGATGCAAGTTTGAGATTGAGGGTTTGCGTACCGTAATAACGTATTACTCAATAACTTAGTAGATATAACCACCAGCAGTCCTATGCCATGTTCTCAAAGAGTGGCACATGTGCAGTACCTTTTCCCACTGTTACTGAAGCCATTGCCCAGAAAAAGAAAAAGCTACTGTAATTGCACGGCACAGGGGTGCGATTTTGGAGTAAGGGTATATGCACACTGTAGGTGTAATTCATCAAGGCCATCGAGAGAATCGCCAGTCTTGATGATGGGGCCTTTTGAAGGTGTGTATTGGCATGCACCTCTATGTGCGCCTTGCCACAAATCTTACTTCAGCCCTGGATAAAGTAAGATTTGTGGCATAGCGAACGCTGACGTTTGTCATGAATTTTAAGAACAAGGGTCGAGACACCCCTGCTTCGCACACTTTATTGGAGAAAGGTCAAGAATGACATGACGCCACCAGAAATCTGGGGAAAAAACTTTGGTGAATTGCTTGCAATGTCTTTTTCAGATGTGTACCGTACATGGATAGCGTAAAAGCGCTAAATACATTTTAAAAAGAATGAACATACGCCCTACAATGTAAAAATGATTTGCTATTCACACATTCAGTCTTTTGAGCTTATTTTAACTGCTTCACGTTTGTAAAGGCGCAAAGCTGTTAAAGTGACCCATCCATTCTTCCGCCTGGAAGCCACTCACTATATTACACATAAAAGTAAAAAAAAAAAATGCTGCCAAACAATGATGGAGAAGATGGTAAAAAAGATGGTTCAGGAAATTCACCGCCACCATTTTCCTGAAGCGTCTTCTTAAAAAATCTGGTGGGTACACCACCGGCATCTAGCCGCCGCTAATTTCCGCCGATGTCATGTCAATTTCCAGATTCTGGAAATTGACGTGACGTCAACAGCAGGCGTGACCCAGCCTCCACAGACAGCAGTCACTCATCAAGAGTGACTAGGCTGTGGGCAGCGCTGGGGGCTGCAGGGCTGTGCTGGGGGCGGGCGGGACTAGGCAGGGATGTGCGGGTGCCAGGGATCTGCGTGCTGGCGCCAGGATGTGCAGGCGCCGGGGGTCTGCGTGCCGGTGCCGGGATGTGTGGGCGCTGGGGGTCTGCGTGCCGGCGCCAGGATGTGCGGGCGGTGCTGGGGTCTGCGGGTGTGTGCGGTGGGTCTGCTGCTGGAAGTCCCATCGGGCTCTGCTTGCTACAGTGGCAGTGAGTGACACATTAGCCAATGATGGGGCAGTAGTAGTCCCATCATCTGGCTAATGTGTTGAATGTAAGAAAAAAAAAAAAACACATACACACATATACAGAACATACAGACATACAACATACACCATGTGACATGCAACATATGACATGTAACATGCGACATCATGCAACATGTAACATCATGCGACATTTGACAACATGCAATGACATGCAGCATGCGACAACATGCGACATGTGGAGACATGGAACATACAACATGCGACATGCACCATGCTGCGACATACATCATATGACATGAAACATGCGCCATGTGACAACATGCGACATGGAACATGCGACGTTACAACATGTGACATGCGACATCATGCAACATGCAACATCATGCGACATGCAGCATGCAACATCATGTGACATGCAGCATGTGACATGCAACATGCTACAACATGCGACATGCACCATGTGACATGCAGCGACATGCGACAACATGGAGCATGCGACATGTGACAACATGCAATGACATGCGACATGAACCATAATATGACTTGCGGCGACATGCGATGACATGCAACATGTGACAACATGCAACATGTGACAACATGCGACATGCGGCACCATGTGACAACATGCGACATGTGACAACATGCGACATGTGACATGCGACGACATGCAGCATGCGACATGTGACATGCGACATATGACATGCAACATGCCACATACAGTACATACATACAACATACAGGACATATAACAGAGTACATACTCACCATCACTTGTCACTTTGATCCCTGAAGCCAGTGTCACCTGTAAAAAATATTAAAATAATAAACACTATACTCCCTGATCCACAGATATCCAATTAAAACGAGTGTCCCACGACGATCTCCCATGGAGAGCAGCAGCATCAGCTGATGTGACTGCTCTCCAGGGGCTCCAGGAATACAATGATGGAAGGTATCCTTCCTCAATGTATTCCTTACAATGTATTCCTACGCCCCTATGAGAAAATAGTCCCTAGTCTCACTTTTGGCATTGCTGTGTGAGAAAGTTTCCGCGCAGTAAATGCCATAAAGTGAGACCAGTGAACTATAGTAACCTCTCATTGACGCACTGCAGGAGCCATTGTCTCCTGTCAGTGTGTCACTGAGGGTCCTATAGAGCAGTGACATCACCTAATGTCACTGTTCTATAGGGGAGATCGTCGTGGGACACTCGTTATTAATTGGACTATGGCGGACAGGTAGTATACGGTTTATTATTTTACGTTTTGTGCAGGCGCTGAAGTATGGTAAGTATGGTTAAATTAATATTAAAATACTTTTATCTGGTTGTCTTTTATTTTATTTTTTTAACTCTTTCACTACTATAGGATTAATAATGTATAGGCGTCATATTGACGCCTCTCCATTATTAACCCGGCTTAATGTCACCTTACAATAGTGAGGTGACATTAACCCCTTATTACCCCATATCCCACCGCTACTCGGGAGTGGGAAGAGAGGGGCTAAGTGCCGGAATTGGCGCATCTCACAGATGCGCCATTTCTGGGGCGGCTGTGGGCTGGTATTTGTAGCCAGGGTGAGGGGTGCTAATATTCATGGCCCCTCTCTAGGCTATGAATATTCAGCCCACAGCTGTCTAAAATGCAATAACGGGCGATCAAAAGAACGTATAAGCACAAAAGTGGTATCATTAAAAATGTCAGCTCGGCACGCAAAAAATTAGCCCTCACCCGACCCGATATCTCAGAAAATATAGACGCTACGGGTATCGGAAAATGGCGCAATTATTTTTTTTTTTTTAGCAAAGTTTGGAATTTTTTTTCACCACGTAGATAAAAAAATAACCTAGACATATTTGGTGTCTATGAACTCGTAATCACCTGGAGAATCATAATGGTAGGTCAGTTTTATGCTGTGTGCACACATTGCAGATTTGGGTGCAGAATTTTCTGCACAAAATCTGCATCTCCTTGCAGAAAACGCAGCTGCATTTTTTATGCATTTTTTCACGGCTTTTGCGCAGTTTTGATGCAGGATTTTTGTGCGGTTTTGATGCAGTTCTTGGTGCGGTTTTTGGTGTGTTTTTTGCACGGTTTTGACTCAGTTTTTGCTGCAGAATTTGCTGTGTTTTTTTGCGTGGTTATGATTCAGGTTTTTTATGCTTTTTTATGCAGTTTTTGGTGCGGTTTTGATGCAGTTTTTGGTGTGGTTTTGATGCAGTTCTTGGTGCGGTTTTGATGCAGTTTTTGATGCAGTTTTTGCTGCGGTTTTGATGCAGTTTTTGGTGCAGTTTTGATTAATTTTTGGTGCAGGTTTTTGGTGCATTTTATGTGCGGTTTTGATGCATTTTGTAAAAAATTTTGGGTGCAGTTTTTGCGCAGTTTTTGTATGCATTTTTGAAAGCTAAATAAAGATGTATTATTGAACAAAAAAAAAAGATTTGTGATGTCATTGTCCAACCTCCTTTTTTACATTTGTCCAACCCACACTCAATTACACACAGATAGACAGATAGATGATAGATGAAATGGATAGACAGATCTACATATAGATAGATCTATAGATGCATACATCTATCGAGTCATATATCGATCTATAGATACAGTGGGGCAAAAAAGTATTTAGTCAGTCACCAATAGTGCAAGTTCCACCACTTAAAAAGATGAGAGGCATCTGTAATTTACATCATAGGTAGACCTCAACTATGGGAGACAAACTGAGAAAAAAAAATCCAGAAAATCACATTGTCTATTTTTTTAACATTTTATTTGCATATTATGGTGGAAAATAAGTATTTGGTCAGAAACAAACAATCAAGATTTCTGGCTCTCACAGACCTGTAACTTCTTCTTTAAGAGTCTCCTCTTTCCTCCACTCATTACCTGTAGTAATGGCACCTGTTTAAACTTGTTATCAGTATAAAAAGACACCTGTGCACACCCTCAAACAGTCTGACCCCAAACTCCACTATGGTGAAGACCAAAGAGCTGTCAAAGGACACCAGAAACAAAATTGTATCCCTGCACCAGGCTGGGAAGACTGAATCTGCAATAGCCAACCAGCTTGGAGGGAAGAAATCAACAGTGGGAGCAATAATTAGAAAATGGAAGACATACAAGACCACTGATAATCTCCCTCGATCTGGGGCTCCACGCAAAATCCCACCCCGTGGGGTCAGAATGATCACAAGAACGGTGAGCAAAAATCCCAGAACCACGTGGGGGGACCTAGAGAATGAACTGCAGAGAGCTGGGACCAATGTAACAAGGCCTACCATAAGTAACACACTACGCCACCATGGACTCAGATCCTGCAGTGCCAGACGTGTCCCACTGCTTAAGCCAGTACATGTCCGGGCCCGTCTGAAGTTTGCTAGAGAGCATTTGGATGATCCAGAGGAGTTTTGGGAGAATGTCCTATGGTCTGATGAAACCAAACTGGAACTGTTTGGTAGAAACACAACTTGTCGTATTTGGAGGAAAAAGAATACTGAGTTGCATCCATCAAACACCATACCTACTGTAAAGCATGGTGGTGGAAACATCATGCTTTGGGGCTGTTTCTCTGCAAAGGGGCCAGGACGACTGATCCGGGTACATGAAAGAATGAATGGGGCCATGTATCATGAGATTTTGAGTGCAAGCCTCCTTCCATCAGCAAGGGCATTGAAGATGAAACGTGGCTGGGTCTTTCAACATGACAATGATCCAAAGCACACCGCCAGGGCAATGAAGGAGTGGCTTCGTAAGAAGCATTTCAAGGTCCTGGAGTGGCCTAGCCAGTCTCCAGATCTCAACCCTATAGAAAACCTTTGGAGGGAGTTGAAAGTCCGTGTTGCCAAGCGAAAAGCCAAAAACATCACTGCTCTAGAGGAGATCTGCATGGAGGAATGGGCCAACATACCAACAACAGTGTGTGGCAACCTTGTGAAGACTTACAGAAAACGTTTGACCTCTGTCATTGCCAACAAAGGATATATTACAAAGTATTGAGATGAAATTTTGTTTCTGACCAAATACTTATTTTCCGCCATAATATGCAAATAAAATGTTAAAAAAACAGACAATGTGATTTTCTGGATTTTTTTTTCTCAGTTTGTCTCCCATAGTTGAGGTCTACCTATGATGTAAATTACAGACACCTCTCATCTTTTTAAGTGGTGGAACTTGCACTATTGCTGACTGACTAAATACTTTTTTGCCCCACTGTATATCTGGATAGATATATCTATTGATAGATACAGTTAGGTCCATATATATTTGGACAGAGACAACATTTTTCTAATTTTGGTTATAGACATTACCACAGTGAATTTTAAACAAAACAATTCAGATGCAGTTGAAGTTCAGACTTTCAGCTTTCATTTGAGGGTATCCACATTAAAATTGGATGAAGGGTTTAGGAGTTTCAGCTCCTTAGCATGTGCCACATTGTTTTTAAAGTGACCAAAAGTAATTGGACAATTGACTCTAAAGCTATTTCATAGACAGGTGTGGGCAATCCCTTCGTTATGTCATTCTCAATTAAGCAGATAAAAGGCCTGGAGTTGATTTGAGGTGTGGTGCTTGCATTTGGAAGGTTTTGCTGTGAAGTAAACATGCGGTCAAAGGAGCTCTCCATGCAGGTGAAACAAGCCATCCTTAAGCTGCGAAAACAGAAAAAAACCAATCCGAGAAATTGCGACAATATTAGGAGTGGCAAAATCTACAGTTTGGTACATCCTGAGAAAGAAAGAAAGCACGGGTGAACTCATCAATGCAAAAAAACCTGGGAGCCCACGGAAGACAACAGTGGTGGATGATCGCAGAATAATCTCCATGGTGAAGAGAAACCCCTTCACAACAGCCAACCAAGTGCACAACACTCTCCAGGAGGTAGGCGTATCAATATCCAAATCTACCATAAAGAGAAGACTGCATGAAAGTAAATACAGAGGGTTCACTGCATGGTGCAAGCCACTCATAAGCATCAAGAATAAAAAAGCTAGACTGGACTTTGCTAAAAAAAACATCTAAAAAAGCCAACACAGTTCTGGAAGAACATTCTTTGGACAGATGAAACCAAGATCAACCTCTACCAGAATGATGGAAAGAGAAAAGTATGGCGAAGGCGTGCTACAGCTCATGATCCAAAGCATACCACATCATCTGTAAACACGGCGGAGGCAGTGTGATGGCTTGGGCATGCATGGCTGCCAGTGGCACTGGGTCACTAATGTTTATTGATGATGTGACACAGGACAGAAGCAGCCAAATGAATTCTGAGGTATTCAGAGCCATACTGTGAGCTCAGATCCAGCCAAATGCAGCCAAACTGATTGGTCGTCATTTCATACTACAGATGGACAATGACCCAAAACATGAAGCCAAAGCAACCCAGGAGTTTATTAAAGCAAAGAAGTGGAACATTCTTGAATGGCCAAGTCAGTCACCTGATCTCAACCCAATTGAGCATGCATTTCACTTGTTAAAGACTAAACTTCAGACAGAAAGGCCACAAACAAACAGCAACTGAAAACCACCGCAGTGAAGGCCTGGCCGAGCATCAAAAAGGAGGAAACACATTGTCTGGTGATGTCCATGAGTTCAAGACTTCAGGCAGTCATTGCCAACAAAGAGTTTTCAACCAAGTACTAAAAATTAACATTTTATTTAAAATTATTGAATCTGTCCAATTACTTTTGGTCCCTTTAAAAACAGAGTGGCACATGTTAAGGAGCTGAAACTCCTAAACCCTTCATCCAATTTTAATGTGGATACCCTCAAATGAAAGCTGAAAGTCTGAACTTCAACTGCATCTGAATTGTTTTGTTTAAAATTCATTGTGGTATTGTCTATAACCAAAATTAGAAAAATATTGTCTCTGTCCAAATATATATGGACCTAACTGTATATGGCTAGTGTAGGGTGTGTGTCCACTGTCCGGATTACATCCGAATTAGCTGCATATTGGATACTGTGTACTTGTAGTCCCATCAGATGATGCCCGCACACACACCCCAAAAGACCCCCGCACACACCCAAACAGTCCCGCACACACCCAAACAGTCCCGCAAACACCCGCACACACCCGAACACATCCGAACAGTCCCGCACACACCCAAACAGCCAGGCACACACCCGCACAGCCCCGCACACAACCGAACAGTCCCGCACACACCCGAACAGCAAGGCACACACCAACACAGCCCCGCACACACTCGAACATTTCTGCACACACCCAAACAGTCCCGCAAAGCGCTGCACACATCCGAACAGTCCCCCACACACCCGCACATATCCGAACAGCCCGCAGACCCCGCCCGCATACACCCGAAAAGTCCCACACACAGCCGAACAGCCCGCAGACCCCGCCCGCACACACACGCACACAGTCACCACCCACACACTTCCCTCCTCCCGAACTGCAGCGTTTCTCGGACCCACATCCGCAGCAAAACTGCAGATTATTTTTACATCTGCGGTTTTGCTGGGGATGTGCCCGACTCAATGAAAGTTTAAGGGTGCAGAAAAGAAAATCTATGTTTCGGTGCGGCTTTTTCCACCGCATGTGCACAACAAGTCTGCGGCTCCCATAGACTTACATTGGTTGTTGTGCACTACACTGGATCTGGAATCAAATCCGCAACGTGTGCACACAGCCTTAGCATTTAGTGAACCTAGCAAAAAAGCCAAGCAAAACACAAATGTGGGATTTGCACTTTTTTTGCAATTTTATCGCACTTTGATTTTTTTCACATTTTCTGTTACACGACATGGTAAAACCAATGGTGTCGTTCAAAAGTAGAACTTGTCCCGCAAAAGATAAGCCCTCACATGGCCATATTGATGGAAAAATTATGGCTCTGGAAAGAAGGGGAGCGATAAACGAAAAAAGCTCCAGGGGTGAAGGGGTTTAGAAACATGGATATGGACATATCTATGGAAATAGATATATAGATACATATCTATCTATAATCTATATCTATCTATCTGTGTGTAATGGAGTGTGGGTTGGACAAATGTAAAAGAGGAGGTTGGACAGAAATGACATCACAAATCTTTTTGAAGCTAGAGGGGGGAGAGGAGGGAGGGGTTTGGGTGTGTTTTTGGAGTGGGTGTGGTAGGTTCGAGCTTAGTGGCCAGTGCAATGCATCATGGAACTTGTAGTATTAGAGCACAATAACTCAGGAGAAAGGAAGTTGTCGATTAACCCCATGAGAGCTGGATCCAGCACTGAAGATGTGCTGCTACAGCATGATAAAAGGTAATATTGCTAAAATAAACACAGTGGATGTTTTCAGTGGCACATAAAAGCAAGATTTATGAAAAAAATTTGTTTTTATTGTAGTGGATAACTTCTTTAAGGTTTCAATACCACTTCATCCAAATCAATGCTTGTCTCTAGTGCAAAATTTTCTGTCTTTCTCATGCTCTCTCTCAGACAACAAAACAGTAACTTCGGGTGTCCTGGGACCAGGGGCTCCTTCCCTTTCCCTAAGGCTAGGCATGCCCTAGCTCGCCCTGTTCCCTGGAGTACTTCTGATGGTGAAGACGCCGGGACCACGTACCTTGCCTTAGTTCCTGAATCCGCCCTCAGTCTATACCCTTCCCCACCCAGGGAAGAGGTGAATAGCCAGACTAACAAGCTAATATGAACAGGGGTAACGAAAAATACCAAACATACAAATATACTCACACATACAACAGAGGAATGCACTGGGAAGTGGAGGATGGGGTTAAACCAAAGTAGGAGAAGAAAGAGAATTATCTCTGCCAATGAGTGCTAGCAGGGCCCAGATTATATAGGAGATGGGAGTGGCTAACATTGCACAGCTGAGAGCCCTAACACAGGAAAGCTTCCAGGAGCTCTCAACTGAGCAGATTAACCCCTGCACTGCTGAAAGAAATTTGCACCATTTAATACAAAGACTAAGTGCTTCTAAACAGTGCAAGAATAGGAGAAATCAGACCCTGTGTTCTTGAGGCTCTTTGTCGCGGTAAACCCATGACAGAAACATTATTATGTTATATTTAGTTGCTACCAGCCGTATTTACTGACATCGCTAGCAATTATCTATAAAAATGATGTAATAAAGACAAATGCCAATGTGAACAGTGTCTAATACTAATACTCCGGTTATTCAGCAGAATGAGGCCACGTTCACGTGTTCAGTATGTAATATCAGTATTTGTGAGCCAAAACCAGGAGTGGGTGATAAATACAGAAGTGGTGCATATGTTTCTATTATCCTTATCCTCTAATTGTTCCACTCCTGGTTTTGTATTACAAATACTGATGTGAAATACTGACCAAATATTGAACATGTGAACGTGGCCTGAATGTAAATAAGCAGAACAAAATAAATAACTTCCTTATTTTTGGTTTACACTGTATATTGGTCAGATATTTTATTGTAACATAAGTTTGTCTATTTAAAGGGAACCCGTCAGGTTCATGCTACTATAACTACGACACTTTTCCATGACTGTTGACTGAATTATTATTTTTTTTTTAACTGTGAAGGGCTCAGACGTGTCCACTGGGAACTCTCCATCCACTCTGTTCATGTTATATGAATTTCCCTAATCTTTGAAAAGTTTTTTGTGATTTGTCACTATTCTGTCATGGTTATGGCAAATTTAAACCTGCTGACAAGTTCCATTAAAGCACCACTCCGGTGTTTTTTTTTTTTTTTTTCAAATTTCGGTGCTGGAGTGGTGCTATTAACCTACGATCCCTGCCCCTAATCTCATACTCATCAGTCGCCATCTTCTTCTGTTCTCGGCACCGCTCCAGTCATTTTCTGCAGTTTGTGGCCTGCCAGATCACTCCAGTGTTTGCTAGGCGATCTGGAAGTCAGAACTCAATGTAAGTGTTAGAGAACCAGAAGAAGGCCAGAACAAGACTCTTATAGACTTACACACAGACCCTGTGACCGTTGCCTTTGGCTTCTGGTCAGTCATAAGTCGTTCACAACTGGGCCTTATTTGCCACTAGGCACTTGAGGGCACGTGCCTAGGGCGGGGACGATGCGGGGGGCGGCACCTGAGCAAGGTTTTTTTATTTTTTAAGTCCTGGGTCACCTCCCGACCGACCGCCCCCATGCGCATGCATGACCTTAATGAGCGGTACCACATGACCGCTCACTCAGGAAGAAGGTGTCGGCGCGGCCGTGCGTTGTGGGACAGGTGAGTATGAGGGAGGGGGGGATGAAGGAGGACGGTAAGCCAAGCCATGCAAGATGGGAGAAGGAGCGGGGGGGGGGGAGAGATGAGCCATGCATATGAGGGGGAATATGAGCCATGCATACAAGAGGTGGGGGGGAATTATGAGCCATGCATACAGGAGGAGGGGGAATATGAGCCATGCATACACGGGGGAATTATGAGCCATGCATACAGGAGGCGGGATATGAGCCATGCATACAGGAGGGGGGATATTGGCCATGTATACAGGGGGGGGATTTATGAGCCATGCATACAGGAGGGGCGGATATGAGCCATGCATACAGGAGGGGCTGGTGGGGGAATATAAGCCATGCATACAGGAGGTGGGGGTGGATTATGAGCCATGCATACAGGAGGTGGGGGGCAATTGTGAGCTATGCATACAGGGGGAGATTATGAGCCATACATACAGGAGGGGGGATATAACATAACATAGTAACATAACATAGTTAGTAAGGCCGAAAAAAGACATTGGTCCATCCAGTTCAGCCTATATTCCATCATAATAAATCCCCAGATCTACGTCCTTCTACAGAACCTAATAATTGTATGATACAATATTGTTCTGCTCCAGGAAGACATCCAGGCCTCTCTTGAACCCCTCGACTGAGTTCGCCATCACCACCTCCTCAGGCAAGCAATTCCAGATTCTCACTGCCCTAACAGTAAAGAATCCTCTTCTATGTTGGTGGAAAAACTTTCTCTCCTCCAGACGCAAAGAATGCCCCCTTGTGCCCGTCACCTTCCTTGGTATAAACAGATCCTCAGCGAGATATTTGTATTGTCCCCTTATATACTTATACATGGTTATTAGATCGCCCCTCAGTCGTCTTTTTTCTAGACTAAATAATCCTAATTTCGCTAATCTATCTGGGTATTGTAGTTCTCCCATCCCCTTTATTAATTTTGTTGCCCTCCTTTGTACTCTCTCTAGTTCCATTATATCCTTCATGAGCACCGGTGCCCAAAACTGGACACAGTACTCCATGTGCGGTCTAACTAGGGATTTGTACAGAGGCAGTATAATGCTCTCATCATGTGTATCCAGACCTCTTTTAATGCACCCCATGATCCTGTTTGCCTTGGCAGCTGCTGCCTGGCACTGGCTGCTCCAGGTAAGTTTATCATTAACTAGGATCCCCAAGTCTTTCTCCCTGTCAGATTTACCCAGTGGTTTCCCATTCAGTGTGTAATGGTGATATTGATTCCTTCTTCCCATGTGTATAACCTTACATTTATCATTGTTAAACCTCATCTGCCACCTTTCAGCCCAAGTTTCCCACTTATCCAGATCCATCTGTAGCAGAATACTATCTTCTCTTGTATTAAAGGCTTTACATAGTTTTGTATCATCTGCAAATATCGATATTTTACTGTGTAAACCTTCTACCAGATCATTAATGAATATGTTGAAGAGAACAGGTCCCAATACTGACCCCTGCGGTACCCCACTGGTCACAGCGACCCAGTTAGAGACTATACCATTTATAACCACCCTCTGCTTTCTATCACTAAGCCAGTTACTAACCCATTTACACACATTTTCCCCCAGACCAAGCATTCTCATTTTGTGTACGAATCTCTTGTGCGGCACGGTATCAAACGCTTTGGAAAAATCGAGATATACCACGTCCAATGACTCACCGTGGTCCAGCCTATAGCTTACCTCTTCATAAAAACTGATTAGATTGGTTTGACAGGAGCGATTTCTCATAAACCCATGCTGATATGGAGTTAAACAGTTATTCTCATTGAGATAATCCAGAATAACATCCCTCAGAAACCCTTCAAATATTTTACCAACAATAGAGGTTAGACTTACTGGCCTATAATTTCCAGGTTCACTTTTAGAGCCCTTTTTGAATATTGGCACCACATTTGCTATGCGCCAGTCCTGCGGAACAGATCCTGTCGCTATAGAGTCCCTAAAAATAAGAAATAATGGTTTATCTATTACATTACTTAGTTCCCTTAGTACTCGTGGGTGTATGCCATCCGGACCCGGAGATTTATCTATTTTAATCTTATTTAGCCGGTTTCGCACCTCTTCTTGGGTTAGATTGGTGACCCTTAATATAGGGTTTTCATTGTTTCTTGGGATTTCACCTAGCATTTCATTTTCCACCGTGAATACCGTGGAGAAGAAGGTGTTTAATATGTTAGCCATCATACAGGAGGGGGGGAATATGAGCCATGCATACAGGAGGGGGGATATGAGCCATGCATACAGGAGGAGGGGGGGAATATGAGCCATGCATATGGGATGGGAAGGAGATGAGCCATGCATACAAGATGGGAGGGGGGCATTATACAGTATTGAGCATCATGTGGGGTCATACAGTATGGAGCATCATGTGGGGTCATTATACAGTATGGAGCATCATGTGTGGCCATTTTACAGTATAGAGCATCATGTGTGGCTATTATACAGTATTGAGCATCATGTGTGGCCATTATACAGTATTGAGCATCATGTGGGGCCATTATACAGTATGGAGCATCATGTGGGGTCATTATACAGTATGGAGCATCATGTGTGGCCATTTTACAGTATAGAGCATCATGTGTGGATATTATACAGTATTGAGCATCATGTGTGGCCATTATACAGTATTGAGCATCATGTGGGGCCATTATACAGTATTGAACATCATGTGGGGTCATTATACAGTATGGAGCATCATGTGTGGCCATTATACAGTATGGAGCATCATGTGTGGCCAATGGCCATTATACAGTATAGAGCATCATGTGTGGCCATTATACAGTATGGAGCATCATGTGTGGCCATTATACAGCATGGAGCACTGTGTGGCCATATTTATTTTTGTTTATAAGTATTGTATAGGAAACAGTGTGATCAGCAGTGCTAAATGGGTGTGGTTGAGACAAGGATATGGGTGTGACTAGTTGTGAAATGGGTGTGGTCAGAGGCATGGCCTAAAATTTGCCGCGTACCCCTTTCCCTTCTTCAAAAGTTGGGAGATATGGTACCACATTTGGCTAAACAAAGAAGTAAGACAGGCAATTAACAGTAAAAAGAAAGCATTTGCACTACTAAAGCAGGATGGCACCATTGAAGCTCTAAAAAACTATAGGGAGAAAAATACTTTATCTAAAAAACTAATTAAAGCTGCCAAAAAGGAAACAGAGAAGCACATTGCTAAGGAGAGTAAAACTAATCCCAAACTGTTCTTCAACTATATCAATAGTAAAAGAATAAAAACTGAAAATGTAGGCCCCTTAAAAAATAGTGAGGAAAGAATGGTTGTAGATGACGAGGAAAAAGCTAACATATTAAACACCTTCTTCTCCACGGTATTCACGGTGGAAAATGAAATGCTAGGTGAAATCCCAAGAAACAATGAAAACCCTATATTAAGGGTCACCAATCTAACCCAAGAAGAGGTGCGAAACCGGCTAAATAAGATTAAAATAGATAAATCTCCGGGTCCGGATGGCATACACCCACGAGTACTAAGAGAACAAAGTAATGTAATAGATAAACCATTATTTCTTATTTTTAGTGACTCTATAGCGACAGGGTCTGTTCCGCAGGACTGGCGCATAGCAAATGTGGTGCCAATATTCAAAAAGGGCTCTAAAAGTGAACCTGGAAATTATAGGCCAGTAAGTCTAACCTCTATTGTTGGTAAAATATTTGAAGGGTTTCTGAGGGATGTTATTCTGGATTATCTCAATGAGAATAACTGTTTAACTCCATATCAGCATGGGTTTATGAGAAATCGCTCCTGTCAAACCAATCTAATCAGTTTTTATGAAGAGGTAAGCTATAGACTGGACCACGGTGAGTCATTGGACGTGGTATATCTCGATTTTTCCAAAGCGTTTGATACCGTGCCGCACAAGAGGTTGGTACACAAAATGAGAATGCTTGGTCTGGGGGAAAATGTGTGTAAATGGGTTAGTAACTGGCTTAGTGATAGAAAGCAGAGGGTGGTTATAAATGGTATAGTCTCTAACTGGGTCGCTGTGACCAGTGGGGTACCGCAGGGGTCAGTATTGGGACCTGTTCTCTTCAACATATTCATTAATGATCTGGTAGAAGGTTTACACAGTAAAATATCGATATTTGCAGATGATACAAAACTATGTAAAGCAGTTAATACAAGAGAAGATAGTATTCTGCTACAGATGGATCTGGATAAGTTGGAAACTTGGGCTGAAAGGTGGCAGATGAGGTTTAACAATGATAAATGTAAGGTTATACACATGGGAAGAGGGAATCAATATCACCATTACACACTGAACGGGAAACCACTGGGTAAATCTGACAGGGAGAAGGACTTGGGGATCCTAGTTAATGATAAACTTACCTGGAGCAGCCAGTGCCAGGCAGCAGCTGCCAAGGCAAACAGGATCATGGGGTGCATTAAAAGAGGTCTGGATACACATGATGAGAGCATTATACTGCCTCTGTACAAATCCCTAGTTAGACCGCACATGGAGTACTGTGTCCAGTTTTGGGCACCGGTGCTCAGGAAGGATATAATGGAACTAGAGAGAGTACAAAGGAGGGCAACAAAATTAATAAAGGGGATGGGAGAACTACAATACCCAGATAGATTAGCGAAATTAGGATTATTTAGTCTAGAAAAAAGACGACTGAGGGGCGATCTAATAACCATGTATAAGTATATAAGGGGACAATACAAATATCTCGCTGAGGATCTGTTTATACCAAGGAAGGTGACGGGCACAAGGGGGCATTCTTTGCGTCTGGAGGAGAGAAGGTTTTTCCACCAACATAGAAGAGGATTCTTTACTGTTAGGGCAGTGAGAATCTGGAATTGCTTGCCTGAGGAGGTGGTGATGGCGAACTCAGTCGAGGGGTTCAAGAGAGGCCTGGATGTCTTCCTGGAGCAGAACAATATTGTATCATACAATTATTAGGTTCTGTAGAAGGACGTAGATCTGGGTATTTATTATGATGGAATATAGGCTGAACTGGATGGACAAATGTCTTTTTTCGGCCTTACTAACTATGTTACTATGTTACATTTGCCAGATCATGGCAAGTGCCACAAATCCCATAGGGAATGAATGAGGCCGAACGCAGTGTTGCCGTAAGTGATCAGTTACACGGCAGATGCAGAAAAACTGCCCAATCTGCTGCAAAAGGCGACTTTCACATCAGCGATTCTTGCCAAAGTCACTGCCGATAGTGTCATACTCACCAAAGGGGGAGGCAGCACTAAAAGTGCCTAGGGCAGCAGAAACTCTAAATACGGCCCTGGTTCACAAGATGGCAGATCAGGATTGGAGAGGCTCTGGGAAGAGCTGGACAAGGGGTCTAGTAAGTATATTGTTAGGGGCATGGATCTTAAATTAGTGGCACCACTCCAGCGTAGAAGTACAAATAAATTCTGGAGTGGTGTATTAAGACACAGCAAAATGAAAAAATACAGCATGTAAATAAAACGTCAAGTCACATGTATTGGATGAGATGAAAATACTCAATTGTACACTACTGTTCATGATATGGTAGCAGACCTACGTGTTTCCAACTGCTTTCCCTTGAAGTATTTTTTCTGTCTTGTAGAAAAAAGAAATTGTGTTCTTTTCATGCTTTTTTCATGTCTTTGCTTTTTTATACATGATTTTTTTCCCCCAAGTTTTTTTCATACTAGCGAATACAATAGAAGAATGGATGGGAAAATGCTTCACCTACAGCATGCTGTATGAGGCAAAAAAGTAAAAAAAAGAATTTAAAAAAATACACACTGTAGTGTGTTACATATTTTGTTTCTAACTCATAGCCAACATCTAGCCATAGCTAGGAGAAAAATGCAGTCTGTGAAGCTACCCTTAAAGCAACCTTGCACTTTGCCACTGGAAAGTGACTATGCATTTGTCATGTATAGTCAATGTACCTGGTGCCCGCCATGTCCTGCTGCCTTGTCCAGTGTTCCGGTGCTCCTGAAGTCAATGGAGTTTTGGTTTGTTTGTCAAACCATTCGCCAGATCGCAACCGGGAAACAAGATCGTCCGGGACCGGTTGCCAGGGGCATCTGCACCGCCGTGCACGCTGAGGGGTGCCTGGCCTGTTGGCTCCGCTTGTCTCTGTTGCTTCACACAGGTTGGCTCTGCAGAGCCTTCTGCTCTGCACGCTTGTAAAACCAAAACTAACACATCCAAAACCCTTTGCTGCAGGGGTTTCTACAAGGAACCTGTGGCCGTAGGCCACATGAAAAACCCAGCCGGGAAGGAAACAGATAGCACCACCACCATCCTGTAGTGCATTTAAAAAATAAAAGCCCATGGCAGGTTTTTATAAAACTGCCTTGGACAAATAGCTTGCCCAAGACAAACACTTTTATTTTGCAATGCAATCACCTGTACCTGTGACTGCAATGCACTCACGTGGCCTCCATACGGTTCTGTGCGCATCCTGGGGGACACTGTTATGACCTGGTGGTTAGGAGCACCCGGAATGACCTGATAGTTAAACCTCATACAGGACGAGCTCTGGGATGTGGGAGCTCTGCTGACCGCAAGCCCTAATCCTATCACACACACTAAAAATAGCCGTGGAGCGCTCCTGACCAGACCTAGGCGCCTCGTCACAGCCTAAGAACTATCTAGCCCCAGAGATAGAAAATAAAGCCTACCTTGCCTCAGAGAAATTCCCCAAAGGTAAAGGAAGCCCCCACATATATTGACTGTGAGTAAAGATGAAAGTCACAAACGCAGAAATGAAACAGGTTTCAGCAAAGGGAGGCCAGACTTACTAAATAGACAGAGGATAGGAAAGGTAACTTTGCGATCAGCACAAAACCTACAAAAGACCACGCAGAGTGTGCAAAAAAAGACCTCTGCACCAACTCACGGTGCGGAGGGGCCACTCTGCATCCCAGAGCTTCCAGCTAGCAAGACAAAATCATGAAAACCAGCTGGACAAGAAAACAGTGAACAAATAATGACTATCAGGAACTTAGCTTCTGCAGGAGAAGGCAGGTCACCAGAGAGATCCAGGAGCGAACTGAACCAATGCAAAAACATTGACAGCTGGCATGGAGTAACGATCTGAGAGGAGTTAAATAGAGCAGTCAACCAAAGGATAAACCACGTCACCTGTGTAAGGAACCTCAGAAGCAGCAGCTTCACTCACAGCCACCAGAGGGAGCCCATAGACAGAACTCGCCGAAGTACCATTCACGACCACAGGAGGGAGTTCGACAACAGAATTCACAACAGTACCCCCCCCCCTTGAGGAGGGGTCACCGAACCCTCACCAGAGCCCCCAGGCCGATCAGGATGAGCCAAATGAAAGGCATGAACAAGATCGGCAGCATGAACATCAGAGGCAAAAACCCAGGAATTATCTTCCTGACCATAACTCTTCCACTTGACCAGGTACTGGAGTTTTCGTCTCGAAACACGAGAATCCAAAATCTTCTCCACCACATACTCCAACTCCCCCTCGACCAACACCGGGGCAGGAGGATCAACGGAGGGAACCATAGGCGCCACGTATCTCCGCAACAACGACCTATGGAACACATTATGGATCGCAAAAGAAGCTGGAAGATCCAAACGAAATGACACAGGATTAAGAACTTCAGAAATCTTATATGGTCCAATGAAACGAGGCTTAAACTTAGGAGAGGAAACCTTCATAGGAACGTGACGAGATGACAACCAAACCAAATCCCCAACACGAAGTCAGGGACCAACACAACGCCGGCGGTTAGCGAAACGTTGAGCCTTCTCCTGGGACAATGTCAAATTGTCCACCACATGAGTCCAAATCTGCTGCAACCTGTCCACCACCGCATCCACACCAGGACAGTCTGAAGGCTCAACCTGCCCTGAAGAGAAACGAGGATGGAAACC
Organism: Ranitomeya imitator; assembly: GCF_032444005.1. Classification (NCBI taxonomy): domain Eukaryota; kingdom Metazoa; phylum Chordata; class Amphibia; order Anura; family Dendrobatidae; genus Ranitomeya; species Ranitomeya imitator. The sequence continues at coordinate 482,365,457 of NC_091283.1, read as the reverse complement.
AGAATTACAGAAAAAAGGAGAAACTAAAGTAGCCGAGCTGGCCCGATTATTAAGGGCGAACTCAGCCAAAGGCAAGAAAGACACCCAATCATCCTGATCAGCAGAAACAAAGCATCTCAGATATGTCTCCAAAGTCTGATTAGTTCGTTTGGTTTCACCATTAGTCTGAGGATGGAAAGCCGAAGAAAAAGACAAATCAATGCCCATCTTAGCGCAAAAGGTCCGCCAAAACCTCGAAACAAACTGGGAACCTCTGTCCGAGACGATGTTCTCTGGAATGCCATGCAAACGAACCACATGCTGGAAAAACAATGGCACCAAATCAGAGGAGGAAGGCAGTTTAGATAAGGGTACCAAATGGACCATCTTAGAGACGCGATCACAAACCACCCAAATGACCGACATCTTTTGAGAAACAGGGAGATCAGAAATAAAATCCATGGAAATATGCGTCCAGGGCCTCTTCGGGATCGGCAAGGGCAAAAGCAACCCACTGGCACGAGAACAGCAAGGCTTAGCCCGAGCACAAATCCCACAGGACTGCACAAAAGAACGCACATCCCGTGACAAAGAAGGTCACCAAAAGGATCTAGCCACCAAATCTCTGGTACCAAAGATTCCAGGATGACCAGCCAATACTGAACAATGAATCTCCGAGATAACTCTACTAGTCCATCTATCAGGGACAAACAGTTTCTCCGTAGGACAACGGTCAGGTCTATCAGCCTGAAATTTTTGCAGCACACGCCGCAAATCAGGGGAAATGGCAGACAAAATAACCCCTTCTTTAAGAATACCCGCCGGCTCCGGAACACCGGAGAGTCAGGCACAAAATTCCTTGACAGGGCGTCAGCCTTCACATTCTTAGATCCCAGAAGGTATGAAACTACAAAATCAAAACGGGAGAAAAAGAGCGACCATCGAGCCTGTCTAGGATTCAACCGTTTGGCAGACTCGAGATAAGTTAAATTCTTGTGATCCGTCAAGACCACCACGCGATGTTTAGCTCCTTCAAGCCAATGTCGCCACTCCTCGAATGCCCACTTCATGGCCAACAACTCCCGATTGCCCACATCATAATTGCGCTCAGCAGGAGAGAATTTTCTAGAAAAAAGGCACAGGGTTTCATCACCGAGCCATCAGAACTTCTTTGCGACAAAACAGCCCCTGCTCCAATTTCAGAAGCATCAACCTCCACCTGAAAAGGGAGCAAAACATCTGGCTGGCACAACACAGGGGCAGAAGCAAAACGACGCTTCAACTCCTGAAAAGCCTCTACAGCCGCAGAGGACCAATTGACCACATCAGCACCTTTCTTGGTCAAATCAGCCAACGGCTTAGCAACACTGGAAAAGTTAGCGATGAAGCGACGATAAAAATTAGCAAAGCCCAGGAACTTCTGCAAGCTCTTCACAGATGTCGGCTGAGTCCAATCGTAAATGGCCTGAACTTTAACAGGGTCCATCTCGATAGTAGAAGGGGAAAAAATTAAACCCAAAAATTAAACCTTCTGAACTCCAAAGAGACACTTTGACCCCTTCACAAACAAGGAATTCGCACGAAGGACCTGGAACACCATTCTGACCTGCTTCACATGAGATTCCCAATCATCCGAAAAGACCAAAATGTCATCCAAATATACACTCATGAATCTATCCAGGTACTCTCGGAAGATGTCATGCATAAAGGACTGAAACACAGATGGAGCATTAGAAAGCCCGAATGGCATAACCAGGTACTCAAAATGGCCCTTGGGCGTATTAAATGCCGTCTTCCATTCATCACCCTGTTTAATTCGCACAAGATTATACGCACCACGAAGATCTATCTTGGTGAACCAGCTAGCCCCCTTAATCCGAGCAAATAAATCAGACAGCAGCGGCAAAGGATACTGAAATTTGACTGTGATCTTATTAAGAAGGCGGTAATGAATACAAGGTCTCAAAGAACCATCCTTCTTGGCCACAAAAAAGAACCCTGCTCCCAATGGTGACGACGACGGACGAATATGACCCTTCTCCAAGGATTCCTTTATATAACTCCGCATAGCGGCGTGCTCTGGCACAGATAAATTAAACAGACGGCCCTTAGGAAACTTACTACCAGGAATCAAATTAATAGCACAGTCGCAATCCCTATGAGGAGGTAGGGCACCAGATTTGGGCTCTTCAAATACATCCCGGTAATCTGATAAATACTCAGGGACTTCAGAAGGAGTGGAAGGTGAAATTGAGAGCAATGGAACATCACCATGTACCCCCTGACAAGCCCAGCTGGACACAGACATAGATTTCCAATCCAACACTGGATTATGGACCTGTAGCCATGGCAACCCCAAAACGACCACATCATGCAGATTATGCAACACCAAAAAGCGAATATCCTCCTGATGTGCAGGAGCCATGCACATGGTCAATTGAGTCCAGTACTGAGGCTTATTTTTGGCCAAAGGCGTAGCATCAATTCCTCTCAATGGAATAGGATACTGCAAGGGCTCCAAGAAAAAACCACAGCACCTGGCAAACTCCAAGTCCATCAAATTCAGGGCAGCGCCTGAATCCACAAATGCCATTACAGAATAGGACGACAGAGAGCAAATCAGAGTAACGGACAAAAGAAATTTAGACTGTACCGTACCAATGGTGGCAGACCTAGCGAACTGCTTAGTGCGCTTAGGACAATCGGAGATAGCATGAGTGGATTCACCACAGTAAAAACACAGCCCATTCCGACGTCTGTGTTCTTGCCGTTCAGCTCTGGTCAAAGTCCTATCACACTGCATAGGCTCAGGCCTATGTTCAGAGAATACCGCCAGTTGGTGCACAGCTTTGCGCTCATGCATGCGCCGATAGATCTGAATGGCCAAAGACATAGACTCATTCAGACCAGCAGGCGTGGGAAATCCCACCATGGCATCCTGAAGGGCTTCAGAAAGACCCTTTCTGAAAATTGCCGCCAGGGCACATTCATTCCACTGAGTAAGCACAGACCACTCTCTAAACTTCTGACAGTACACCTCCGCTTCATCCTGACCCTGACACAAAGCCAGCAAGATTTTCTCTGCCTGATCCACTGAATTTGGTTCATCATAAAGCAATCCAAGCGCCAGAAAAAACGCATCAACATCACGCAATGCCGGATCTCCTGGCGCAAGGGAAAATGCCCAGTCTTGAGGGTCACCACGCAACAAAGAAATAATAATTTTTACCTGTTGAACGGGGTCACCAGAGGAGCGGGGTTTCAAAGCTAGAAACAGTTTACAATTATTTTTGAAATTCAAGAACCTAGATCTATCCCCAGAAAATAAGTCAGGAATAGGAATTTTAGGCTCTAACATAGGATTCTGAACCACAAAATCTTGAATGTTTTGTACCCTTGCAGAGAGATGATCCATACAAGAGGACAGACCTTGAATGTCCATATCTACACCTGTGTCCTGAACCACCCAAAGGTCTAGGGGAAAAGAAAGACAACACAGTGCAAAGAAATAAAATTGGTCTCAGAAGTTCTCTTATCCCTCTATTGAGATGCATTAATACTTTGGGCCAGCTGTACTGTTATGACCTGGTGGTTAGGAGCACCCGGAATGACCTGATAGTTAAACCTCATACAGGACGAGCTCTGGGATGTGGGAGCTCTGCTGACCGCAAGCCCTAATCCTATCACACACACTAGAAATAGCCGTGGAGCGCTCCTGACCAGACCTAAGCGCCTCGTCACAGCCTAAGAACTATCTAGCCCTAGAGATAGAAAATAAAGCCTACCTTGCCTCAGAGAAATTCCCCAAAGGTAAAGGAAGCCCCCCACATATATTGACTGTGAGTAAAGATGAAAGTCACAAACGCAGAAATGAAACAGGTTTCAGCAAAGGGAGGCCAGACTTACTAAATAGACAGAGTATAGGAAAGGTAACTTTGCGATCAGCACAAAAACCTACAAAAGACCACGCAGAGTGTGCAAAAAAAGATTTCCGCACCGACTCACGGTGCGGAGGGGCCACTCTGCATCCCAGAGCTTCCAGCTAGCAAGACAAAATCATGAAAACCAGCTGGACAAGAAAACAGTGAACAAATAATGACTATCAGGAACTTAGCTTCTGCAGGAGAAGGCAGGTCACCAGAGAGATCCAGGAGCGAACTGAACCAATGCAAAAACATTGACAGCTGGCATGGAGTAACGATCTGAGAGGAGTTAAATAGAGCAGTCAACCAAAGGATAAACCACGTCACCTGTGTAAGGAACCTCAGAAGCAGCAGCTTCACTCACAGCCACCAGAGGGAGCCCATAGACAGAACTCGCCGAAGTACCATTCACGACCACAGGAGGGAGTTCGACAACAGAATTCACAACAGGACACATAGTGACCATCGCATATAACACCGGTCTCTGCCTCACGCAAGCCACAGCAGAGATACAAACTGATATAAAATACAAATGCAGAATGCTTCCGTATGAACGTGGCCTCAATTTCATTGTTATCAGTAGTAGATTTATTTCTGAAAGGAAAATTCAGAAATATGCGTAATCATATAAAATTACACAGTAGCCTGTGGTCAAAATACAGTCCCATAGCAATTATAGGATCTGTTTACATGCCCTAATCCTCGAGGAATACAGGAGGAAACACTGTCAAGCGGTAAATTACACATTGCACTTTTATCAATATTGACACAGGTTCGATTGTAAAATTTTCACCTAAATAAAATAAAAGAGTCAATTACTGAAAACGTTAATGAGGTGAAATGCTCTTAGAGTCTATTCATTCCTGGTTACACAAGTGTATTAATCCTTTATAGAGGAATAGGTCCCAAAGCTCTTTGCTTCTAATTTGTTGACAGCCGCTGTTCTGCTCACTGCTGCTGCCGTTTAACAGTCTTTACAAACATGGCAGAGCTTTCTCATTTAAAGGGAGCCTGTCATCAGATTTAAGTATGTATATTATGCTCTCAAACACAGCAACCCTTCAGAGTAAACATATTAGGGACTATGTGTGTCAGCTGAATAGTCTAAAGGTACCGTCACACTTAGCGACGCTGCAGCGATACCGACAACGATCCGGATCGCTGCAGCGTCGCTGTTTGGTCGCTGGAGAGCTGTCACACAGACAGCTCTCCAGCGACCAACGATCCCGAGGTCCCCGGTAACCAGGGTAAACATCGGGTAACTAAGCGCAGGGCCACGCTTAGTAACCCGATGTTTACCCTGGTTACCAGCGTAAAAAAACAAACAGTACATACTTACATTCAGCTGTCTGTCCCTTGCCGTCTGGTTCCTGCACTGACTGCTGGCCGTAAAGTGAAAGTGAAAGCACAGCACAGCGGTGAGTCACACAGCGGTGACTCACCGCTGTGGCTGTGCTCTGCTTTCACTTTACGGCCAGCAGTCAGTGCAGGAACCAGACGGCAAGGGACAGACAGCTGAATGTAAGTATGTACTGTTTGTTTTTTTACGCTGGTAACCAGGGTAAACATCGGGTTACTAAGCGCGGCCCTGCGCTTAGTTACCCGATGTTTACCCTGGTTACCAGTGAAGACATCGCTGAATCGGTGTCACACACGCCGATTCAGCGATGTCTACGGGGAGTCCAGCGACGAAATAAAGTTCTGGACTTTCTTCCCCGACCAGCGATCTCCCAGCAGGGGCCTGATCGCTGCTGCCTGTCACACTGGACGATATCGCTAGCGAGGACGCTGCAACGTCACGGATCGCTAGCGATATCGTCTAGTGTGACAGTACCTTAAGGCCGGAGTCCAGTGGCTACTCCCCGCCCTGCTCTTCTTGATTAACAGGTCTATTCCTATTGCAAGGTGGCTACACATTGATGATGGGAGGTATGTATCACAGAAATAGTTGTCCTCTGTGATGTAAGCCCGGAGTATTGCTTTAGTGCACATAGTACTAAAAGGCTTGTTTTGTGCACCTGGGCCAGATTTTAGGGGCAGCCTGAGAGATGGGCAGTTCTGGCTGCCCACATACCCCACCCATGAGTGTGATGCACAGGGTAAAATAGAGTTTGTTTGTTTAACACATGGTCTCTGTGTGTCGTGGTAAGAAGGCCTCCTGTGTGATATATCCAGACTGAGCTGTATATGGATGCTATCAAACCTGTGTGTCCTGGACTGTCTCTCAAGTGACTTTGTTAAGAACTGTTTACTTTGTTTTGCCTGCACTGAAAGGGCATTTATTTCCATTGCTTGTGGCATGATTTATGAAGAAACAAATGAACCAGCATGGACATTTAAATTGAAATGGTTCCTGTGTTACCTCATCTCACACCCAAGCGAGTAGCAATCCCACACTATGTATACACTTAAAAAAAGACATATCAGTCTAATCCGAGACACATAGTCCCCGGCCGATCTTCCAAAATATGTTTTCTCTGAAACGCTGCAGCGTTTCAGAGTAATAAATACCAGACTGCAATAGTGCAACCAGTGCCTGAGTCTTGTTGCTTATGGTTTGGTAATACAAATTACTTTATTAATACTTTATTAAAGGGAAATTTCATATGCTGAGAATTTTCATGACGTCATGAAACCATTGTTTATAGCTGATCTCCTACCTCCTAAAAGGTTACCTTCTAAAAAGCTTCCTGTTGATCCATGAACAGGAATGGGAAAACGTGTTGAGGTTGTGGAGAACTGGTAGTCTCTCTGCGGCTCCACTGGACCAAGCTTCAAGGATCAACTCCGGCTCACCATCACTTGCATATGCCTACAGCTATCTGGCAAACTTCACAGTGGTACTTCTCTAGGATGTGGTCACTTTGCACGGTTTGCTCTGCCGCAAAACTTTTTCATATTAAACCCCTCTCTTGGCCCCTTCCTACCAGCATTCTGGCGTAATTTTAGGAAACTCCGCTTCATGTAAAATAGCAAAGAAGAAATGTGTTTACTGGTGCCCAATGACATTGGCAGGGTCTGGTGCAGGGGCAGACGCAGACATAAGAGGGACCCTGTACAAGAACAATATATGAGCCCTTTGCAGTCCAAAGTCACAAAGTTCTTTTATCTAGGAGCAACATTGACATTACTGCATTCCTTTTCACTCTATGCACTTTATTCCTATTTACATACAAGTTGGTCTGTCTTAATGGATTTCATAGTAATTGAGATCTGCAGGAGGTATTCTCAGGCACTGGGAGTTTTTGGCCTTTAGGTATTATATCTACTCGGTCGCATCATCATATATGTATGACCTCCTTACAGCAATTAATGCTCCAGTGCTTTTGTTTATACCCTTGGGTCATATTTCCTATCTTTTTCTTATTGCTATCCATTTTAGAGTACAGTACCATTCAACTATATTTGTGCAGCATCTCATAGCAACTCTCTATTGTGGGTCATTCCATACCCATTAATGGTATGTAGCCTACTGGCCATAAATCATTTCAATTGCATCGGATACTGCTACAAACAATAGGTTTACCCACCCAGGCCGTGCTGCTTTTGGAGAGAGACGAGTCTCTAAAAGGGATTTTTTTATTTCTATCTTTTCCCCTTCAATATTTTTTAGCAGCCTATCTCACTAATTATTATGTTTATTATAAATGTATACACTTTTTGCCAATAAATTTGATATTGCTTCACTAATCTTAGTTTTCCTGGGTCTCTTCTATGGCATAATCTTGTGTATACATATGTTTTATATCTAGCCAGTCTCTGATACCCATGTCTGTTTTAGGTTTTATATTTTCTCGCTAGGATCTTTCTATGGATTAACATTCTGGTGTAATGTTAGGCAGCTCCCCTTCCTGTAAACTGGCACCAAGGAAATGTGTTTACTGGTGCCCAGTGACATTGGCAGGGTTGGTGCATGGGAAGACACAGGCAGAAGAGGGCCCCTGTGCAAGAACAATATATGGGCCCTTTGCAGTAAAACAACTCATTAATGCATAGGGACCCAAGATGTAAGGCCCCCTTACATCTTGGGCCCCTACGCAGCTACACAGGCTTCACCAATAATATGTCCACCCTTGGTCTGATTACATGTAGGGCAGCCCACTTGCTTTATTAAAAACAAGGACTACAAAACAATATGGAGCAACATGATGGCACACAACGTGGCAGTAATAATATTCAAAGTGAACATAAAAAGGGAGTTTGTCGGTTATCCCCTTTTATCACTATAGATTTTGGATGTGTGAAAAGGACAATTTAGATTATTTTCAGCAGTTAATCAATGCTATTTCATGACATGAATAAGAGTAACAGATGAAGACCAATGGCAGATATCTCTGTAAGTATTTTCCGTGGTTGTCGGGTGCAATATGTAAAAAGTAGATAATGAAAAATGACAAATCTGCATAGCATCAATAAAAGAGTAGTCTACAGATCAATTGGTCAGTCATTTGTTTTTGATTCATCATTTTAACTTATGTCATGCTTGACCTTCACAGACCAACCAGGTCAAATGGCCATCTGAAATGTGTAGGTTTTAGAGGCCACTAAACATATTAGATTAAAACCCATCGGTTTTGGCAGATTAAGGAAACTATCTAAAGTTTGGGGCCTCCTGACTCCCCAACAAGAGCTGATGTTGGCGGAGAGATGCATTTGCGTTTAAATTTACATGTTCAATCTTTTTGATCACAGATGTGATATGTCACTACCAGAAGAGTCTGATGCCCCAAACACTTTAGATAACTGCAGAACAACTAATGATTTGGCTAGCAACTATCTCACCCAAATCTCCCATACACAGGAACTCTCATTCTGCCAATTGCTCTTGTGTTCTCTATGATAAAGCTGCCCCTTCCAGATATATCTGGTGGCAGTTTATCTCTTAGAGAACAAAAGAGTTAAGGTACCTTCACACATAACGATATTGTTAACGATATCGTTGCTATTTGTGACGTAGCAACGATATCGTTAATGAAATCGTTATGTGTGACAGCGACCAACGATCAGGCCCCTGCTGGGAGATCGTTGGTCGCTGAACAAAGTCCAGAACTTTATTTCGTCGCTGGACTCCCTGGAGACATCGCTGGATCGGCGTGTGTGACACCGATCCAGCGATGTCTTCACTGGTAACCAGGGTAAACATCGGGTAACTAAGCGCAGGGCCGCGCTTAGTAACCCGATGTTTACCCTGGTTACCATGCTAAAAGTAAAAAAAAACAAACAGTACATACTTACCTACCGCTGTCTGTCCTCCAGCGCTGCGCTCTGCACTCCTCCTGTACTGGCTGTGAGCCGGAAAGCAGAGCGGTGACGTCACCGCTCTGCTTTCCGGCTCACAGCCAGTACAGGAGGAGAGCAGAGAAGCAGAGCGCAGCGCTGGAGGACAGACAGCGGTAGGTAAGTATCTAGTGTTTGTTTTTTTTTACTTTTAGCATGGTAACCAGGGTAAACATCGGGTTACTAAGTGCGGCCCTGCGCTTAGTTACCCGATGTTTACCCTGGTTACCGGCATCGTTGGTCGCTGGAGAGCGGTCTGTGTGACAGCTCTCCAGCGACCAAACAGCGACGCTGCAGCGATCCGGATCGTTGTCGGTATCGCTGCAGCGTCGCTTAATGTGAAGGGGCCTTTAGCAGTCCAAAAATGGCTATGCCAGATCCTTATCTTCCTGGGAATATGATTATACAGTTGGCCAAACCTGTTGATATCAGCATGTTTGGGTTAGATTAATCTACAGTAAAGGCCCCTTCACATTTAGCGACGCTGCAGCGATACCGACAACGATCCGAATCGCTGCAGCGTCGCTGTTTGGTCGCTGGAGAGCTGTCACACAGACCGCTCTCCAGCGACCAACGATGCCGGTAACCAGGGTAAACATCGGGTAACTAAGCGCAGGGCCGCGCTTAGTAACCCGATGTTTACCCTGGTTACCATGCTAAAAGTAAAAAAAAACAAACAGTACATACTTACCTACAGCCGTCTGTCCTCCAGCGCTGCGCTCTGCTTCTCTGCTCTCCTCCTGTACTGTCTGGGAGCCGGAAAGCAGAGCGGTGACGTCACCGCTCTGCTTTCCGGCTCACAGCCAGTACAGGAGGAGTGCAGAGCACAGCGCTGGAGGACAGACGGCTGTAGGTAAGTATGTAATGTTTGTTTTTTTTTACTTTTAGCATGGTAACCAGGGTAAACATCGGGTTACTAAGCGCGGCCCTGCGCTTAGTTACCCGATGTTTACCCTGGTTACCAGTGAAGACATCGCTGGATCGGTGTCACACACGCCGATCCAGCGATGTCTCCAGGGAGTCCAGCGACGAAATAAAGTTCTGGACTTTATTCAGCGACCAACGATCTCCCAGCAGGGGCCTGATCGTTGGTCGCTGTCACACATAACGATTTCATTAACGATATCGTTGCTACGTCACAAATAGCAACGATATCGTTAACAATATCGTTATGTGTGAAGGTACCTTAACTTGTATGGGGGGCCTTTCTCCCCTCCTTGAAAAAGGATGGTTGGGTGAGCCAAGCATTCATCTGTAATGGGAGTCAGCAGAGATAGCTGTTGGCAACATGCTCATTTGTCAGACTGCTTTCTCATGTGTATTGGCATCTCAAGACTTGTCAACTACTTTGCTTTGTATTAGCAATTATGCCACAATTTCAGAAATTTGTTGGAAAAAAAGCACAACTTGACCATGATGCGTAAGTAAACGCTTATAGTCAGTTTCCCATGAGATTTTCAGAAATAGGTGATGCATGCCCACCTATAAACGCATTATTCCTCTGCTCGAGCATTTTGTTTGAACCTCATGGGCCTTATAAAGAACTTGGTAGTACAGATATCCACCACGAGGCCGATGAGTAGGTTCCCATGGGCAAACATAAAGAACGAGGCAATGAAGATACCACAGTGCAAACGATATTCTCTTTCATAATTATTGTGATCACTCAGTTTTCTGTCACTTCTGTGAAAGTATCATCAGGGGACCCTCATTCAAATTAACATGAAGGTTTCCATATTCTTGTTTGGAAGCACTGCAATAGAGAATGCTGTACCAAACCTTCCAGATTTCCTAGATACCAGTCACAAGTACCACTTGGGTCTGACCTTCGCTCGGTTTTTACACATGCCATTTTATGACAATAATCTAAAGAGCAGCCTATTATCAGCAATTACAAAGGTCACACACCAAGCAACAGGCACCTGCTCGCTCTTATCACTGCTCCGCTGAGTGATACATTCTTTCTTCATATTTTCCCAAGTGGTAAGAAACAAATCAATCCTGATCCACAGACCTCATTACCTTAATCCACTTATATGGCAATATAATTACTCTAAAAGTAATTACAGAGGAGAAAAGGATTTCCTGCCCCACCCTGGACGCCTTAGCTTTTTATCTTTGCTGCAGTAATTGTTTGCCTTCATTTTTTATTCTGGATATTGACTTGGAAGCACACCATTATGTCTGATTGCTAATTGCATCAACAGTCCTTTCATCTACTATGTAATCTTGAAGAGTTGTCCCAAACTTTCCTAGTTGCCAGCATTAATCCGTGTGCGGAAGTGAATTACTAAAAAAAAAGCACATTTTGACGAATGCGCATTTTTGTCAAATTCAAGTAGAATTCAACTTCACTCGCAATTATTTGCTCATCTCTGTTGAATAGCGATCATTGTGTTGTAACTTCCAGAAAATCCACATCCCATAAATGATGCTATTTATTTTGAATAGATGAATACATTTAGAAATATACAGACATTCCCACTGATTCCATACAAAGAAAATGTAATCGGCTTAACAATAAAATGTTCCATAATCAATTTCATGCTTTTACATGAACTGTAGCATAAATTTGCCTTGAGAGACCTCTCTTTTACTGTATACCAATGCAATTACTGTGATTTTATGGGTGATGTATTTGTTCTATTGTATACTATTCCTAGAATGTGATGATATTGGGACGAAGTGGAAGGAACATTGCAGACAAAGTTGTAGCCTGTCCCTGTAACTGGGATATTTATTATTTTTATTATGTATTTTTATTTATTAATTTAGCACCATTAATTCCATTTTGTGTTATTGGCAATAATATTAACAATTAGATGAGATGCAGAATCTTCAAGGTTGGGGAGTGGTGAAGTTTATATAAGGGGGTTGTAGAGTCTCGCAGAGCCACAGTGCCAAGAGTTGCAGCTTAGAGAATTGTTAGGGTATGTGTCCACGTTCAGGATTGTGACGCCCAGGAGACCGGGATACCCAGCACCGGACCAATGGGGTCTGTCTCTTGAGGGGGATGTCACAGGTGGCTTGACCCGGTGCTGTGGCCTCAGGCAATGCACAGTGTAAGGGGTATCGTGAGGGGACAGGCACTTACTTGATCAGCAGCAGGTTCTCCCAGCGGTGACGATCCCGATCCTGGATAGATGGCTATTGTCCAAATGAAAGACTGAGGCACTGAAACGTTTAACCAGTTTACTTTAACATAAAAGGATTTACAACCAGTCCTGTCACCGGAGTCTGTATGGGAACTCTGAGTTACTTTGACCCTGCCGGGGTCTTCGCCTCTTATTGTGCGCAATTTCTGTGTGGCCCTGCTGCTGTATGTGAACTGGCTGCCGGCCCAATCTGTCCCCTCCGGGTCCTGGTTCGACGGGCAACCCGAGTCCTTTTATCGGCTTACCCCCTCCGGGAGTACCGCTGAACTCTGTGTCTGTTGCTGCGTCCGGCCCTAGTGAAGCTGATATCACCTCACGTTTTTCCGGTTGCTGTATTATATATAATGAATACAGCCACGGATCCGGTATCCGTCTTTGCGCCTGTTCTGGGTAGTGATTAATGCTACCCGGTTCTCACAATGTCCCTTTTCTCTGTCCCTCTTCTCCTCAGGCCGGTGATTTGGGCCTGGAAACCGTCATAGGGCTGTTAGAAATTCAGCTGTATGACCTCTCACTTTCAGCTCCTTGGCCCAACTGCCATTTCTTCTCTCAGACCAGAATGGATTAAGGGGAGTCTCTGGAGCTCCCCCTTCTGGCCGGAGGTGGTAGTGCAGTTTTGCTATCTTAATATTTGTGTTTAGTGTCAGTAACTATTTTTGTGGCAAATACCCCTAGGGGTGCCACAATTGCATCAGGATTTGGTCAGGATTTTATGTCAGTATTTGTAAGCCAAAACCAGGAGTGGAACAATTAGAGGAAAAGTATAATAGAAACATATGCACCACTTCTGCATTTATCACCCACTCCTGGTTTTGGCTTACAAATACTGACATAAAATCCTGACCAAATCCTGATGCAATCCTGAACGTGGACACATACCCTTAGGGTCGACAAGTCAGATAGAGATGAAGGTGAGGACAGCTTAAGTGGAAAGCTGGAAAGTACAGATAGGCCCCAAGTGAAGTAATATAAGGAGCATCGGTAAAGCAGAGCTGCTGGAGGGGAGTCCTGAGACTGCTGTGGGGGTCGCCCTGTAACAATGGTGGGCTGATAGTCATCAGCCTAGTGTGGAAGTTTAGAGAAAGAAGTCTAAATCTTGCATCATGGGAGCATCTGGAAAAGTAGCTGCTATACCCAGTTTGCTGGGAATGTCAAAGAAATGTGGGTGCCAGATCTGTACCACTGTGAGATATGGGACGAAGAAACTATGTGGTGTGCCGTCATGTATAACCATAAAGCTAAAACCTCTGTCAATGTCACTTGTGAGACAAGTTGGTATGGTTGTCCATCTTTTAAAAATTACAGTAAATGGCATTCTACTTCTAACTCTAACAGTTTGTGGTCACCTGACAGCTCCAAAATGGCTACCATCAACAGTCTTGGCACCATATACTCTGATTTCCAGAAGTTAGGGTCTGCCCTGGCCTTCATCCTTTAACCCCTGTACAGAGATATGGATTTGCACAGGGGTCTCTAAACTAGTGCCACAGAATAAGCTGGTGTTCTGAGGTGTAAGCTGGCAAGAAGGATAGTCATTTTCAGGTTCTATTCATGCTGGGAAGAAAGTTGAATGAAGTTCCTACACCTTTAGAGCTGAAACTCAAGACAAAAACAAATTAAGTAGACACCCTGAAGTAAATAAATAGCAATAGTGCATGAAAATAATATAGGGTACTTAGTTAACATACTTTTGATTAAAAAAAAATGTAAAAAACATCCCACCACAGCACGTGGACCCTATTCAGGATGGTCCTAACTTCAGGTATTAAAACCTTACCATTTGTCAAATGACGTAATGTGAATAAGGGCTGAGAAGGACTGAGACCCGACTAATGGACACACAGGCATGGGGAACTATATGCAGGGTGTTTGCTTATTTTGATTTTGTCTTATGTTTTGTCTGTTTAGTGGCCAGTGTGAATATGCCCCTACATGCTTCATGCACACTAACTTATATTCCAGTTCTTCTCTTTAGGTTAATGTTTCAGCTTTTTTTGTGGTCTGTGCAAATAAGGCCATTGTCTCCCTTTTCTTTGAGCTGGACATTATGTTTATATAGCTGCCCATGGCTCAGTGTCCATTAGCTGGGTCTCAGTCCTTCTCAGCCCTTATTGACATTACATCACTTGACATATGGTAAGGGTTTAATACTAGAGGTTAGGACTGTCCCGAGTAGAGTCACCTAGATGTGGTGGGATTCCTTTTACTTTTTTTTCTTTTTTTTTTAAACCAAAATTATGTTAACTAAGCACCCTATATCTTCATGCACTATTGCCATCTATTTATTTACTGCAGGGTATTTGCTTATCTTGTTTTTGTCTAAAATTTTGTCTGTTTAGTGGACAGTGTGAACATGCGCCTGCATGCTGCATGCACACCAACTTTTATTATAGTTTATCTCTTTAGGTTTTTATCTTTCAATTGTCAGAATGCTGATGAAGATGAACCACCCACTCACCGACAGTGGATAGCAAGTTACAGAGAATTATAATCAGGAGACTTCCTGGACATATAAGACTGGCATGTGTACCAAAAACAGTTTTAACTTGTTTGGGGGATAATGGTGTATAAAATGACAAGTTATCATTTAAGTTAACGTTTGCTTCTTGCAAACAATACTTAACTGTCCTTTTAAAATGAACCATTATAAGTGAATAGTCTTGTAGGCAATCTGTAAGGGAAGAATGAAGTGAGGTATGAATGGCGTGAGATATGAGTGGTGTGATGAATGAGAGAGTGATCTGATATAGATAATACTATGTAATACTTTGTACAAAGGGAGCTTTAATACCCCTCATATTTTTATCCCTGTGAATTCTTTCCCGCACCACCATCACGTCATCACAGCTCACACACATTCCTTCTTCATATAAACTGCAGCGCACAGAATCAATCTTTCTGTCGACAAGGACATATCCCATAAATCAGATACTTTTCTGTATATTTCTGAGTTTCACAGCAACAGCCTCCCAAAAGAATTTCATTTCACCCAAAATTGCTGAATAATTTGTGAGGTGTCCAGACAAGACTGTATACCCCCAGGGCACCAGAGGGAGATGGCAGGGAGAGCTTGGCACACAAAGCTGAGCTTGATGTTCTCAACTAAATGGAATTTTACTGCCACAGCTTTAATTTGTGTACTTTAATTATCAACTACGGATTGACAAGACTGTGACAATCACATTTCTTAACTGTGAACTGTTGGGACCTAGAATATTTTATTCTTGCTTTAACAACTAAGAGTAATATCCACATACAACAAGTGGGGATAAGGATATCTAATGAAATGTGCATGCATCTGACAGCCACAGAGCAAAGAAATACATCAAGATGTGTATAAGGCTTCTTTCACACTTCCGTGAGTACGGGGCCGGCGCTAAGCGTCGGCGCGACGTACCGATGGACGTTGTGAAAATTCGGCACAACGTGGGCAGCGGATGCAGTTTTTCTGACCCATTGTGACGGAGGCCAAACGACGCAAGTGTGAAAGTAGCCTTATTGTTAATTTAGGGACTTTCCATGGTGGACATAAATTTCAGCAATTTATGTGCACTATGCACACTGTCAGGATTACGCTCTGCTGCCAGCTAGAAACGTCATCGCTTACCCACAAGTATGCACTTAGGATACTGGCAGTCATGTGCTGACTAGCAATTCAATGAGATTGAGAATAGCAGATGAGAAGTTAGTCTGCACTATGAAAGTCATAGTGGGCATCTGATATTTAATTGAGCTGACAACAGAGGGTGAATATTGCACACACCCAGGATTGGGTCACATTGAATGACGGCAGAAATTTAAGTTCAGTCTAGAAACCCCTGCAATTTCTGCATAACTGACATAGTTAACTAGAAGACGGTATTGAGAAGCAGAATTACAAATTGTCACTGAATTCCTTAACAATCAGTAATAATACAGGACATTTTCCACTGTCTGTAAAATTATATGTATATATATATATATATATATATACATATACAATGCCTACAAGTAGTATTCAACCCCCTGCAGATTTAGCAGGTTTAATAAGATGCAAATAAGTTAGAGCCTTCAAACTTCAAACAAGAGCAGGATTTATTAACAGATGCATAAATCTTACAAACCAAAAAGTTTTGTTGCTCAGTTAAAGTTTTATAAATTTTAAACATAAAAGTGTGGGTCAATTATTATTCAACCCCTAGGTTAACTATTTTGTGGAATAACCTTTGTTTGCAATTACAGCTAATAATCGTCTTTTCTAAGACCTGATCAGGCCGGCACAGGTCTCTGGAGTTATCTTGACCCACTCCTCCATGCAGATCTTCTCCAAGTTATCTAGGTTCTTTGGGTGTTTCATGTGGACTTTAATCTTGAGCTCCTTCCACAAGTTTTCAATTGGGTTAAGGTCAGGAGACTGACTAGGCCACTGCAACACCTTGATTTTTTGCCTCTTGAACCAGGCCTTGGTTTTCTTGGCTGTGTGCTTTGGGTCGTTGTCTTGTTGGAAGATGAAATGACGACCCATCTTAAGATCCTTGATGGAGGAGCGGAGGTTCTTGGCCAAAATCTCCAGGTAGGCCGTGCTATCCATCTTCCCATGGATGCGGACCAGATGGCCAGGCCCCTTGGCTGAGAAACAGCCCCACAGCATGATGCTGCCACCACCATGCTTGACTGTAGGGATGGTATTCTTGGGGTCGCATGCAGTGCCATCCAGTCTCCAAACGTCACGTGTGTGGTTGGCACCAAAGATCTCGATCTTGGTCTCATCAGACCAGAGAACCTTGAACCAGTCAGTCTCAGAGTCCTCCAAGTGATCATGAGGAAACTGTAGACGAGCCTTGACATGACGCTTTGAAAGTAAAGGTACCTTACGGGCTCGTCTGGAACGGAGACCATTGCGGTGGAGTACGTTACTTATGGTATTGACTGAAACCAATGTCCCCACTGCCATGAGATCTTCCCGGAGCTCCTTCCTTGTTGTCCTTGGGTTAGCCTTGACTCTTCGGACAAGCCTGGCCTCGGCACGGGAGGAAACTTTCAAAGGCTGTCCAGGCCGTGGAAGGCTAACAGTAGTTCCATAAGCCTTCCACTTCCGGATGATGCTCCCAACAGTGGAGACAGGTAGGCCCAACTCCTTGGAAAGGGTTTTGTACCCCTTGCCAGCCTTGTGACCCTCCACGATCTTGTCTCTTATGGCCTTGGAATGCTCCTTTGTCTTTCCCATGTTGACCATGTGTGAGTGCTGTTCACAAGTTTGGGGAGGGTCTTAAATAGTCAGAAAAGGCTGGAAAGAGAGATAATTAATCCAAACATGTGAAGCTCATTGTTCTTTGTGCCTGAACTACTTCTTAATACTTTAGGGGAACCAAACAGAATTCTGGTGGGTTGAGGGGTTGAATAATAAATGACCCTCTGAAAAGACTTTTAACAATTAAAAAAAAAAAAATAAGCAAAGAAATAACATTCTTTTTTGCTGCAGTGCATTTCACACTTCCAGGCTGATCTACAGTCCAAATGTCACAATGCCAAGTTAATTCCAAATGTGTAAACCTGCTAAATCTGCAGGGGGTTGAATACTACTAGGCACTGTATATATATATATATTACAGGTAACAGGTGGCTACTTTGAAGAACCTAGAATATAAGACAGAATTTCAGTTGTTTCACACTTTTTTGTTAAGTATATAATTCCACATGTGTTAATTCATAGATTTGATGCATTCAGTGTGAATTTACAGTTTTCATAGTCCTGAAAATACAGAAAAATCTTTAAATGAGAAGGTGTGTCCAAACTTTTGGTTTGTACTGTATATATATATATATATATATATATATATGTATATATATGCATCTGTGATTTTTTTGAGGCTGGTGGTACTTGAGCAGGTCATCATGATTGTAATTATAATCACTATGCATCTGTGATTTTTTGAGGCTGGTGGTACTTGAGCAGGTCATCATGATTGTAATTATCATCACTTTACAGCTCACAGTAAATGCTGGAGTTGATTTCATGTCATTATATTGAGATATAGATGTGTATTATAAAAAGTCTTTAGCTTTCATTATTGTTTTATAGTTTGTCCAAAAAATGTCTGATTGGCAACCCTTAAAGGAATTATTCGGGACTTTTCAAAAAACAAAAACAGTAACTAAGCACTAACAGGCAGGTAACTGCAACTTACCTGCCTGTTGTGCTTGGCACTGTTCCTCCCTGGTACAGAGCAGTGAGAGACTGCTGCTGCCAGGGATTCAGTTCCCTCTGCTGACACGATGGACTGGGACTTCCGAGGTCAGTCTGATTAACAGCCAACTTCCCCAGTTACGCAGCGGGGATCCGGCTGTCAATCAGAATGACCTCGGAACTCCCGCCCCGTCTAGAGATCGGACTAGAAAAGAAGCCTCCGCTCTGTTGATGTGATGACAGCAAAGGCTTCTGAATCTCTGGCAGGAGCGGTGTGTGACCGCTCTGTTCTGTGGAAGACCGACGCCAGGCACAACAGGTAGTTAAGTTGCAATTACCTGCCTGTTAGTGCTTGCCTGTTAGTGCTTAAATACATTTTTGTTCTTTGAAAAGTACCAGAAACACCTTTTAAGGGAGCTGTCCAATTTTTAGTTATCCTTATTGATTTAGAGGGAGGCAAAATCCTCCAAAAGGCAAAGGCCGAGTTGCCATAAAAGGGGAAAAAAATCCTTTCTACAAGTGATGCTTAGCAAGGGTTTTATATATTCACCTAAGTGCTTATGTTACATATTTTCCAGGAATCATCTAAGCCTCTCTTGCAACAATAAACTGTTTGTACCAACACTAGTTGATTATAATGACCTCGGTCATCAACCTTTGGCACATGTGCCAGAGCCGGAATATAGACAATTTTTCCATGGTACAGTATATTCGGTAGCATCCACATAAAATAATAACAGACACATAGTTTGGCTCTTGTTGTGACCAAAATACTGCTCAGGTTCCCCCATGGTTGACCAAAGAATGCACCATTTGGAGGGTTTAACCTACGGCCATGGCCCAGCCATGAGTACGTTTTTTTGTTGCAGCTACATCCAGACCATATACTAAGATGGTAACGTCAATAAGATAACCTAGTGTTGGGAGCATAACGAGATTTGGTGCAGGGGTTGCTGTTGCACCTGGACCTTGAGGCTTAGGGGGACCGAAAAGGTCTGTTTAATCAATCTAAGAAGACCGATTAAAAATCTGTCATAGTTGGAGATTTTGCATTAGAACCCATAAGCCTTAAATTACGCCACCGCCAGGTGGGCAGTGTCGGATTGGGGTGGCAAGAGCCCACCAGTTTCATGGACTCCAGGGACCCACTGTTAAGCTTCATGCAAATATTAAATTACCTTCATTCGCAAATGTTCATATTCCTTGATATACTGTATTAATAAATTATGTAATTTGTTGAATGACTGATGAGATGCTGCTATTATCTGTACATAGTGAATCAAATGTATTCGGCCAAAAACTGCTTATGATTGGGGGTAAGTGACTTTCTCCTGTATATTATTATTATTATTTATTATTATAGCGCCATTTTTTCCATGGCGCTTTACATGTGAGGAGGGGTGTACATAATAAAAACAAGTACAATAATTGGGGTCCACCGGAGGATTCACCTGTTACCCTGTGGGCCAGTCCGAGCCTGCAGGTGGGTACAATACCAGGCCAGCAAAGTACATGATGCCTAAATAGGTTTAATAGGGTAATGCCATCGGTATGTACTGAACAAGTGTGGCTGAGGTTATGCAAGTGAGGTAAGACCATGCTTGATAGGTCTATGTGGATGGCTGGAACTGAGCTCTACCTTTCTTCCTTAGTAACAACATTTAGGGTATAAATTTATTGTTCTGCTCTTGTGACAAATTCTAGTGAAAAGATTACTAAAATGTAGGAACCAGCAACCAAGTAGGTGGCAAACACAAGTGCCAACATAAGAACAACACAAGTAGACAGGACATAATATGACTTTATGCCTTACATATTGCTTGGCACACAGAACTTCATCCTTGGTTTGGTTTTTCATTCGCAAAATGTACAAAGGATATTTCAAAAACCCTGAGACCAACTACTCCACAGCATCACAACTCTTACAGTAAAGAATCCTGCTGGCTTTAGAAGCAGCTAGTTGACATTGCATACTGTTTCTGAGTCTGATGTACAGGTCCCCACAATTTCTTCTCTATTAGTGACTCTCCTAGTTTTATTCACAATACATTACATGGTGCATGCAGGCTATTAGATGCATATCTTTACATTTCCACATCGAAGCTCATTTGCCAACTGGATTCCTAAATGTCATCATCCATATATATAGTCAGTGTCTAGAGAAATACATTATTGTGTCGCGTGAGTCACAGCCAATAGGAATACACTTAGGCAACAAACTCTCATGGGGAGATACATGGAGCAAAAAAGCCGGCATATAACAGGCATGCACCTTAAATGTTATTATAATCATTATTATAGTAATCTATAACTGTTTCCTAATATATCCATGTTTTATGACATGAAATGTAGTTTTCACTTTTGTAATTACACCTATTAAAAAGGAACATTCTGTGAGTGAAAAATGGGAGCAAGCAGAAATCTTTCAGAGCCACACAGAACCCCTTTCTTATTTTCATATGATCTTGATACATTGTATTTGATACCAGCAGTACTGATATAATGATGACCTAAAGGTCCAACTGGGAATCCACTGGCATGCTGAAAGCTAATGGGACATTTTTGGCCACATTTGCATTCATCTGGTAACTCCTTGAAGATCTCACCAGATTTTCATGTATTGAGGAATCTCATTATGGACTCTTTAAATTTAGCACAGAATGGTTGCACATTTGGTAGATTTGGGGAGACTGCAGCTTGCTAAAATAGGTAATAATAGTGTAATCAACTGGGAACTGACCGTCGAATAAATATGGTTAGACTGGGTACAAGACAAAGCTGCATTTAGAGATGAGACATGTCTAAAACAACATTGAAGGTGTGACTGTCCTCCAGAAAGCACCACAGCCCTTTTATTATGCTGCTTTGAACCCAACTAATGACACATTTATGGCTTATTCTGAGGATCAATGGTTGATGTAAATTCCAAGAAAAGCCCAGTCCCATACATAAGGAGCAGGGGTGAAAAACCAAAATTATCACCGTAATCCTGTAAAATGCTATAACATAACCTGGGGCTGCTTGGAAGCAGTTGGAGAGTTATTCTTTTATGTACGGTCCTGTGCTTTAGAATTGTCTTAAATGGGAGAGATTCTGGTTTTATAGTTTGTTAGAAAACATGACATAAAGTTCCTTGCACTGAAATAAACTATATAAATAGATAAAATAGTTATTTTAAGTCATCAGTGTATCAGTAGTTACATATATGTCATACAATGAAAGTACATCCAATGGCACTGGCAGACACATACCCAAAAGGATCCCTATGCAAATTCAATAATGACCCTTTGCAGTTTAACAGCTCACGTTGCACCAATGATTTGTCTGCCCTGTCTAAATCAGATTATGCTGGAATATTGATGGAAAGCCATTCCAGTCTGGTTGGTTGGGTCCGACCTTACTGCTCACCCCTAATCCCTGGAAAGAAGGAACTTTGTAGGGCAAAAGTGCAAGAACTGCAACCAAGTCCCCATGTAACTGCATATTACTGTTTCATTACTAGTTAGGGGCACTTTTACATTAGAGAGGAGCCAAAGGGGTTAAGGCTGTTTTAATTTTGAGTAGAGAGGGATGACATGAAACTGGCGTCCTGATGTTCGGGCATTGATGGCATATCCTAGCGATATGCCATCACTGCCTGTTAGTAAAAGACCCCCTTAATAAATTTGTAAATCACTCTGCCACTGTTGGAATACTTTGTGACCCATGCGATATCTATGTCTACTATGACCTCACATTTGATAGAAGACATTTGTTACATTAATGAGCTCTCTCTCCCATGTATCAGGGTACCAGCGAGGTGGTGGAAAATCCCATGCCATCTCCACACTTTATCATAAAAACGTCTAGCGATGACTCTTATGTTTGGATACAGCACATCAGGCACTTGTTACACTGGTGGATGCAAAAGTGAGACAAATAATCGGCAATCTCATGCTAACTCCTCATCATGTTTCATCTCGATACTCCATACATTATAGATACACACCATACACAGCATAGTAACTATCATTCTATAGCCAACATTTGAATAAGTACCCCCCTCAAATTGTCATGTGACTGGCTCAGAACTTTTTATAGAACTATGAAGTAGAATTTACACTAACATTGCCATATTGTAACCATGTTATAACCATTTGCTTCATTGTTTGAGCCAAGCTGTGCAGGAATGGAGTTATCATACACGGCTTAAAGGAAAACTATCGAAAGCTCGAACTGGTTATTGACAATATTTATGATTAAATCTTTGACAGCAAGTATTTCATGCCAACTCATCCCTTGCTTGGTAGAGGATGTATGTGAATCTAGGTGCAATCACATGTAGATATTATTATTCTGTGGGGTATATTGATCTATACATGAGCACATAAGCCCCTGTAAGATTATCACTAATCACCTTAATGAAGAGTGAGAGGAAATTAATTTCATCACAGTTAGGCTGCCGTCACACTAGCAGTATTTGGTCAGTATTTTACCTCAGTATTTGTAAGCCTAAACCAGGAGTGGGTGATAAATACAGAAGTGGTGCATATGTTTCTATTATACTTTTCCTCTAATTGTTCCACTCTTGGTTTTGGTTTACAGATACTGATGTAAAATACTGAACAAATACTGCTAGTGTGACGGCAGCCTTACTGAGTTTCTTTAAATGTGTTTCTCCTGTAAAGGATATTTCAATGTTAAAGAGGTTCTGCAGCTTTGATTGCTAATTCTCACCAGCACCCAATCCTTTTATAACAGCATGACGGCACAGGGAGAATGCAGTGTTTGATTTGAGTTTTTGGCTGTCAATAACCTGGCAATCCTCTTTACAAGTCATTAAGATGTGTTGAAAGAAGTATGGCCCAAATGAACAAGGACTATTTGGAGTAAGGCCCATATGAACAAGGACTATTAGGAGTATGGCCCGAATGCAAAAGGATTATTAGGATTATAGCCCATATAACCAAGGACTATTAGAAGTATGGCCCAAATGTACAAGTACCATTAGGGTTATGGTCCATATAACCAAGGACTATTAGGAGTATGGTTCATATATACAAGAACTATTAGGAGTATGGCCCATATACCCAGGGACTATTAGGAGTATGACCCATATATACACAGACTACTAGACTATTAGGACTATGGCCCTTATAACCAAGGACTATTAAACTATTAGAAGTATGGTCCAAATGCACAATGACTATTAGGGTCATGGCCCATATATACAATGACTATTATACGTATGACCCATATACCCAAGGACTATTAGGAGTATGACCCATATATACAAAGACAATTATGCTATTAGGTGTATGGCCCATATATACAATGACTAATAGATTATTAGAAGTATGGCCCAGATACCCAAGGACTATTGGGAGTATGGCCAATATATACAAGGACTATTAGAAGTATGGCCCATATGCCCAAGGACTATTATGAGCATGGCCCATATATACAAAGACAATTAGACTATTAGGTGTAAGGCCCATATGCCTAAGGGCTGCAAGATTAGATAAGGACAGGTCATGGTTGCAATGTATTATTATGATGGTCAAATAATTATAATATTATATAATAATTGTATAATATGTATAATCAGTAGGGTGTGAATCTACAGCTATGCACAATTAAAAGATATGAGTCTCACAATGAGGATCCTATTTTTGTTGTATCCCTGAAGTTGACTCATCATGAGGATGTCTCTGCTCCTGCCTGGGGCCAGGACCCATTACTGATCTCCATGCACACCAGCCTTGTCAGTTATGTGATCTTAGCATTACCCATCTGAGTATCACCATGATTCCTGGATCTACACATCCTGATGCTTCACTGTCGCACTGATCAAATGGACATATAACTGCAGCCAGTGCCAGGCATCCTGTGCCCATTATCCGCCTGCCAGCATATGCCTGCTGTGCCCATTGTGTGCCCCTTGACTTGTTTTTGGAGGATTCTCCCTTTGCCTAGACTAGCATGAGTGACAACAGACTTCTGACAAGTACTTACTCTGTCCTTCAAACTTCCTGATGATGGTGTCCAGATAGGTATTCTGGGGGGCCACATGCCCCCTCCTCACCGGCATCTTGGAATAAGATGTCTCCTTTTAGTAAAGCGCAGCAGAAAGTTCCCAAATCCCCCTAGGCGACCCAAATATTTGGGTCTTTTATCAGAGGAAATTTCAGTGCGGGAATCCGCTCTTCTAGCTTCATGCTAATAACATCTTGCCGTTCAGTTTAACCCTTTCTGGAAGCAGAAACCAGATATTCCTGTGGATCCTAGGAGCAATGATAGGAGGATTAGGGATTTGCAGGGATGGGAAGAGCAGAACAATGAGCCACGTCCAAACTACACATGTGCCAGAAGAGAGGAGTTGTCAACAGCCACAACTGTTAGGATGACAACTTCAATCCAACCCCAGCCCACTGGTGGCTTAAAATAAAGCCCAACCAGGTCAGAGATCACTGGTGCCAGATCACTGGTGCCTCCCCATCCAGAGAGCATCCAGATCAATGGCAAGATAGTGGGAGCTGTCCTCTGTGTGCGGTGCTGAACGTGCTGCTAGTAATCCACAGCTGGGGGTGGAGAGGGGCTGCTCTCTATTAAATCCAGACTCACGTTGCATGCACAGACAAGTCTTATTCTCAGTGTCTACAAGACAGTTTGGAAGGAAATCCCTTCTGTTCACTCTTTAGTTGCTGGGCGGATCTGCTCGGGTGTGCACAGAAGCTGCAAATGACATGTCTCAATTCACACAAACCAGGGTCGATTGACTTTCACCGTCCGTCTATTATTTATTTTTAAGTTGCATCTATTTTTCAAATTACAAATGTGAAATATTTTATAAAAACACAAGTCCCCAAACCACCTCCACCCCTTGAGAGTCCCACAACCCGCCGTTCATAAAAATTCAGATCATAGATTTGAAACTGTGCGGCAACGATAGGAACAGTCCAGTATATAGCAGGTAAAAAAAAAAAAGATACAGGAGAAAAAGCAATAAAACAAATGATAAATCTGGAGCAACAGTCTATTATTTTTACATGGTTTTCCATTACCTTTTCATCAGATTTTCCAGAAATACATGGAAAGATGTGAAAACGCAAGGCAAACATAGCCGGTGACGGGTGCACAAATCAGACCTGCAAAGACAATCATATCAAACATTTTTTTGGTATTTGATATACAAAGGGGTAAAGTGCTTCCAGTAGCGGCTGACGTTTAGGTTTTTTTCTCTCTCTCCTTGTAAAGTGGGATTTATTCTGTAATAAGATGAGCTGATGTAGTCAGATGAGAGCTGATAACATGTTAATGAGGGAGGGGGAGGGGTGAGAGCCGTCATATAATAATTAGTGATGAGCGAATATACTTGATACTCGAGATTTCCCAAGCACACTAGGGTGACCTCTGAGTATTTTTTAGTGCTCGGAGATTTTGTTTTTATTGCCGCAGCTGAATGATTTACATCTGTTAGCCAGCATAAGTACATGTGGGGATTCCCTAGCAACCAGGCAACCCCCACATGTACTTATACTGGCTAACAGATGTAAATCATTCAGCTGCGGCAATAAAAACGAAATCTCCGAGCACTAAAAAATACTCGGAGGACCCCCGAGCGTGCTCGAGAAATCTCGAGTAACGAGTATATTCGCTCATCACTAATAACAATCTAATGGATTGTCCAATCTTATGTAAATATATCTCAATCATTGCAGACATAAAGGGGGTGTCGAGGCTTGGGATGAAAGTCTGCACTCTTTGTGATTGTAGACTTCTGAATGATGACGGCATGTTGTGTGCGCTCTTGTCTGGGTTCTCCGATATACTTTCATGCATCTGACATATTTGTATACTTTCACTCACATTCCTACTAGATGTGCTCATCTTTTACCAGTGCATTTCCATTGAGAGAGGACGAGTACGTCTAGTCGGCACGATACCTCAAGTATTATTATTATTTTGATGCATTGTGCCATCATATTACACAGCACTTTACATACATTATCATCACTGTCCCCATTGGGGCTCACAATCTAAATCCTATATCAGTATGACTATGTAGTGTGGGAGGAAACCGGAATACCTGGAGGAAGCCCACGCAAACACTCACTCAATACAAGTGCATGGAGGGAGGCAGCACCCGCTAGACAGGCTCTGGCTAGGAATATGCATACCGTATACTGTATATCCCCTCCAATCCCGGCTCAGAAATCTGGGAATCCTCACAGAGCACAGTCCGTGTGCTAAGGGGATTCATAAATCTGCAGTCACACAGAGTGACTGCAGACTTATCAATTTAGATCGGACAACCCACTTAAGGGAATTTTAGGGTATGTGCACAGAGATTTTTTTGAGGTGATCAAAAACAAAGAGCTTTCTAGGTGATACTGCTTTAGGAAAAGCTCTTTCTTTGGGGTGTTTTCCTTGATTAAATGGTTTTGAAGAGTTTTTAAAAAAAAATTAAAGTTTTTTTCCCCGAAACATTATTTTTGCAACGTTTTGATTGGATAGTGCCTAGTTTAAAGCATCTCCTCACGGAAAATATGCCAAAGTAGTGACAGGCACTCTCTTCTCTCCCACCAGTTGTTTTTCAACACCTGAAACGGAAAAAATGCTCAGAACACTGAACATGTGACCAGCAAATAATTTTATAATAGAAATGATTAGGAAAAGCAATTTTCCGGTGATTTTTATACCATTTTTAGAATAGACCGGCTCCAAATGATCCCTCAAAAACTGTGTTCACATAGACTTAGGGATCTGGCCTCCTTTTGCCAATGCTGTATTAAAATGATCTAGTATTCATCCTCCCCCGGTCCACCGTCAGCCAATTATCGCTGCCCCAGTCTTCAACTAGCAGAAAGTTCTTTTAACATATTATTTAATTCATATATTAACAGAAGGGATAACTGAGAAAATGTCTAACACAACAATATAGGAAAATATGTCCCACAATTATGTTATTGTAAATGCTGGTATTAAATAAATTAAAAACTATTAAACTTATTTTTTTATAACTAAAATAGACATGAGAAGAGTGGTGACAGGTACCCTTAGAAATTTTGGAATCTTTTATAATCATAGCCTTACAGCTAAACTCTGTGCTCTATATCGGGGTAAGGCAGGGGAAGACCAAATTCAGACATCCATATCTCACGGTCTGAGTATGGACGGCGATCCACAACCAGAATATAACAGCCTCATATGCATATATCTGAGGTTGTCAAATTCGGGGGAGGAGACCCTTAGCCAATCTGTGCAAAGAAATCCTTTCCCACACCATGATATGTGGATGTGTGAATTTTCCATAAGGCAGAGTTCAGATAAACTTTGTACTAATGTATTATGAGATCTATTACACATGGATCAGGGGCGGACATATCATTGGTGCAACCTGTGCAGCCGCCAGAGGTAAGAGGGCCATTTCTACCTCCAAAGAAGGTGCAATTTTTCACAATTTTTCATTTTTAAGAGCTCTTGAGCTGCAAAGGGCCCATAAATTGTTCTTGCACGGGAGCCGTTTCTGTCTGTGTCCACCAGTGACGTGCATTATCTGTCCACATGTAAAAATGTTCATGTGAACTACACCACTGACTTGCATTGGTCCATGTGAAGTCTGTATGTTATCGGTTTTGCTTATAGACGGCACAGTGACATATAATGCGGTCATCTGAATGGGCCCTCTTACTGGCTTCTCAAGCAGGAAAAAAGTGGTTTCATAAAACCCAACAACACGTTTTCTGCTTTGCACGAAAAACAGTGTGTAGGCTGCCTGATTTTAGTTACGTTGATATATTGCAGTTCGCTGGAGGTCTAACCGCTTGGACTCTCAAAAATCCTGAGAATGGGGCACTGGAATCATGAGCACAGGGTTCTGTCTTAAATGGAACAGAGTTAACTGGTTCAATTTCTGCCCCATTCATTGTCTATATCCTAAGAAAGCTGAGAACAACCTATGGCTATATCCAGCAGTTCCATGGATCGTGAGTCGAGAGGAAGCCAAGCAGGCGCATCACCACTCCATTCTCAACAGGGTAGCAGAGCCCCAATCACAGTATTACTAGTGGTGCCTGTGGGCAGACCCAGGGCCGGACTGGCCATCGGGCAGTTCTGGCAAATGCGAGAAGGGCCGGTGCCAGTAGTGGGCCACTGCACACCGACTCACCGCCGCCCCCCCCCACCAGCGCCGCTGCATTCAACTATACCGGCATCTATGATGCTGGTATAGTTGAATGCAATGATGGAGGAGAGAGCGTCTGCTGTCTTTCCCTCTCCCATCATTCCCTGCTCTGCCTCTGACACTGCGGCTGCACGCGCACTCACTGTGTCCCAGGCAGTGCAGCAGCAGCCGTCGAGACAGGAGCAGGGAGCAATGCGGGCACGAGGAGAGGTGAGGAGTGTGTTTTTTTTTACTGGACTGTGGGGCCATTCTCGGGGGAGGATAGATGCGGGCTGTGCTGTATACTACTATGTGGGCTGTGCTATATACTACTGTGTGGGCTGTGCTGTATACTACTGTGTGGGCTGTGCTATATACAACTATGGGCTGTGCTATATACTACTATGTGGGCTGTGCTGTATACTATTATGTGGGCTGTGCTATATTCTACTATGTGGGCTGTGCTATATGCTGCAATGCGGGCACGAGGAGAGGTGAGGAGTGTGTTTTTTTTACTGGACTGTGGGGCCATTCTCGGGGGAGGAGAGATGCGGGCTGTGCTGTATACTACTATGTGGGCTGTGCTATATACTACTGTGTGTGCAGTGCTATATACAACTATGTGGGCTGTGCTGTATACTACTATGTGGGCTGTGCTGTATACTACTACGTGGGCTGTGCTGTATACTACTATGTGGGCTGTGCTGTATACTGCTACGTGGGCTGAGCTGTATACTGCTACGTTAGCTGTGCTGTATACTGCTACGTGGGCTGTGCTGTATACTGATATGTGGGCTGTGCTGTATACTGCTACGTTAGCGGTGCTGTATACTGCTACGTGGCTGTGCTGTATACTGCTACGTGGGCTGTGCTGTATACTGCTACGTGGGCTGTGCTGTATTCTACTACATGGGCTGTGCTGTATACTACTGTGTGGGCTGTGCTGTTTACTACTGTGTGGGCTGTGCTGTATACTACTGTGTGAGCTGTGCTGTATACTACTGTGTGAGCTGTGCTGTACACTACTGTGTGGGCTGTGCTGTATACTACGTGGGCTGTGTTATCTGCTATGCGGGTTGTGCTATATGCTATGCGGGTTGTACTATATACTATGCAGGTTGTGCTATATACTATGCGGGTTCTGCTATATACTATGCGGGCTTTGCTATATACTATGGGGGTATATTATATTCTATGGGGGAGGTTGTGTTATATACTATGGGGGGTATATTATATTCTATGGGGGAGGCTGTGTTATTTATGTTATATACTATGGGGGGCTGCATTATATTCTATGGGGGCTACATTATATATTATGGGGAGGTGGGCTGTATTATGTTCTATGGGGGGCTGTATTAGATTTTATGAGGGATGATTGCATCATACTCTTTGATGGGGCTGCATTATATTCTGTGGGGAGGTGGGCTGTATTATATTCTATTCGGGGCTACATTATATTCTATGGGGGCTGTATTATATTTATATTCTTTGAGGGGTGATTGTGCAGCACCCCAGAGTCCTGGTTCGTTGCAGTAATATTATTCTTCCACCAGGGGGAGTGATGTTATGTCTGAAGGCAATGAAGATCTTCTGTCAAGGTATCACAGCCACACACACACTTCACACTCCTGTCAACCAGGGGGAGCTAAGGGTTCTATCTACAAGGCCACTCCTCACATTAGGGTAAAACTGGTGGGTTGGAGAGGAAGTGAGAGAGAGTTCCTGGCTGGGGACCGACGAGGAAAGGTCTCCAGGTTGAGCTGGCTGGAGTGATCTCCAGTCAGATCCAGACTGCGGTCTGAGGAGGACGAGGGTACACAGAGCTGCGCCTGCATCCCATGCGGCAGCATCCCAGGAAAGGACACGAAGAGAATTGTGCTGTAGTGAGTGAGAAAATAAGTCATAGCAACAGGAGTGAAACATCAGTGGGAGACCAGCTAGAAGCAGGCTGCCTCCATCTGAAGCGCAGATCCGGTGGCCAGAACACCGAGGGAGTAAAGAGCTCTATGCCGTTACTTCAGAGACTGTCAGGACAGTTAATTCCACGTTAGCTGCCCGACCTTAATACCTAAGAAGACACGGTGGCAACTTGTGGGGGCCGGGGCGTCTCTAGGGTCCCTATAAAAAGCCTCAGGCCATCAGTCATACGGGTTTGTTTTATCCGACCACGGGGAACAGTGACAGGAGTAACAACAGTGAGGACCTTATTAGAACTTATGCAAGTATTACTGTGTATTACTGTGCGCTAGCGGAAGGCTATTGATTTCATCCTTGATAAGGGGACTCTGGATTTGCCTTCAGACCGGCCGGACTCTGCCTACCCTGTGGTCCCTACCCTGGACTGTGGATGCTGAAGCCTTCAGTAAAGGTAAAGAGACTGCACCCTTGTGTCCTCGTTATTCACTGCCCCTTGCACCATCCACCATTTACACTCTGGGAAGCCCTGGGGACATACTTCACCTGTGGGAAGGTATACCATCTAACTGCCATAACATCACCCCAGCGGACCCCTAAGCAGTGTCGGTCACCCTGACCGAATACCACAGGTGGTGTCACAAACACTATACTATAAACTGTTGTCCCTTTTATTGGACACCCCTCAAAGGGCCACGGGCCGGGTCCAGCCACCGTGACATCCCCACCGACTACAGAAGAAGGGGGCCCGGTACCGAGTACCCCATTGCCCTAACGTGGGGGCGATCCAATTGCATCATACTCTATGAGGGGGCTGCATTAAACTATGAGGGGGCTGCATTATATTCTATGGGGTGGCTGCATTATACTCTGGTGTGGCTGCATTATACTCTGGGGTGGCTGCATTATACTGTATTGAGGACTATGGGGAATACGTTATACTATAGGAAGAACTATGGGGTGCATTATACTATGGGAAGTGAATTGTACTACATGGATGACTATGGCGGTGCATTATACTATGAGGGGTGTATTATGCTATATGGAGGACTGAGCAGTGTATTTTAATATATGGAGGACTATAGGGAGTGTATTATACTATATGGAGGACTGTGGTGCACATTATAATATATGGAGGACTATGGGGTGTATTTTACTAAACAAGTAAAATACTGCATATTCAGATTGTTTTTGCTGGAACAAAAATCATTGTTCTCAGCAGCACATCGCCGGTGTAAACTGTAGATGTGCTGCTGATAACATGATACTGTATGGTGATCTGTTAGCGATCTGTTAGTGATCTATTAGTGATCGTTCTGTCCCATCATTATTTTTCAGCTGGGGGAAAGAGGCAGGGAAACAAGCATTGAACAACTTCAGTATTGTCGATCAAACTCATTTAGCGGCCTGAGATCAGAGCATGTAAATACAACCGAAATGCTTTTGTGTGATGTGCAATATGTTAGTATTTAGGGCCTCACTTTGCCTTAAACCAAACCTGCCTACAAGTGTACAAAGATATTATACAGTCACCATGTGTCAAGTGGGCCTGTGTAACTTCAAATGCCAGGGCTGAATTTTAGTCCCAGTCCGGCCCTGGTCAGACCCCAGTGCACAACAAATTACACCTTGCAATTGTGGGAAAGCCCCTTTAAAGGGGTCGTCTGGTTTGTGAAAATTGCAAATATCATGTTATGGAATTGTGAAATAAAAGAGGAGCTCCTCATTCAGAACCCTCACCTTTTAGCAAGGGATAACTTTCATCTTGTGTGTCTGCATTATTTGGAAAGTCAGATGATATCTTTGACATTTGTATAGAGCTTCTGTAGGACGAGTGAACGTTTTCTGCTCGGCTGCCCAGCAGATTATAGATGATCACTAGGGATTTCAGTCGCTGTGAAGCCTTTAAAAAAAAAAAAAAAAAGAGGTTACCCTTTTAACCATCATTTATTTATTAGAGATTGGACAACCTATTTAACGATAAGCTCTGGTTTAGACTCTGTCCAATGTCATTTGTGGGATTTTTCAGGCAATGAAAAAATGAAAGATTTCAATGTTTCTGGGATAAAAAGTGCATACATTTACGGCACTGAACAATTCTTTAAGATACAATGAAACATTAACCCACTTCATTAAACACCTTTAAAAAAGCAAAACTTTTGTGCAATGCAAAGTTGCACAAAAATGTTGAGGCTTTTTGAGTTTTCAAGCTAATTTTGGTCAGTTATACAAAAATAGACAGAGCTGGAGAGGAACAAGTATGGGAAATTCATTAAAATTGGCAATATTTCTTATACCAAGAAATGTTACTCCAGTCTAAGTCTGGAGTAACATTTCTGGCGAGGTGCAAGGAGCCACTGATGATGAATTTGGCATGTCACTTTACTGCATGCTCATCAATCAGACTGGCCAGTCTTGGTGAATCAGGACCATAATGTCCAAGAAATGCAGTAACATAGCAAAAAAGATACACAAACTGCAAAAATCTTATGTTGTGGATGTGTGGAGAACTATAAAGTTAGACATCATATACAGTCATGGCCGAAAGTGTTGGCACTTTTGAAATTGTTCCAGAAAATGAAGTATTTCTCCTAGAAAATGATTGCAATTTTTTATACACATGTTTATATCCTCTGTGTGTATTGGAACAACACAAAAAACAAAGGAAAAAAGTCAAATTTGACATAATTTCACACAAAACTCCAAAAATGCTCTGGACAAAATTGTTGGCACCCTCAACTTAATATTTGGTTGTACACCCTTCAGAATATAAAACTGCCATAAGTTGCTTCCTATAACAATCAAAGAGCTTATTACACCGCCCACCTGGGATTTTGGACCACTTTTCTTTTGCAAACTGCTCCAGGTCTCTCCAATTTAAAGGATACCGTCTCCAAACAGCAATTTTAAGATCTCTCCACAGGTTTCAATGGGCATTTTCTTGAACAATTTCAAGGGTGCCAATACTTTCGGCCATGACTGTATATGACTATGCTGCATGCATCAGTAAGACAATGGGCATATCATTTTATGGGCTATTTTTGAACCTCAAAATTTCTCAGATTTTGCATCTAGTTTCACAATTTGGGGTCAAATTGGCTTACAAGATGGTCATTATTTGGGTGAGATGACTGGCACATTAGGAGCTTTCATTCCAACTTAGTGAACTTTGGTTTAAAAAATAACTAAAGTTTTGACTTGTTTACTTACCTGCAGAGTGGGGGGGTCTGGATCCTGAGACCAATCACTCAAAATACATCTAAGAAGTGTGTAGCTCTGGAGATAAGCGCTCACAGTTCCCTGCTGAGAGCGTGCATAGAGCAAAGCATAGAGGGTCTACTGAATCCATACTCTGTTTTGCATGTGCTGTCAGACAGAAGCTGTGCGCTCCTGTCTCCTGAGCTGCTCCTGTCTCCTGAGCTGCTCAATTCACACAATTCTTTTCAGTGATTGGTGGGGGTGTCAGGTCCCAGTCCCCCACCGATTTACACAAAAAAGCATGAAAATCAAGTCAAAAGTTTGCTACTTTCTAAAACTAGCCACAACAAGTATTTACTCCTCATGCAAAACAATTTCATCAACACAATGAATCCTAGGTCTTCAGACCACTAACTAAACATATTACAGCTTTCATGCAATATCAGTACTGTTTAGCTACATACATCACATCTACCACATTTTCAGCATGTTTTCCACAAAATATATAATTTTATAGTTTTTCATAACTGGAATTTCCCTTTAGGAACACAAGTTACACATTCTCTTGCTGAAGGATCAGCCCAGAATGTCTTATTTATTGATCCAATATTTGCTATATATAGCATTTGTGAATATGTGGAAATCCCATGGCATAACTTTATCAGTCTTTAGAAAGAAAATGTTTGTAGCAACTTTATTAAAGTAGTAGATCTCTATTTTAAAGGTCAGCTTAATGTCTCTGTTGTGTGACACTAAAAATCATACATCACATATATATACCCCCTTAGTGACGGAGCCAAATTTTTAAATTCTGACCAGTGTCACTTTATGTAGTAATAACTCTGGAATGCTTCAACAAATCCCAATGATTTTGTGACTGTTTTTTGTGACACATTTTAATTTATGATAATGGTAAATTCAGGTCGATATGTTTTGTGTTTATTTATAAAAAAAAAGATCAGAAATTTGACAAAAATGTACAATTTTCAAACTTTGAATGATTACCCCTTTAATCCAGATAGTGATGCCACAGAAAAACATCAATAAATAACATTTCCCACATGTCGGCTTTACATCAGCACCATTTGTAAAATGTTATTTTATTTTGTTAGCCTTTTAGGAGGTTTAAAATTGTAGCAGTAATTTTTCAAGAAAATTTACAAAATTTATATTTTTGAAGGACCTATTCAGGTTTGAAGTGACTTTGGGGGTCCTATATATTGGAAAACCCCCAAAAGTGATACCATTTTTAAAACAGCATCCCCTGACATATTGAAAACCTCTGTCAGGTAGTTTATTAACCCTTCAGGTACTGTTCAGGAATGAATGCAAAGTGACATGACCGGAATGAAAGGTATATTTTTACCTAAATGTCGCTAACTTCCGAAAAGGCCACTCTAAGGCCGTGAATTGCCATGGCAAACATGAGTGCCACACAATCATGATCTCAGGGTGCCGATGGGGATAAAGAAGCCCCCACACTCCATTTATATGAAGCAGTCACCATTGACAACAGCATCTAAGAGGTTAAACAGATTTGGATGGTGCCAACAGTGATCGTGGCCGATACAGTAAGTCGTTCGCTATAGTGTACAGCCGACAGCTGCTGGATTGTCATCTTTATAGGGATGTTATTCCCTTATATCTTAGATCAGTAAAAAGACATATTGGCGGTCACTAAGGGGAATCACGTATATATATATATATATACATATACATATACCATAAAACAACAATATACCTAGCAGTCTTCACTAATTTTAGGCAATACAAGCTATGTAAAAAAAAGTCATGTACATTACAATGGAGAAGTTCCCTTCTGTCTTTGTCTACCATCACTGCTTTCACCCTTTTGTGAGGGTTTTTATTTTTGTTTGTTCAGCGACCTGAACAAAATCAAAGACAGTTGTTGACCTGGTTCTCAGTTCATCCAGAGATTTTCAATGTAGTTTAGATTAGGGTTGCACACAGGTCAAGTAACTTCATACCAAACTTGGCAGAACATTTTATGATGAGACCAGGTTAGAATAATTGGTTTACATTTGGGGAAGGTCAGTAAAACAAGGCCCCTCTGATCTGGGCTTGCTGTCATAAATGTAACACATGCTTACACACAGGTAACAGAAAAAGGAAGATCTACTATACTGCAGAGAGACGGCGCACCCACACCCAATTGATCCCTGTACAGACCAGAAAGACACTAGCCGCACAACTCAAAAATACCACTTCGAACCTGGCTCCCTAAAAGGCCACCCAGAAGTTTCACAAACCTTCTGAGAAACAAGAGTGGAGGCTGCAACACACTGCCAACAAGAGGAGAGAAAAGTGTGCAAGAAGATACAATAGCCAGAATGAAACATTAAAACACGTTCATATAGGTAAGGCAGAGAAAGCTATAGAGAGTCAAAAGTAAATGGAACACATGTGAACTCCCAGAAACCCAAAGAAGTGAAAGGAAGAGGAAAACAAACAGATTCACTGCAAGAATTCAACCAGTGTTTACCAAGCAAGGTAAACCCCTTAGCTGAAGGTCTGGAACTCCTAAACCCAAGTCCACCTAGAGGTATAGCCAGCAATGGAGTGAAGTGATGATTGAACATATAAAACCCAACCCAGAATGTGATAGGGCAGACCAAAACAGGAAAATGAAAACACCTGGGGAGGAGCAAACCAAGAAGGGGGAACAAAGACAATTGGAACCATCAGCATGTGGACAGGAAAGAAAAGGAATAGCTCAGAAGACAAGAGAACCGACCACACAGCAACAGGTCAGCGGATCGAATCCCCAAACAGAGCCATGACACAAGAGTAATCTCAAGTACAAAATCTAAAAAATCATACATGCAACATACAAGGGTTATTTGCATGTGGCATACAGGGTCTTGTGCTTTGGACATTCTTTTCTTGGTTGAAGAGTAAATAAAAAATGTCCTGATGAAAGAGTTTTTTGCAACTGTGGAAAAACTGGCAACATGTGTTCATGTCCTCTGCATAAGGGATATGATGTACTACCTATTCACAATTAAAATGATTGAGCTGTCCATGTACAACTTGGAAGTGCCATGCACTACAGAGTGAGAGATGCTTACTGTAGTTGATCTCTGCATTGGCTATTATATTAGGTTCCTGAATTAGGGACCTACCTACTAACAACATTTTCTAATAAACAATCGTATATCTAAAATAATTCCTAGCTCAAAGTTTTGTGATAAATATATTTTTTTAACATTTTCTTTTACGTATCACAGTGTGCATTAAAAATAAAAAAGACATCTTGCAATTTTCACACTGGCCTTTGGGTTTTTTAGACTCTAACTTCCTGTTTTTTTCAGGAAACAACACATGTACATTACCACAATGGTGATTCCGACCCTGTCTTCTATATTGAAGCATCTAATCAGCATAAGAAAAGGTCATTATGAAGAAAGGAGGATCAGTTTCATCTGTGACATTGACTATTGTGATTGATGGATCCTGTGTTATCAGCTGTGTATAGAGGTGTTACCTGTCATTAAAATTCTTCCCTTGATCATAAGAAGCCTTACTAAAAACTATTCCTGAAAGGACATGTAGTACGAGTCTAAAAAAGATCATGATTAGGGATGAGCGAGCCTGAACGGGAAGGTTCAGGGTCCGCACCGAACACCTAGTGTCTGTTACCGAACACTGATTAATGACTAATTACTATATGTTCAGTTTCCTGTTCGGGTTCCCCAGTCTAATAAAGCTTGTTGAAAGGCTGCAGAACAGCCAAGTATTGGCATGGCTGTGATTGGCCAGCGCAGCACATCACCTGGCCTGTATAAAGCCAGGATCACGAGTGCCTCCGCCATTATGCTCTCATTAGCATAAAGATGGGATACAGCTAGAGTGAGGGACATATTCTGACTGCGCAATCTGTCAAAAAATGCAGTATGTACACTGCAACCCATATCGTTACTAGCATACTAGTACTATGGAGCTCACAGACACAAAAAGAGGACTTAGGTAACGTTCACACTAGCGTTATGCTAGTTTGCGTCGGGCGACGCAGCGGCGACGCATGCGTCATGCGCCCCTATATTTAACATGGGGGACGCATGCGTTTTTTTTTGTTGCATTGTGCGACGCATGCGTCTTTTTTGCCGCTAGCGTCGGACCAAGAAAACGCAACAAGTTGCATTTTTCTTGCGTCCAAATTTCGGCAAAAACCGACGCATGCGTCGCAAAACGCAGTGTTTTTGCGTGCGTTGTGCGTTGCGTCGCCGATGCAGCGGCGCACAACGCTAGTGTGAACGTAGCCTTAAAAATCCTCTAAAAAAAATTAAAAAAAACCACAGAAAAAAGGCAGAGATGCTTACCTGCCCATGTACTCTGCGGCTTTTTTGTGAGTAGTGTGTGTAAAAAATAAGTACTGTGCAGAATTTTTTTGCAAGTAGTATGTGTAAAAATAAGTGTACTCTGCAGCATTTTTTTTTGTGCCTAGTGTGTCTAAAACATTATTGTAC
This sequence comes from Ranitomeya imitator, assembly GCF_032444005.1. Classification (NCBI taxonomy): domain Eukaryota; kingdom Metazoa; phylum Chordata; class Amphibia; order Anura; family Dendrobatidae; genus Ranitomeya; species Ranitomeya imitator. Next base: position 482,327,214 of record NC_091283.1, on the reverse strand, counting down.
TCTGTGGTAGCATGCCTAAGAAAAAAAATTCCCCTCTGTAGCCATCTCTTCTACCACTGTGTCTATACATGTAGTGTTTCTAAAAAGTTACTCTACTCTGCAGCTGTTTTTCTGTAAGTATATTTTGTTACGGTTCAAAGAATTGTGATAAATAAATAAATGCTCACACGACAATTGAATAAACTAAAATGAATTTACTTAATAAATGATAATAAATATAAACAATCACTAAAAATAGCACATAATCAATAGTCATACATTGCATTAGCATGGTAGGAGTTCATCACTGACCGTCCAGGAAACAACAGACCCAAGCACAAAGTGTCCTTTCTCATCCAATCTGTTCTGTCTCTGTGTTTTCCATCTCAGGCATACCTCCCATTTATTTGCTAAAAAACTGTCCATTCAATGTTATCTGAGGCTTTGTTCTATATCATGGTATGTGTACTGAAGCCTTAAAGGTACCGTTACACTTAGCGATTTACCAACGATCACAACCAGCGATACGACCTGGCCGTGATCGTTGGTAAGTCGTTGTGTGGTCGCTGGAGAGCTATCACACAGACGGCTCTCCAGCGACCAACGATGCCGAAGTCCCCGGGTAACCAGGGTAAACATCGGGTTACTAAGCGCAGGGCCGCGCTTAGTAACCCAATATTTACCCTGGTTACCATTGTAAATGTAAAAAAAAAACACTACATACTCACATTCTGGTGTCTGTCACGTCCCTCGCCGTCAGCTTCCCGCACTGACTGTGAGCGCCGGCCGTAAAGCACAGCACAGCTCTGCTTTACGACCGGCGCTAACACAGTCAGTGCGGGAAGTTGACGCCGGGGGACGTGACAGACAACAGAATGTGAGTATGTACTGTTTTTTTTTTTTTACTTTTACAATGGTAACCAGGGTAAATATCGGGTTACTAAGCGCGGCCCTGCGCCTAGTAACCCGATATTTAGCCTGGTTACCAGTGAACACATCGCTGGATTCAGCGATGACAGCGGGTGATCAGCGACCAAAAAAAAGGTCCTGATCATTCCCAGCGACCAGCGATCTCCCAGCAGGGGCCTGATCATTGGTCGCTGTCACACATAACGATTTCGTTAACGATATCGTTGCTACGTCACAAAAAGCAACGATATCGTTAAAGAAATCGTTATGTGTGACAGTACCTTTAGGCCAAATAGATAAGACTTCCCCACCTGGCATCCCTGGGGGCTTTAAGACCTCCAATCAACATATGTAGGCCTAGGAAGATCTCTCATCTTTGAAGATAAGTGTAAAGTGTACACTAAATGTAAATTCCTTTGTTTAGACTGACCATTTGGAACAATTGACATGTGGCTGGACAAGTTTTCAATTACCTTTCTACTATACTCTTTGAAAATACATATATACTGTATATTATATAACAAAACCAATCAATATCTCTATCATTCGTATTAATTAATTGGAGTGTTGAAATCATATTTAAAAATATATAATACAACACGAAGTGGGTATAAAAAAATGTCTCCTCTACTGCTAAGTTGTAGCTGTGCCTAAAAATATAACTGTGCCTTTAAGCCTGTGCAACTCTGGGAGTAATGTGTCAAAAAGCCTCTGTGTGTACTGTGCCATAAGCCTCTGGGAGTAATGTGCCAAAAAGACTCTAGGGGTACTGTGCCAACAAGCCAGAGTGCTCTGCAGCTGTGTCTGTGCGAGTAGTGTGCCTAAAATATATTTATACTCTGCACCCGTGTCTGTGGTAGTACTGAGTGTAAAAACAAATATTTTTTACTCTACAACCGTGTCTGTGGGAATACTGTGCCAGAAAAACTTTTATGTGTACTCTGTAGAAGTACTCTGAAAATATCCTCTGTGAGGGTACTCTGAAAAACTGCCTATTTTTTTATTTTTATTTGAGTGGGCTCCAAAACATTGTGAATGGAAAATAGAACAAACTGTGGTGCTGTGTAACAATGTCTGGGTTCAACTGGTATCTATATATATAATTGTCTAAGGGGTTTTTCCGTCTGTCTGTCTGTCTGTCTTTCTGCCTGTCTGTCCTGGAAATCCCGCGTCTCTGATTGGTCGAGGCCGCCAGGCCTCGACCAATCAGCGACGGGCACAGCGACGATGATGTCATAAAGGACGTAGACATCCCGCGTCTCTGATTGGCAACGGGCACAGTATCGACGTAGATGTCATAATGGTTGCCATGACGACGATGATGTCATAAAGGTTGCCTCAATCAATCAGCGACGGGCACAGTCTGCCGCGAATTCTGGAATCATCATTGTCCATATACTACGGGGACATGCATATTCTAGAATACCCGATGCGTTAGAATCGGGCCACAATCTAGTAATTCTATATTCAGCCAAAGGTACGGTTAAGTCCTGTGGGATCCACGCCTGGTTCATTTTAATGATTGTGAACTTGCCAACGTTGACTGTGGACAGGTGCATGCTCATGTCAATGATCACACCGCCGTACTAAACACACATTCCGACAGTACAATTTCTGCAGGACAGACCAGCACCTCCAAGGGGTAAAGGGTAAGCTCAGGCCATATGTTCAATGTGGAGACTCAGAAGTTAAATGGGACAGACCCATCAATCAGTATGTGGAGACATGTGGACACATACTCTTCCACCATGTGGTAGGTTCCTCTTTTTGCTGAGCCACAGAAGACACACCTCCCATCCAACGCATTGCCAACACCTTTCGCGCCATAAACAGCGATTCCCTCAGAAAAATTCCCGTGTGGTGATCCCAAGCCTCCGTCTCCCATACTCCAAACAAACATACCAGTGGCTCAAGTGGAACAGGGATCGACACCAAGGATGTCAATAGTACCGTCACCTCTTTCAAATATTGAAAAACAACAGGACATTTCCATATCATATGGACAAAATCTGCGTCACTGGAGTGACATCTCAAACAATCTGATGAATGAAGACGGCCCATTTTAAAAAGATGAGTCGGGGTCAAGTAGGATTGATATATGACATACAGTTGGATCATCCTATTATTGATTGATGGGGAGAAATTAGTTGGAGATTCCAAGATTTCATCCCATTCTTCTCCCAGAGCATCTGGAAGTAGCCTCCCCCATTTTCCCTTAATTGAATCTATGGTAGATTCTTCACCTATGGATAACAGATAGGTATATAAAGAGGAAATAAGTCCCTGAGGACCCTGTGAATTGAGAATTCCTATTAACGGTAGAGTTGAGATAGCTCGACTTGCACCCGTATTCCGTACATATGATTGGAAAGCAGATCTTAATTGTAAATAGCGGAAAAATTGAGATCTCGGTATATTATGAGTATTTTGTAATTGTTCAAAGGAAACAAAAATCCCCTGGCTATGTATATCACTCACCGTGAGGACACCATACGATATCCAAAATTCAGTAGACGGGTGGCCTAATAATCCCGGAAAATAGCCATTGTTCCACAGCGGCATTTCGGCTGCTATATCGACAAATTTTGTTACTTTTTTAATTTGCCTCCATATCGATCGTGCCAATCGGAGCAAAGGAAGCAAACGAGGGACGGCAATTTTCTCCATCTCTAAAAAACCCAGCGGGCAATCAATTTTAGCTGAATGTAATATATGGCTTTCAGAGTTAGGAAGAGATTTCCCGGGCATCCACTTATTTATCATTTTAGCCTGCCCAGCAAGGTAATACAGATAGAAGTCCGGCAAGGCCGCCCCGCCCCCCTGTTTGGGTCTCTGCAGGGTGGATAATTTAAGTTTAGGCCTAGCCTTCCCCCATATGAAAGATGTAGTAAGGGAATTCAGGGTTGCAAAAAAATATTTAGGTATTAAGACTGTTGAAAATAGTAGCTCAGTTTTGGGAGCAATATCATTTTGATCAGGTTGATACGACCAGCCACAGATAGCGGGAGCTTGTCCCAGGTAGCAAATTTAGTTTTAACCACATCCAGTAGTGGTTATATATTGAGATGCAGATCTAGGTGACTGCGCTGAGACATATATATTCCAAGGTACTTAAAATTGGAGACAATGGGCAGCAGCGAGAGGGTTTCAAGGCATGGCATTGGGGTATGGGAGAGAGGCATCAGAGCAGACTTATCCCAATTTATATATAGGCCAGAAAACTTACTAAATTTATCAATCATTGCTATTACTTTTGGTAATGTGTCTTCTGTCTGGTCCATAAACACCACCATATCATCAGCATAAAGACCAATAATGTCCACTCGATCAGAAATATGTATCCCTTTAATGTCTACAGAGGACCTCATCCGTATTGCCAAGGCTTCTATAGCCAAGGCAAATAGAGCTGGGGACAGAGGGCATCCCTGACGAGTTCCCCTATGCAAGGAAAATGGTGCAGATATAGAGCCGTTTACCACCATACGTGCCCCAGGCTTCGCATATAGTGTACCTATCCCTCTCAGAAATTTATTCCTGAACCCATATTTCCGTAGACATGCAACTAAAAAGGACCACTCAAGGGAGTCAAAAGCATTGGCTGCGTCCAGCGAAGCCAATGCCCACTTGTTATCCGGTTCTAGTGAACTATATTGAATGACCGATTGCACCCGTCTGATATTGATAGAAGTATTTTTCCCGGGCATAAAACCGGTTTGATCTGGGTGTATGAGATCTAATATGATCGCATTCAATCTAGTAGCTAGAATTTTAGTAAAGATTTTATAGTCCACATTCACCAAAGAAATTGGTCTATATGATCCACAATCTAGAGGATCCTTCCCTTCCTTCCTGAGCACAATAATATTAGCATCATAAAACGTTTCGGGCACAGATTCTCCCTCCCATATTCCCCTAAGTACCTTCAGCAACATAGGTGCCAATTTATCACGGTATTTCCTATAAAATTCAATGGGAAACCCATCAGGTCCCGGCGCCTTCCCAGTAGCCATATCTGCTATAGCATGTTCTACCTCTTCCAGAGTAAATTCAGCCTCCATAAGGGCTCGTTGGGATGGGCTTAGCGAGGGGAATGTTAAATCCGATAAATAATTCAAGCATTCATCAACATCAAAACCACTATTAGACTTGTACAGCGAAGTATCTAATATATAATTGCCTAGAATACTACTTCCTGCAATTTGTGCCAACTTCCTGTCCGGAGCTAATGTCCGGAGATAAGTGACGTCAACAGTGTCCAGTGTCTGATTGGTTGCCGCCTGCTGCGAGCGATCAATCAGAAACGTGCCGTACTGTGACACACTCCGCCCGCCATTTTGGTGTGATTTTTGAATTTTTACCGCACAGCAAGTTTCTACTGCGTGGAGGCGGGCCCAGTCACGTTGCTCTTCAAGCTCCTGCCGAATTTCGTCAAAAAAATGATAATACCATTTACCAAAACTATATATATTTAGTTGTGAAGTGGTTCAGTGACATTTTCACACCAATTTTGAACTTTTGTTTGGTGTTTTCTCCATATACTGCCTATTATTCACTGACTGTTATACTGAGAGACTGCCGTTTATTAACCTCTTCTTTGCCACATTGGGTATATTGCTCTATTATTTGCCACATAAGGACATTGTCCATTATTGCCAAGCAATTTCTTAAATAACAAGAATTGTCAAGAGCTGGTGAGTGCAGCCATTTTTTGTTCTTTCTTACTATTATTTATTAATTGTATTGTTCTTACATTTGAATAAATAAAGTATATATGGATTCTAGACTCCCGATTCTTTAGAATCGGGCTGCCATCTAGTAATAATCATAAAAGCCCTGAAGTATTTCATCAGTAGAGGACACCAATGAGTCATCGGACACCCAGATCTGCAATATTGTGTTGGAGGTGCTATGCTGACGCACCAAGAAGGCCAGGAGTGTGCTGGCCTGATTCCCCAGCTCAAAATAGGACTGACGAGTGAAAAACAATTTGCGTATTGACTTAGCATCTGCATGCTGGGTATATAGTCTCTGGGAAGTAAGCCACTCAATTCTATTACTGCTGGACTGATTGGCTATATAAGTGGCCTCCGAGTCTTTTAATCTTTGCTCTATCTCCTCTTCTTCCCTCGCCGTCACCCTCTTGATATAGGAAATAGTAGAAGACAAGCATCCTCTCAAGTATGCCTTCAGGGTATCCCAGAATAAACCAAGGTTTTGGAGTTCCGAATGTGTTAGCATAAAATCATTCAACTGATCAACTGTCCTATCACTAGAGTCTATCAATTTTAACCAGAAGGGATTCAATTTCCAGGACCTATTGTTGTTATCGGATTGCCCATATTTAAGTTTAAGAATAATTGGGCTATGGTCTGAGATCCCCCGATTACCATGTTCAATGCTATCCACCCGTAATGCCAAACCACCCGACCCAAATATATAGTCTATTCGAGATAGAGACTGCCTAGTAGACGAGTGGCAGGTGTACCCTTTAACTTTTGGATGATTTATTCTCCATAAATCTAACCACCCGCTCCCCTCCATAAACAGTGCTAATTGTGAGGGGTGTTGAGGTAGAGCTTCCCCTGATGCTACGTCGTCCAATCTCAATCTATCCATGGATTGATTCATAATTAAATTAAAGTCCCCCATACAAATAACATTGGCTTCCGGATATTTTAAGGAGAAACCCAGAGCCATACGTAGGATTGACATGTTAGCAGGAGGGGGGTTATAGATACATAACAACACATACTCTCGTGAGTTAATAAATGCATGCACAAAGACGAAACAACCTTCTGGATCACGTCTCGCCTCCTTGGCCTCCCATCTGACCTCCCTGTGTATCAGCAGAGAGACCCCTCTTGAATAGCTAGTGTGGAATGCGTGTAGGGACCATTGTACCCATGGCTTTTGCATACATCGAGCCGTGTCTCTTGTTAAATGTGTCTCTATTAGTGCTACAACATGAGGGTGATATCTTTTTATCTGCGAAAATACCTTAATTTTCTTTCGAGGGGTTTTTATATCTCGTATGTTCCATGTCATACATATAAGTTCAACCCCCATGTTTACTCTTAAAGGGGGAATTAATGCATATCATTATTGTTCGGGTGCAGTTCAGCGGCATCACACAGAGCAAAGAGTTAGTATTAGAGGCAACCATACTTAGTAAACAACCAAAACTAGTACATAAAACCAAACTAAACAAAACTTGAACAGTAGGGGAGTATATTTTCATACTCCCACAGTCAAATTGAAAAGGGGATACCCTCACTGGATTCAGTGTCCGGTATTGTTGATATTTTCCGCACCCAGACAGAAAGCTCTATCTATATTGCCATTAATCAGGGAACCCAGGTTAGGAGTCTTCCACATTCGACCCCCCACGAGACCGCAGCCACTCGGTCGCCTCCGCCGGGTCCGTGAAGAATAAGGAGGAGCCCTTATGGACGATACGAAGCCGGGCTGGATAAAGCATGGAGTAGACGATGTTCTTATCTCTAAGTTGTTTCTTGACATCCATAAATCGTGCCCGCTGCTTTTGAAGTTCCATGGAAAAGACTGGAAAAATCGATATGGTAGCATTATCGAATTTAATGAGGCCCTTCTGTCACGCCAAGCGAAGGACGGCATCTCTGTCTCTACAATTAAGGAGACGTGCCAGGAAAGGCCGTGGTGGAGCTCCAGGAGGAAGAGGTCTCGTCGGGACCCTATGGGCCCTCTCCACCGAGAATGTCGAGGAGAATCCATCTCCCAGTGACGACTTAAGCCATTCCTCCAGAAACTGCTCAGGCTGCTGTCCCTCCGACCGCTCCGGGAGACCTATAATTCGGATATTATTGCGGCGCAGTCTATTTTCCAAGTCGTCTGCCTTTTGCTTCCAGGCATTTATGGATCCAGCAGCTTTAGTCAGTTTAGCTTCCATAGGGGTGATAGTGTCTTCTATATGAGACACCCTCGTTTCAACCTCTGAGATGCGCCCTCTCATAGCTTGCATGTCATGTCGCAGGCGTCCCACCTCAGTATGCACATCTTCTATTTTCTCTGTAAGAGATGATCTAGTGAGGGAGATAGCCTGCATCAACTGCTCTGATGCCTGTTTAAGAGTCAGTTCATCCTCTCCTCCCTCCTCATTACTATCAGAGGGGCGACCTTTACGCTGGGATGGTGCAGGATTATTTCTAAGATTGCGCACTTTATCATGAGGATCGTCTTTGGCATATTTTTTTAATTTTTCAGCAGCCGTTGCTCCTCTAGAGTGCTGCATGGTGGGCACTCACAAGGGGATCCCACAAAGCAACCCCAGGGGTAATTATGGATAAGCTATATTCCGATTTCCAGTCTTGTATTGTGAAGCCCAAAGTTATAAGACAAGAGTCCGCTGGGAAGGCAGCTTAGGGTATCCGGTATATAAAAATAGCCGCTGTAACACACAAGCCGTGCAGTTCCACAGTTACCATAAGGGGAGCAGCTAGGGAGGGGTTAATCCCTGTAATGTTATGGCGCTAGCAGGGAAAATGTCCACCCAACAGGGGGGCGCAGGTCCCACTTTCTCAGGGCACACGCTGCACCACCCCTACTTCTTCAGGCACACACTCACCGCCCAGCTCCGCTGATAAGATTAAAAGCGCAGCTTCCCTATCTGTCAGGGTGTGCGCTAAGTTGATGGCCGCTGCCCCAGGCACGTACCGCCACTTGTGTCAGTCCTCACCGGTCTTGTGTGCAGGCACCCCGCCGCGCTCGCCAGCACCATCCACCGCCGCTGCTTCTGAGATGAAAGGGACCCGGCTCCAGCAGGGAGCAGCGCCGCGTCCCGTATGTCTTCCCCGCTTCCACGTCCAGGCGCCCCGCTGCTCTCACCAGTGCGGTCGGCCACCGCGTCCTGTGCTCCCTGGCGCGTGCTCTAAAAATGGCCGCCGCTGCACGTGGGGGTCTCCTGCCTGCTCCGGCTCCCGCAGCTCCCGGCTCCACGGATCTCCACAGCGGTCTCCCAGAGGGTCCACCAGACTCTCCGGTGTATGGGGCTCCAATCTAGGTTAGTACCGCTCGGTCACGCTCAATATTTATGGCAGAATCTGCTCAGGATATATGGAGCTCTCCTAAGATGCTTCCTTCCTCTTCAGCTACATAGCCACGCCCCCCACACTATTAGTATTTGGTCAGTATTTTACATCAGTATTTGGAAGCCAAAACCAGGTGAATAATAATCAGAGGAAAAGTACCATAGAAACACGTCACCACTTCTAGATTTATCACCCACTCCTGGTTTTGGCTTACAAATACTGATGAGAAATACTGACCAAATACTGATAGTGTGACTGCAGCCTTTCCCTGAGTGTTTGGGTTCTGTTTTCTGGCTCTAGTTTGTGTAGCTTAACACAGGTGTTTTCCTTTGTCCACCTATCACCTTTTGGGTGCAGCTTTATATTCTGTCCCCCTCAGGCGTTTCCTCTTGGTGATAGATTCATTTAGATGTTCTGACATTGTATTGATGTTTGGAGCCAGTCTTGTGAGTTTTGAGCTAAGGATATTGACCTTGTTGTTTCTTTGCTATACTTTGCACCTCTCTTCTGTTTAACTTTAGTAAGTAGGCTGTATATTTGTTAAGAGAAATTGCTTTAGCCTTTGGTATTTCGTTATTTACTTTTCTCACTGTAAAATCTTTCCTTTCTTTAGCATAGTTGTAGTTAATTCACACTCTGTCATCTGTTTTTTTTTTTTTAGGAGGAACGTGAAGTAACTCGATGGCTGTTCAGGAAGTTTAGGTCCGAGTTGCCATCTAAGGTCGGGTTCACACTTGCGTGTGCAATGCGAGAATCTGGAGCCAACACATGGCACTGCCGCCGGCACTCGGGACCAGAGTATGCAGCTGCATGTATTTCTATGCAGCTGAATGCTCCCCTCCCGAGTGCCGGCGGCAGTACCGGGTATTGATCAGAGTTTCTCGCATTGCACACGCAAGTGTGACCCCGGGCTAATAGTTTTTTGGTTAGGCCTATCTCTGTACCCACATGCACCATTAGGGAAAGCAGTGTCAGGTTATCTAGTCTGTACAGGAACCGGCAAGTGAGTTACTACACAGGCATAACGTAAACGCTGCCTCCAGCTAATATGGACCGTATCAGACGGTCGGGTTGGATATTATGACATGCTGAGTAAGGCTTCCCACATTTCTGCCGTGCTAACCCTCCCTTCCATGGTGGTACCAGTGCCCCATTTGCATTGGTGACTTTTTCCTCCTTCTCTGCCTTGTGCTTCCACTGAGCCCTCGCTCTCAGGTGAGGATGCCTTTAGTAGTGCATCATCAGCGTACGCTTGTATTTCCACATTTTCCGATCACCCAAGTGATGGAAGTAAGGACGGCATGTTGAGCTTGTAGTGGGGATTCAGCAGGGGGGCTACACAGTAATCAGCACTGGTAATAATCCCGCCAACTAGGTGGTCATTGCCCAGGCACAGCAGCATGTGTACCAGGCTGCCAAGAGGCAATGACAAGCTGTCCTTGGTGGAAGGTGTATCATCTGGGTCATCTGTATCCTCTATATCCCCCCAACCATGCTCTAGTGATGCCTGTAAGCTGCTTTGAGTGCCATCCTGTCGTGAACACAGTTATTTCTCATCCTCTGTCCCCTGGCTGGACAGTTGTGTACCCAGTGGGCAGTTAGAGAGATATAATGTCCCTGCTCGTGCATACTGGTGCATGTATCAATGGTTATGTGGACCTTTATACCAATGGTATTGCGTGGTGCACACCTGATTTTGTCCGCAACATGTTTGTACAGGCCAAATATGGCTTGCCTGGAAAAGCAGTGGTGGCAGGGATCCACGTACTGTGGTTCCCGTGATCCCAACGTCTTGTTAGCTCTTTAGAAATAACTTGTGAGGCCACGTGTAGAATTTGTAATGCAGTGTTTGGAGGATATGCAGCTAAGCACTTCAATGGGATGGTGTGGAGATGATTGGTGACACTGCTGGTGGTGGTGCTGTCACATCCTCTCTTGCGGGGAGCAAGGTATCCCTGTTGCTCAGAAGTGGAAGGAAGACGCCGAGACTGCAGCAGAAGAGGAAACAGGAGGAAACTCAGATCTCTCCTGGTTTTTCAGGAGTGTACTTCACTGCAGTTCGTGCTTTGTATTCAAATGCTTTGTCATGTAGGTGGTGCGCAGGTTAAGAACTTAGTTAACAAATTTATTCATTGCTGCAGGCCAGATGGCACACCATGCGAGCCACCCATGAATTGTCAGGGAGCTCTTTTTAGCTAGCTTTGATGTGCTCAGTTCGTCAGTGCCATTGCTGTGCAGCTGGACCACTGCGACCACCACTTCTTCCTCCAAACTGCCCACATTACTTGGATAGCCTTGACTCCATGTGGGGTCTGGAGCTCATCATGCCCCATCACATCATCACACCTCTCCAGTCTGTCCAAAACTCTGCTGCCCTACTAAGGCAGAGTTCACATTAGCGTACGTGTGCGCAGCATATACCTGCGTACCGATCTGCATGCGTCTTGTGTACATATATTTAACATTGTGTACACAGGGACATGCATTAGCATGCATTCACCTGCGAATGCATACGCATGCGTCGTTTCGCAGTGTGCGGAGAACGCAACATGTTGCATTTTTTGAGGCGTCAATTAAGCGCAGACATACGCATGCGGATGAGTGCGTCAAAACAACGCATTACGGTCTATAAGAATGCATTGATACGCAAGGACATGCGTACGCATGCGTTCCATACGCATGCGTACGTCACACTAATCATGTCCAGGAAATTATGTCACCACCTGCAAAATCCCTGATATATAAAAGGGGGTCTGGAAACAAGTAGTCCATTAGTCTCAAGACTTTGGATGTAAGTATAAAAGCTTTAAAAATGTATGTCTGTACTCTGTACTTTATGTTTTGTTTTCTGTTCCTTCTAGACTGTGTGTTTTTCCTGTCCTGGACTCCTTGCCTGGTTTGTTCCTTACAGTCCTTTATTACCTGTTGTGGATTGCTCCTGTGGCCCTATGTAAGTATGAGTGTGTGTACTATGTTGCTCTGCCCAGTCTCACATTCTGCCCAGTTTCACACCCATCGTCACTTTGTGTCTTATGTCTTCCTTTTTTTTCCTTGTTGACTGTGCGGTGCTGCTGTTGCTGTTTTGTCCTGATTTTCCGGTGTGGTGCTGGTGTCCCAGTTTTGTACAGATTTTCCAATTTTTTTCCTTGTAGACTGTCCGCTGCTGCTGTCCCCGTGTTGTGCTGCTTTTCCAGTGCTGTGCTGCCTGCTGTGCTGTTGGACTGCTGCCTGTAATGTAAGTATTGGCCTTCAAATTTATTTTTTTTTTGCTTTTGCACTTTTAACAAGTTCAATTTTTCTTATCTGTTCTTTTCTGTAGTGTTTCACTTAACTGCTGCCTGCTCTTGAAACATGTCCTTCAGTGAAGACCTGACTGCTTCCCAGGGTGCATGTAAAGAAGCTGCGGAGACACCATCACGTGTTTCTCGACGCAAGCAGTGAATAGCCAGGCCTTTCCCCGGGAAGGACCAACCACGGGAAGGGCAGCATCCTATGAAGGAAAGCCGCCTATGCCAAGCATGGTATCCATCCACAGACAGCTGTTTCGGGGTTATTGCCCCTCATCAGTGTGGAGTAGGAATCTGGCTATTAGGAGCAGTGCCTAGTAAAAAGGCTGTAGAGGCACAGATGATTGGCCTCGGGGAGACCAAAACATCCAACACCGCGGAGACACCATCACGTGTTTCTCAACGCAGTGATTCCAGAACACTGCCCCCATCCCTTATGGGAAATATGCAGATGCATGTAAAGAAGCTGCGGAGACACCATCACGTGTTTCTCGACGCAAGCAGTGAATAGCCAGGCCTTTCCCCGGGAAGGACCAACCACGGGAAGGGCAGCATCCTATGAAGGAAAGCCACCTATGCCAAGCATGGTATCCATCCACAGACAGCTGTTTCGGGGTTATTGCCCCTCATCAGTGTGGAGTAGGAATCTGGCTATTAGGAGCAGTGCCTAGTAAAAAGGCTGTAAAGGCACAGATGATTGGCCTCGGGGAGACCAAAACATCCAACACCGCGGAGACACCATCACGTGTTTCTCAACGCAGTGATTCCAGAACACTGCCCCCATCCCTTATGGGAAATATGCAGATGCATGTAAAGAAGCTGCGGAGACACCATCACGTGTTTCTCGACGCAAGCAGTGAATAGCCAGGCCTTTCCCCGGGAAGGACCAACCACGGGAAGGGCAGCATCCTATGAAGGAAAGCCACCTATCCCAGCATGGTATCCATCCACAGACAGCTGTTTCGGGGTTATTGCCCCTCATCAGTGTGGAGTAGGAATCTGGCTATTAGGAGCAGTGCCTAGTAAAAAGGCTGTAAAGGCACAGATGATTGGCCTCGGGGAGACCAAAACATCCAACACCGCGGAGACACCATCACGTGTTTCTCAACGCAGTGATTCCAGAACACTGCCCCCATCCCTTATGGGAAATATGCAGATGCATGTAAAAAAGCTGCGGAGACAGCTGTTTTGGGGTTATTGCCGATGGATACCATGCTTGGCATAGGTGGCTTTCCTTCATAGGATGCTGCCCTTGCCGTGGTTGGTCCTTCCCGGGGAAAGGCCTGGCTATTCACTGCTTGCGTCGAGAAACACGTGATGGTGTCTCCGCAGCTTCTTTACATGCATCTGCATATTTCCCATAAGGGATGGGGGCAGTGTTCTGGAATCACTGCGTTGAGAAACACGTGATGGTGTCTCCGCGGTGTTGGATGTTTTGGTCTCCCCGAGGCCAATCATCTGTCCCTTTACAGCCTTTTTACTAGGCACTGCTCCTAATAGCCAGATTCCTACTCCACACTGATGAGGGGCAATAACCCCGAAACAGCTATCTGTGGATGGATACCATGCTTGGAATAGGTGGCTTTCCTTCATAGGATGCTGCCCTTCCCGTGGTTGGTCCTTCCCGGGGAAAGGCCTGGCTATTCACTGCTTGCGTCGAGAAACACGTGATGGTGTCTCCGCAGCTTCTTTACATGCATCTGCATATTTCCCATAAGGGATGGGGGCAGTGTTCTGGAATCACTGCGTTGAGAAACACGTGATGGTGTCTCCGCGGTGTTGGATGTTTTGGTCTCCCCGAGGCCAATCATCTGTGCCTCTACAGCCTTTTTACTAGGCACTGCTCCTAATAGCCAGATTCCTACTCCACACTGATGAGGGGCAATAACCCCGAAACAGCTGTCTGTGGATGGATACCATGCTTGGCATAGGTGGCTTTCCTTCATAGGATGCTGCCCTTCCCGTGGTTGGTCCTTCCCGGGGAAAGGCCTGGCTATTCACTGCTTGCGTCGAGAAACACGTGATGGTGTCTCCGCAGCTTCTTTACATGCATCTGCATATTTCCCATAAGGGATGGGGGCAGTGTTCTGGAATCACTGCGTTGAGAAACACGTGATGGTGTCTCCGCGGTGTTGGATGTTTTGGTCTCCCCGAGGCCAATCATCTGTGCCTTTGCTTCCCAGGGTGGACATGACACTGATTATGTAATCACATTGGATATACAATGACTGGCAATACTGCATGTGGTAAATCATGTACTTTCTTTACAGGAACCTTCCAGTGTGGAACAGCAGGAGCAGTCAAGTGGAAATGTATCTTCCAGGGTTGTTGGGTTCAAATTCCTGAGGAGGAAAGACGCGTTGTAAGTATTCTTTTCATTATCAGAGTTGTAATTCTTTTTTTTTCAGCTTTATATATTTAAAACTGTAGTACTTAATTTCTTATATTATTTTATTTGATCTATAGGTTCGACAACGTGAGGAAGGTCAACCTGTCATTGACAATGACCTCCTCATTACACTGGTTCAAGAGTGTGTAGCGTTGTGGAACCCCCGTGATCGTAATCATTCTGACTCAGTATTGATTCGACGACTCTGGGAAGAAGTGGCCAGATCGCTGTTGGATGATTGGGACCATGCAAGGCCAAAAGTCTGAAAGGATTTTCATAAGTATTGCAATGTGGTCTCTGTTTTGCTGTAAATGTTGTTGCGTTTTTTTTTTTTCAATTTGTTTTCTTCCCCCTTTACAGTGAAGAGAGTAAAATTTCATTGGCGTTCGATGAAGGATCGCTTCAATAAGGATATCAGACAGGAGATGCAGGTTAAAAGTGGTGCTGCTCCAAAGCTTTCAAAGTACAAATGCAATCGTATGTTGACTTTTCTGAGGCCTGCGTTTGCTCAGCGAACGTGAGTATCTTTTCTGTTGTCTGACTATTATATAAACTTTAAAAAAATATTAGTAATGTTTTTCTTTTATTTTACACACACAACCTGGATCTTTCTCTGTTAGAGCGGCCCCTCATCGACTAGCCAACGAACAGTCCCAATCATCCACAAGCGATGTAGCAACCCGGCAGGCTTCACAGGCAGTCGGGCCATCAGGTTTTCCCTTCTCCCAGCCCTCTGCCACTGCTTTTGTTGGGACTTCTTGTCAGCAGCAGAGGGCCTGGGAGAGGTCATTCATGCCTGAGTTTATTCACTTAAGCTCGTTCTTCCAGGATGGGATGAAGGTAATTGGAGATAGAATGGACAGTGGGTTCACGCAGGTGAAAATTCTTTTCCAGGATGTCCACAGACCACCTGGAAGCCGACCTTCAGAGACCGGTAAGACATTTTTTTCTGCAATAGACCGTCGGAAAACCGTATGCCTGAACTCCTGCTGAACGTCTTGCAGGCCTGCCAGGCTGCTTACAGCCAAGCATTACAGCAGCAGCAGTCCCAAAGCTATCAGCTGCAGGTCGAATTTTACCAGCATCAGCAAGCACAGCATCACTGGCCTCTTTCCCCAGTTCACAGCTACACCACGCTCCAGAGTGCAGCATCACTGCAGCAAGCAGCATCCACCATGCTCCAGCGTGCCACATCCACCACGCTCCAGAGTGCAGCACCCCTGCAGCAAGCAGCATCCAACTCGGTCCAGAGTGCAGCACCCTTGCAACAAGCAGCATCCACCACGCTGCACAGTCCAGCAGCACACACTGCTACAGAGGCCAAAACTCTGAAACTCAGGAAACCAACTATTGACTTGGTGCCGCACAGTAAGACCAGGAGCAAGAAATCTCAGCCAAAAATGCTACTACCACCTTCACCCTCACCTCCCAATGTGTCTCTTTACTCTAATATGTCACTATCTTCACTTGGTTGTCACCCTTCAAATTTGTCTATTCCTTCCCACAGTTCAACTCCTAATGTGTCATCTACTCCCAATGTGTTCAGTCCCATCTAGGAGCCAATCCTTCAATTTATTGCCCCTTCCCCTGTAACCCCTTCATCATCAAATGATACCCAATCATCACAGCTCAACACCCCCAAGGTCCACAATATATCACAGTCATCCAGACCCCCAAACTAAAACCAGTTGTTTGTTAATAAAATTTTTATTTTGTTTGCACAATCCATGTTTTCTTTTTCTCTTTATGCGAAAACAGACGTGTGTATTGTGTTATTGAGTCAGGATTGTTTAACTGGAGATGGTTTATTAGTAGTAAAGATAGCAAACATATAACATTAAAGTCAAATATATAACATTAAAGTCAGAAAACATATAACATTAAAGTCGGCAAACATATAACATTTACTTAAAGTGTATTAAACCATATCGTCTTGCCATGCAAGACGTCCAATATCAGAAGCAAAGTAATCAGCAAACTTATCCCTCATCTGGGCAACTTCCACTGTAGTAATCAGAAGATGATCATGGTAATCCCGCAAAGTGGTATCAACAGGTTCGTCAAGTTCTAATTGTTGTCGCTCTTTTGCCAGGATGTAATTGTGCATAACAACACACGCTTTGACCACATCATCAATTGTCTCAGTTTTTAGATTGATTGGTGTTCCCAAAATGCGCCATTTAATTGCCAGCAAACCAAAGACACACTCCACAGTTCTTCGTGCCCTTGGTAGTTGAAAATCCTTTTGGTGTGATTCAAGTTCCGACTCAAGTATGGTTTTAGGAGGTTTGCACACATTTGAAACGCCTCATCCCCAACCACAACAAAAGGCATTGGCGGTCCTTCAGTGTTCGGAAGAGGTTGTGGCGGTGGATAATTAAAATCATTACCATACAAACGTTGGCCCAAGTCAGAGTTTTTGAAAGTCTGTAAGTTATTTCCTCGTCCAAATGAGCCATCGTCAACGGCGACAAATCGACACTCTGCATCTACAATCGAGAACAGTCGAAAAGTATTTTTTGTAATTGAAGTACTCGGATCCACTTCCAGCAGGTTTCATAATCCAAATGTGTTTCATTGAATTTTGCTGCATTTTTTCAGCCAGACTTCAATTGTGGGTTGGGGGAGGAATTCTTCACGCAGAACGTCACATAAAGCATAGCAGGTGTCTCCCAGCAATCTCAGAAAGGGTGGACACTCCAATCCAGAATTGTAAATGTAGAGATCTTAAGGTCTCTCCGGTAGCCAGGTGTTGTGAATTCTGCTCTTGGGTTCCCTCCAGTGGTGGTAGGTGGGAATGCAGTTGTCTCTGAGTCACAGTCCTGGCCAGGTGTATCTGCTAATTGCTGTTCTGACTGGGATATTTAAGTGTGCAGGATTCATTAGCCCTGGCCAGTTGTCAATGTTTCTTTGGAAGTATTGGATCTCTGCCTGCTTAGCTGCCAATTTCAGCAAAGATAAGTGTTTTGTTTTTGTATCTGTGGCACACTGTTGTGTGCTTGTTTCAGTTTATTCCTGCTCTGTTTGTAGGATTCACTGGAGTTGCAGATATACGCTCCTACATCTTTAGTTGGATGGATGTAGGAAGTTTTTTGTATATTCTGCTGTGGATTTTTTGAAGGGTTTTAATACTGACCGCACAGAACTCTGTCCTATCCTGTTCTATCTAGCTAAAGTGGCCTCCTGTGCTAAATCCTGTTTTTTCTGCCTGTGTATGTTTTTTCCTCTCCGACTGTCTATCCTTTGGGGATTTTCTCTGAGGCAAGATAGTATTCCGATTTCCATCTTTAGGGGAATTTAGTCCTCCGGCTGTGACGAGGTGTCTAGGTGTGTTAGGTACACTCCACGGCTACTTCTAGTTGCGATTTTAAGTTCAGGTTTGCGGTCAGTATAGTGGCCACTTTCTCCAGTGAAAGTTCTCTTGCAGCTCCAAGGTCACCGGATCATAACAGTACAACTGGCCAACAATGAGTTAATTGCATCTCAGAAGAAGGGAGAAAAGGTCTTGAGCCATTTTTTTTTTCTTCAGTCTGTTTTGTCTTCTCCTCCCTCTTTATCTCTGGGTGGCTGAAGAGCCTTGTGCTAGCATGAGTGTTCAGGAATTAGCTTCTCGTGTAGACCAGCTTGCTGCTAGAGTACAGGGTATTTCTGATTACATTGTTCAGACTCCTGCTTTAGAACCGAAGATACCTACTCCTGATTTGTTTTTTGGTGACAGGTCCAAATTTTTGAGTTTTAAAAACAACTGTAAACTGTTTTTTGCATTGAAACCTCGATTCTCCGGTGATTCCATTCAACAAGTTAAAATCATCATTTCCCTGCTACATGGTGATCCACAGGATTGGGCATTTTCCCTGGAATCTGGGGATCCTGCTTTGCTTAATGTAGACTCCTTCTTTCAGGCGTTAGGATTACTGTATGATGAACCTAATTTGGTGGATCAAGCTGAGAAGCCCTTGTTGGTCCTGTCTCAGGGGCAAGAGGCGGCTGAATTGTATTGTCAGAAATTCAGAAAATGGTCTGTGTTTACTACATGGAATGATGATGCTTTGGCGGCAATTTTCAGAAGGGGGCTTTCTGAATCCGTTAAAGATGTAGGAGCGTATATCTGCAACTCCAGTGAATCCTACAAACAGAGCAGGAATAAACTGAAACAAGCATACAACAGTGTGCCACAGATACAAAAACAAAACACTTATCTTTGCTGAAATTGGCAGCTAAGCAGGTGAGGCCAGGCAGAGATCCAATACTTCCAAAGAAACATTGACAACTGGCCAGGGCTAATGAATCCTGCACACTTAAATATCCCAGTCAGAACAGCAATTAGCAGATACACCTGGCCAGGACTGACTCAGAGACAACTGCATTCCCACCTACCACCACTGGAGGGAACCCAAGAGCAGAATTCACAACAGCCAGGAATCTGACGAACAGTGCATGGCTTTTCTAACAATAATACAAATGACGTCATTATTTTTCAAAATTATGTACCTCAGGGTCACCAACAGATGTTCCTCAGCAGAAATTGCTCTACGTAGTTGCTTGTCCTGCCTGGTGATGGATCCTTGCACACGTTGCAGCAATTCATCGAAGCTTTGTTCAGACATCCTCGTGTAGTCGAAAAACTTTACTGGATTTTCACGTAGCTCGGTGTACAACGAGTGGTAGGCTCCACGGCTTTCTTGGACTTAAATAATGGGGTGTTGTCAGTAGCGACGACGATGTCTTCTTCATCTTGCTCTTCTCCTTTCTTCACAAGCCACAGCAAAAGCCAATTTCAGTTCCAAATCCATATTACTATAGGAGCCCTCCAAGCCAAGATCCATCTTCCAGCTGGATACAGCAGCAAAAGATGAGGATTTCATCTGTGTAGGGTCAATATATACTGATTCCCCATGAGACACGCCCATTGGGTATGGCTTTTGTCAAGAAAAAATTCAAACGCATGTGCTGAAAAAACACAAACACATGCAAAAACACATGCACACGCGTTGTTTTGCCATCATGCGTAAGCTGATGTGGATACAAAGCACAGCGTAACCATGCGTTTTGGCATGCGTTTGCGCATGCAGATGATACGCTGTGCACAGAGATGCTAATGTGAACTTAGCCTAATCCACTTGTGTCCTCCCTACACTTCTGCTTCTCTACTCTGCAAATCTCTTCATTGTTTCCAAATTCACAATGTATCCACTTCAAGCTACTAACACTTAGCTACAGAGCCACCCATAATCTGTCTCACCGGTATATTTCTGAACTAATCTCTCAATATCTCCCACCACATAATCTCTGGTCCTCCCAAGACCTCCTCCTCTCCTTCCCAATCGTACGTTACTCATCCAATCGCCTGCAAGACTTCTCCCGAGTATCCCCTGTTATGACCTAGTGGTCAGAACAATAATGGACCTGGTGGTTAAGAGCACACGGAATGACCTGATAGTTACTGATAATAAAGGACGAGCTCTGGGACGTGGGAACTCTGCTGACCGCAATCCCTAATCCTATCACACACACTAGAAATAGCCGTGGATTGCTCCTAATGCTCCCTATGCAACTCGGCACAGCCTAAGAAACTAGCTAGCCCTGAAGATAGAAAAATAAAGCCTACCTTGCCTCAGAGAAATTCCCCAAAGGAAAAGGCAGCCCCCCACATATAATGACTGTGAGCAAAGATGAAAATACAAACACAGAGATGAAATAGATTTAGCAAAGTGAGGCCCGACTTACTGAACAGACTGAGGATAGGAAAGGTTGCTTTGCGGTCAGCACAAAAACCTACAAAAAGACCACGCAGAGGGCGCTCCCTCTGCGTCCCAGAGCTTCCAGCAAGCAAGACAACAATAAAAATAGCAAGCTGGACAGAAAAATAGCAAATCAAAGAAAATACAAGCAGGAACTTAGCTTCTGCTGGGAAGACAGGTCACAAGAACGATCCAGGAGTGAACTAGACCAATACTGGAACATTGACAGGTGGCATGGAGCAAAGATCTAAGTGGAGTTAAATAGAGCAGCCAGCTAACAAATTAACCTCGTCACCTGTGGAAGGAAACTCAGAAACACCCACCAGAGGAAGTCCATGGACAGAACCAGCCGAAGTACCATTCATGACCACAGGAGGGAGCCCGACAACAGAATTCACAACAGTACCCCCCCTTGAGGAGGGGTCACCGAACCCTCACCAGAGCCCCCAGGCCGACCAGGATGAGCCAAATGAAAGGCACGAACCAGATCGGCAGCATGAACATCAGAGGCAAAAACCCAGGAATTATTTTCCTGACCATAGCCCTTCCACTCGACCAGGTACTGGAGTTTCCGTCTCGAAATACGAGAATCCAAAATCTTCTCCACCACATACTCCAACTCCCCCTCAACCAACACCGGGGCAGGAGGATCAACGGATGGAACCACAGGCGCCACGTATCTCCGCAATAACGACCTATGGAACACATTATGGATGGCAAAAGAAGCAGGAAGGGCCAAACGAAATGACACAGGATTGATAACCTCAGAAATCTTATACAGACCAATGAAACGAGGCTTAAACTTAGGAGAGGAAATCTTCATAGGAACATAACGAGACGACAACCAAACCAAATCCCCAACACGAAGTCGGGGACCCACACAGCGCCGGCGGTTAGTGAAACGTTGAGCCTTCTCCTGGGACAATGTCAAATTGTCCACCACATGAGGTCCAAATCTGCTGCAACCTATCCACCACAGTATCTACACCAGGACAGTCCGAAGACTCAACCTGCCCTGAAGAGAAACGAGGATGGAAACCAGAATTGCAGAAAAACGACGAAACCACAGTAGCCGAGCTGGCCCGATTATTAAGGGCGAACTCAGCCAACGGCAAAAAGGACACCCAATCATCCTGATCAGCAGAAACAAAGCATCTCAGATATGTTTCCAAAGTTTGATTAGTTCGTTCGGTTTGGCCATTTGTCTGAGGATGGAAAGCCGAGGAAAAAGACAAATCAATGCCCATCCTAGCACAAAAGGATCGCCAAAACCTCGAAACAAACTGGGAACCTCTGTCAAACGATTTTCTCCGGGATACTATGTAAACGAACCACATGCTGGAAAAATAATGGCACCAAATCAGAGGAGGAAGGCAATTTAGACAAAGGTACCAAATGGACCATCTTAGAAAAACGATCACAAACCACCCAAATGACCGACATCTTTTGAGAGACGGGGAGATCCAAAATAAAATCCATAGAAATATGCATCCAGGGCCTCTTCAGGACCGGCAAGGGCAAAAGCAACCCACTGGCACGAGAACAGCAGGGCTTAGCCCGAGCACAAGTCCCACAGGACTGCACAAAAGAACGCACATCCCGTGACAAAGACGGCCACCAAAAGGATCTAGCCATCAAATCTCTGGTACCAAAGATTCCAGGATGCCCAGCCAACACTGAACAATGAATCTCAGAGATAACTCTACTAGTCCATCTATCAGGGACAAACAGTTTCTCCGCTGGGCAACGGTCAGGTCTATCAGCCTGAAATTTTTGCAGCACCCGCCGCAAATCAGGGGAGATGGCAGACAAAATTACCCCCTCTTTGAGAATACCCGCCGGCTCAGGAACACCCGGAGAGTCAGGCACAAAACTCCTTGACAGGGCATCAGCCTTCACATTCTTAGAGCCCGGAAGGTACGAAACCACAAAATCAAAACGGGAGAAAAATAACGACCATCGAGCCTGTCTCGGATTCAACCGTTTGGCAGACTCAAGATAAGTCAAATTCTTGTGATCTGTCAAGACCACCACGCGATGCTTGGCTCCTTCAAGCCAATGACGCCACTCCTCGAATGCCCACTTCATGGCCAACAACTCTCGATTACCAACATCATAATTACGCTCAGCAGGCGAAAACTTTCTAGAAAAGAAAGCACATGGCTTCATCACCGAGCCATCAGAACTTCTTTGCGACAAAACAGCCCCTGCTCCAATCTCAGAAGCATCAACCTCAACCTGAAACGGGAGCGAAACATCTGGCTGGCACAACACAGGGGCAGAAGAAAAACGACGCTGCACGGTGGCGCAGTGGTTAGCACAGCAGCCTTGCAGCGCTGGAGTCCTGGGTTCAAACCCCACCAAGGACAACATCTGCAAAGAGTTTGTATGTTCTCTCCGTGTTTGCGTGGGTTTCCTCCGGGCACTCCGGTTTCCTCCCACATTCCAAAGACATACTGATAGGGAATTTAGATTGTGAGCCCCATCGGGGACAGCGATGATAATGTGTGCAAACTGTAAAGCGCTGCATAATATGTTAGCGCTATATAAAAATAAAGATTATTATTATTATTATTATTATTATTATTAACTCCTGAAAAGCCTCTACAGCTGCAGAAGACCAATTGACCACATCAGCACCCTTCTTGATCAAATCAGTCAACGGTTTAGCAACACTAGAAAAATTAGCGATGAAGCGCCGATAAAAATTAGCAAAGCCCAGGAACTTTTGCAGGCTCTTCAAAGATGTAGGCTGAGTCCTATCGTAAATGGCCTGGACTTTAACAGGGTCCATCTCGATAGTAGAAGGGGAAAAAATGAACCCCAAAAATGAAACCTTCTGAACTCCAAAGAGACACTTTGACCCCTTCACAAACAAGGAATTCGCACGAAGGACCTGGAACACCATTCTGACCTGCTTCACATGAGACTCCCAATCATCCGAAAAGACCAAAATATCATCCAAATACACAATCAGGAATTTATCCAGGTACTCTCGGAAGATGTCATGCATAAAGGACTGAAATACTGATGGAGCATTGGAAAGCCCGAATGGCATAACCAGGTACTCAAAATGGCCCTCGGGCGTATTAAATGCTGTTTTCCATTCATCGCCTTGTTTAATACGCACAAGATTATACGCCCCTCGAAGATCTATCTTGGTGAACCAACTAGCCCCTTTAATACGAGCAAACAAATCAGACAGCAACGGCAAAGGGTACTGAAATTTGACTGTAATTTTATTAAGAAGGCGGTAATCAATACAAGGTCTCAAAGAACCATCCTTCTTGGCCACAAAAAAAAACCCTGCTCCTAACGGTGATGACGACGGGCGAATATGGCCTTTCTCCAAGGATTCCTTTATATAGCTCCGCATAGCGGCGTGTTCTGGCACAGATAAATTGAACAATCGGCCCTTAGGAAACTTACTACCAGGAATCAAATTAATAGCACAATCACAATCCCTATGAGGAGGTAGGGCACTGGCTTTGGGCTCATCAAATACATCCCGATAATCCGACAAAAACTCTGGAACTTCAGAAGGAGTGGAAGACGAAATAGACAAAAATGGAACATCACCATGGACCCCCTGGCAACCCCAGCTGGACACAGACATAGATTTACAGTCCAATACTGGATTATGAACCTGTAGCCATGGCAACCCCAAAACGACCACATCATGCAGATTATGCAACACCAGAAAGCGGATATCCTCCTGATGTGCAGGAGCCATGCACATGGTCAATTGGGTCCAGTACTGAGGCTTATTCTTGGCCAAAGGCGTAGCATCAATTCCGCTCAATGGAATAGGATACTGCAAGGGCTCCAAGAAAAAACCACAGCGCCTAGCATACTCCAAGTCCATCAAATTCAGGGCAGCGCCTGAATCCACAAATGCCATAACAGAATAGGATGACAAAGAGCAAATCAGAGTAACGGACAATAGAAATTTAGACTGTACCGTACCAATGGTGGCAGACCTAGCGAACCGCTTAGTGCGCTTAGGACAATCGGAGATAACATGAGTGGAATCACCACAGTAAAAACATAGCCCATTCCGACGTCTGTGTTCTTGCCGTTCAGCTCTGGTCAAAGTCTTATCACATTGCATAGGCTCAGGCCCATGCTCAGATAGTACCGCCAAATGGTGCACAGCTTTACGCTCACGCAAGCGTCGATCGATCTGAATGGCCAAAGACATAGACTCATTCAGACCAGCAGGCATGGGAAATCCCACCATGACATCCTTAAGGGCTTCAGAGAGACCCTTTCTGAAGATTGCTGCCAGGGCACATTCATTCCACTGAGTGAGCACAGACCACTTTCTAAACTTCTGACAATATATCTCCGCTTCATCCTGACCCTGACACAGAGCCAGCAAGATTTTCTCTGCCTGATCCACTGAATTAGGTTCGTCATAAAGCAATCCAAGCGCCAGGAAAAACGCATCAACATCACGCAATGCCGGATCTCCTGGCGCAAGGGAAAATGCCCAGTCTTGAGGGTCACCACGTAACAAAGAAATAATGATCTTTACTTGTTGAACAGGGTCACCTGAGGAGCGAGGTTTCAAGGCAAGAAACAATTTACAATTATTTTTGAAATTCAAGAACTTAGATCTATCACCAAAAAACAAATCAGGAATTGGAATCCTAGGCTCTAACATCGGATTCTGAACCACAAAATCTTGAATGTTTTTTACCCTTGTAGTGAGATTATCCATCCAAGAGGACAGACCTTGAATGTCCATGTTTACACCTGTGTCCTGAACCACCCAGAGGTAAAGGGGAAAAGAGAGACAAAACACACTGCAAAGAAAAAAAATGGTCTCAGAACTTCTCTTATCCCTCTATTGAGATGCATTAGTACTTTGGGCCACCTGTACTGTTATGACCTGGTGGTCAGGGCAATAATGGACCTGGTGGTTAAGAGCACACGGAATGACCAGATAGTTACTGATAATAAAGGACGAGCTCTGGGATGTGGGATCTCTGCTGACCGCAATCCCTAATCCTATCACACACACTAGAAATAGCCGTGGATTGCTCCTAACGCTCCCTATACAACTCGGCACAGCCTAAGGAACTAGCTAGCCCTGAAGATAGAAAAATAAAGCCTACCTTGCCTCAGAGAAATTCCCCAAAGGAAAAGGCAGCCCCCCACATATAATGACTGTGAGTAAAGATGAAAATACAAACACAGATGAAATAGATTTAGCAAAGTGAGGCCCGACTTACTGAACAGACTGAGGATAGGAAAGGTTGCTTTGCGGTCAGCACAAAAACCTAAAAAAAAAGACGCAGAGGGCGCAAAAAGACCCTCCGCACCGACTCACGGTGCGGAGGCGCTCCCTCTGCGTCCCAGAGCTTCCAGCAAGCAAGACAACAATAAAAATAGCAAGCTGGACAGAAAAATAGCAAATCAAAGAACATACAAGCAGGAACTTAGCTTCTGCTGGGAAGACAGGTCACAAGAACGATCCAGGAGTGAACTAGACCAATACTGGAACATTGACAGGTGGCATGGAGCAAAGATCTAAGTGGAGTTAAATAGAGCAGCCAGCTAACGAATTAACCT
This sequence comes from Ranitomeya imitator, assembly GCF_032444005.1. Lineage (NCBI taxonomy): Eukaryota > Metazoa > Chordata > Amphibia > Anura > Dendrobatidae > Ranitomeya > Ranitomeya imitator. The sequence goes on along the minus strand of NC_091283.1, from coordinate 482,301,269 downwards.
CGTCACCTGTGGAAGGAAACTCAGAAACACCCACCAGAGGAAGTCCATGGACAAAACCAGCCGAAGTACCATTCATGACAACAGGAGGGAGCCCGACAACAGAATTCACAGCAATCCCCCATCCTGTAGAATTCTGTGGCCCAACACGTCCAATTATCCCTATGGAACTTACAAGTGGAACTTGAAAACTCATGTCTTCAAGACAGCTTACAGCCTGCAATGACCCCGCTGCCACTTTTTACAGCCATTTTAAAGCAACATAGTTCGGGTCCCCATTAATTTCTATTGGGTTCGTGTAAAGTTCGAGGTCAAGTTCGGACCCAAACCGTACTTTTTACTATACGTTTAGCGAACCTGAACACCCTCAGGTCCGCTCATCACTAATCTTGACATGTAAAAGAAAACCGTTGCCACAATTCTTTTTAAATATACATGTAATGGAGAAAAACTGATTTAAACAATAGGCCATTTTCTGAAGATGTCTTCTATTTAACTTGAACAAAGGGGCTCAATCAAAAAAAGAAACATTAAATAAATTAATAAAAGCAGCCATATACCATTATTCCTCTATCGAAGTACCAGGTGGTGAAGCGTGATTCATACTCCAGAGAACTTTTCCAGTGTTCACAATGTTGAAATGTACCTCGGGATGGAAAATCAACACAATCAAACGATAATCTGCTCTCTATTTAATAAGTAAAGACAAAACATGCATAGAAATTTGACAAAACCGTGAATTCAACCAGGAATAGGATTAAATGTCTACAGTAATTCTTAAAGCTTGAAATCTCAAAAGGAAGAAAAATAAGAAAGAAATTACTTTAGGACATGTGCACAGTGTTTTTCTATATTTTGTGGTCAGGTCAGCTCCAAAAGACTCCTGAAAAATCGCCCCAAAAATGCTTGAAATGACTCTTCCTATACATTTCTCTTGTTAACAACTTGCTGCTCTTATGTTCAGTCTTTTGAGTCTTTTTCCTCCGCTTTAGGTTCTGAAGACTGTCTGGCCATAGAAAAGAGTGCAAGTTGCTTTTTCAAAGTGTCTCTTTATGGAAAACACTGTACACTAGGCACTGTCCTATAAAAAGGCTGCAAAAAATGCTTAAGGAAACAAGTCTTCAAAAACGCTTGAAAAATTACTTAAAGGGAACCCGTCACCAGAAAAAAAAACATTGAACTGCATGTTAATAGGGTTAATCTGCATGTTAATAGCATCATTAACCTGTGTGGTGCCCACACGTAGCTGAACAATGCAGGGAGAAGATGAACTTTATTCCCCCTGAAGTGTTCCAGTTTCAGTTACGGGGGCGGCACCGGTTCAGCCACCGCTCTGAGTATACAGAGCAGCGGCTCTCACCGACACTGGCTCTGCATTGTGGCTGGCTATCAATCAGTGCAGTGGGTTACAGTGCAGTTACAGCAGCTACTCTGTATTCTCAGAGTGGTGACTGAACCCGTGGCGGCACTACCCCGTGACTGAAGCCAGAACGCTACTGAGGGGAATTAAGTGCATTTCTCCCTGCAGCGTTTGGCTACCGGAGGGTGCCAGGAAGGTTAATAATGCTATTAACAAGCAGATTAACCTCATATCTGCTGGTTAATAGTGGTTTTTTTCTGGTGACAATTTCCCTTTCAGGAAAAGAAAAAGTCTTCTCAAAGAAAGATCGTGTCCCTCTTTAATGAATTGGTGCATCTTTCAGTTGCCATGCGCTGTGAGACTGGAGTACATTTCTGTTGCCTTTTACGCCACTTTTGTGGTGTAAACTTTCATGAATTTATCGGTTGAACTCATTCACGCCCCTTCCAAACTAAGCTCCGCTGACATGCAAAAAGTTGGGAATGGAGTAAAACTGTTGAAAGTCAAATTTTTGAGCAGGAACAAGTTGGAAAAACATAAAAACTTTAATGCTATGGTGTGCACCAAAATGTGATACTTTGTTGCGCCCTTAATAAAGTTCCCTTCACACTGTCTAGCTTCTGCACATTGTACATTATTCTGAGGATGTACTTCATATTTCTAAACAAACAGAAGATAGCGATGACTGATTAGATGATCACTGTACAATGCAATTACACAGCACAAGCAACATATTGCTCTGCTCCTTAAATCATTTTGAAAGCAATTTCATGGCTGAAAAAGTTTGAAAAATGAACATTAAACATTTGATAGGAATGTTGGCTTTTTTTTTTTTAAATGAATTTTAATTTCTACCATGTCCCATATTGTGCTGTGTGAAAAGTGCTGCATTCAGGATAGATTGAAAACACTATTTTCTTTTGTTTCGTATAGAATCTAGCAAGCCTCGTTCTCACAGTTCAAAACAAGAATTGTTCTCTAAAAGTGAAGAATAATGCCAGGGTTCAGACAGGGCAGGTATGCAGGTGCTTGTTGTGGGCAAAGCCAGATGGCGTTATTATAAGACTAATATAATGTGTAACCTATAGAAATCATCGCAGCCTTGACAAACATTGGCATACAATACTGCATAATTAGAATGTCTAAAGCCCCCGCATACAGACTAAAATGGGCTAAACTGGCCAATTTAATGAGAACGGGTCTTCCCAACTCACCTCCGACAGATGATGTCTTTGGAGATAAGAAGCAGGCAAGTTTAGCTACAACACCTGATCTTTTTGTTTCTGTGAGAGATAAGCTTATTGCCCACTCCCAACTGAGAACACATGTATGCTCACCAAACTGAGTGTGAATGTGTATGAGGTGGTTAGGAGAGATAGCAGTCAGTCAAGTTGGTGCTTGAAGGGAATATGTTATGAGAAAATGACCTCTTGTTTAAATGGAATCTATCAGTAGGATCAACCCTTCTAAACCGTCTACATGGGCATGTAGGTCATTGGAAGCTGAATAACATGGTACCTTGATATCTGTGAACCAATGTCTTATTCCAGAGAAATAATATTTTTTCTTAATATGTAAATGAGCTGTTAAGATCTATGGGCCAGACACTGATCTCGCTGATAATCTGTCTCCAGAGATTATTTTAAATGAGAGGGGGTGTTGCCAGAGTGAGACATGTAGATCAGGAGAGCAGACTGTCAGTCATTACATGTCTCACACTGCTAATGCCTCCTTTCATTTAAAGCAAACCGGTCATCATGATTTTGCTAAGTAAACTACAGGCATTGTCAGGTTGGCGCTGTTACACTGATTAAAATGATACCTTGATCGATGAAATCCGTCTTGTGGTTGTTTAATCTTTTTTTTTAAATATTTAGTTAATGAGATTCTCGTGTTTCAGGGCCGCCTGTGTGGCTTAAATGACAGCTCACTGATCCTTCCGTGACCTGCTTCCTGCTTCCTATTTGAAATAAACCTCCTATATAAAAGTTACCTCCAACAAAATGGTGCCTCCAGTGGCATATGCACAGTAGCACCTCATTTAGTATTAGGGGCGGCCTTTGTTGCCCATAGCAACCAAACAGAGCTCAGCTTTCATTTTGCCAGAACAGTGTAAGAAATTAATGATGCCCATCATAACGTTCCCCTCCAGTCATGTGGTACGCTGCAGAGGGCAATAGTGTTGTGACTAGGGTTGAGCGACCTTGACCTTTTTAGAGTCGAGCCGTGTTTCGCGAAACCCGACTATCTTAGAAGTCGAGTCGAGTGGAATCGGCCGATTATCGCGAAAAGTCGGGTATCGCCCGAAACACGAAACCCAATGCAAGTCAATGGGGGAGCATAGTCGGCAGTGAGTGGAGGCCAGGAAAACACCTACACTGCCCATTTTAATGGCAAAAACATCCATTCTTGTTAAAGAAGCTTGTCAATCGTAATTTACCTTATAATAATTGGAAGGCATTTGAAATTGGGGGTCATTTGGCTAAAGTTGTGGGGGGTAGGGCTGGTTCAAGTAATTAGTGGGCCCAGTAAATCTGGACCACGTCACGGCAGTGGAGCAGGGAGAAGTAAGTATTTCAACTTTGCAAGTGCTGTGATCCTGAGCAAGCAGGGGGGGGCCCACTCGTTGGCATTGGCACTGGCACAGGGCCCCTCAAAGTACAGCGGTGTGTTTGCATGGCGGGGGCGCCTCCCACCGGCAGTAACACTTTTGCGTACTATGAGAGGCCCTGTGCCAGTGACGTCGCCAACTAGTATTCCTCCCCCCACCTGATGAAGGAACCTGCACTTTCATCTGCACCTTCCTCTTTGTCCCCGTGTAAGGTGGTATGGTATGCGGGAAGAGGAACCTGACTTTCAGCAGGATCACAATCTTGCTGTGTAGCGTGCACGGGGAATTTTGCGTTATGGGTCAATGTACCAGCAGACTCATCTATCACTGGCTGGGCAATGGGCAGGATGAGGAGGAAACACAGATATAGGCCCAAAGAATAAAGTTGGCTAAATGCAGTTCAAAATTGGTAACACAGGACTAACCAGGGGGCATTGCAGTGGAGGACAACTGGAATGAGAGGCTGACACAGAGAGTAGGCCCAAATCAGTAAGTAGTCGAAATGCAGTTCAAAATTGGCAACCGTAGTAAACAGGCGGCACAGCTTTGTTCAGTGGAGGAGAACAGCAAGGAGTGGCAGACACCGATAGTAGGCCCCAACCCAACTAGTAGGCCAAATGCAGTCTAACATTAACAACTACTTAACGAGAGCCTGAAAATGGAATTTCAGGACAGGAAACCAGGAGAACAGCAAGGAGTGGCAGACACCGATAGTAGGCCCCAAACCAACTAGTACGCCAAATGCAGTTGTTCCATTTAACCACAATTTAATGAGAGCCTAAAGATAGAAGTTCAGGAAAGGCAACCTGGAGAACACCTTGGAGTGTAACACACCATCTCTCTACACCCCATACCCAATTTGTAGGCCTAATGCAGCGTAGTTTCCAACAACTACTAAACGAGAGCCGGAAGATCGAAGCTCAGGAAAGGCAACCTGGAGAACACCTTGGAGTGGAACACACCATCTCTCTACACCCCATACCCAATTTGTAGGCCTAATGCAGTGTAGTTTCCAACAACTACTAAACGAGAGCATGAAGATCGAAGCATTGGCGAGGAAACCTGGGGAACACCTTGGAGTGGAACACACCATCTCTCTACACCCCATACCCAATTTGTAGGCCTAATGCAGCGTAGTTTCCAACAACTACTAAACGAGAGCCGGAAGATCGAAGCTCAGGAAAGGCAACCTGGAGAACACCTTGGAGTGGAACACACCATCTCTCTACACCCCATACCCAATTTGTAGGCCTAATGCAGTGTAGTTTCCAAGAACTACTAAACGAGAGCCGGAAGATCGGAGCTCAGGAAAGGTAACCTGGAGAACACCTTGGAGTGGAACACACCATCTCTCTACACCCCATACCCAATTTGTAGGCCTAATGCAGTGTAGTTTCCAACAACTACTAAACGAGAGCATTAAGATCGAAGCAATGGCGAGGAAACCTGGGGCACACCTTGGGGAGGCAGACACCGTTAGTAGGCTCTACCAAAGTTGTTCCCCCAATGCAGTTTTAAAATTCCTAGAGGCTGAAAACAAGACTATTGACGCTCAGCTTTTTTCAAAGGAACACAGCTGAATTGAGTGGCGCAGACAGACACAGGTAGTAGGACTTAACCCAAAAATGTGGCTCACTGCAGCTTAAAAAAGTTACAGGGGTACACAAGCAGCAGTGCTCTGGGCAGTGGAGGACAATTTCAATAGTGGACCGCAGACAGACTTTGTACGCCTACTATTAAAAAAAGGATGCTCTATGCAATTAAAAATAGGTTCCAGGGGTCCACGGGCAGCAGTGGTGTGGTCAGTGGACGAGTATTGGAAGGAGGGACCGCAGACAGGCGTAGTAGGCTTAACATAACAAAATTAGGCTGTAGACACTGTAAAATTGGTTCCAGGGGTACACGGGCAGCAGTGGTGTGGTCAGCGGAGGAAAATTGGAATTAGGGACTGCAGACAGACTTTGTAGGCTGTCACCTGTGGACCATGCATCCAACACATTAACCCAGTGCGCCGTAATGGACACGTAACTTTTTGTGGACATGCCTACTGGTCCATGCGTCTCTTGTCAGGTGCACCTTTCTACTGTTTGATTGCCTGAGTGCTATGACAATGCAGACTTTTTCATGCCGGTGGAGGGCTGGGATGGCTTTTCTCGCAAAAGAAATGTCGACTGGGTAGCTTGAACCGTTGCACAGCGTAGTTCATCTGGGCTTTCTAAATATAAAACAAAGAAAAAAAGGAGGCTACATGCACTTTCAGCTGGGTTCCAGGGGTACACGGCCAGCATTGGTCTGGTCAGTGGAGAACTATTGGAAGGAGTGACCGCAAACAGGCATCGAAGGCCTAACATAATAACACATTGCTGTTGGCAATTTTAAATTGGTTCCAGGGGAACACGGGCAGCAGTGGCCTGGTCAGTGTAGTAGTAGTAGAAAGAACGGACCGCAGACAGGCATCGAAGGCCTAAAATAAAAAAATTGGGCTGGCTGTAGGCAATTTTAAATTGGTTCCAGGGGTACACGGGCAGCAGTGGTGTGGTCAGTGGAGGCATATTGTAAGGAGTGACCGCAGACAGGCATCGAAGGCCTAAAATAATAACACATGGCTGTAGGCAATTTTAAATTGGTTCCAGGGGTACACGGGCAGCAGTGGTGTGGTCAGTGGAGGCCTAGTGGAAGGAGTGACCGCAGACAGGCATCGAAGGCCTAAAGTAAAAAAATTGGGCTGGCTGTAGGCAATTTTAAATTGGTTCCAGGGGTACACGGGCAGCAGTGGTGTGGTCAGTGGAGGCATATTGTAAGGAGTGACCGCAGACAGGCATCGAAGGCCTAAAATAATAACACATGGCTGTAGGCAATTTTAAATTGGTTCCAGGGGTACACGGGCAGCAGTGGTGTGGTCAGTGGAGGCCTAGTGGAAGGAGTGACCGCAGACAGGCATCGAAGGCCTAAAGTAAAAAAATTGGGCTGGCTGTAGGCAATTTTAAATTGGTTCCAGGGGTACACGGGCAGCAGTGGTGTGGTCAGTGGAGGCATATTGTAAGGAGTGACCGCAGACAGGCATCGAAGGCCTAAAATAATAACACATGGCTGTAGGCAATTTTAAATTGGTTCCAGGGGTACACGGGCAGCAGTGGTGTGGTCAGTGGAGGCCTAGTGGAAGGAGTGACCGCAGACAGGCATCGAAGGCCTAAAGTAAAAAAATTGGGCTGGCTGTAGGCAATTTTAAATTGGTTCCAGGGGTACACGGGCAGCAGTGGTGTGGTCAGTGGAGGCATATTGTAAGGAGTGACCGCAGACAGGCATCGAAGGCCTAAAATAATAACACATGGCTGTAGGCAATTTTAAATTGGTTCCAGGGGTACACGGGCAGCAGTGGTGTGGTCAGTGGAGGCCTAGTGGAAGGAGTGACCGCAGACAGGCATCGAAGGCCTAAAGTAAAAAAATTGGGCTGGCTGTAGGCAATTTTAAATTGGTTCCAGGGGTACACGGGCAGCAGTGGTGTGGTGAGTGGAGGCATATTGTAAGGAGTGACCGCAGACAGGCATCGAAGGCCTAAAATAATAACACATGGCTGTAGGCAATTTTAAATTGGTTCCAGGGGTACACGGGCAGCAGTGGTGTGGTCAGTGGAGGCCTAGTGGAAGGAGTGACCGCAGACAGGCATCGAAGGCCTAAAATAAAAAAATTGGGCTGGCTGTAGGCAATTTTAAATTGGTTCCAGGGGTACACGGGCAGCAGTGGTGTGGTCAGTGGAGGCCTAGTGGAAGGAGTGACCGCAGACAGGCTTCGAAGGCCTAAAATAATAACACATGGCTGTAGGCAATTTTAAATTGGTTCCAGGGGTACACGGGCAGCAGTGGCCTGGTCAGTGTAGTAGTAGTAGAAAGAATGGACCGCAGACAGGCATCGAAGGCCTAAAATAAAAAAATTGGGCTGGCTGTAGGCAATTTTAAATTGGTTCCAGGGGTACACGGGCAGCAGTGGTGTGGTCAGTGGAGGCATAGTGGAAGGAGTGACCGCAGACAGGCTTCGAAGGCCTAACATAAGAAAAATGTCAATACAATGGTATTGTCAGTGGCAGGCATTGAAGGATGTCAGCGCATAGACTAAACATTGGTGGAGCTGTGAGATAATTTTGCAAGTGGTAGAGCACTGTTTGAGCTGGGGGGGGGAACTGTCTTGTGGCCGGCAGCACAGGCCCAGGGCCCCTCATATTACAACGGTGTGTCTGACGTTGGGTGCGCACCACCACCGCCAGAGACACTTTATTGTACTAGGAGGGACCCAGTGGCAGTGCCGTCGACCAAAAGCGGGCACACCCACCTCTTCAGACAAACAGCACTCTCACGGGTGCTGTCGCCAAGTGTCGATACCACGGCCCTGTGTGGGGAGTTTGGCCATTTAGTGAGGTGTAAACATGTCGTATGCTGGACAATCAGGTGCAGAAAATTACGAGATTGGAAAAGGCATTCAGAATAGTCCACAGGCAAGACCTTTTCATAGGAAAGCTAGGTGTCAGCCGGGCAAGGTGGGGCAAAAGATTTCGAAATCCAGTTGTGGTTCATTTTAATGAAGGTTAGATCATCTACATTTTGGGTAGCCAGACGAGTCCTTTTTTCTGTTAGTATTGAACCTGCAGCACTGAATACTCTTTCTGATAGGACACTAGCTGCCGGGCAAGCAAGCTCCTGCAATGCATATTCTGCCAATTCTGGCCAGGCGTCTAATTTTGATGCCCAGTAATCAAATGGGAATGACGGTTGAGGGAGAACATCGATAAGGGATGAAAAATAGTTTGTAACCATACTGGACAAATGTTGTCTCCTGTCACTTTGAATTGATGCTGCAGTACCTGTCCTGTCTGCGGTCATAGCAAAATCACTCCACAACCTGGTCAGAAAACCCCTCTGGCCAACGCCACTTCTGATTTCTGCCCCTCTAACTCCTCTGGTCTGCTGGCCCCTGCAGCTCGTGTGAGAACGATCACGGGCGCTGTGTACAGGGAATGCCAGAAGCAAACGGTCAACAAGAGTTGATTGTTTGGTTGCTAATATTAGTTCCAAGTTCTCATGTGGCATTATATTTTGCAATTTGCCTTTATAGCGAGGATCAAGGAGGCAGGCCAACCAGTAATCGTCATCGTTCATCATTTTAGTTATGCGTGTGTCCCTTTTGAGGATACGTAAGGCATAATCCGCCATGTGGGCCAAAGTTCCAGTTCTCAAATCTGCGGTTGTGCTTGGTTGAGGGGCAGTTTCAGGCAAATCCACGTCACTTGTGTCCCTCCAAAAACCAGAACCCGGCCTTGCCGCGCCACCAATTTCCAGTGGCCCCGGAAAAGCTTCCTCATTAAAAATATAATCATCCCCATCATCCTCCTCGTCCTCCTCCTCCTCTTCGCCCTCTAACTCGTCCTGTACACTGCCCTGGCCAGACAATGGCTGACTGTCATCAAGGCTTTCCTCTTCCTCAGCTGCAGACGCCTGATCCTTTATGTGCGTCAAACTTTGCATCAGCAGACGCATTAGGGGGATGCTCATGCTTATTATGGCGTTGTCTGCACTAACCAGCCGTGTGCATTCCTCAAAACACTGAAGGACTTGACACATGTCTTGAATCTTCGACCACTGCATAGCTGACAACTCCATGTCTGCCATCCTACTGCCTGCCCGTGTATGTGTATCCTCCCACAAAAACATAACAGCCCGCCTCTGTTCGCACAGTCTCTGAAGCATGTGCAGTGTTGAGTTCCACCTTGTTGCAACGTCTATGATTAGGCGATGCTGGGGAAGGTTCAAAGAACGCTGATAGGTCTGCATACGGCTGGAGTGTACGGGCGAACGGCGGATATGTGAGCAAAGTCCACGCACTTTGAGGAGCAGGTCGGATAACCCCGGATAACTTTTCAGGAAGCACTGCACCACCAGGTTTAAGGTGTGAGCCAGGCAAGGAATGTGTTTCAGTTGGGAAAGGGAGATGGCAGCCATGAAATTCCTTCCGTTATCACTCACTACCTTGCCTGCCTCAAGATCTACAGTGCCCAGCCACGACTGCGTTTCTTTCTGCAAGAACTCGGACAGAACTTCCGCGGTTTGTCTGTTGTCGCCCAAACACTTCATAGCCAATACAGCCTGCTGACGTTTGCCAGTAGCTGCCCCATAATGGGAGACCTGGTGTGCAACAGTGGCAGCTGCGGATGGAGTGGTTGTGCGACTGCGGTCTGTGGACGAGCTCTCGCTTCTGCAGGAGGACGAAGAGGAGGAGGAGGGGGTGCGAACGGCTACAGCCAACTGTTTCCTAGACCGTGGGCTAGGCAGAACTGTCCCAAACTTGCTGTCCCCTGTGGACCCTGCATCCACAACATTCACCCAGTGTGCCGTGATGGACACGTAACGTCCCTGGCCATGCCTACTGGTCCATGCATCTGTTGTCAGGTGCACCTTTGTGCTCACAGATTGCCTGAGTGCATGGACGATGCGCTCTTTAACATGCTGGTGGAGGGCTGGGATGGCTTTTCTGGAAAAAAAGTGTCGACTGGGTAGCTCGTAGCGTGGTACAGCGTAGTCCATCAGGGCTTTGAAAGCTTCGCTTTCAACTAACCGGTAGGGCATCATCTCTAACGAGATTAGTCTAGCTATGTGGGCGTTCAAACCCTGTGTACACGGATGCGAGGCTAAGTACTTCCTTTTTCTAACCATAGTCTCATGTAGGGTGAGCTGGACTGGAGAGCTGGAGATCGTGGAACTAGCGGGGGTGCCGGTGGACATGGCAGACTGAGAGACGGTGGGAGATGGTATTGTTGCCGCCGGTGCCCTAGATGCAGTGTTTCCTACTACGAAACTGGTGATTCCCTGACCCTGACTGCTTTGGCCTGGCAAAGAAACCTGCACAGATACTGCAGGTGGTGCGGAAAATGGTGGCCCTACACTGCCGGAAGGGATGTTGCGTTGCTGACTAGCTTCATTGGCCGAGGGTGCTACAACCTTAAGGGACGTTTGGTAGTTAGTCCAGGCTTGCAAATGCATGGTGGTTAAATGTCTATGCATGCAACTTGTATTGAGACTTTTCAGATTCTGTCCTCTGCTTAAGGTAGTTGAACATTTTTGACAGATGACTTTGCGCTGATCAATTGGATGTTGTTTAAAAAAATGCCAGACTGCACTCTTTCTAGCATCGGATACCTTTTCAGGCATTGCAGACTGAGCTTTAACCGGATGGCCACGCTGTCCTCCAGCAGGTTTTGGCTTTGCCACGCGTTTTGGGCAAGATACGGGCCCGGCAGATGGAACCTGTTGCGATGTTGATGCCTGCTGCGGCCCCTCCTCCTCCGCTTCAGAACTGCTGCCGCCTGCACCCTGTTCCCCCAATGGCTGCCAATCGGGGTGAAGAACTGGGTCATCTATTACCTCTTCTTGTAGCTCGTGTGCAACTTCGTCTGTGTCACCGTGTCGGTCGGTGGTATAGCGTTCGTGATGGGGCAACATAGTCTCATCAGGGTCTGATTCTTGATCATTACCCTGCGAGGGCAATGTTGTGGTCTGAGTCAAAGGACCAGCATAGTAGTCTGGCTGTGGCTGTGCATCAGTGCACTCCATGTCAGATTCAACTTGTAATGGGCATGGACTGTTAACTACTTCACTTTCTAAGCCAGGGACGGTATGTGTAAAGAGCTCCATGGAGTAACCCGTTGTGTCGCCTGCTGCATTCTTCTCTGTTGTTGTTTTTGCTGAAGAGGACAAGGAAGCGACTTGTCCCTGACCGTGAACATCCACTAACGACGCGCTGCTTTGACATTTACCAGTTTCACGAGAGGAGGCAAAAGAGCTAGAGGCTGAGTCAGCAAGATAAGCCAAAACTTGCTCTTGCTGCTCCGGCTTTAAAAGCGGTTTTCCTACTCCCAGAAAAGGGAGCGTTCGAGGCCTTGTGTAGCCAGACGACGAACCTGGCTCCACAGCTCCAGACTTAGGTGCAATATTTTTTTTCCCACGACCAGCTGATGCTCCACCACTACCACTACCCTCATTACCAGCTGACAATGAACGCCCCCGGCCACGACCTCTTCCACCAGACTTCCTCATTGTTTTAAAAACGTAAACAAACTAACGGTATTTGTTGCTGTCACACAACTTACACGGTGAGCTATAACTTCAGTATGATTTAGCTACCCCTTTACAGGTGAGTGAGACCACAACGAAAATCAGGCACAATGTTACACACTCTGTTGTTGGTGGCAACAAATGAGAGAGATGCCACACACGCAGGACTGTCACTGAAGCACAAATGTAAATATTAATCTCCCACTGATTTTATTTTTTTTTTTTTTCAGGGAGACTTTAGGAAAAAAAAATAATAGAATAAAATGATTTTTTCAGGAAGAATTTAGAAACCAAATAAAATAAAATGATTTTTTCAGGGAGAATTTAGAAAACAAATAAAACAAAAAAAGGCTTTCTATGGCCCACTGAGTGAGAGATGACGCACACAGGAGTCAGGAGTGGCACACAAGCCCAGAGGCCAATATTTATCTCCCACTGATTGATGTAGTGATTTTTTCAGGTAGATTTTGGAACCCAAATCAAGCTAAAAAAATAATAGGCTTTCTATGGCCCACAATTGGAGAGAGGGAGAGAGATGGCACACCCAGGAGTCAAGACTGGCACACAAGCAGAAAGGGCAATATTAATCTCCCACTGATTTGTTTTTTTTTTTTTTTCAGGGAGACTTTAGGAAAAAAAATAATAGAATAAAATGATTTTTTCAGGAAGAATTTAGAAACCAAATAAAATAAAATGATTTTTTCAGGGAAAATTTAGAAAACAAATAAAACAAAAAAAGGCTTTCTATGGCCCACTGAGTGAGAGATGACGCACACAGGAGTCAGGAGTGGCACACAAGCCCAGAGGCCAATATTTATCTCCCACTGATTGATTTATTGATTTTTTCAGGTAGAATTTAGAACCCAAATCAAGCAAAAAAATAAATAGGCTTTCTATGGCCCACTATTTGTGAGAGAGATGGCACGCTCAGGACTGGCACACAAGCCCAGAGGCCAATATTAATCTCCCACTTTTTTTTTTTTTGTTCCAGGGAAAATTTATAAACCCAATAAAAAAAATAATAAATAGGCTTTCTATGGCCCACTATCTGAGAGAGAGAGATGGCACGCTTAGGACTGGCACACAAGCCCAAAGGCCAATATTAATCTCCCACTGATTGATTTATTGATTTTTTCAGGTTGAATTTAGAACCCAAATAAAGCAAAAAAAAAAAAAAAAAGGGCTTTCTATGGCCCACTGAGTGAGTGATGATGCACACAGGAGTCAGGAGTGGCACACAAGCCCTGAGGCCAATATTTTTCTCCCACTGATTGATGTAGTGATTTTTTCAGGTAGATTTTAGAACCCAAATCAAGCAAAAAAATAAATAGTCTTTCTATGGCCCACTGACTGAGAGATGGCACACACAGGAGTCAAGAGTGGCACACAATCCCTGAGGCCAATATTTTTCTCCCACTGATTGATGTAGTGATTTTTTCAGGTAGATTTTATAACCCAAATCAAGCAAAAAAATAAATAGGCTTTCTATGGCCCACTGAGTGAGAGATGGCACACACAGGGATGGCACTCTAGCAGAAATGTCAATCTTAATCTCCCACAAAAAAAAAACAAAAAAAAAAAAAACAGGGAGTGTCCAACATTTACTATCTCCCTGCAGTAATCTCAGCCAGGTATGGCAGGCAGCAATAAGGAGTGGACTGATGCACAAATTAAATAAAAAGTGTGGACAAACAAAAAAGATAGCTGTGCAGAAAGGAAGGAACAAGAGGATTTGTGCTTTGAAAAAAGCAGTTGGTTTGCACAGCGGCGTACACACAGCAATGCAGCTATCAGGGAGCCTTCTAGGGCAGCCCAATGAGCTACAGCGCTGAGGGGAAAAAAAAAAATTGTAGCTTCCACTGTCCCTGCACACCGAAGGTGGTGTTGGGCAGTGGAAATCGCTACAGCACAAGCGGTTTGGTGGTTAATGGACCCTGCCTAACGCTATCCCTGCTTCTGACGAAGCGGCAGCAACCTCTCCCTAAGCTCAGATCAGCAGCAGTAACATGGCGGTCGGCGGGAACGCCCCTTTATAGCCCCTGTGACGCCGCAGACAGCAAGCCAATCACTGCAATGCCCTTCTCTAAGATGGTGGGGACCAGGACCTATGTCATCACGCTGCCCACACTCTGCGTTTACCTTCATTGGCTGAGAAATGGCGCTTTTCGCGTCATTGAAACGCGAATTTGGCGCGAAAGTCGCGTACCACATGGCCGACCCCGCACAGGGGTCGGATCGGGTTTCATGAAACCCGACATTGCCAAAAGTCGGCGACTTTTGAAAATGAACGACCCGTTTCGCTCAACCCTAGTTGTGACTAGTGTTGAGCGATACCTTCCGATATTTGAAAGTATCGGTTTCAGATGGTATCGGCCGATACCGTCAAAATATTGGATCTCGCCGATACCGATACCCGATACCAATACAAGTCAATGGGACACAAATATCGGAATGTATCCTGGATGGTCCCCAGGGTCTTAAGGAGAGGAAACTCTCCTTCAGGCCCTGGGATCCATATTAATGTAAAAAATAAAGAATAAAAATAAAAAATATGGCTATACTCACCCCTCCGGCGAACCCTGGCTGTCACCGCTGCAAGCATCTGCCTCCGTTCTTGAGAATTGCAGAGTGAAGGACCTTCGATGACATCGCGGTGAGGTGACCGGTCACCTGACCGCTCACGTGACTGCTCACCTGACCGCGACGTCATCGAAGGTCCTTCACTCACTACATTCTCAGGAACGGAGGCGGACACTTGCAGCGGTGACAGCCAGGGTCCTTCGGAGGGGTGAGTATAGCCATGTTTTTTATTTTTATTCTTTATTTTTTACATTAATATGGATCCCAGGGCCTGAAGGAGAGTTTCCTCTCCTCCAGACCCTGGGAACCATACACACCACACACTCCGATTCCGATATCACAAAAATATCGGAACTCGGTATCGGAATTCCGATACAGCAAATATCAGCCGATACCCGATACTTGCAGTATCGGAATGCTCAACACTAGTTATGACCAACAAGCCATATTCAATGTAGCAAACAATTGTGTTATTGGCGGTCTATGTTCACATCGGCTCATTCACAGTAGCACTTGGTCCTTCCATTTCAGCAAAGAGTAATATATTTGGTTTGGGGTAAACGCAATGTAACAGAGGATCTGTGGCATAAATTTTGTCCAAAATACTGAACTTGTGGCGTTTAAAGAGGACCTTTCACCGTGGTCTAAAATATACATTTTTTGGGTGTTATTTTATTCCTGCTGCTCCCCTGAGTATTCCGTTGTCTTGTCGTGTCTTTTTATTTTTTTATTTCAATCTGCCTTAGAGTTCCAGACATGTGAGCCTTTTAACTAAATGCTAATTTTGATGATCTTTACAAGGGGAATGGCTTACAGGATTCTCTGGGGGCTGTGTCTACATGCTAAAAAGGAGCATATCTCTGGAACCGTATAGCAGATTTAAAAAAAAAAAAAAACACATTCAGGAGAGCACCGGGAATAAAATAAGAGTAAAACACTTTTCACTTTTAACCCGGTGACAGTTCCTCTTAAAGAACAAATTGTTCCTGAGCATAGCACAAACAAAACTTTGAACAGAAACAATTTCCAGCATCTCTTGTAATGGGCAAGTACGTCATTCAAACATGATCCTTTACGAACCACACAAGGGAAGCAAGGGCTATATTTTATAGTTCACCTTGTAAGGTTCATTGTAGGCAGTCTGTTTAGTTTAGATCAGGGGATGGGAACCATTTTCTCCCAAGGGCCAGTTGAGAATTATAACCTCAATCGATGACCATACAAAATCATCAACTTTAAAATTATCCTGCTATATTTTATGAAAAAAAGCTTTAATGTGATGGCTGTAACTACGGTACTTTTCTTTGAGGTGGGCGATATTATGTGTAATTAATGTTGCTATTAGATTTTCCAGGTTTGCGTCTGTCAGTTGTAGTTGACTTTTTAAAGTTTTGTAAAGAAATGATCACTGCAGTAAGCTAGTCTGAATACAAATGCATGTTACACTGCTTGTCTCCTCAAAGTGGGAAATGTATCACACATAGGAGACACAGAGTGCTGTTTATATCTCTTAGGGTTGAGCGAAACGGATCGGACAAATTCAAAAATCGCCGACTTTCGGCAAAGTCGGGTTTCATGAAACCCGACCCGATCCTAGTGTGGGATCGGCCATGAGGTCGGCGATCTGCGCGCAAAA
This sequence comes from Ranitomeya imitator, assembly GCF_032444005.1. NCBI lineage: Eukaryota > Metazoa > Chordata > Amphibia > Anura > Dendrobatidae > Ranitomeya > Ranitomeya imitator. The sequence continues at coordinate 482,284,986 of NC_091283.1, read as the reverse complement.
GTCGCGTTTCGTATGACGCTTTCAGCTCCATTTTTCAGCCAATGAAGGAGGACGCAGAGTGTGGGCAGCGTGATGACATAGGTCTCGGTTCCCACCATCTTAGAGAAGGGCATGACAGTGATTGGCTTGCTTTCTGCGGCGTCACAGGGGCTATAAAGGGGCGTGCACACCGGCCGCCATCTTACTTCTGCCGATTTTAGCATAGGGAGAGGTTGCTGCAGCTTCATCATAAGAAGGGATATAGTTAGGGAGGGAAGATTAACCCCCAAACTGCTTGTGCTGTAGCGATTTCCACTGTCCAACACCACCATTTTTTGTCAGGGACAGTGGAGGCTATATTTTTGTGCATCATCTCTGTAGCTTATTAGGCTGACTTATAAGGCTCCCTGATAGCTGCATTGCTGTTTGCACGCTGCTGTGCAAACAAACTGCTTTTTTAAAAGCAAAAAATCCTGTTGCTCCTTTCTGCACAGTTATCTTGTTTATTTGTTCACACTTTTGTGTGCAGCAGTCCTTTTTATTGCTGCCATACTTTTCCTGAGATCATTGTAGGGAGATTGAAATTGTACTACAGTCCTTGTATTTTTTCATATATCTTCCAGCCACTTTCTGCCACTTACCTTGTGTTGTTTTATACACTGGGCCTGAGTTTTGGTTTAGTCTCCCAAAAAAAAAGTGAGATTCAAATTCTCACAAAGTGGATATACTTCTGTCCTGTTAGTTTGTCGTATATCAGCCAGCCACTTTCTGCCACTTACATAGTGTTGTTTTATGCACAGGGCCTGAGTTTTGGTTCAGTCTCCCCCCAAAAAAAGGGAGATTTAAATTCTCAACATGTTTATATACACCTTCTACCTTGTTTTACAGTACCATATAATGGTTGTTATTTTGGTTAGATTTTCCAAAAAATTAGGAAGTCTGGTGGAAGAGCCCGTGGGCGGTGGTTGCCGGCTGGTACTGATGGTGGTGGTGGTGGTGCATCTGGTGGTAGTGGCAAAAGCACAATAGCACCTAAGGCTGGAGGTCAAATTATTTTGCCCCACCTTCCCCTGCTGACACGTAGCTTGCCTGAAAAATGTCTTGCTTCCTCCATTTGCAGCTGCTGAATGTCCACCATAGGCCATTTTTATACCTCCCTAAATGGGCTGACTCCCCCCACAGGGCCGTGGTCACCACCTGGCGCAAGCACCCGTGCGAGTGCCAATTGCCTGGACAGGTGGGTGGGCTCACTCTTGGGCGACGGCACTGGCACAGAGTCCCTCATAGTACAATGAAGTATCTCTGACGGTGGTGGTGCACAACCAACGTCAGACACACCGTCGTAATATGCGGGGCCCTGTGCCAGTACCGCCACCCACGAGAGCGTGTTCCCCCCCAGCTCAAACAGTGCTCTACCACTTGCAATACTTACCTCTCCCTGCTCCACCACTGTGTAGTCTGTGCTATTAAATCCTTCAAATGGCACTGCCAATACAAATTTGTTGAAATGATAGATGATAGTTAAAATATACAGGGATCCTGGCCTCCATTTAGACCAGTTAATACTTTGCGCCTACTACCACTGTCTGCTACTCAGCAGAGGAGCCCACCCCTGTACTTAGCTATGCCACCTATTTAGTCCTGTTACCAATTTTGAACTGCATTTAGCCTATTTTATTATTTGGGCCTACTAACTGTGTCTGCCACTCATTACAGTTGTCCTCCACTGAACAAAGCAATGCCGCCTGTTTAGTCCTGTTACCAATTTTGAACTGCATTTAGCGTACTCTATTATTTGGGCCTATATCGGTGTTTCCTCCTCATCCTGCCCATTGCCCAGCCACTGCTAGATGAGTCTGCTGGTACATTGACCCATACCTCTACATTCCCCTTGCACTCTACACAGACATAATCTGACCCTGCTGAAAGTTAGGTTCCCCTTCCCGCATACTATACCACCTCACACGGGGACAAAGAGGAAGGTGCAGATGACAGTGCAGGTTCCTTCATCAGGTGGGGGGGGCATACTCATTGGCGACGTCACTGGCACAGGGCCCCTCATAGTACGCAAAAGTGTCTCTGCCAGTGGGAGGCGCCACCCACCGTCCAACACACCGCCGTACTAGGAGGGGCCCTGTGCCAGTGCCAACGAGTGGGCCCCCCCTGCTTGCTCAGGATCACAGCACTTGCAAAGTTGAAATACTTACCTCTCCCTGCTCCACCGCCGTGACGTATTCCGCGTTTCCTGGGCCCACGAAAATCTTGAGCCAGCCCTACCCCCCGACAACTTTAGCCAAATGACCCCCAGTTTTCAATGCCTAACTATTATTATAAAGTAAATTAAGATTGACAAGCTTAAGTAATAAGAATTGATGTTTTTGGCATTAAAATGGGCACTGTAGGTGTTTTCCTGTCCTCCACTCACTGCTGATTTTAATTCCCCATTGACTTGCATTGGGTTTCGTGTTTCAGTCGGCCCCCGACTTTTCGCAATAATCGGCCGATTTCACCCGACCCGACTTTTGACAAAGTCGGGTTTCGCAAAACCCAACTCGATCCAAAAAAAGTAAAAGTTGCTCAACTCTAATATTTATATCACACTGGGGTTGGAGCGTATATGCAGCGCCCCAGGGTCCTGGTCGTTGCAGTAATGTCATTCTTTCCCCAGGGGGAGTGATGTTACGTCTGAAGGCAATAAAGGAGATCTCTTTGCCAGGTATCACAAACCACACAACACACTTCACACTCCAGCCCACCAGGGGGAGCTACGCTCCTATTTAGTAGGGCACTCTTCATAATTAGGTAAAACTGGTGGTCTGGATAGGAAGTTAGGCAGAAGCAAGCTGGGGTTCACCCAGCGAGCTGCTATCTGAGCTCCACTCAGGTAGTGGGTCCCTGACTGGGGTGGGATCCTGTCAGAGGCCTAGACAGAAGGACACAGAGCTGCGCCTGCCTACCGATGCGGCAGCATCCTAAGAAATAGACATTGAAGGAGAATTGTGTTGCAGAGAGTGAGAAACAAAGTCATAGCAAAAGGAGAGGAAACCAGAAGGAGTTCTGCCCTGTAAAAGGCTGCCTCCTTCTGAGGCGCAGAAGCCGGTAGCCGGAACACAGAGGGAGTCATCGTCTCCAAGCCTGGCTCCAGAGACTGGCGGGACAGCTAATTCCATATTAGTTGCCTGACCTTTACCTAGGAGGCACGGTGGCAACTGTGGGGGTCGGGGCGTGCTAGAGTCCCTGTAAAAAGCCTCAGGCCATCAGTCATGCTGGTTGTTCCTATCCATCTGGGGGACAGAGAGAAAGACATAACATCTAGAACATCTACAATAGTTGACCTTATGAGCTCAGCAGTAAGGTACTACAACATTCAGGTGCTGGAGAAAGGCTACTGATTTCCACCTGGATAAGGGGACTCTGGATTTGCCTTCAGACCGGCCGGATTCTGCCAGCCCTGTGATCCGGTGCTCTGGACTGTGGACGCTGAAGCCTTCAGTAAAGGTAAAGAGGCTGCAACCTTGTGTCCTCGTTCTTCACTGCGCCTTTCACCATCCACACACTGGGAAGCCCTGGGGACATACTTCACCTGTGGGAAGGTATACCATCTAGCTGCCATAACATCAGCCCAGCGGACCCCTAAGCAGCGTCGGTCACCCCGACCGAATACCACAGGTGGCGTCACGAACATTATCCCTTTAAAGGCCTTTCCCCCATTTACAACGGACATCCAGAGGGCCACGGACCGGGTCAGCCACCGTGACATCCCCCTTGAGAACTGAAGGACCTGGTACCGAGTACCCCTAGCCCTATGGGGCTGCTCCATATACATCACATAGGAGACACTGGGAGTTTGCTCTTGAGGAGTGGGACAAAATACCTGTCAGGAGGTGCAGAAGTCTTATTGATAGTTACAGGAATCGTTTGATTGCAGTGATTACTTCAAAAGGTTGTGCAACAAAATATTAAGTTAAGGGTACCATCATTTCTGTCCAGACCGATTTCACTTTTTTACTTTTGTCAGATTCAAGTTATTTCTGTGACCATTGTGGATTTTTTCTGTCATTAAAAGAGGGGTACCAACAATTTTGACCACGTGTGTACTTCACACATAGAAGATACTTCGACTGCTTCTTGGAACGGGATGGTAGCGCAGAACGTGCTAACCCCATCAACAAAAAAAGTTCCACAAAAATGTAATCCTAAAGAAGAATGAAGAATTAAAGGGTGACTGGCACAACAGGTAATCGTTGACAAAAACCGGAAATAAGGAAATGACTACTAACAATTTTACTTATCCTTTTGTCACCTTGGATACACTATAAATTATTTATTACTTATTCATTATTCATCCTATGATATCAGACAAGTATCACAATTTCATAACAGTTACTTATCCATTCATGTACATGTATGGCCCCTTTTGATGAGCATACCCTGGATGTTAAAATGACTACCAATTAGTTATACATGCAGAATGGTAGTTTAATGGCTGACAAACATCCTATGTGCACAGAATGATCAATAACCATTTCATGACGGGAACTTTATTTTTACGCTTTCGTCGTGTCTTTCTCTACTTCCAAAGGTCATAACTTTTTTTTCCCAATTACATTGTCATATGAGGGCGTGGAGTTTGCAGGATAATGTGTAGTTGTTAATGACATCATTTCCTTTATCATTTAGCATACTGAAAATTGAGTAAAAAATGGCATGTCAGCATGATTCTCCAGGTTAGTACAATTACGGCAATACCAAAGTTGCAGGTTTCTAAAGAGGACCTCTCACCAAATTTTTCATGTTGAACTGCATATAGAATGAAATAATGGCTGCAGCGCAAAACTATTTTTTATTTATTTCGCCTCTACATTGCAGAGATATTAGCAATCACAGTATTTGGCACCTCATGAGTAAAAAAAAAAAGTTAGTTACATTACATTTGGTTGTTTTTAGAGTTTTCACTGAGGGCATGGACTTCTTTCCCTTGTATGATGCGGACTAGTGAGAAGTGAACGTGCTCATATATCATGTCATCCAATCATGCTTGGCTGTTATCAGAGTAGGTGGTTTGCTCGTTAATGACCAGGCCAATTTTTACAATTCTGACCAATTGCAATTTATGAGGTCATATCTCTGGAACGCTTCAACGGATCCCACTGTTTCGGAGACTGTTTTCTTTGTGATATATTGTACTTGATGCGTGTGGTAAAATTTCTTCGATATGACTTGCGTTTCGGTGTTAAAAAAACAAACAGAAATTTGGCGGAAAATATACCAATTTTACAACTTTGAATTCTTATGCCCTTAAATCAGAGTTATGTCATGCAAAATAATTAAATAACATTTCCCACATGTCTACTTTACATCAGCACAATTTTTTTAAACAATTTTTTTAGTTGGGAAGTTCAAAGTTGATCAGCAATTTATAATTTTTCCAGCAAAATTTATAATTTTTTTTTTTTTTTTAGGGACCACATTACATTGGAAGTGACTGCGGGTTATATACGACAGAAAATACCCAAACATGACACCATTCTAAAAACTGAAAGTCTGAAGGTGCTCAAAAGCACATTCAGGTGCTTCACAGGAATTTTTGGAATGCAGAAAAAAAAATGAACATTTAACTTTTTTTTTTTTTACAAAAAATTTACTTTACACACAAGGGTAACAGGAAAAAATGGATCCCAAAATTTGTTGTGCAAGTTCTCATGAGCATGCTTATGCCCCAGATGTTGGGGCACACAGCAGAGCTTAGAAGGGAAGGAGCGCCTTTTGACTTTTTGAATGCAAAATTTGCTGGATCACTTAGCGAACTTCATGTCGACTTTTGAGAGCCCCTGATGTGCCTAAACAGTGAAAATCCCCTACACGTGACACTATTTTGGAAACTAGGCCGCTCATGGAATGTATTTATATGTTTGTTTTTTTATTTTCAGCTTTGTAACAGGAGAAATTGCACCATACAATTTGTTGTGCAATTTCTTCTGAGTACATTGATAACCCACATGTGATCAACAACTACTTTTGAGGCACAGTGCAAAGTCAGAAGGGAAGATGCGCCACATTTCAGTTTAGATTTTTTCAATGGTTTGAGGGTGCTGTGTCACATGGGCAAAGCCACTGAGGTGCCAGAACAGCAGAACCCCCTCCCCCCCCATTATTGACATCATTTTACAAACTACACCTCTCAATTAATTAATGTAGGGGTGCCATGAGCATGTTGACACCACATGTGCCTCACAGAAATTTCTACCATTAGTAATAAAAGAATAATTTGAGGAGCCATTTTGCTTTTCCAGAGCCTTTGTACTAGCAGTAACATGAAAGCTCGTATATTTCTGTAAACAGATGGTGGACCTCAGTGGGCACTTTCTTTTTTTGTGGATTAAGTTGAAGCTTTTGTTAGGAACATTTTACATAACGTTTGGGAGCACATTTTTCTGGCGCTTTACACTGAGCACTTACATCGAGGTGTCCATCTAGAATCGCTGAGTGACGTGATTCAGATGAAACCCCCGAGGGATCCATTCACTATAATTAGGCAGCAGAGTTACTCTGGACTCCGTCTGGCCTCTGTTCAGCAGTGTCCTTTTCAGAAGAGAACAACACTTTGACTGACGGCACTTTAAGGCTATGTGCCCACGTTGTGGATTTCTGTGCAGATTTTTCCGCTCAGTTTTTGAAAAATCCACAGGTAAAACACACTGTGTTTTACCTGCGGATTACCAGTGGATTTCCTGCGGTTTTTGTGCAGATTTCTCCTGCGGTTTTAGACCTGCAGATTCCTATTGAGAAGCAGGTGTAAAACGCTGCAGAATCCGGACAAAGTATTGACATGCTTCTGAAAATAAACCGCAGCGTTTCCGCGCGGTATTTTCCGCAGCATGTGCACTTCGGATTTTGTTTTCCATAGGTTTACATGGCACTGTAAACCAAATAGAAAACTGCTGCACATCCGCAACTTATGCATGCCTTATAAGACAGACACTGCCGGATCACTGTTCCTCCATCTGCCTCATTATAGGGAATTTTCCACCAGAGGTTCCATCTGAATCCCGTATTTCAGAGATTCACACGCAAACCCCAGTGTAAGAATTCAGCGCAGAGTACAGGATAAATGTGCGCAGAGCCGATCTTTGGGAGACAGAATGAGCAGAACAAAAGCGGGTGATTTTTTTTTTTTTTACGCTGTTCCTCGTGTGGTATAAGTGATATGGAGACTTTATTTTTCGGGTCGATGCAATTACAGCTATACCAGATTTATATCGGGTTTCTATCTTTAGCTGCTGTCACACACTAAAAACACTTTATTGCAAAAACTATTTTTTGCATCACCATATTTTGCGAGTTATAATTTTTCCTTATTTCGGCCCACAGTCATGCGAGAGCTTGTTTTTGTTGCAGGACAAGTTGATGTTTTTATTGATACCCTATGCAGACATGACTTTTTTGATAATTTTCTATTTCAATTTTTGGAAGGCAGAATGAACAAAAACCAGCAATTCAGGACTTGTTTTTTCGTTTGTTTTTTTTTGTCATTCCGCGTGTGGTAATGCAGCGCCCCAGAGTCCTGGTCATTGCAGTAATGTCGCTCTGCCACTAAGGGGAGTGATGTTATGTCTGATTGCACTAAAGGAGTTCACCTGACCAGGTATCACAGTCACACATTACACTTCACACTCCGGCCACCAGGGGGAGCAAAAGGCACTATGTATTAGGCCACTCCTCACACTGGTAAAACTGGGGGTCGGATAGGAAGTTAGGACAGAACGCAGCCTGGGAGAGCTTCAGGGAGGACCTGTCAGGGGTGGGTTCCTGGCAGGTACCTAGCAGAAAGAGTAGAAAGTGACGGAGCCGCGCCTGCACTACCTTGCGGCGGCATCCTAAGAAAGGACATGAAGAGAAGGATATTGTGGAGAAGTGAGAAACGAGATCAAAGCACAAAGGAGCGCCAGTAGGGGTCGTGCCCCGAGAACGGCAACATCCTACTGAGGCGCGTAGCCGGTGGCTGGAACACCGAGGAAGTAACTGACTCCAAGCATTACTTCAAATAACGGCAGGACAGTTGATTATAGGTTGGCCGTCGACCATACATCACCTAAGAAGACATAGGGGGCAAGTGTGGAGAGGGGCGTCTCTAGGGTCCCAGAATAGCTCCGAGCCTTCCCGTCAAACGGGTGCGTCCTATCCAGATAAACTTGGGGGACGGAGAGAGAGAGAGAAAGAACGAACACGAAAGTTGTGAGGACTATTCCGAATGCTCAGCAGGGAAGAACTACAACACACAGGCGCTAGTGGTAGGCACTGATTTCCACCTGCAAAGGGAACTCTGGACGTGCCTTCGGACCGGCCGGTCTCAGACAGCCCTGTTAGCAGTGCTCTGGATTGCGGATCCCGAAGCCTTCAGTAAAAGGTAAAGAGACTGCAACCCTGTGTCCTCGTTATTAACCGCGCCTCACATCATCACCACCTACACTACCGGGAAGCCCTGGGGATATACTTCACCTGTGGGAAGGTATACCATCTAGCTGCCATAACACCACCCCAGTGGGCCCCAAGCAGCGTTGGTCACCCTGACCAAATACCACAGGTGGCGTCACGAAACCTTGGCCGACTTTCATCATCTTTCATTGGACGCCCCTTAGCAGGGTCATGGACTGGGTCCAGCCACCGTGACAACCTCAGAACCGAGACAGAGAGGACCGATACCGAGTAACCCGCGGCCCTGTGTATGGGGGCGCTCCAGTAAAAATAAGGCATTTTTATTTTTCAGGTCAGTACGATTACAGCAATACCCAATTTACACATATTTAGTATCACCGCGCCCAGAACAACCTGACCTATAAAACTGTCCCACTAGTTGACCGCTTCAGTGAACGACGCTTTATTATCATACCGTCGAACAAAAAGTAATAAAAATCTATCAAAAACTAATTTAAATAAACATAATATATCTGAAAATGTCATCTTGCCCCACAAAAAACTGAGCTGTATGGTGGCTTATCAGTGGAAAAATAAGGTTATGGCTCAGAATAAAGCGATGCAAAACTAATTTTTTTCTATAAAATAGTGTAAAAGCGCCAGAACATACTTTTACAATTTTTTTTCATTGCTGTAATCGTACTGAACCGCATAATAAAGCTGCCTTATCAATTTTACCACATGCAGAACGGCATAAAAAAAACTCCCAAAAAGCAAATCCCTGAGTTTCAGTTTTCTTGTTAATTCTGCCTCCTAAAAATCAGACTAGAAAGCGATAAATACATACAGTATATATCACACACACACAGTACAGACCAAAAGTTTGGACACACCTCATTTAAAGATTTTTCTGTATTTTCATGACTGTGAAAATTGTACATTCACACTGTAGGCATCAAAACTATGAAGAGTTTTCGGGGTTTTCGGGTGTTTGATTCACCCTTTCCTTACCCGCCGGCTGCATGCTGGCTGCAATATTGGATTGAAGTTCATTCTCTGTCCTCCATAGTACACGCCTGCGCAAGGCAAGATTGTTCCCTCCAAATTCAGGTGACAGCGTCCCTTTAAGGCCTCTTTTCCACTTGCGAGAAAAAAAATGGTCCAATTTATGGACCGCAAAAAAAAGGAAGTAACGTATGCGATTGTCATGTGAGTGTCATGCGATTTTTTTTTTTTATCTCAACATCCGTATGACATCCGTATTGCTGTCCGATTTTAATGCACCGGTGTCCTTTGAAAAGCCGGTAATTCAGCACAGTGTACAGTAAAATCACACTGACTCGAGCGTGGGAAAATATTCTGAAAAGTTCCCAGGCTCGAGTTCATATGAGGACATCCAGCAGAGGGCGCATCACCGCGACTGAAGGCAACTACAGGTCATTGACCTACATTCCATTAATTCCCCGGGTTTTACAGGCAGGAGCACAGCTGCATTAGCAGAGCTTCTGCTTGTAAAATTAGTTAACCCCTTCAGATGAATTTACATCATGGGACGAGACTGATCATCGGAAGGTATGGGATATTGTTGTTTTTTTAATTTTACCTTTTTTTATAGATCGAGGGTCTTCAGGTGGATTACCAATATAATAAAATATTACAAAAACCTGTGTATTTATTTCATTAAAATACTTTGTAATAATGTGTGTGTTTTTTAACCATTTCATACTATTGGATCAATAATGGATAGGTGTCATAATTGACGCCTCTCCATTATTAATTTGGCTTAATGTCACCTTACATTAGCAAGGTGACATTAACTCTTCATTACCCCATATCCCACTGCTACACGGGAATGGGAAGAGAGTGGCCAAGTGCCAGAATAGGCGCATCTTCCAGATGTGCCTTTTCTGGGGTGGCTGGGGGCAGATGTTTTTAGTCGGGGGGGGGGCAATAACCATGGACCCTCTCCAGGCTATTAAAATCTGCCCTCAGTCACTGCGTTTACCACTCTGGCGGAGAAAATTGCGCGGGAGCCCACGCCAATTTTTTCCGCGATTTAACCCTTTAATTTAATAGAGCGCCCAAATTTCTCACATACACACTACTAACATTAGTAGTGTGGAATATGCAAAAAAAGGGGGATATGAGATGGTTTACTGTATGTAAACCATGTCTCATATCATGTCGGGTTTGTGAAGGAGATAGCAGAAAAGCCAGTAATTCAATTGCCGGCTTTTGCTATCTAGCGCTGCATTAAATATAAATAAATATAAATAAATAATAAATAAATATAAATTAATAATTATATACATATACATATATAATATAAATATATAGGTGTCTCCCTGACATATATATATATATATATATATATATATATATATATATATATATATACCTATTCTATGTCTATATATCTACTCTAATCTAACCTGTCAGAGTGATTTTACTGTACACTGCGCTGAATTACCGGCTTTTCAAAGGACACCGGTGCGTAAAAATCGGACAGCACTCGCATGGTGCAAGTGTTGTGCCTTTTTTTTGTCGCACCCATTGACTTGCATTGGCGAATCTCGTCCGAGAATCGCAGCAATACGCAGCATGCTGCGATTTTTTTCTCAGTCCGATTTCGGCTGAGAAAAGAAAAAAATCGCAAATGAAAAGACACCTATTGACTAACATTGGTCCGAGTGCAATCATCCGTTTTCCTCGCAAGTGGAAAGGAACACTAATAGTTGTTGTAGGGATGTGTCTGCTACTAGAACTCTGTGTGGCATTGACCTGGTCTCTAATCTGAGCTGCTGTTACCCTGCGATTTCTGAGGCTGGTAGGACAACCAGCTGTGTATCCACCAGACTTCTGCACAACACAACTGATGGTCCCAACCCCATTTATAAGGCAAGTGAAGTGAAGTGAAAACCATTCCCGGTGACTATCTCTTGGAACTCATCAAGAGAATGCCAAGAGTGTGCAAAGCATTCATCAAAGCAAAAGGTGGCTACTTTGAAGAACCTAGAATATAAGACATAATTTCAGTTGTTTCACGCTTTTTTTGTTAAGTATATAATTCCACATGTGTTAATTCATAGTTTTGATACCTTCAGTGTGAATGTACAATTTTCATAGTCATGAAAATACAGAAAAATCTTTAAATGAGAAGGTGTGTCCAAACTTTTGGTCTGTACTGTATGTGTGCCCGAAAATGGTAGCAATATAAACGTTAACTCTCTCCCCAAAAAACAAGTCCTCACATGACTGTTGGCTGAAATATAGGAACATTATAGTTCTCAAAATATGGCAATGGGCAAAAAAAAAGAAAGCATGTGACAGCAGCCAGACATTAAAAAATTATATAAGTCTGGTATCGCTGTAATCACACAGACTTGAAGAATAAAGTCTTTTCAGTTCTACCGAATCACGTAAAAAATAAAATCAATTCTTCACATGCTGTGGATTTGTTCATTCTGCCTCCCAAAGATCGTAGTAAGATTCAGATCACATTGATTTTGCGCACTGTGCTGAGTGCTTACACCAGGGTTCATGTGTAAATCTCTGAAATATATGATTCAGGCAGAAACCCCTTCAGAAGATTCCCTAGAATGAGGCAGATGGAGGCACTGTGGACGCCATCTGACCTATGATCAGGCAGTGCCCATCTTTTTATGTATAAAAGTGCCAACAGCCACAGTTTTGCGCACCTCTGAAAAGAAGGACACTGCTGAACAAAGGCCATACTGAGTCCAGAGTAACTCTGCTGCCTCATTATACTGATTCGATCCCTTGGGGGTTTTAACTGAATCACTTCATTCGGAGATTTAGATGGAAACTCTGATTTAAATTCTCAGTAATGCATAGAGCGCAAGATAAATGTTATGCAAAATATTCCCAATAAAAGCAAGTCCCCAGTCAGGTCTGCCATCTGTTAACAGAAATATTGGGGGCTTCCACGTTACTGATAGCACACTGGCCCTGGAAAAGCGATATGGCTCCTCGCCAGGGGCTGGCTGGCAAATTTTGGCCTGGGGGCAAGCACACAGCAGTAGCCCATGAGTAGCAGCCCATCCTTAAAGGGGTTGTTGGATCTTAAGCTACATGTCTAAAGTCACTATGTGTGAATTCTCATATTGTGCGCACTCAGCACTGTGAAGATTCTCTGGTGCCGGGAACAGGTGGTCTTGTGACCAGGGCCAGACTGGCCATTGGGCAGTTCTGGCATTTGCCAGAGTGGCCGCCCCTGCCGTGGACCGCTCCCTCTGCAGGAGCACTATTGATGTGACAGGACAGGAGCCGCACAGGAGAAGGAGGCGTGGCCTCAGCTGCTCTGTTCATGTGAGCAGCAGCAGTGAGACACAGGAATCGGCAGTGAGGAGGAAGGGCAGAGGCAAGGTGGAGGGGGAAGGGCTCCTGCTCATGCCCGGCGATGATAATTTACATACCTCTCTGGTGGCATCAGATTTATATCGCCAGCACAGCTGCTGTCTGTAGCACCCAGCCAATGAAAACAAGCAGGAGAGCTACAGAAACAAATGAGGAGGTGGGCGGGGCCAATGCTGTGAGGAGAAAAAGACTGGAAGATCCCAGCACTGAGCTCCTCCAATAGCAGCTGCAGCCTTCCCTCCTCTGCCGGATCAGAGCTGGAGGATTCAGGGCCGAGAGAGGAGGGCTCAGGCCTGTGTGCAACCGCTAGCAACGGAGCTGAAATCCCCTGCTCCTAGGAAGTAAGGTCACATGAAGAAATCCAGCTGCCTGCAGAAAGGAGTGAGTATATAGGCTTATGCTCAATGTGTGTATATGTGCAAGTCTTGTGTCTGTAGTTTATGTATATATATGTACTGTGTGTATGTATATATATATATATATATATATATATATGCACCTTATGTGTCTGTATATGTACTGTATGTAAGTGTGTTTGTGTATATGTACCGTATGTGAGGGTGTGTGTATATGTACTGTATGTGTGTGTGTGTGTGTGTATACAGTTAGGGCCAGAAATATTTGGACAGTGACACAATTTTCGCGAGTTGGGCTCTGCATGCCACCACATTGGATTTGAAATGAAACCTCTACAACAGAATTCAAGTGCAGATCGTAACGTTTAATTTGAAGGGTTGAACAAAAATATCTGATAGAAAATGTAGGAATTGTACACATTTCTTTACAAACACTCCACATTTTAGGAGGTCAAAAGTAATAGGACAAATAAACATAACCCAAACAAAATATTTTTATTTTCAATATTTTGTTGCAAATCCTTTGGAGGCAATCACTGCCTTAAGTCTGGAACCCATGGACATCACCAAACGCTGGGTTTCCTCCTTCTTAATGCTTTGCCAGGCCTTTACAGCCGCAGCCTTCAGGTCTTGCTTGTTTGTGGGTCTTTCCGTCTTAAGTCTGGATTTGAGCAAGTGAAATGCATGCTCAATTGGGTTTAGATCTGGAGATTGACTTGGCCATTGCAGAATGTTCCACTTTTTGGCACTCATGAACTCCTGGGTAGCTTTGGCTGTATGCTTGGGGTCATTGTCCATCTGTACTATGAAGCGCCGTCCAATCAACTTTGCAGCATTTGGCTGAATCTGGGCTGAAAGTATATCCCGGTACACTTCAGAATTCATCCGGCTACTCTTGTCTGCTCTTATGTCATCAATAAACACAAGTGACCCAGTGCCATTGAAAGCCATGCATGCCCATGCCATCACGTTGCCTCCACCATGTTTTACAGAGGATGTGGTGTGCCTTGGATCATGTGCCGTTCCCTTTCTTCTCCAAACTTTTTTCTTCCCATCATTCTGGTACAGGTTGATCTTTGTCTCATCTGTCCATAGAATACTTTTCCAGAACTGAGCTGGCTTCTTGAGGTGTTTTTCTGCAAATTTAACTCTGGCCTGTCTATTTTTGGTATTGATGAATGGTTTGCATCTAGATGTGAACCCTTTGTATTTACTGTCATGGAGTCTTCTCTTTACTGTTGACTTAGAGACAGATACACCTGAGAGTGTTCTGGACTTCAGTTGATGTTGTGAACGGGTTCTTCTTCACCAAATTAAGTATGCGGCGATCATCCACCACTGTTGTCATCCGTGGACGCCCAGGCCTTTTTGAGTTCCCAAGCTCACCAGTCAATTCCTTTTTTCTCAGAATGTACCCAACTGTTGATTTTGCTACTCCAAGCATGTCTGCTATCTGTCTGATGGATTTTTTCTTTTTTTTCAGCCTCAGGATGTTCTGCTTCACCTCAATTGAGAGTTCCTTTGACCGCATGTTGTCTGCTCACAGCAACAGCTTCCAAATGCAAAACCACACACCTGGAATCCACCCCTGACCTTTTAACTACTTCATTGATTACAGGTTAACGAGGGAGACGCCTTCAGAGTTAATTGCAGCCCTTAGAGTCCATTGTCCAATTACTTTTGGTCCCTTGAAAAAGAGGACGCTATGCATTACAGAGCTATGATTCCTAAACCCTTTCTCCGATTTGGATGTGGAAACTATCATATTGCAGCTGGGAGTGTGCACTTTCAGCCCATATTATATATATAATTGTATTTCTGAACATGTTTTTGTAAACAGCTAAAATAACAAAACTTGTGTCACTGTCCAAATATTTCTGGCCCTAACTGTATGTACTGTATGTGTGTGTGTGTGTGTATATGTACTGTATGTGAGTGTGTGTCTGTATATGTACTGTATGTGAGTGTGTGTGTATATGTACTGTATGTGAGGGTGTGTGTATATGTACTGTATGTGAGGGTGTGTGTATATGTACTGTATGTGAGGGTGTGTGTATATGTACTGTATGTGAGTGTGTGTGTATATGTACTGTATGCAAGTGTGAATCTGTATATGTACTGTATGTGTGTGTGTGTGTATATGTACTGTATGTGAGTGTGTGTCTGTATATGTACTGTATGTGAGTGTGTGTGTATATGTACTGTATGTGAGGGTGTGTGTATATGTACTGTATGTGAGTGTGTCTGTATATGTACTGTATGCAAGTGTGAATCTGTATATGTACTGTAATGCTGCAGAATCATGACCCTTCCAGGCTGCCCACCCTGTATGTCTGTGACTGGCATTTTACTGCCCTGTGTTGCAGATTTGTAGATACTAATATATTTATAAAGGGAACATATCACCAGTGTTTGAGTATTTCAACAAATGCAGCCACCTTTATCTGCTCTGTGCTGCATTAGGCAATGTTTCCACATGGCGTATTTGGTCTGGATTTGCTGCGGATTGAACGCTGCGTACAGCCGCAGTGTCCAGATGTTACAGCATAGCGGAGGGGATTTTATGAAATCCCATCTCCACTATGCGTACAGGGATGTGGGTGACACACCTGAAATTACGCACATGCGACGTGTCTTTATAGACCACAGCATGTCTATCTTGCGGAGACGATCAGTCTCCACAAGATAAATATCCCTGTTCCATGTATAGGATGCGGTGATTAAGCATGTGTTCAATGACCACATGCGGTATGATCACACGTACAAAAGGGGGCAGCGCTTTGGGTGGAGCTGGTTATCCGCTGCATCCAAAGCGCTGTCAGTACGCAGTGTAGAGACATACCCTTACACCGACATGCATATTGACTCCTGACCCCCTGTTTACCCCCAAACAAAACATTTGAGTTGCTCCCACGCCGTATTTACATGAGGCTGGTCGGGCGTCATCTCTGTGGTCCGTGCACCACCTTTCTGCTCCTAAGTGTCATCCTTCGGCTCTGATAAATATGGATGACTTGTCATCCACATAGCACAACAAAATCTTATGCCTGCACAGTGGCATCGCCATCCCGCGCAGGCGCACTTTGCCCGGTGCTGGAATTACATCTTTTGCCGCATATCCAATAATGTGCCTTGCTCCATCCGCAGAGCAAAGTGGACGGGCTGCCGATGCTACTGCACAGGCGCAAGATTTCATTGCACTATGTAGATGACGCAGGACGAGTCATCCACAACAATGAGAGCTGGTGGACGGTGATTAGGAGCAGGGAGGAGGCGCACACACCGCAGATGGTTTGGGGGCTATACAGGGGAAGGCAGGAGTCAATATACACATTTGTGTAATGCAGCAAAACAGAGGTGACATTTGTTGATAGACTCAAAAACTGGTGACAGGTTCCCTTTAAAATTCTAAATAGCTTTAAACCCTTTTTTTCTTTTCAATCTGCTTTTTTTTTGTGGGGTCGGTGGGGTGGTCCTATGCCTCAGTCTACCTTTGTCTTAAAATGACACATCCTTTTAAAATGCAGCAATTTTCAAATAATTTGTTATTATAACATGTACATGACCACCGACCAGCTATATACACCTCAGTCAGCATCCTATACGGCCTATTCACACAGGAGGACCGCACTTCTCTGTGCACACAGTGACTGTTAATATGTTTTGTGCACATAGAATGTACTTGTTCTTGGGAGCGCATGTCCTGTTTACCGGGGCAATATGCTACCAAGAACCTTGATTTTGAAGCCGGCTAAAAATCATCTCACGTGACTACTAATCATTTTGCTCTTAAATCAGGTGATTACTAACCTATCTAAATGAACCAATAATCAGGAAGACGCTCTTACAATGACACATTTCATAATTATTGGCTCATCTAAATTGGCCATAATTCAGTGGCTGTTGGCTACGGAGATCTGCAACACAAAGCATTTTGATTGTATGCTGCTGACCTGTACTTAGACTATCTAGAGAGCAAGAGTACAGAAATTAAAAGACATGGGCCTGTGTTCTTAAAAATGCCAGGGCTGAATTTCAGTCCCAGTCCGGCCCTGCTTGTGACTGCAAGCATGCGATATATATTCCCAGTCACATTCCGACTAGACTATTTTTGGCCTTGTTCAATACAGTTGCATTAGGCCATGCAAGTCTAGTCAGCATGTGACCGCATGTATGCAAATCACAAACTTGCAGCCACACACCCGTCGAATAACCACAGAACTGCGAGTAATGTGAGACGCACAAGTCTGCAGCCACATAGAATGACACAGTGAATGCACCAATGACTGAAACACGTACAGCCCCACTGTATGACAAACAGCCCCACTGTATGACATATACGCACAGCCCCACTGCATGACACACACACACGCACAGCCCCACTGTATAATGACTCGCACAGCCCCACTGTATGACAAAAGCTGTTTACACACACGCAGCTCACACCCAGGTCACACACACAGTTCAAACATACACATCACACAAACATGCAGTTCACACACACACGCAGCTCACACATGCATCTCACACACATGCAGTTCACACAAGCAACACGCATCACACACATGCAGCATCGCACACATGCAGCAGCTGTCACATACACGCAGCTATCACATACACGCAGCTATCACACACACGCAGCATCACACACGCAGCATCACACACGCAGCATCACACACAAGCATCACACACACACAGCATCACACACGCACAGCATCACACACACAAGCATCACACACCAGATACCTAATACACACCTCACACACTCTCCTTTGTGGTGCAGGGGCGGCTGATGTCCATGTGCAGCTCTTCAGTTTCACCTGTTTACAGCAGCACTGTCCCGGCACTTCCCCCGGTCTCTCTTCTGCCGTGATAGCAGATAAGAGCAGGAGGAGCTGGAGCTTCTCTCTCCCTGGGAGCTCCGTGTGCACACACAGACCGGTATGCTGACCTTTCATCTTGATTGCTGCTGGCTGCGCTGTCTCCCTCAGAGTGGCAGTGCTGCACAGGAGCCTGCTCATCACATATTGCTGCAGCCTGCTGCATGTCGGGGTGGCTGGCGGGATGACACGACCGTGCACTACAGGTGCGCTATGTATTATAATCACTGCCAGTCCTCCAGCGGCCCGGTGCAGCTGCTTAGGCACCGGCCCGGGGGGCATATGCATTCCTTCCACCCGGCCCAGCCCGCCCCTGCTCCTCGCTCACCCCCCCCCCCAAAAAAAATGCAGCAAATTATGCCATCCCAAATTAACATAGTAACATAGTTAGTAAGGCCGAAAAAAGACATTTGTCCATCCAGTTCAGCCTATATTCCATCATAATAAATCCCCAGACCTATGTCCTTCTACAGAACCTAATAATTGTATGATACAATATTGTTCTGCTCCAGGAAGACATCCAGGCCTCTCTTGAACCCCCTCGACTGAGTTCGCCATCACCACCTCCTCAGGCAAGCAATTCCAGATTCTCACTGCCCTAACAGTAAAGAATCCTCTTCTATGTTGGTGGAAAAACCTTCTCTCCTCCAGACGCAAAGAATGCCCCCTTGTGCCCGTCACCTTCCTTGGTATAAACAGATCCTCAGCGAGATATTTGTATTGTCCCCTTATATACTTATACATGGTTATTAGATCACCCCTCAGTCGTCTTTTTTCTAGACTAAATAATCCTAATTTCGCTAATCTATCTGGGTATTGTAGTTCTCCCATCCCCTTTATTAATTTTGTTGCCCTCCTTTGTATTCTCTCTAGTTCCATTATATCCTTCCTGAGCACCGATGCCCAAAACTGGACACAGTACTCCATGTGCGGTCTAACTAGGGATTTGTACAGAGGCAGTATAATGCTCTCATCATGTGTATCCAGACCTCTTTTAATGCACCCCATGATCCTGTTTGCCTTGGCAGCTGCTGCCTGGCACTGGCTGCTCCAGGTAAGTTTATCATTAACTAGGATCCCCAAGTCCTTCTCCCTGTAAGATTTACCCAGTGGTTTCCCGTTCAGTGTGTAATGGTGATATTGATTCCTTCTTCCCATGTGTATAACCTTACATTTATCATTGTTAAACCTCATCTGCCACCTTTCAGCCCAAGTTTCCAACTTATCCAGATCCATCTGTAGCAGAATACTATCTTCTATTGTATTAACTGCTTTACATAGTTTTGTATCATCTGCAAATATCGATATTTTACTGTGTAAACCTTCTACCAGATCATTAATGAATATGTTGAAGAGAACAGGTCCCAATACCGACCCCTGCGGTACCCCACTGGTCACAGCGACCCAGTTAGAGACTATACCATTTATAACCACCCTCTGCTTTCTATCACTAAGCCAGTTACTAACCCATTTACACACATTTTCCCCCAGACCAAGCATTCTCATTTTGTGTACCAACCTCTTGTGCGGCACGGTATCAAACGCTTTGGAAAAATCGAGATATACCACGTCCAATGACTCACCGTGGTCCAGCCTATAGCTTACCTCTTCATAAAAACTGATTAGATTGGTTTGACAGGAGCGATTTCTCATAAACCCATGCTGATATGGAGTTAAACAGTTATTCTCATTGAGATAATCCAGAATAACATCCCTCAGAAACCCTTCAAATATTTTACCAACAATAGAGGTTAGACTTACTGGCCTATAATTTTCAGGTTCACTTTTAGAGCTCTTTTTGAATTTTGGCACCACATTTGCTATGCGCCAGTCCTGCGGAACAGACCCCGTCGCTATAGAGTCCCTAAAAATAAGAAAAAATTGTTTATCTATTACATTACTTAGTTCTCTTAGTACTCGTGGGTGTATGCCATCCGGACCCGGAGATTTATCTATTTTAATCTTATTTAGCCGGTTTCGCACCTCTTCTTGGGTTAGATTGGTGACCCTTAATATAGGGTTTTCATTGTTTCTTGGGATTTCACCTAGCATTTCATTTTCCCCCGTGAATACCGTGGAGAAGAAGGTGTTTAATATGTTAGCTTTTTCCTCGTCATCTACAACCATTCTTTCCTCACTATTTTTTATGGGGCCTACATTTTCAGTTTTTATTCTTTTACTATTGATATAGTTGAAGAACAGTTTGGGATTAGTTTTACTCTCCTTAGCAATGTGCTTCTCTGTTTCCTTTTTGGCAGCTTTAATTAGTTTTTTAGATAAAGTATTTTTCTCCCTATAGTTTTTTAGAGCTTCAATGGTGCCATCCTGCTTTAGTAGTGCAAATGCTTTCTTTTTACTGTTAATTGCCTGTCTTACTTCTTTGTTTAGCCACATTGGATTTTTCCCATTTCTAGTCCTTTTATTCCCACAAGGTATAAACCGCTTACAGTGCCTATTTAGGATGTTCTTAAACATTTTCCATTTATTATCTGTATTCTTATTTCTGAGGATATTGTCCCAGTCTACCAGATTAAGGGCATCTCTAAGCTGGTCAAACTTTGCCTTCCTAAAGTTCAGTGTTTTTGTGACTCCCTGACAAGTCCCCCTAGTGAAAGACAGGTGAAACTGTACAATATTGTGGTCGCTATTTCCTAGATGCCCGACCACCTGCAGATTTGTTATTCTGTCAGGTCTATTAGATAGTATTAGGTCTAAAAGTGCTGCTACTCTGGTTGGATTCTGCACCAATTGTGAAAGATAATTTTTCTTGGTTATTAGCAGAAACCTGTTGCCTTTATGGGTTTCACAGGTTTCTGTTTCCCAGTTAATATCCGGGTAGTTAAAGTCCCCCATAACCAGGACCTCATTATGGGTTGCAGCTTCATCTATCTGCTTTAGAAGTAGACTTTCCATGGCATTCAAATGCCCCCTTCCTTTTGTGCCCCACAGTGTGCCTAAACCACATTTAGTGGCCAAATATTTAGTATTTCTATAGCACTGAGAGCTCACATTAGTGTCTGTGCGCTCAGTGTACGATCCGCATCGATCCACATGCATCACGCATACATATCTAACATTGTGTATGCAGTGACATGTTTTTGCATGCGTTCGGTTGCGGATGCGTACGCATGCGTCGTTTGGAGGCGTGCGGCGGGTTCCAGCGAACGCAACATGTTGCATTTTTTGTAGCGTCAAAAATAATGAAATCGTCCGCATGCGTACGATTGCGGATTATTGCGTAAAAAAACGCATTACTGTCTTTGGGAATGCATGGTTACGCAAGGACATGCGTACGCTTGCGTTTGATACACATGCATACTTCTGACTAATTTTGCCTTGCCTTGGAAATGTAACCACCTGAAAATTGCCAGCTGTAAAAAGGGAGCCTGGATACAGGAAGTCCATTACTCTCAAGACTCTTGATGTGGCCACAGGACATTGGAGGAAGGCAGAAGACTCTGGATGTGGGTACAGGACAATGGATGAAGACAGAAGACTCTGGATGTAAGTATAGAAGCTTTGAAAAGGTCTGTCTGTCTCTCTCTGCAGTCTCTACTCTGCACTTATGTTTTTTTCTGTTGCTTCTAGACTGTTTGTTGCTACCATCCCAGTGACGCTGTCTTGGTCCCAGTACCGCCATTTTGATACCAGTGCCTTAGTCTTGGTTCCAGGGGTGCTGGCTGTAAGTATAGAAGATATGAAAATGTCTTTGTCTTTGCACTCCGTACAGAATTTTTTTTTACATTCCTTGTAGATTAGGTGCTGCTGTCTTGGTGCTGCTCTCTTGGACCCAGTGCTGCTGTCTTGGTCCCGACGCTGCTGTCCTGGTGCTGTGCTGCAGTTCCTGTTGTGTGGCGCATGCCTGCTGTGCGCTTGGACTACTGCCTATAATGTAAGTATTGGTGTTCATTTTTTGGGGGGGGCGAAATAAATTGTGTTTTGCTTTTAACAAGTTACATTTTACTTTTTTTTTCTCTCTATTGTTTCACTTGACTGCTGCCTGCTCAACATGTCCTCCACTGAAGGTTCCGAAAGTGCCCATGACACGGATTATGTAATCACATTTGATTTACTGATTGGTATGTATTGACTGTCAATACTACATGGGTTAACCCCTTTACTTTACCCCCCAATGGTGGTTTGCACGTTAATGATCGGGCCAATTTGTACAATTCTGACCACTGTCCTTTTATGAGGTTATAACTCTGGAACGCTTGCATGGCTCCCGGTGATTCTGACAATGTCTTCTCATGACATATTGTTCTTCATGTTAGTGGTAAACTTTCCTTGACATTACTTGAGTTTATTTGTGAAAAAAACTGAAATTTGGCAAAAATTTTGAAAATTTCGCAATTTTCCAACTTTGAATTTTCATACCCTTAAATCACAGAGATATGTCACACAAAATACTTAATAAGTATAATTTCCCACATGTCCACTTTACATCAGCACAATTTAGGAACCAAATTTTTTTTGTTAGGGAGTTATAAGGGTTAAAAATTGACCAGCAATTTCTCATTTTTACACCATTTTTGTTTAGGGACCACATCACATTTGAAGTCACTTTGAGGGGTCTATATGATAGAAAATACCCAACTGTGGCACCATTCTAAAAACTGCACCCCTCAAGGTGCTCAAAATCACATTCAAGAAGTTTATTAACCCCTTCATGACCCAGCCTATTTTGACCTTAAAGACCTTGCCGTTTTTTGCAATTCTAACCAGTGTCCCTTTATGAGGTAATAACTCAGGAACGCTTCAACGGATCCTAGCGGTTCTGAGATTGTTTTTTCGTGACATATTGGGCTTCATGTTAGTGGTAAATTTAGGTCAATAAATTCTGCGTTTATTTGTGATAAAAACGGAAATTTGGCGAAAATTTTGAAAATTTCGCAATTTTCACATTTTGAATTTTTATTCTGTTAAACCAGAGAGATATGTGACACAAAATAGTTAATAAATAACATTTCCCACATGTTTACTTTACATCAGCACAATTTTGTAAACAAAATTTTTTTTTGTTAGGAAGTTATAAGGGTTAAAATTTGACCAGCGATTTCTCATTTTTACAACGAAATTTACAAAACCATTTTTTTTAGGGACCACCTCACATTTGAAGTCAGTTTGAGGGGTCTATATGGCTGAAAATACCTAAAAGTGACACCATTCTAAAAACTGCACCCCTCAAGGTACTCAAAACCACATTCAAGAAGTTTATTAACCCTTCAGGTGCTTCACAGCAGCAGAAGCAACATGGAAGGAAAAAATGAACATTTAACTTTTTAGTCACAAAAATTATCTTTTAGCAACAATTTTTTTATTTTCCCAATGGTAAAAGGAGAAACTGAACCACGAAAGTTGTTGTCCAATTTGTCCTGAGTACGCTGATACCTCATATGTGGGGGTAAACCACTGTTTGGGCGCACGGCAGGGCTTGGAAGGGAAGGAGCGCCATTTGACTTTTTGAATCAAAAATTGGCTCCACTCTTTAGCGGACACCATGTCACGTTTGGAGAGCCCCCGTGTGCCTAAAAATTGGAGCTCCCCCACAAGTGACCCCATTTTGGAAACTAGACGCCCCAAGGAACTTATCTAGATGCATAGTGAGCACTTTGAACCCCCAGGTGCTTCACAAATTGATCCGTAAAAATGAAAAAGTACTTTTTTTTCACAAAAAAATTCTTTTAGCCTCAATTTTTTCATTTTCACATGGGCAACAGGATAAAATGGATCCTAAAATGTGTTGGGCAATTTCTCCTGAGTACACCAATACCTCACATGTGGGGGTAAACCACTGTTTGGGCACATGGTAAGGCTCGGAAGGGAAGGAGCGCCATTTGACTTTTTGAATGAAAAATTATTTCCATCGTTAGCGGACACCATGTCGCGTTTGGATAGCTCCTGTGTGCCTAAACATTGGCGCTCCCCCACAAGTGACCCCATTTTGGAAACTAGACCCCCCAAGGAACTTATTTAGATGCCTAGTGAGCACTTTAAACCCTCAGGTGCTTCACAAATTGATCTGTAAAAATGAAAAAGTACTTTTTTTTCACAAAAAAATTATTTTCGCCTCAATTTTTTCATTTTCACATGGGCAGTAGGATAAAAAGGATCATAAAATTTGTTGGGCAATTTCTCCCGAGTACGTCGATACCTCATATGTGGGGGTAAACCACTGTTTGGGCACTCGGCAGGGCTCGGAAGGGAAGGCGCGCCATTTGACTTTTTGAATGGAAAATTAGCTCCAATTGTTAGCGGACACCATGTCGCGTTTGGAGAGCCCCTGTGTGCCTAAACATTGGAGCTCCCCCACAAGTGACCCCATTTTGGAAACTAGACCCCCCAAGGAACTTATCTAGATGCATATTGAGCACTTTAAACCCCCAGGTGCTTCACAGAAGTTTATAACGCAGAGCCATGAAAATAAAAAATAATTTTTCTTTTCTCAAAAATGATTTTTTAGCCTGGAATTTCCTATTTTGCCAAGGAGAATAGGAGAAATTGGACCCCAAATATTGTTGTCCAGTTTGTCCTGAGTACGCTGATACCCCATATGTGGGGGTAAACCACTGTTTGGGCGCACGGCAGGGCTCGGAAGGGATGGCACGCCATTTGGCTTTTTAAATGGAAAATTAGCTCCAATCATTAGCGGACACCATGTCACGTTTGGAGAGCCCCTGTGTGCCTAAACATTGGAGATCCCCCAGAAATGACACCATTTTGGAAACTAGACCCCCAAATAAACTAATCTAGATGTGTGGTGAGGACTTTGTACCCCCAAGTGCTTCACAGAAGTTTATAACGCAGAGCCATGAAAATAAAAAAAAAAATTATTTTCTCAAAAATTATCTTTTAGCCTGCAATTTTTTATTTTCCCAAGGGTAACAGGAGAAATTTGACCCCAAAAGTTGTTGTCCAGTTTCTCCTGAGTACGCTGATACCCTATATGTGGGGGTAAACCACTGTTTGGGCACATGCCGAGGCTCGGAAGTGAAGTAGTGACGTTTTGAAATGCAGACTTTGATGGAATGCTCTGTGGGCGTCACGTTGCGTTTGCAGAGCCCCTGATGTGGCTTAACAGTAGAAACCCCCCACAAGTGACCCCATTTTGGAAACTAGACCCCGAAAGGAACTTATCTAGATGTGTGGTGAGCACTTTGAACCCCCAAGTGCTTCATAGAAGTTTATAATGCAGAGCCGTGAAAATAATAAATACGTTTTCTTTCCTCAAAAATAATTATTTAGCCCAGAATTTTTTATTTTCCTAAGGGTTACAGGAGAAATTGGACCCCAAAAGTTGTTGTCCAGTTTCTCCTGAGTACGCTGATACCCCATGAGTGGGGGTAAACCACTGTTTGGGCACATGTCGGAGCTCAGAAGGGAAGTAGTGACTTTTGAAATGCAGACTTTGATGGAATGGTCTGCGGGTGTCACGTTGCGTTTGCAGAGCCCCTGGTGTGCCTAAACAGTAGAAACCCCCACAAGTGACCCCATTTTAGAAACTAGACCCCCCAAGGAACTTATCTAGATATGTGGTGAGCACTTTGAACCCCCAAGTGCTTCACAGACGTTTACAACGCAGAGCCGTGAAAATAAAAAATCATTTTTCTTTCCTCAAAAATTATGTTTTAGCAAGCATTTTTTTAGATTCACAAGGGTAACAGGAGAAATTGGACCCCAGTAATTGTTGCGCAGTTTGTCCTGAGTATGCTGGTACCCCATATGTGGGGGTAAACCACTGTTTGGGCACACGTCAGGGCTCGGAAGTGAGGGAGCACCATTTGACTTTTTGAATACGAGATTGGCTGGAATCAATGGTGGCGCCATGTTGCGTTTGGAGACCCCTGATGTGCTTAAACAGTGGTAACCCCTCAATTCTAACTCCAACACTAACCCCAACACACCCCTAACCCTAATCCCAACTGTAGCCATAACCCTAATCACAACCCTAACCCCAACACACCCCTAACCACAACCCTAATTCCAACCCTAACCCTAAGGCTATGTGCCCACGTTGCGGATTCGTGTGAGATTTTTCAGCACCATTTTTGAAAAATCCGCGGGTAAAAGGCACTGCGTTTTACCTGCGGATTTTCCGCGGATTTCCAGTGTTTTTTGTGCGGATTTCACCTGCGGATTCCTATTGAGGAGCAGGTGTAAAACGCTGCGGAATCCGCACAAAGAATTGACATGCTGCGGAAAATACAACACAGCGTTTCCGCGCGGTATTTTCCGCACCATGGGCACAGCGGATTTGGTTTTTCATATGTTTACATGGTACTGTAAACCTGATGGAACACTGCTGCTAATCCGCAGCGGCCAATCCGCAGCCAAATCCGCACAGTGTGCACATAGCCTAATTCTAAAGGTATGTGCACACTGCGGAAAACGCTGCGGATCCGCAACAGTTTCCCATGAGTTTACAGTTCAATGTAAACCTACGGGAAACAAAAATCGCTGTACACATGCTGCGGAAAAACTGCACGGAAACGCAGCGGTTTACATTCCGCAGCATGTCACTTCTTTGTGCGGATTCCGAAGCAGTTTTACAACTGCTCCAATAGAAAATCGCAGTTGTAAAACCGCAGTGAAATGCGCAGAAAAAAACGCGGTAAATCCGCCATAAATCCGCAGCGGTTTAGCACTGCGGATTTATCAAATCCGCAGCGGAAAAATCCGCAGAGTACCAGAATACGTGTGCACATACCGAAACCCTAACCCTAGCCCTAACCCTACCCCTAGCCCTAACCCTACCCCTAACCCTAGCCCTAACCCTAACCCTACCCCTAGCCCTAACCCTACTCCTACCCCTACCCCTAACCCTATTCTAACATTAGTGGAAAAAAAAAATTTCTTTATTTTTTTTATTGTCCCTACCTATGGGGGTGACAAAGGGGGGGGGTCATTTATTATTTTATTTATTTTGATCACTGAGATATAATCTATCTCAGTGATCAAAATGCACTTTGGAACGAATCTGCCAGCCGGCAGATTCGGCGGGCGCACTGCGCATGCGCCCGCCATTTTGGAAGATGGCGGCGCCCAGGGAGAAGACGGACGGGACCCCGGCTGGATCGGTAAGTATGATGGGGTGGGGGGGGACCACGGGGGGGGGGGAAATCGGAGCACGGGGGGGGAATCGGAGCGCGGGAGGGGTGGAACGGAGCACGGGGGGCGTGGAACGGAGCACGGGGGGGCTGGAATGGAGCACGGGGGGGTGGAACGGAGCACCGGGGGGGGTGGATCGGAGTTCAGGGGGGGTGATTGGAGCACGGGGGGGTGATTGGAGCACGGGGGGAGCGGACAAGAGCACGGGGGGTAGCGGAGCACTGGACGGAGGGGAGCCGGAGCAGTGTACCGGCCAGATCGGGGGGCTGGGGGGGCGATCGGTGGGGTGGGGTGGGGGCACATTAGTATTTCCAGCCATGGCCGATGATATTTCAGCATCGGCCATGGCTGGATTGTAATATTTCACCAGTTATAATAGGTGAAATATTACAAATCGCTCTGATTGGCAGTTTCACTTTCAACAGCCAATCAGAGCGATCGTAGCCACGAGGGGGTGAAGCCACCCCCCCTGGGCTAAACTACCACTCCCCCTGTCCCTGCAGATCGGGTGAAATGGGAGTTAACCCTTTCACCCGATCTGCAGGGACGCGATCTTTCCATGACGCCACATAGGCGTCATGGGTCGGATTGGCACCGACTTTCATGACGCCTACGTGGCGTCATGGGTCGGGAAGGGGTTAACCCTTCAGGTGTCACAGGAATTTTTGGAATGTTTAAAAAAAAATTAACATTTAACTTTTTTTTCACAGAAAAAATATTTCAGATCCAATTTGTTTTCTTTTACCAAGGGTAACAGGAGATATTGGACCCCAAAGGTTGTTTTACAATTAGTCCTGAGTACGCCAAAACCACATATGTGGGGGTAATCAACTGTTTGGGTGCATGGCAGAACTCGGAAGGGAAGGAACGCCATTTGACTTTTCAATGCAAAATTGGCTGGACTAGAGATGATGTCATGCCTCGTTTGGAGAGCCCCTGATGTGCCTAAACCATGGAAACCCCCCAAAAGTGACACCATTTTGGAAAGTAGACCCCCTAACAGACTTACCTAGATGTGTGGTGAGCACTTTGAGCACCCAAGTGCTTCACAGAAGTTTATAATGTAGAGCCATAAAAATAAAAAATCTTTTTCACAAAAATGATTTTTTGCCCCCATTTTTTTATTTTCCCAAGGGTAACAGGAGAAATTGGACCCCAAACGTTGTTGTGCAATTTTTCCTGAGTACGCTGATACCCCATGTGGGGGTAAACCACTGTTTCGGTGCATGGCAGAGCTCAGAAGGGAAGGAGCACCATTTGACTTTTCAATGCAAAATTGGCTGGAATTGAGATAGGACGCCATGTCTCATTTGGAGAGCCCCTGATGTGCCTAAACAGTGGAAACCCCCCAAAAGGGACACCATTTTGGAAAGTAGACCCCCTAAGGAACATTTCTACGGAATGTAGAATTTGATGGAATGATCTGCGGCTGTCACGTTGCGTTTTGCAGAGCCCCTGATGTACCTAAACAGTAGAAACCGCCACAAGTGACCCCATATTGGAAACTAGACCCCCATTAACTTATGTGTTGTGAGTAGGGTTGAGCGAAACGGGTCGTTCATTTTCAAAAGTCGCCGACTTTTGGCAAAGTCGGGTTTCATGAAACCCGATCCGACTCCTGTGCGGGGTCGGCCATGCGGTACGCGACTTTCGCGCCAAAGTCGCGTTTCAATGACGCGAAAAGCGCCATTTCTCAGCCAATGAAGGTAAACGCAGAGTGTGGGCAGCGTGATGACATAGGTCCTGGTCCCCACCATCTTAGAGAAGGGCATTGCAGTGATTGGCTTGCTGTCTGCGGCGTCACAGGGGCTATAAAGGGGAGTTCCCGCCGACCGCCATGTTACTGCTGCTGATCTGAGCTTAGGGAGAGGTTGCTGCCGCTTCGTCAGAAGCAGGGATAGCGTTAGGCAGGGTCCATTAACCACCAAACCGCTTGTGCTGTAGCGATTTCCACTGCCCAACACCACCTTCGGTGTGCAGGGACAGTGGAAGCTACATTTTTTTTTTTTTCCCCTCAGCGCTGTAGCTTATTGGGCTGCCCTAGAAGGCTCCCTGATAGCTGCATTGCTGTGTGTACGCCGCTGTGCAAACCAACTGCTTTTTTCAAAGCACAAATCCTCTTGTTCCTTCCTTTCTGCACAGCTATCTTTTTTGTTTGTACACACTTTTTATTTAATTTGTGCATCAGTCCACTCCTTATTGCTGCCTGCCATACCTGGCTGAGATTACTGCAGGGAGATAGTAATTGAAGGACACTCCCTGTTTTTTTTTTTTTTTTTTTTTGTGGGAGATTAAGATTGACATTTCTGCTAGAGTGCCATCCCTGTGTGTGCCATCTCTCACTCAGTGGGCCATAGAAAGCTTATTTATTTTTTTGCTTGATTTTGGTTCTAAAATCTACCTGAAAAAAATCACTACATCAATCAGTGGGAGAAAAATATTGGCCTCAGGGCTTGTGTGCCACTCCTGACTCCTGTGTGCATCATCACTCACTCAGTGGGCCATAGAAAGCCCTTTTTTTTTTTTTTTTTGCTTTATTTGGGTTCTAAATTCTACCTGAAAAAATCAATAAATCAATCAGTGGGAGATTAATATTGGCCTTTGGGCTTGTGTGCCAGTCCTAAGCGTGCCATCTCTCTCTCTCAGATAGTGGGCCATAGAAAGCCTATTTATAATTTTTTTTATTGGGTTTATAAATTTTCCCTGGAACCAAAAAAAAAAAAAAGTGGGAGATTAATATTGGCCTCTGGGCTTGTGTGCCAGTCCTGAGCGTGCCATCTCTCTCACAAATAGTGGGCCATAGAAAGCCTATTTATTTTTTTGCTTGATTTGGGTTCTAAAATGTACCTGAAAAAATCACTACATCAATCAGTGGGAGAAAAATATTGGCCTCAGGGCTTGTGTGCCACTCCTGACTCCTGTGTGCATCATCACTCACTCAGTGGGCCATAGAAAGCCCTTTTTTTTTTTTTTTTTTTTTGCTTTATTTGGGTTCTAAATTCTACCTGAAAAAATCAATAAATCAATCAGTGGGAGATTAATATTGGCCTTTGGGCTTGTGTGCCAGTCCTAAGCGTGCCATCTCTCTCTCTCAGATAGTGGGCCATAGAAAGCCTATTTATTATTTTTTTTATTGGGTTTATAAATTTTCCCTGGAAAAAAAAAAAAAAAGTGGGAGATTAATATTGGCCTCTGGGCTTGTGTGCCAGTCCTGAGCGTGCCATCTCTCTCACAAATAGTGGGCCATAGAAAGCCTATTTATTTATTTCTTTTTTTGTTTTATTAATTCTCCCTTAAAAAAAAAAGGGAGATTAATATTGGCCTTTGGGCTTGTGTGCCAGTCCTAAGCGTGCCATCTCTCTCTCTCTCTCAGATAGTGGGCCATAGAAAGCCTATTTATTATTTTTTTTATTGGGTTTATAAATTTTCCCTGGAACAAAAAAAAAAAAGTGGGAGATTAATATTGGCCTCTGGGCTTGTGTGCCAGTCCTGACTCCTGTGTGCGTCATCTCTCACTCAGTGGGCCATAGAAAGCCTTTTTTTGTTTTATTTGTTTTCTAAATTCTCCCTGAAGAAATCATTTTATTTTATTTGGTTTCTAAATTCTTCCTGAAAAAATCATTGTATTCTATTATTTTTTTTCCCTAAAGTCTCCCTGAAAAAAAAACAAAAAAAACAAATCAGTGGGAGATTAATATTGCCCTTTCTGCTTGTGTGCCAGTCTTGACTCCTGGGTGTGCCATCTCTCTCTCTCTCTCCAATTGTGGGCCATAGAAAGCCTATTATTTTTTTTAGCTTGATTTGGGTTCCAAAATCTACCTGAAAAAATCACTACATCAATCAGTGGGAGATAAATATTGGCCTCTGGGCTTGTGTGCCACTCCTGACTCCTGTGTGCGTCATCTCTCACTCAGTGGGCCATAGAAAGCCTTTTTTTGTTTTATTTGTTTTCTAAATTCTCCCTGAAAAAATCATTTTATTTTATTTGGTTTCTAAATTCTTCCTGAAAAAATCATTTTATTCTATTATTTTTTTTTCCTAATGTCTCCCTGAAAAAAAAAAAAAAAATCAAATCAGTGGGAGATTAATATTTACATTTGTGCTTCAGTGACAGTCCTGCGTGTGTGGCATCTCTCTCATTTGTTGCCACCAACAACAGAGTGTGTAACATTGTGCCTGATTTTCGTTGTGGTCTCACTCACCTGTAAAGGGGTAGCTAAATCATACTGAAGTTATAGCTCACCGTGTAATTTGTGTGACAGCAACAAATACCGTTAGTTTGTTTACGTTTTTAAAACAATGAGGAAGTCTGGTGGAAGAGGTCGTGGCCGGGGGCGTTCATTGTCAGCTGGTAATGAGAGTAGTGGTAGTGGTGGAGCATCAGCTGGTCCTGGGAAAAAAAATATTGCACCTAAGTCTGGAGCTGTAAAGCCAGGTTCGTCGTCTGGCTACACAAGGCCTCGAACGCTCCCTTTTCTGGGAGTAGGAAAACCACTTTTAAAGCTGGAGCAGCAAGAGCAAGTTTTGGCTTATCTTGCTGACTCAGCCTCTAGCTCTTTTGCCTCCTCTCGTGAAACTGGTAAATGTCAAAGCAGCGCGTCGTTAGTGGATGTTCACGGTCAGGGACAAGTCGCTTCCTTGTCCTCTTCAGCAAAAACAACAACAGAGAAGAATGCAGCAGGCGACACAACGGGTTACTCCATGGAGCTCTTTACACATACCGTCCCTGGCTTAGAAAGTGAAGCAGTTAACAGTCCATGCCCATTACAAGTTGAATCTGACATGGAGTGCACTGATGCACAGCCACAGCCAGACTACTATGCTGGTCCTTTGACTCAGACCACAACATTGCCCTCGCAGGGTAATGATCAAGAATCAGACCCTGATGAGACTATGTTGCCCCATCACGAACGCTATACCACCGACCGACACGGTGACACAGACGAAGTTGCACACGAGCTACAAGAAGAGGTAATAGATGACCCAGTTCTTGACCCCGATTGGCAGCCATTGGGGGAACAGGGTGCAGGCGGCAGCAGTTCTGAAGCGGAGGAGGAGGGGCCGCAGCAGGCATCAACATCGCAACAGGTTCCATCTGCCGGGCCCGTATCTTGCCCAAAACGCGTGGCAAAGCCAAAACCTGTTGGAGGACAGCGTGGCCATCCAGTTAAAGCTCAGTCTGCAATGCCTGAAAAGGTATCCGATGCTAGAAAGAGTGCAGTCTGGCATTTTTTTAAACAACATCCAATTGATCAGCGCAAAGTCATCTGTCAAAAATGTTCAACTACCTTAAGCAGAGGACAGAATCTGAAAAGTCTCAATACAAGTTGCATGCATAGACATTTAACCACCATGCATTTGCAAGCCTGGACTAACTACCAAACGTCCCTTAAGGTTGTAGCACCCTCGGCCAATGAAGCTAGTCAGCAACGCAACATCCCTTCCGGCAGTGTAGGGCCACCATTTTCCGCACCACCTGCAGTATCTGTGCAGGTTTCTTTGCCAGGCCAAAGCAGTCAGGGTCAGGGAATCACCAGTTTCGTAGTAGGAAACACTGCATCTAGGGCACCGGCGGCAACAATACCATCTCCCACCGTCTCTCAGTCTGCCATGTCCACCGGCACCCCCGCTAGTTCCACGATCTCCAGCTCTCCAGTCCAGCTCACCCTACATGAGACTATGGTTAGAAAAAGGAAGTACTTAGCCTCGCATCCGCGTACACAGGGTTTGAACGCACACATAGCTAGACTAATCTCCTTAGAGATGATGCCCTACCGGTTAGTTGAAAGCGAAGCTTTCAAAGCCCTGATGGACTACGCTGTACCACGCTACGAGCTACCCAGTCGACACTTTTTTTCCAGAAAAGCCATCCCAGCCCTCCACCAGCATGTTAAAGAGCGCATCGTCCATGCACTCAGGCAATCTGTGAGCACAAAGGTGCACCTGACAACAGATGCATGGACCAGTAGGCATGGCCAGGGACGTTACGTGTCCATCACGGCACACTGGGTAAATGTGGTGGATGCAGGGTCCACAGGGGACAGCAAGTTTGAGACAGTTCTGCCTAGCTCACGGTCTAGGAAACAGTTGGCTGTAGCCGTTCGCACCCCCTCCTCCTCCTCTTCGTCCTCCTGCAGAAGCGAGAGCTCGTCCACAGACCGCAGTCACACAACCACTCCATCCGCAGCTGCCACTGTTGCACACCAGGTCTCCCATTATGGGGCAGCTACTGGCAAACATCAGCAGGCTGTATTGGCTATGAAGTGTTTGGGCAACAACAGACACACCGCGGAAGTTCTGTCCGAGTTCTTGCAGAAAGAAACGCAGTCGTGGCTGGGCACTGTAGATCTTGAGGCAGGCAAGGTAGTGAGTGATAACGGAAGGAATTTCATGGCTGCCATCTCCCTTTCCCAACTGAAACACATTCCTTGCCTGGCTCACACCTTAAACCTGGTGGTGCAGTGCTTCCTGAAAAGTTATCCGGGGTTATCCGACCTGCTCCTCAAAGTGCGTGGACTTTGCTCACATATCCGCCGTTCGCCCGTACACTCCAGCCGTATGCAGACCTATCAGCGTTCTTTGAACCTTCCCCAGCATCGCCTAATCATAGACGTTGCAACAAGGTGGAACTCAACACTGCACATGCTTCAGAGACTGTGCGAACAGAGGCGGGCTGTTATGTTTTTGTGGGAGGATACACATACACGGGCAGGCAGTAGGATGGCAGACATGGAGTTGTCAGGTGTGCACTGGTCGAAGATTCAAGACATGTGTCAAGTCCTTCAGTGTTTTGAGGAATGCACACGGCTGGTTAGTGCAGACAACGCCATAATAAGCATGAGCATCCCCCTAATGCGTCTGCTGATGCAAAGTTTGACGCACATAAAGGATCAGGCGTCTGCAGCTGAGGAAGAGGAAAGCCTTGATGACAGTCAGCCATTGTCTGGCCAGGGCAGTGTACAGGACGAGTTAGCGGGCGAAGAGGAGGAGGAGGACGAGGAGGATGATGGGGATGATTATATTTTTAATGAGGAAGCTTTTCCGGGGCCACTGGAAATTGGTGGCGCGGCAAGGCCGGGTTCTGGTTTTTGGAGGGACACAAGTGACGTGGATTTGCCTGAAACTGCCCCTCAACCAAGCACAACCGCAGATTTGAGAACTGGAACTTTGGCCCACATGGCGGATTATGCCTTACGTATCCTCAAAAGGGACACACGCATAACTAAAATGATGAACGATGACGATTACTGGTTGGCCTGCCTCCTTGATCCTCGCTATAAAGGCAAATTGCAAAATATAATGCCACATGAAAACTTGGAACTAATATTAGCAACCAAACAATCAACTCTTGTTGACCGTTTGCTTCTGGCATTCCCTGCACACAGCGCCCGTGATCGTTCTCACACGAGCTGCAGGGGCCAGCAGACCAGAGGAGTTAGAGGGGCAGAAATCAGAAGTGGCGTTGGCCAGAGGGGTTTTCTGACCAGGTTGTGGAGTGATTTTGCTATGACCGCAGACAGGACAGGTACTGCAGCATCAATTCAAAGTGACAGGAGACAACATTTGTCCAGTATGGTTACAAACTATTTTTCATCCCTTATCGATGTTCTCCCTCAACCGTCATTCCCATTTGATTACTGGGCATCAAAATTAGACACCTGGCCAGAATTGGCAGAATATGCATTGCAGGAGCTTGCTTGCCCGGCAGCTAGTGTCCTATCAGAAAGAGTATTCAGTGCTGCAGGTTCAATACTAACAGAAAAAAGGACTAGTCTGGCTACCCAAAATGTAGATGATCTAACCTTCATTAAAATGAACCACAACTGGATTTCGAAATCTTTTGCCCCACCTTGCCCGGCTGACACCTAGCTCTCCTATGAAAAGGTCTTGCCTGTGGACTATTCTGAATGCCTTTTCCAATCTCGTAATTTTCTGCACCTGATTGTCCAGCATACGACATGTTTACACCTCACTAAATGGCCAAACTCCCCACACGGGGCCGTGGTATCGACATTTGGCGACAGCACCCGTGAGAGTGCTGTTTGTCTGAAGAGGTGGGTGTGCCCGCTTTTGGTCGACGGCACTGCCACTGGGTCCCTCCTAGTACAATAAAGTGTCTCTGGCGGTGGTGGTGCGCACCCAACGTCAGACACACCGTTGTAATATGAGGGGCCCTGGGCCTGTACCGCCGGCCACAAGACAGTTCCCACCCAGCTCAAACAGTGCTCTACCACTTGCAAAATTATCTCACAGCTCCACCAATGTTTAGTCTATGCGCTGACATCCTTCAATGCCTGCCACTGACAATACCATTTTATTGACATTTTTGTTATGTTAGGCCTTCGAAGCCTGTCTGCGGTCACTCCTTCCACTAGGCCTCCACTGACCACACCACTGCTGCCCGGGTACCCCTGGAACCAATTTAAAATTGCCTACAGCCAGCCCAATTTTTTTATTTTAGGCCTTCGATGCCTGTCTGCGGTCCATTCTTTCTACTACTACTACACTGACCAGGCCACTGCTGCCCGTGTACCCCTGGAACCAATTTAAAATTGCCTACAGCCATGTGTTATTATTTTAGGCCTTCGATGCCTGTCTGTGGTCACTCCTTCCACTAGGCCTCCACTGACCACACCACTGCTGCCCGTGTACCCCTGGAACCAATTTAAAATTGCCTACAGCCATGTGTTATTATTTTAGGCCTTCGATGCCCGTCTGCGGTCACTCCTTACAATATGCCTCCACTGACCACACCACTGCTGCCCGTGTACCCCTGGAACCAATTTAAAATTGCCTACAGCCATGTGTTATTATTTTAGGCCTTCGAAGCCTGTCTGCGGTCACTCCTTCCACTAGGCCTCCACTGACCACACCACTGCTGCCCGTGTACCCCTGGAACCAATTTAAAATTGCCTACAGCCAGCCCAATTTTTTTACTTTAGGCCTTCGATGCCTGTCTGCGGTCACTCCTTCCACTAGGCCTCCACTGACCACACCACTGCTGCCCGTGTACCCCTGGAACCAATTTAAAATTGCCTACAGCCATGTGTTATTATTTTAGGCCTTCGATGCCTGTCTACGGTCACTCCTTACAATATGCCTCCACTGACCACACCACTGCTGCCCGTGTACCCCTGGAACCAATTTAAAATTGCCTACAGCCAGCCCAATTTTTTTATTTTAGGCCTTCGATGCCTGTCTGCGGTCCGTTCTTTCTACTACTACTACACTGACCAGGCCACTGCTGCCCGTGTACCCCTGGAACCAATTTAAAATTGCCTACAGCCATGTGTTATTATTTTAGGCCTTCGATGCCTGTCTGTGGTCACTCCTTCCACTAGGCCTCCACTGACCACACCACTGCTGCCCGTGTACCCCTGGAACCAATTTAAAATTGCCTACAGCCATGTGTTATTATTTTAGGCCTTCGATGCCTGTCTGCGGTCACTCCTTACAATATGCCTCCACTGACCACACCACTGCTGCCCGTGTACCCCTGGAACCAATTTAAAATTGCCTACAGCCAGCCCAATTTTTTTACTTTAGGCCTTCGATGCCTGTCTGTGGTCACTCCTTCCACTAGGCCTCCACTGACCACACCACTGCTGCCCGTGTACCCCTGGAACCAATTTAAAATTGCCTACAGCCATGTGTTATTATTTTAGGCCTCCGATGCCTGTCTGCGGTCACTCCTTCCACTAGGCCTCCACTGACCACACCACTGCTGCCCGTGTACCCCTGGAACCAACATCAGAAAATATAAAAATAAGTATTTTGCTTATAAAAAAAGAAAATACTGGAGAGATATCAAATGCAGACATTTTAACATTAAAAACAAACACATACAACAAAAATCTGGTACAGTACTAAAAATGGCCACCAGCTACAATAACTTTCTCCTGCAAGTAGTTAACTGAAAGTTTTTTTCAATTTAAAACACAGATATGGCATCCACCGAGTGTTGTCCTGTCGCGTCTTCTTTATATTATTGCCAAGAAGATGCAAAACAATGAAAATAATAAAATCATTATTTACCAAAAAAATAGAGTAAGTCAAAACCACATTGCAAATAAACATTCATTACAAATAAAGAAGCAGGGAGCGCGTCCGAGGGTGAGTATATACCTAATAAGAATATAATCACCCTCGGACGCGCTCTGCTTCTTTCCGACAGCCTTCCTTCCTAAGAATCAGCCCTTCCGTGGTGTAGAGAGAGGGTTTGTTACACTCCAAGGTGTTCCCCAGGTTGCCTTTCCTGAGCTTCGATCTTCATGCTCTCGTTTAGTAGTTGTTGGAAACTACGCTGCATTAGGCCTACAAATTGGGTATGGGGTGTAGAGAGATGGTGTGTTACACTCCAAGGTGTTCCCCAGGTTTCCTCTCCATTGCTTCGATCTTCCGGCTCTCGTTTAGTAGTTGTTGGAAACTACGCTGCATTAGGCCTACAAATTGGGTATGGGGTGTAGAGAGATGGTGTGTTCCACTCCAAGGTGTTCTCCAGGTTGCCTTTCCTGAGCTTCGATCTTCCGGCTCTCGTTTAGTAGTTGTTGGAAACTACGCTGCATTAGGCCTACAAATTGGGTATGGGGTGTAGAGAGATGGTGTGTTCCACTCCAAGGTGTTCCCCAGGTTTCCTCGCCAATGCTTCGATCATCATGCTCTCGTTTAGTAGTTGTTGGAAACTACGCTGCATTAGGCCTACAAATTGGGTATGGGGTGTAGAGAGATGGTGTGTTCCACTCCAAGGTGTTCTCCAGGTTGCCTTTCCTGAACTTCTATCTTCAGGCTCTCATTAAATTGTGGTTAAAGGGAACAACTGCATTTGGCGTACTAGTTGGTTTGGGGCCTACTATCGGTGTCTGCCACTCCTTGCTGTTCTCCTGGTTTCCTGTCCTGAAATTCCGTTTTCAGGCGCTCGTTAAGTAGTTGTTAATGTTAGACTGCATTTGGCCTACTAGTTGGGTTGGGGCCTACTATAGGTGTCTGCCACTCCTTGCTGTTCTCCTCCACTGAACAAAGCTGTGCCGCCTGTTTACTACGGTTGCCAATTTTGAACTGCATTTCGACTACTTACTGATTTGGGCCTACTCTCTGTGTCAGCCTCTCATTCCAGTTGTCCTCCACTGCAATGCCCCCTGGTTATTCCTGTGTTACCAATTTTGAACTGCATTTAGCCAACTTTATTCTTTGGGCCTATATCTGTGTTTCCTCCTCATCCTGCCCATTGCCCAGCCAGTGATAGATGAGTCTGCTGGTACATTGACCCATAGCGCAACATTCCCCGTGCACGCTACACAACAACATTGTGACCCTGCTGAAAGTCAGGTTGCTCTTCCCGCATACCATACCACCTTACACGGGGACAAAGAGGAAGGTGCAGATGAAAGTGCAGGTTCCTTCATCAGGTGGGGGGAGGAATACTAGTTGGCGACGTCACTGGCACAGGGCCTCTCATAGTACGCAAAAGTGTTGCTGCCGGTGGGAGGCGCCCCCGCCGTGCAAACACACCGCTGTACTTTGAGGGGCCCTGTGCCAGTGCCAATGCCAACGAGTGGGCCCCCCCTGCTTGCTCAGGTTCACAGCACTTGCAAAGTTGAAATACTTACCTCTCCCTGCTCCACTGCCGTGACGTGGTCCAGATTTCCTGGGCCCACTAATTACTTGAACCAGCCCTACCCACCACAACTTTAGCCAAATGAACCCCAATTTCAAATGCCTTCCAATTATTATAAGGTAAATTACGCTTGACAAGCTTCATTAAGAATGGATGGTTTTGACATTAAAATGGGCACTCTAGGTGTTTTCCTGGCCCCCACACACTGCCGACTATGCTGCCCCATTGACTTGCATTGGGTTTCGTGTTTCGGTCGATCCCGACTTTACGTCATAATCGGACGATTTCACTCGACCCGACTTTTGAGATAGTCGGGTTTCGCGAAACCCGGCTCGACTCTAAAAAGGTCAAGGTCGCTCAACTCTAGTTGTGAGAACTTTGAACCCCCAAGTGTTTTACTAAAGTTTATAATGCAGAGCTGTGAAAATAAAAAAAAAAAACGTTTCCACAAAAATGATTTTTTAGCCCCCAGTTTTGTATTTTTCCATGGGTAACAGGAGAAATTGGACCCCAAAAGTTGTTGTCTAATTTGTTCTGAGTACGCTTATACCCCATGGGAAAGCTCAGAAGGGAAGGAGCACCATTTTACTTTTTCAACGCAGAATTGTATGGATTGAGATCGGACGCCATGTTGCGTTTGCAGAGCCTCTGGTGTGCCTAAACAGTGGAAACCTCCCAATTCTAACTCCAACCCTGTTAAAAATGGTTATTTCGCACATTTATTTAATCATGGCTATTCACCAGGTGCTTACTCTTAAAGAAAAATGTCATGGTATTCTCATAAAAAAAAAAATAGTGGTTTATTGAATTGTCCACAGAAAAACCACATTGCAGCAAAACATAAAAGTAGATGAAATAGTTATGAACAGATTGTCCATGTGTAAATATCAGCGCTTGTCTTGTTACTCATCTTTCCCAAGGTCCTGAATGGTAAAACCGTCTGTCTGTGTGAAGTCTGAAGTCATCATGGCATGGAGTAGAATCATGGCATGGCTTACAGCTGTTGTTCCTTGTGACTTGTCTCATGTCCATGGAGAATGATGTGTAGGCAGGAGGTGATAGTCCCACGTGACAAAAGGCCCCCACACCCTCCTAGGAGACGTTTATATATGTTTCCTACAGACCACGTGTCCTCTGTATATGGTGTTAACTTATACACTGAGCTACATACACAGAAATAGCTTTTGATAGTGTCAGCAAGAAGCAATGTGCTCAGTACAGAATTGAGAATAAGAATTCAATTAATATTTAACAAACCCTAACCCCAACACACCCCTAACCCCAACCCTAACCACACCCCTAAACCGAACACACCCCTAACTCTAATCCCAACACACCCCTAACCCCAACATACCCCCAACCCCAACCGTAACCACACCCCTAACCTGAACACACCCCTAACTCTAATCCCAACACACCCCTAACCCCAACACACCCCTAGCCCTAATCCCAACCCTAACCATAACCCTGACACACTGAAAAACGTGGTCCCTTATGGTGGGTTCTACTGTTCTGGCATCTCAGGGGCTCTCCCAGTGGGTTATGGCACCCGCAAACAAGAAGAGTAAAATCTGCACTAAATTATGGTGCTGCTTCCGTTCTGAACTTTCCACTGTGCCTCTAAAGTGGTTTCCAATTACATGTAGGGTATTGGTGCACTCAGAAAAAATTGCACAGCAAATAGAGTGGTACATTTTTTCAGATTAGCCCTCATAAAAATTAAAAATTTGGAACTAAAACAGATAATGTACAGGTAATAGGATTTTATGGAGTCTACGACAGCACCCACCGAGAGAGGGGATCCACTCACCATCAGGACAGGAACTTACAGGTTAAAAAGCCTCCTCAGATGTGTTTCAGAGCATGAGAGGAACCGCCCATCGGATTATTAAACTTTTTTTTTTTATTGTAATTAAGATAACTAAACAGTCACCTCTATATAGTGAAAAATTTAATAACACTTTCCCTCAGAATGCAGGAAAGCCAGTTATTAATTACCGGGAGGGGGGGGGGCGTTCGTGCTGGTGTTGTCGTGGTCTCCATAAAATCCTATTACCGGTATATACAGTGGGGCAAAAAAGTATTTAGTCAGTCAGCAATAGTGCAAGTTCCACCACTTAAAAAGATGAGAGGCGTCTGTAATTTACATCATAGGTAGACCTCAACTATGGGAGACAAACTGAGAAAAAAAAAATCCAGCAAATCACATTGTCTGTTTTTTTAACATTTTATTTGCATATTATGGTGGAAAATAAGTATTTGGTCAGAAACAAACAATCAAGATTTCTGGCTCTCACAGACCTGTAACTTCTTCTTTAAGAGTCTCCTCTTTCCTCCACTCATTACCTGTAGTAATGGCACCTGTTTAAACTTGTTATCAGTATAAAAAGACACCTGTGCACACCCTCAAACAGTCTGACTCCAAACTCCACTATGGTGAAGACCAAAGAGCTGTCAAAGGACACCAGAAACAAAATTGTAGCCCTGCACCAGGCTGGGAAGACTGAATCTGCAATAGCCAACCAGCTTGGAGTGAAGAAATCAACAGTGGGAGCAATAATTAGAAAATGAAAGACATACAAGACCACTGATAATCTCCCTCGATCTGGGGCTCCACGCAAAATCCCACCCCGTGGGGTCAGAATGATCACAAGAACGGTGAGCAAAAATCCCAGAACCACGCGGGGGGACCTAGTGAATGAACTGCAGAGAGCTGGGACCAATGTAACAAGGCCTACCATAAGTAACACACTGCGCCACCATGGACTCAGATCCTGCAGTGCCAGACGTGTCCCACTGCTTAAGCCAGTACATGTCCGGGCCCGTCTGAAGTTTGCTAGAGAGCATTTGGATGATCCAGAGGAGTTTTGGGAGAATGTCCTATGGTCTGATGAAACCAAACTGGAACTGTTTGGTAGAAACACAACTTGTCGTGTTTGGAGGAAAAAGAATACTGAGTTGCATCCATCAAACACCATACCTACTGTAAAGCATGGTGGTGGAAACATCATGCTTTGGGGCTGTTTCTCTGCAAAGGGGCCACGACGACTGATCCGGTACATGAAAGAATGAATGGGGCCATGTATCGTGAGATTTTGAGTGCAAACCTCCTTCCATCAGCAAGGGCATTGAAAATGAAACATGGCTGGGTCTTTCAACATGACAATGATCCAAAGCACACCGCCAGGGCAATGAAGGAAGAAGCTTCGTAAGAAGCATTTCAAGGTCCTGGAGTGGCCTAGCCAGTCTCCAGATCTCAACCCTATAGAAAACCTTTGGAGGGAGTTGAAAGTCCGTGTTGCCAAGCGAAAAGCCAAAAACATCACTGCTCTAGAGGAGATCTGCATGGAGGAATGGGCCAACATACCAACAACAGTGTGTGGCAACCTTGTGAAGACTTACAGAAAACGTTTGACCTCTGTCATTGCCAACAAAGGATATATTACAAAGTATTGAGATGAAATTTTGTTTCTGACCAAATACTTATTTTCCACCATAATATGCAAAAAAATGATAAAAAAACAGACAATGTGATTTTCTGGATTTTTTTTTCTCAGTTTGTCTCCCATAGTTGAGGTCTACCTATGATGTAAATTACAGACGCCTCTCATCTTTTTAAGTGGTGGAACTTGCACTATTGCTGACTGACTAAATACTTTTTTGCCCCACTGTAGTAACCAGTTTTCCTCTGCCGAGGCCGAGAGCCTTTAAGAGACTATCACCTGGGAGGAACCACAGTATTGAGAACTGATTGCCCAAAGTCTAGATTAGAGGTTGATGATAGATCGAGACAGTAGTGTCTATAAAGAGTGGAAGGTGACTACCACGTTGCAGTCTTACAAATTGACTCAATGGAGACGTCCGCCTTTTCAGCCCAGGAGGATGCCATGGCCCGCGCTGCGGGAGTTTTCACGGCGTCTGGTGGAGATTCACCTTTGGCCGAATACGCTAGGCAGATCACATCTCTTATACACCAGGTGATAGCGTTCTTTGTGATGCTCAACCCCTTCCTATGATCCTGGAAGGAGACAAATAGTGCCCTACTCTGCCTCCAAGCCAAAGTCCTTTCTAAGTACTCTAAATTAAAAGAACAGTTTTATAGTGTATGGAACTTCTGTTCCTCCACTGTAGCAGGGCTATCATAAAATGATGGCAAATAGATCTCTTGGCTCCTATGAAACTTAGAAGCGACTTTTGGTAAATAGGCTGGGTCTGGTTTCAAAACGATCTGGTCTTGAAAGATCATCAATAAAGGGGCATCTACTGATAAAGCCTGAATGTCACTGACCTGTCTTGCGAAAGTTAAGGCTACCAACAAAAGCGGTGTTAAGGATCAGAACCTTAACTGAGGCTGAATCTAAGGGTTTGAAGGGGGGACCCGTCAATGCGTTTAGGACAAGGTTTAAATCCCATGGAGGCAATCTAGAAACATGCACCGGGTTACTGCGCCCACATGCATTTATGAATCTAATGACCCACCTGTCCCCTGCTACCTTATAGCTATACAGTGCCCCCAACGCAGACACCTGTACTCTAAAGGGGTTGACAGATAACCCTAACTTTCGACCCTTTGCAAGATCTCCAGAATTGCTGGAATTGGAACCTGGTCCGAAAGGGGAGCAGAGTGGAAAAAAAAAAAAAAAAAAAAAACTTTCCAGGTTTTACAATATATTTTTGTGGTAACCTCTTTCCTACTCTTTAGTAAAGTAGTGACTAGGGCTTCTGAAAATCCCCTATGCCTCAGCAGCTCCCTCTAAAATTCTATGCCATCAAGTGGAGACTAATGGGCCTTGAGAGAGAAGCCCCGGGCTCGTTGGTAGCACCCAAGGGTCAGTCACAGACATCGCCTTTAGCCAAGAAAGCCAAGGCCTCCCGGGCCAGAAGGGGGCAATTCATATCACTCTTGCTCCCTCCTCCCTCATTTTCCTGAGGACCAGCGGAATCAAACACATTGGAGGAAAAGCATAGGCCAGTTTATAATTCCACCAGACCTGAAGGGAGTCCACTATCTCTGGCTGTTCTGATACCCGTAATGACGCAAACCTCCTGACCGGCCTGCTCCTCGTGGCAAAAAGGTCTATGACCAGAAGGCCACATAAGTGTACAATTCGCCTGAAAACCTGTCGGTCTAGGGACCATTCCCCTTGACGCAAGGAGTGTCGACTGAGATACTCTGCCTGAACATTGTGCTCCCCTCTGATGTGAAGTGCCGACAGGGAGAGGTGGGGGATTGTTACCTTGTCCCCCCTGATCATTTAAGTAGGCTACCACTGTAGTGTAGTCTGTGTGTATCCGTACATGGGAGAGTTTGCAGAGTTGGTAGAAACTCAAAGTGCATACTTCACTTGCCTTGATTTCCTTCAGGTTTGAGGAATTCTGCTCCTCCCTGGTCATCCACCTCCCCTGGGCTAGTCTGTCTCCCACGTGAGTTCCCCAACCAAAGG
Source organism: Ranitomeya imitator (assembly GCF_032444005.1). NCBI lineage: Eukaryota > Metazoa > Chordata > Amphibia > Anura > Dendrobatidae > Ranitomeya > Ranitomeya imitator. The sequence goes on along the minus strand of NC_091283.1, from coordinate 482,240,813 downwards.
GGCTGGCATTGGTCATAACTATATGGTCGGGTCTTGTCCCCCATGGTACCCGCTTGGACAGATGCAGCGGTTCTAGCCACCAGGATAGGCTGTTGACCGTGACAACTGACAACCATAATCTCCCTCCAAGGTGGCCGCACAGCCTCCTTTCTGCCTCGAGCACCTCATTCTGTAGCGTCCTGGTGTGAAACTGAGCCCACTGTTCGGCTGGCATAACAGGCGTCAGTGAACACAGCAGGGAGATTGCATCTCAAGGACAGATTCAGATTGTCCATTATTTTCCTTTCTTTGCGGACGATGGCTAATTTTTTTTGTCCTCCAGCAAAAAACAATGTTGAGCTACTGAGTCCAGGAGGATGCCGAGGAATCTTTCACAGGTCGAGGAAACTAGCCTTGATTTCTTCAGATCAAGTAGGCAACCCAAATTCTATAGGGATGATATATTACATGGTTCAGCCGGGTAGTACACTGGATGGCCAACCACCCTACTATCAGGAAATCATCTAGGTACGGTATGACCAAGGTATCTTGTTCCCTTAAATGGGCCATCACTTCTGCAATCACTCTGGTAAACACACGTGGTGCCATGGACAGCCCAAAGGGCATGTGGCGAACTGAAAATGTCTAACCTGATCACCCAGCTGTACCACCACTCTGAGATATTGCTGGTGGTCCCGGTGTATCGGCAGATGGTAATAGGCATACTTTAAATCCAGGACTGTCATGTAACACCTGGGAAATGGAATCCATGAAGTCTGCAACCAAACTTCTATTTTAAAGGTATGACAATGTAGGAATGTATTTAGCCTCCGTAAATTAACGATGGTTCTGAACGAACAATCCGGTTTGGAAATCAGGAAAAGAATAAAAACGCTTTTCCTTCCGGACCCCTAAGGACCTACACCAAGACCTGTTTGTCCCTCAACTGGAGAAATTCTATTTCCAGGGCCCGCTGTTGGTCGGGGGAATTTCTCATAGTTGTTAATAGGAAGGAGTCTGGTGGGATACTCCTAAAACTCCAATCTCAGCCAGGATGATACTATACCGAGGATACAGGCACTGGCTGTTATACAGACCAGGGGTATCAAACTGCAATCCTCAAGGGCTGCAAACAGGTCATGTTTTCAGGATTTCCTTGTACTGCACAGGTGATAATTTAATCACCTACACACATAATGATTACAGCACCTCGTGCAAAGCTAAGGAAATCTTGAAAACACGCATGGTTTGCGGCCCTCGAGGAATGCAGTTTGACACCCCTGATACAGACCCACTGATTGTAAAAATATCTCAATCTACTGCCTACTGGAAGATCAGGGCTAACGATAGTTGTGTCTACACTTGGAAGAGGAGGCCCGCTTAAGTAGGCACCTTTACTCTTCGGCTCCCAGTTTCGATCTTTATATTTCCTCTGGAAAAACGACCGCTTCCTGAAGGTGTTCCTAATTCTACATTCCCATAGAATGTAAGTCTGAAGGACAGGGTCCTCTCCCCTCTGTACCAGTCTGTCATTGTAAATTTGTTTACTGTTAACGATATCTATAACCTTGTATGTAACCCCTTTTCTCATGTACAGCACCATTGAATTAATGGTGCTATATAAATAATAAAAGTAGGGGGTAAATAGTTTAGGGAACCCCTTCTTCCTGTAACTTGCTTTTGTGAGGACTTCAAGCATGGGGCTAAACAAGTACTCACCCTGGCATGGTATGTGTTATGATTTGGTAATTCAGTACCACGATGGACATAGAAGTCAGAGCACATACAGTGACCTGACAATAACCCAAAAACATAGAACGAGCTCTGAGACGTGGGAACTCTGCTGACCGCAATCCCCAATCCTCTCCAACCACACTAGAGGCAGCCGTGGATTGCGCCTAACGCTCCCTATGCAACTTGGCACAGCCTGAGAAACTAGCTAGCCTGAAGATAGAAAATAAGCCTACCTTGCCTCAGAGAAATACCCCAAAGGAAAAGGCAGCCCCCCACATATAATGACTGAGTTAAGATGAAAAGACAAACGTAGAGATGAAATAGATTCAGCAAAGTGAGGCCCGACTTTCTGAACAGAGCGAGGATAGCAAAGGTAACTTTGCGGTCAACACAAAACCCTACAAACAACCACGCAAAGGGGGCAAAAAGACCCTCCGTACCGACTAACGGCACGGAGGTACACCCTCTGCGTCCCAGAGCTTCCAGCAAGCAAGAAAAACCAAATAAACAAGCTGGACAGAAAAAACAGCAAACAAAAATAACACAAGAGCAACTTAGCTATGCAGAGCAGCAGGCCACAGGAACGATCCAGGAGGAAGCAAGTCCAATACTAGAACATTGACTGGAGGCCAGGATCAAAGCACTAGCTGGAGTTAAATAGAGCAGCACCTAACGACTTCACCACATCACCTGAGGAAGGAAACTCAGAAGCCGCAGTACCACTTTCCTCCACCAACGGAAGCTCATAGAGAGAATCAGCCAAAGTACCACTTGTGACCACAGGAGGGAGCTCTGCCACAAATTTGGTATGGCACATAAATTTTGCTTTAGCATGTGCATCCACTTTCCAGCTCTTTAACCAAAGTGTCGGCGGGTGGAATTCGACAAGCCACTGAAGCACCTGCCAGGTAAGCAGCCTCTCCGCGGATTTGTGAGGAGTTCAGTAACCCGTCTCTAGGCATGCCAGACCGTATCTGATCCTCCAGCTGGTCCAGCCAGACCATCATGGTTCTGGCAGTACAGGTACTTGCAATCACTGGTTTGAATGCGCCAGCCGACGACTCCCATACCCGCTATAAGGAGTATGCCTGCTTTCTTATCAGATGGATCCTTTAGAACAGGGGTCCCCAACTCCAGTCCTCAAGGCCCACCAACATGTCATGTTTTCAGGATTTCCTTAGTCTTGCCCAGGTAATAATTGCATCACCTGTGCAATGCAAAGGAAATCCTGAAAACATGACCTGTTGGTGGGCCTTGAGGACTGGAGTTAGGGACCCCTGCTTTAGAAGACCTCTGTCCTCTAGGGGAAGCACTGTTCTCTTTGACAAGGAAGCCATTGGGAATTTTAGCCCATTCTTTAAGTATGTCTTCTTCAAATGGGTATCTCCGCGTTGAGGCAGATGGCAGGAATCCCCGGTTATCCTGCCTATCCCATTCCTTTTTATGTTTTTCACCGTGTCATTCACTGGGAAGGACTTCTCTGACAAGCCTGCAAACATCAGGTCCTGAGCAGACCTGGGTTCCCTACTGTCCATAACTCCCATGGTGGCTCATACCGACCTCACCAATGTGTCCATATTTTCAACAGGGAAGCATGGTCTCCCTTCCTCGTCCAAAGATGACAAAGATGAGGGAGACTGAGGACTCAAAGTGCTGCCTCCCTATTGACGGACTAGATTCTGAGCCAGACCTCACAACAGCAGCCTTCTTTTTACAGGTCTTCCCCTTGAGGAGCTCTAAGTTTCCTCCCTGATAAATTACCTCAGATCCGATGTACGCATGGAGGCCTCCTCTTCCAGGGTCTGGTATATGCAAGACTGACACAGCCACTTACATAACTGTCAGGCAGGGGTACTGTGTCCAAAACACACTGACTACACTTAGTATTTGCCAATTTTTTAACCTGGGAACAGAGCACAGAAGGTGGGATTCAATGCATTAGGTGACCATACATACACTCACCACTGAAGCCGTGTCTCAGCAGGGTACCGGTTAAGGAGGCGGGGAGGAAAACAACATTTTTTGCAGTAAAAATATAATTCTTTAGTTTTCAAAATGGGGTAACTTGTGGGAGTTTTCCACCATTTAGGCACATCTGGGGCTCTCCAGACGCGACATGTGTCCACTAATGATTTTAGCAAATTTTGCATTCAAAAAGTCAAATAGCGTACCTTACCTTTCAAGCTCTGCCATGCACCTAAACAGTAGTTCTCCACATATTAGGTATCTGCGCACTCAGGAGAAATTTCACAACAAATTGTGTGGCGAATTTTCTCCTGTCACCTTTATGAAAATACAAAATTGGGGCCAAAAAAACTGGGGAAAAAAATCTGATTCTTTTATTTTTAGGGTTCTACGTTATAAACTTCTGCAAAGCACCTGGGGGTTCAAGGTGCTCAATACACATCTAGTTAAGTTTCCTGATGGGGTCTAGTTTCAAAAATGGCGTCACTGGGATTTCAACTGTTTAAGCACATCAGGGGCTCTCCAAACACAACATGGCATCCAATAATGATTCCAGCAAATTTTTAATTCAAGAAGTCAAATAGTGCTCCTTCCTTTCAGAGCCCTGATGTGTCCCAAAACGTAGTTTTTCTCCCCAGATATGGGATATCAGCATGCACAGGTGAACTTGCACACCAAATCTTTGGGTCTATTTATTACTGTTACCCTTGGGAAAATAAAGAAGTTTAGGTCTAAAGTAATTTCCTCTCACACAGTTAAATGTTCATTTTTTTTCCCTTCCACATTGCTTCAGTTCCTGTGAAACACCTGAAGGGTTAATAAACTTCTTGAATGTGGTTTTGAGCACCTTGAGGGGGTGCAGTTTTTAGAATGTCATCATTGTTGGGTATTTTCTGTCCTTAGACCTGTCAAAGGTCATTTCAAATGTGTTACAGTCCCCTTACAAAAAAATTTTGTAAAAAAAAAAAAAAAGAAATTGCTGGTTAACTTTTAAGCCTAACTTCCTAACCAAAAAAAATTGTTTAAAATATTGTGGTGAAGTAGACATGTGGGAAATGTTATTATCTATTGTGTGACTTAAATCAGAGTTAAGTTTTTATGCCCTTAAGTTTGAAAGTTACAGCATTTTCAAAATTCACCAAATTTCCAATTTTTTTTTCACAAATAAACACAAGTCATGTCAAATAAATTACCACCATCATGGAGTACGGTAGGTCACGAAAAAAACTCCCAAAATAACTAGAATCTATTGAAGCATTCCAGAGTTAATACACCTCAAAGTGACAATTGTCAGAATTGTAAAATTTGGCCTAATCATGAAGGTGAAAACTGGCTTGTGGAGTGAAGGGGTTAAGAGTTAAAGCACCCATATATAATGCAGTTTATATTGAAACTTATTATAGCTTATGTGGCAGTTTGTGGTTATGAAACCTTTTAGTAATGCTTTATAAATAGACTAATGAACACAACCATATTATTAGGTCACTCATCAGTTCATTGATATACTTGGGGGATGAAAACTCTGCTCGGCCTCCTTTATTTTTGATCACTGAACTCATAGTACACAATTTAGATGATTTATTTGTATTCTGAAGATGCCAGCTTTCCTTTTCCCATGACTGGTATTGATCCATTTGATTACCTTAAATAAGACGTTAATTTTCTGCAAGTGTTATATTTTTCATAAATCAATACATAAAACAAAACATGAAAATAAGTGACCAATATATCTCATCAGAAACATTTATCTCTGTGCTAAAATGTATTTGTCACTATCAGAAGTCTCACGTAAAATCTGTATTCAATAAGTCTGACTTTTCCATTAATGAAATGAGATGGCAGCTGCTACTGATACAATTTTATGTAGATGGAAGGAGGAGCTAGACAGAGCTCCTCCCTCCTACATAGAATCTTCGCAGTAACAGCCATCATCTCATCAATAGGAAAGTGGCTTCACGGAATACAGATTTTACTGTATAAATAAAATACTGTCTAATAAAAATAAGTAACTTTGCAATATATCTTATGTACTACTGATTTATGAAATATGTTCTGTAACAATCGCTTTTAATATTTAGCATCACAGCCAAAACATGGAATGGTAGCCCTAAAGTTGACGCATCTAGAATCACCTGGATCCTGAAAGAGGATCTTTAACAAAATTTTATTCTATTTTGAACTGGACACATGATGTTAGAGTGGCTTTTTTTTTTGTGTGTGTGTCCTTTTCAGAGATATTAGCAGTCAGTGATTAACATCTGAAACTTCACAAAACATAACTCATTAGGTGCTAGACAGCTTTCACTGGGGGTGGGTACTTATCTCCACCGTGTTGCTGCCTACTTAGGATTGGTTGGCATCATGTGGAGAGATGTGTGTGTATCATGTGTATGTATCCTGTGTCTAGTGTGTCACTGGTGTGTGTCACGTGTATGTATCCTGTGTCTAGCGTGTGACTCGTGTGTATCACGTGTATGTATCCTGTGTCTAGGGTGTGACTTGTGCGTATTTGTCATGTCTAGTGTGTGTATGTGGCACATGTCTAAATAATAAAATCTTTGTTCTTATAGAATATCATTGTGTTCGGCAGCACTTGTCTTGTTTACCCATAATTATCTGCTGCAGATAAGGGTGCTTGACTAGATGGAAGCTAAAGGTACCGTCACACTGGACGATATCGCTAGCGATCCGTGACGTTGCAGCGTCCTGGCTAGCGATATCGTCCAGTGTGACAGGCAGCAGCGATCAGGCCCCTGCTGTGATGTCGTTGGTCAGGGCAGAAAGGCCAGCACTTTTGTTTCGTCGCTGGCTCTCCCGCTGACATCGCTGAATCGGCGTGTGACGCCGATTCAGCGATGTCTTCGCTGGTAACCAGGGTAAACATCGGGTTACTAAGCGCAGGGCCGTGCTTAGTAACCCGATGTTTACCCTGCTTACCATCATTAAAGTAAAAAAAACAACCACTACATACTTACCTACCGCTGTCTGTCCCCGGCGCTGTGCTTCTCTGCTCTGGCTGTGAGCGCTGGGCAGCCGGAAAGCAGAGCGGTGACATCACCGCTGTGCTTACACAGGGCAGAGAAGCACAGCGCCGGGGACAGACAGCGGTAGTTAAGTATGTACTGGTTGTTTTTTTTTTACTTTAACGATGGTAACCAGGGTAAACATCGGGTTACCAAGCACGGCCCTGCGCTTAGTAACCCGATGTTTACCCTGGTTACCGGCATCGTTGGTCGCTGGAGAGCTGTCTGTGTGACAGCTCTCCAGCGACGCTGCAGTGATCCGGATCGTTGTCGGTATCGCTGCAGCGTCGCTTAGTGTGACGGTACCTTAAGGGAAGACTCTGCAGCTAGTACCCCTTAAGGTACCGTCACACATAACAATATCGTTAACGATTTCGTTGCTTTTTGTGACGTAGCAACGATATAGTTAACGAAATCGTTATGTGTGACCGACCAACGATCAGGCCCCTGTTGGGAGATCGTTGGTCGCTGGGGAAAGTCCAGCACTTTATTTTGTCGCTGGATCTCCCGCTGACATCGCTGAATCGGCGTGTGTGACGCCGATTCAGCGATGTCTTCACTGGTAACCAGGGTAAATATCGGGTTACTAAGCGTAGGGCAGCGCTTAGTAACCCGATGTTTACCCTGGTTACCGTTGTAAATATAAAAAAAAAAACCACTACATACTTACATTCCCGGTGTCTGGTCATGTCCCCCGCCGTCAGCTTCCCGCACTGACTGGTGAGCGCCGGCAGGCCGTAAAGTACAGCACAGCGGTGACGTCACCACTGTACTTTACGGCCGGCGCTCAGTCAGTGCGGGAAGCTGACGGCGAGGGACATGACCAGACACCGGGAATGTAAGTATGTAGTGTTTGTTTTTTACATTTACAACAGTAACCAGAGTAAACATCGGGTTACTAAGCGCGGCCCTGCGCTTAGTAACCCGATGTTTACCCTGGTTACCCGGGGACTTCGGCATCGTTGGTCGCTGGAGAGCTGTGTGTGACAGCTCTCCAGCGACCAAACAGCGACGCTGCAGCGATCGACATCGTTGTCAGTATCGCTGCAGCGTCGCTTAGTGTGACGGTACCTTTAAGCATGGTGGGCCCTTAGAATGATGTTCTCTGGTGGGCCCAAGCTACTCCAGTCCGACGCTGCACACACTTCACACTCCAGTCCACCAGGGGGAGCCATGCTTTTATCTATTAGGGCACTCCTCACACTTGGGTAAAACTGGTGGGTTGGGGAGGAAGTGAGGCAGAAAGGGACAGAAGCTGACTGGAGGGAGAAGGAGATAGTCAGTGGGTCCTGACAGAGTTTGGCAGAGGCTGGCTGGATTGGGTTCCAGCCAGCTCCAGACTGCGGCCTACAGAAGGAAGGTACACGGAGCTGCGCCTGCCCCACGTGTGGCAGCATCCTAAGAAAGGACACAAAAGGAATTGTGTTGCAGTGAGTGAGCAACGAAGTCATAGCAACAGGAGTGAAACATCAGAGGGAGACCAGCAAGAAGCAAGCTGCCTCTTTCTGAAGCGCAGGACCGGTAGCCAGAACATCGAGGGAGTAAAGCGCTCTATGCTGTTACTTCAGAGACTGGCAGGACAGTTAATTCCATGTTAGCTGCCCGACCATTTACCCAGGAGTCAGGGTGGCAACTTGTGGGTGCCAGGTCGTCACTAGGGTCCCTATAAAAAGCCTCAGGCCACCCGTCATACGGGTTTGTCCTATTTTTCAGGCGGACAGAGAGAAGAGACTTAACATCTACAATAGTTGTGAGGACCTTACCGAGTTGCTCAGCAGGGAAGTACTACAACGCCCAGGCGCTAGAGGAAGGCTATTGAATTCCACCTGGATAAGGGGACTCTGGATTTGCCTTCAGAGCGGCCAGACTCTACCTACCCTGTGGTCCCTACCCTGGACTGTGGATGCTGCAGCCTTCAGTAAAGGTAAAGAGACTGCAGCCTTGTTTCCTCGTTAGTCACTGCGCCTTACATCATCCACCATCTACACTCTGGGAAGCCCTGGGGACATACTTCACCTGTGGGAAGGTATACCATCTAGCTGCCATAACATCACCCCAGCGGACCCCTAAGCATCATCGGTCACCCTGACCGAATACTACAAGTGGCGTCACGAACATTATCCCTTTAAAGACCTTTCCCCCCCAATTTATCAACGGATGTTCCCCTAGGGCCATGGACCGGGTCAGCCACAGTGACACCCCCACTGAGAACCGAAGGGCCCAGATCCGAGTACCCCACGGCCCCTGGGGGCGCTCTACATGTCCTGGTTAACACATACACCTCTGCAGACTGCATGGTACCGCTAGATAGGGCAGGACAAGACAAGATGTTGGGAACGAATTGAGGGAGACCAAGGTTCACCATTTGCACAGTTCTATACAAGCTAGAGAACCCGCATATTAAAAATAAAAATTAGATAGTTGTTTTAATATACAGGTTCTCTAGCTCATGTAGAACAGTGAATAATAAAAGAAAAAAAAAAAAAAGATTAGTAATGAGTGAACGTGCTCGGATAACGTGTTATATATTTTAGGTTAAAAGAAATCCAGGAAAAATACAACCCCCAAAAGACAAATATTAGTGATACATTTCAAACCCAAATATCAGATTATTCTTTGTCTTTTTTATTAATCTTTTTTGTGAAGAAATCACCGGTTCAGATTGTAAGTCTCAGTGGTAAATGAGTAGTAGGCTACACCTTATTGGTGTGAAACACATGAAAGGATGTAAATAAGTCAGTCAGAGCAGCAGGAGTCTGGTTTAGCAGTTTTCCCTGTAGACTTGCGTGTGGAAGTAGGAGCTTGGTTACTAAAGAGCAATGGAAAAACCATCCTTCGGGACCATGGATTTAACAAGCGTCTCCCTGATACTTTTATTCTCCAATATAAGACCGTAAATCTGACTTCCTGGAGAAAATGTCTTTGTTGCAATGGGAATTTCCTGCAAGATGAAAATGGGATAGACATGTAAATTCATGTCCCATATAGTTTCAGTACGATTCACATCAGCATGTTAATTATTCTGATTTAATGTATAATAATCTGCATCACAATCACAGAGCAATTATACCTCATGTCCCCAGGATTTCGCACTGTTCCCGATCATTCAATTACTACAATTCCAAGAATTAAATGTTGGAAGACACCAAGGGTATAGGTACTTACCTTGAAGTACTCTAGTAGGTCAGATCTGATCTTCTAGATTGTCATATTATAAAAAAGTGTGAAGTGCAGACTGCAAATTTAGTTGCAAAGGTGGAACTTGTGCAAAATGATAAATGTAATAACCTGGGGCTCACATCCCCTGAAAACTTGTCAGTATGGTTAGATCAGTGCATACTAGTGTGTGATCGTCAGGCAGGTGGCATGACCAAGAATGCATGTTTTATTGTCCCTGTAAGGCTGCCGTCACACTAGCAGTATTTGGTCAGTATTTTACATCAGTATGTGTAAGCCAAAACCAGGAGTGGGTGATAAATACAGATGTAAAATACTGACCAAATACTGCTAGTGTGACGGCAGCCTAATGATGAGGATTGCATGTGCTCACGAGCCTACCGTTTCATATGCAGTGACTAGCCTCTTCCCTTTTGGTAATAGCTCTAGTCATCCACAGATTACATACTAGGACTATTTTGCACCAGTATTCAGGGACATTGAGAGGCCACATCCTTGTTGTTGCATTAAAACATGGATGTATAGGTTGTGCAACATCCATGACCATCTACATATCTTAAAACTGCTGACAGATGCTATCAAAATTATTCCTTTACCCTGCACTGGCCCCGCACAACCTACTTATTCAAATGCTCCTTATTTCTATTTTAATGTGCATATAACAAAATGCTCCACGTTGCAAGAGCAGGCCAGGCCTCTTAGTGATCGGAGAATAGCCCACAGTATTCTGTCCCAGTAATGGCACTATTCTTCCTAGTAAAGACGTGCAGTGGAGATAGCTTAGAGCAGATCATACATTATCTTGTCACTCAGGATCCTGCACTCTGAAAAGAGAAACAAACGTGCTTGAAGCTCAGGATCCTCAGCGTTCCGTATTACACATACAATAATGCTGCTACGAGAAGATGTCAAGCTTTACCAAACTGTAGACTAGGAGCAGTTTGTTATGTAGTACCATAAGTTGTCTCAACCTTTTAGCATGAATGTGAACTCAAACCTAAACTGTACCTAAAAGTGGAACTTATACAATTACTGCTTCCATGATGGAAATTCTGATCAGCGCAGTAATCTTTACCAATCGCTGCCACAAGTGCTGCACTCAAGACTCGACCGCTCAGCAGCACTCTTCCAAGCCAGAACTACATGAAAAGGATGGATTTGAATTCCTCTAATACTTTTTCATTATCACTGGCCATAATTCAAATCTCATAAGAGATTTTTCACAGTGACTTCTCTGGTAGCACTGCAGAATATAAAGAAAGTTTCCAAAAGCCTTTATATTACCCCCTTCATGACCTTGGGATATTCCATTTTTCCGTTAGTTTTTCGCTCCCCTCCTTCCCAGAGCCATAACTTTTTTTATTTTTCTGTCAATATGGCCATGTGAGGGCTTATTTTTTTGCAAAACAAGTTGTACTTTTGAACAACATCATTGGTTTTAGCATGACATTTACTAGAAAACGGGAAAAAAATTCCAAGTGCGGTGAAATTGCAAAAAAAAAGTGCAATCCCACACTTGTTTTTTGTTTGGCTTTTTTGCTAGGTTCATTAAATGCTAAAACTGACATGCCATTATGATTCTCCAGGTCATTACGAGTTCATAGACACCCAACGTGTCTGAAATTTTTTTCACCACTTCGATAAAAAAAAAAACAACCTAAACTTTGCTAAATAAAAAATTGCACCATTTTCCGATACCCGTAACGTCTCCATTTTTCGTGATCTGGGGTCGGTTGAGGGCTTATTTTTGCGTACCGAGCTGGCATTTTTAATGATAGCATTTTGGTGCAGATATGTTCTTTTGATCGCCCGTTATTGCATTTTAATGCAATGTCGCAACGACCAAAAAAAAAACCATAATTCTGGCGTTTCAATTTTTTTTTCTCTACGCCGTTTAGCGATCAGGTTAATCTTTTTTTATTGATCGATCTGGCGATTCTGAACGCTGCGATACCAAATATGTGTAGGTCTGATTTTTATTGATTTATTTTGAATGGGGGGCGATTTAAACTTATTTTTTTCACTTTTTTTTTTTTTTTTTTTACTTTTGCCATGCTTCAATAGCCTCCATAGGAGGCTAGAAGCTGGCACAACTATCGCCTCTGCTACATAGCAGCGATCATCAGATCACTGCTATGCAGCAGAAATGCAGGCTTGCTATGAGCGCCGACCACAGGGTGGCGTTCTGAGCTAGCCGGGATCAGTAACCATAGAGGTCTCAAGGACCTCTATAGTTACTATGCAGAAGCATCGCTGACCCCCGATCGTGTGACGGGTCAGCGATGCGCTTATTTCCAGCCAGATGGCTGGAAGCGCCGGTTAAATGCCGCTGTCAGCGTTTGACAGCGGCATTTAACTAGTTAATAGCGGCGGGTGAATCGCGATTTCACCTGCAGCTATTGCAGGCACATGTCAGCTGTTTAAAACAGCTTACATGTCCCGGCTTTGATGCTATCCCGTCAGAGGTCAGAAAGGGGTTTAAAAAAAAACAAAAACGTTTCCCCACAAAACGTTACATTTTAAATCATATCTTGGAATAATAATGTAATAATGTTTACAATTGGATGTGTTTATCTTTGCACAAGAGCATTTTTATAATAATAAATGTGCCCTTACCATGTCCTATGCAATGGCTGTGTATGACTGCGGGAACATGGTCGGGAACATGGTCTTATACCATATCTCCTGGGCATTGGGGGAAGCCAAAAAGGAAAAAATAAAAAATAGAATCAGCTGTAATCCCATGCCGTGAGATGAAGCATTTGGCCTTTATTTTCTTTTTATTTAAGTTTTCCCTCAAACAATCAGCTGTGACCCCATGTTGTCCTATCTGTATACTTTTTATGCTTCCTCCCTTGCCTAGGTGCTGTGGTATGATCAGACCATGTCACTGGACAGTCAGACACAGCCGTTACAATGTAGGAACACAAGATTCTCAGCACTGGATTTTTTATTTTTTTTTAATAAACAGCCAAATTGTGGAAATTATTCTAAGATCTATTGATTAAAATTACCTTTAGTCCTGGAACAACCACTTTAAATAAAAAAAAATGTAAGGAATCAATGTTGGTATAAAATGTGGCTCTGCCATGCATTTTCTCTGTACAGCATTGAACATGACACCGCTGAGCATGGGGGTAGGGGGCTGAAAAGGCTTCAGCAGTAAAAGCTTAACATTGCACGTTCTCCGTTCATAGAGGTCAAATCAAACCCCCACCATAAAGTGATGACATTCTGCTAGGCTACTTCTATTGTATGTGGATTAATTTTATTTACCATCTCAAAATGACAGAGTACAAAAACACCAACAGGTTACTTACTGGTAGCCGAATTTACCAGAACCCATGACAGCAGGAGAACGATCTGCACTGCCAGGACAGGAACCTACAGAGAAAAAAAAAAAAAAGCAGTACCTCTCACCCACTTCAGTTGGTTACAGAGCATGAGAGGACCTCCCTGTTAATTTACACATAACCCAAAACCACACTATAGTGCACCCCAATAAGGTGAAAAAGGAGGGGGTAGAGGAGAAGAATATGCAGGGTGCTGTAATGTGTTCTGGAAAGTCTTCGTTACTCACCGGTTAACGGTGTTTTTCGGAGTCCATGACAGCACCACGGAGAGGGGATCCGCCCTTCAGGAACAGGAAACCTACAGATACATAAGGGCGGCACCTCTCCCACGCATCAGTTGGTTTACAGAGCACAAGAGGACCACCAAGGTTAATAGCATACTTAATAAACAACGATACAACTACTAACTATTCACTACCCGTGAATTATATAAATAAAGGAAGAGGTGTACACCCAGAACTTAAGAAGATGGGAGGGTATGTACGGGTGCTGTCATGGACTCCGAAAAACACCGTTAACCGGTGAGTAACAGACTATCGGTCGTCCATGACAGCACCACGGAGAGAATTACAGAGAGTAACTATTTAGGGAGAGACTACGGCTTGCAGCACCCTTACAACGAAAGAGGTCAGAAGAAGCACCCAGGTTCAATCTATAATGGTTATAGAAAGTGTTTGGAGAAGACCAAGTAGCAGCCTTACAGATTTGGTCGATCGACACCTCCAACCTTTCTGCCCACGAGGCTGCCATAGCTCTAGTGGAATGCACTTTTAGACCTTCAGGCGCCGGCTTGCCCTTTGAGATGTATGCCAGCGAGATAGCCTCCCTGATCCATCTAGCTAATGTAGATTTCGATGCTCTATGACCTTTCCTGCTACCCTGATAGGACACGAATAGGGCATTATCTATCTTCCAAGGATCAGTCACGGCTAGATACTCTAGGATACATCTTTTTACATCTAAAGTGTGTAGTTTCCTTTCCTTATCGTTAGTAGGATTAGGGAGGAAAGATGGAAGAACTATTTCCTGCGTTCTGTGGAATCTGGACACAACCTTAGGATGATATGCTGGATCAGGGGACAGTATCACCATCATCCCTAAGCTGCATGTAGGGCCGGTTTCACACGTCAGTGGCTCCGGTACGTGAGGTGACAGTTTCCTCACGTACCAGAGCCACTGACACACGTAGACACAGTGAAATCAATGCATCTGTGCAGATGTCATTGATTTTTTGCAGACCGTGTCTCTGCCAAACACGGAGACATGTCAGTGTTCGTGGGAGCGCACGGATTACACGGATCCATTAAAGTCAATGGGTCCGTGTAAAACACATACCGCACACGGACGTTGTCAGTGTGCAGACCGTGTTCCGTGTAGGAGACAGCGTTAATCTAAGCGCTGTCCCCCCCACTGGTGCTGAAGCCGCCATTCATATCTTCCCTGCAGCAGCGTTTGCTGTAGAGAAGATATGAATACTTGTGTTTAAAATAAAGATCCACGTGAACACCGCCCTCCCACCCCCTGTGCACCACTCCCTCCCCCCCCCCCCCCGCCCCGCTGTTATTAAAATACTCACCCGGCTCCCTCGCTGGCTGGCGCTGCTTCCTGTCCTGGCCGCACCTTCTACTGTATGAGCGGTCACGTGGGGCCACCCATTACAATCATGAATATGCGGCTCCACCTCCCATAGGGGTGGAGCCGAATATTCATTACTGTAAATGAGCGGCCCCACGTGACCGCTCATACAGTAGAAGGTGCGGCCAGGACAGGAAGCAGCGCCAGCCAGCGAGGGAGGCGGGTGAGTATTTTAATAACAGCGGGGGGCGCACAGAGGGTGGGCACATGGATCTTTATTTTAAACAAGATTATTCATATCTTCTCTACAGCAAATGCTGCTGCAGGGAAGATATGAATTGCGGCTTCAGCACCAGATGCAGGGGACAGCGCTAAACTTTAGCGCTGTCTCCTGCACGGTGCGTGTGGTACCTAGTGGGCACACGGGCGGCACACGTGTGCCACAGAAACGCACCGGCACACGGACACGGATAATTCCGGTACCGGAATTATCTGGACGTGTGAGACTGCCCCAAGGGGAAACCCTGGATAATGCCTGAATGTTGCCTATCCTAAGCGCTGATGTTAAAGTAGCCTTCCTGGTGGCCCTAAGAGACAGATTTTTAATAGAGGCTGAAGAAATTGGCTCAAATGGGGCCTCTATCATGGCTGAGAGGACTAGGTTCAGGTCCCATGGCATGACCCTATTCACCATTGGCCTAGACCGTTTTGTCGCCCTGATGAATCTGCTGACCCAGTAATTTTCAGCAATGTTGCAGCCAAAGAGGGCCCCTAAGGCTGAAACCTGCACTTTAAGAGTATTTGGGGATAACCCCATATCTAACCCCTTTTGTAAGAATTCCAAAATCTGTTCTATTGGTATTGACTGACCAGCTACTACCCCCGAGATCTGAAGAAATCTCTTCCAGATCCTGACAAATTTTTGTGGTGATTATTTTTCTGCTCTTCAGCAGAGTGTTAATGAGGCCCGGAGAGAACCCCTATCTTTTAACAGCGCCCACTCAAAATCCACGCCGTCAGATGAAGGCCAACCGCCCTAGGATGGTAGACTGGGCCCTAGGAAAGGAGATCCGGGATGTCTGGTAAGACCCATGGGTCGGATATTGACATAGTCCTGAGGCATGGAAACTACGTCCTCCTGGGCCAGAAGGGGGCAATTACTATAACTCTGGCTTTATCCTTCCTGATTTTCCTCACCACAAGAGGAAGTAGAGACAGAGGAAAGGCGTAAGCTAGCCTGAAGTTCCAGTCTATGAGGAGGGCATCTACTGACAGTATTTTCTCTGGGGTTCAGAGAGCAGAATTGTG
Organism: Ranitomeya imitator; assembly: GCF_032444005.1. Taxonomy (NCBI): domain Eukaryota; kingdom Metazoa; phylum Chordata; class Amphibia; order Anura; family Dendrobatidae; genus Ranitomeya; species Ranitomeya imitator. The sequence continues at coordinate 482,224,699 of NC_091283.1, read as the reverse complement.
TCACTTTTCGGTTTTCTTTTGTGGCAAAAAGATCTACCTCCGGTTGACCCCACCTTTCCACAATTAGGTTGAAGATTGGTCCCTGAATGACTCATTCTCCCTGCCTCAATGTGTTGCGGCTTAAGAAATCTGCCATAGTGTTTTCTGCTCCTCTTATGTGAAGAGCCGTCAATGAGAGAAGATGTTGCTCTGCTAGCTGGAACAGACGATCTGCTACATTCATTAGGGATTTGGAATGGGTTCCGCGTTGGTGGTTTATATATGCCACGGTGACCCGATTGTCGGAGAATACCCGCACTGTTGTGAGTTCTGTTTTTGGGCTCCCTCTGGTGGTTACTGATGGTACTGGGTGACTTGTGTTCTCTGCGGTCTCTGGTGTCCACCTGTTCCATCAGGTTATGGGAGTTTCCTATTTAACCTGGCTTTTTTGTCATTTCCTCGCCGGCTATCAATGTAATCAGCGTGTCTTTTTACCTCTGCTCCCTGCGTCTGTTATCTTCAGGACAAGCTAAGTTTTGATTTTCCTGTTCCACGTTTTGCTTAATTTTTGTCTTAGTCCAGCTTGCAGATATGCGATTCCTTGCTGCTGGTTGCTCTAGTGGGCTGAAATTACTCCTCATGTTCCATGAGTTGGCACATGAGTTCAAGTAACTTCAGGATGGTTTTTTGAAGGGTTTTTCGCTGACCGTGCAGTTCACTTTTGTATCCTCTGCTATCTAGCTTTAGCGGGCCTCATTTTTGCTGATTCTATTTTCATAACTACGTATGTGCTTTCCTCTCATTTCACCGTTATTACATGTGGGGGGCTGCTATTTCTGTGGGGTGTTTCTCTGGAGGCAAGTGAGGTCTGTGTTTCTTCTTATAGGGGAAGTTAATCCTTCGGCTGGCGCGAGACGTCTAGGAATCATCGTAGGCACGTTCCCCGGCTACTGCTAGTTGTGTGTTTAGGTTCAGGATCGCGGTCAGCTCAGGTTCCATCACCCTAGAGCTTGTTTTGTTTTTGTGCTTGTCCTTTTGTGATCCCCTGCCATTGGGATCATGACAGTATAGCCGGCCCCCAAAAAAAAAATTGGTCATCGTTTTGGCTGAAGTAGGAGGAAAAGTAGTCTGAGGAAGTTTTTTTTTTTTTTTTCCTCTTAATCCTTGAATGGCTCTGACCTCAGCTGTTTAATCATGGACGTCCAGAGTTTGGCTTCCAGCCTGAATAATCTTGCTGCTAAGGTTCAAAATATACAAGATTTTGTTGTACATATGCCTATGTCTGAACCTAGAATTCCTATCCCAGAGTTTTTTTCTGGAGATAGATCTAGTTTCCTGAATTTTAGGAACAATTGCAAGTTGTTTCTTTCCTTGAAATCTCGCTCCTCTGGAGACCCTGCTCAGCAGGTCAGGATTGTTATATCTTTCCTGCGGGGTGACCCTCAGAATTGGGCATTTGCATTGGCACCAGGGGATCCTGCGTTGCTCAATGTGGATGCGTTTTTTCTGGCATTGGGTTTGCTCTATGAGGAACCTAACCTAGAGATTCAGGCTGAAAAAGCTTTATTGGCGCTCTCTCAGGGGCAAGATGAAGCAGAAATATATTGTCAGAAATTTCGGAAATGGTCGGTGCTTACTCAGTGGAATGAGTGCGCTCTGGCTGCAAAATTCAGAGATGGCCTTTCTGAGGCCATTAAAGATGTTATGGTGGGGTTCCCGGCGCCTACAGGTCTGAATGAGTCCATGACTATGGCTATTCAGATTGATCGGCGTTTACAGGAGCGCAAACCTGTGCACCATTTGGCGGTGTCTTTTGAACAGGCACCTGAGATAATGCAATGTGATAGAATTCAGTCCAGAAGTGAACAGCAAAATTATAGGCGGAAAAATGGATTGTGTTTTTATTGTGGTGATTCAGCTCATGTTATATCAGCATGCTCTAAACGCACAAAAAATACTGGATTACTCACCGGTAATGCTCTTTTATAGAGCCCATGACAGCACCCACGAGAGAGGGGATCCGCCCCTAGGAACAGGAAACCTACAGAGAGATAAAAGGGGCGGCCCCCCCTCGCTCCTCAGTTGTTTTACAGAGAATAGGAGGAACCGCCGCCAGGTTTTTTAGTTAATAGGTTCAGGTATATATACATATATACATATTTACAACCTTATATTATATCCTTCTAATATTTACACCTCACCAACAAAGCACCACGTGCAACTATATACAGAAAAGGGAGGGATGTGAATGGGTGCTGTCATGGGCTCTATAAAAGAGCATTACCGGTGAGTAATCCGGTATTTTCCATTCGCCATGACAGCACCCACGAGAGAATTTCAGAGACTATAGATTGGATGGGTTAACTGAGTCAAGAACCGAAACCCCAAAGGTAAGATCAGAAGCCGCGGATAGGTCTAACCTATAGTGCCTATAGAAGGTGCCTGGTGAAGCCCAAGTTGCGGCCTTACATATAAGTTCTATTGGCACGTTCGCCCTTTCTGCCCAGGAGGTTGATACGGCCCTTGTGGAATGAGCCCCCACATGCATCGGAGGATCTCTTCCTTTGGCTCTGTAAGCCAAGGTTATGGCTTCTCTGATCCAACGAGATAACGTTCCCTTCGTGACTCTGGATCCTTTGGTTTTACCCTGAAAAGACACAAACAGGGCCCTACTCTTCCTCCAGTCCCTAGTTCTCTCTAAGTAGGCTAGAATAGTCCTCTTAAAATCTAGGGTATGAAGTCTTACTTCTTCTGGAGATGAGTGGTCTTTATAAAAGGTAGGTAATAGGATCTCTTGGGATCTATGAAAACTAGAAGCCACTTTAGGTAGGTAACATGGGTCTGTTCTTAAAACTATTCTATCAGGTGTTATAGATAAGTATGGAGGATCGATTGACAACGCCTGCAGATCACTCACTCTTCTAGCTGACACCAAAGCTACCAACAATATCACTTTTAATGAAATGTTCTTTAATGAGGCTGCATGGATAGGCTCAAATGGGCTTTGTGTCAATGCATCCAAGACCAAAGCTAAATCCCACTGGGGCACCTGTGGAATATTTATTGGCTTCGACCGTTCACATGCGGATATAAAACGGGATATCCATCTATCACCTGCGATATCATAACTGAAGAGGGCTCCTAACGCTGAAACCTGAACTTTCAAAGTATTAACTGAAAGTCCCAATTCTAGCCCTTTTTGTAAAAACTCTAGTATTGAGAATATAGGCACCTCTGAAGAAATTTGTGTAGTGTGAAACTGAAGAAATTTTTTCCAGACTCTAACATAAATTCTGGTGGTAGAAGGCTTTCTACTCTTCATAAGGGTATCTATTAAACCACTAGAAAACCCTCTCTTGCTTAGTAATTGCCTCTCAAATTCGAGGCAGTTAAGTTCATGCCCTTCACCTGAGGATGGAAAAACAGACCTTGAGACAGCATGTTGTCGGCCAGAGGCAGAATCCACGGATCTGTCACCGACATGGCTCTGAGCCATGAAAACCATGGCCTCTTGGGCCAAAAGGGGGCTATTAGCAGAACCCTTGCCCCTTCCTCTCTTATCTTCCTTATCACCGTGGGTAATAGATTCCATGGGGGAAATGCGTATGCCAGGTCGAATGTCCACGGTACCTGAAGGGCATCTAATATGTCTGGATTGTCCAGCCTGCACAGGGAGGCAAACATCCTGACCTGTCGATTGGATCTTGTTGAGAACAAGTCTATCTGAGGCATGCCCCATCGAGATGTTATCATTCTGAAAATGTTCCTGTTGAGCATCCATTCCCCCTGATGAAGAGTATGACGAATTAGAAAATCGGCCTGAAAGTTGTCTACCCCTCTTATGTGTACCGCTGATAAGGACAACAGATGACCTTCAGCTAGCCTTATGATGTCTGACGCCACCTTCATAAGAGTGTCTGACCTTGTACCTCCTTGACGATTTAGATAGGCCACCGCAGAGGTGTTGTCGGAGAGGACCCTTGTGTGAGAGCCTCGCAGCTGAGGAAGAAAGTGGAGCAGGGAATAATATACAGCTCTTAACTCTTTTACATTAGAAGAATTACCATACTTTGACGTGGACCAGAGACCCTGGACCATCTGATCCCGAAAATGTGCTCCCCAACCATCAGGACTAGCATCTGTGGTAACTATATTTGAAGGAGTGATTACCCACAGGACTCCTTTTGACAGATTTCCCCAATCTAACCACCAAGTGAGGGAGTGTACCACTTCTGACGGAAGAAAAACTATCTGATCTAGACATCCCTGATTTTCAATACTCTCCTGTAATATAAATCTCTGCAGCTGCCTGGTATGAAACTGTGCCCACTCAACTGCAGGAATACAAGAAGTTAACGAGCATAGTAATGACATGGCACTTCTCAAAGTCATACTACGCCTATTGACTGCTAAGTTCACTTTATCAATTATGGAGGTCTTTTTGCTATCTGGCAGACAACATATTTGTTCAACTGAATCTAAAAGGAGGCCAAGGAACTTCTGACACGTAACAGGCCGGAGTCTGGATTTCTCCCAATTAATAATCCAACCAAGAGATTGCAATGAAAAAGCTACCTCCTCCAATCTCTGTTCACACTGTAGGGAGTCCTTTCCCACTATTAGTAGATCATCTAGATACGGGATGACTAGTGTGTCTTTTAACCGTAAAAAATACATTACTTCCAACAACAATTTCGTGAACACCCTCGGAGCCATAGATAAGCCAAAGGGCATTGCCCTATACTGCAGATGACAAACCTGACCATCTAATACAACTGCCACTCTAAGAAACTGCTGGTGTAACCGGTGTATAGGCAGATGGTAGTAAGCATCCTTAAGATCCAGTACCACCATGTAACAATTGGGAAATAAATTTTTTATGGCTGACCGAATGGACTCCATTTTAAAGGCTTTAGGTCTTATGAAGGTGTTTAACTTCCTCAAATTAAATATAGTCCTAAAGGACCCATCAGGCTTAGTTATCAGAAATAAGGGAGAATAAAAGCCCTTTCCTATTTCAGATGGTGGAACTTTTATTAATACTTGTTTGGACAAAAGAGATTTGACTTCAGTTTCCAGCGCTTCTTGCTGCAGCCTGGATTTTTGGGAGGTAAGAAGAAAAGAATCCGGAGGTATTTGGATGAGGTCTAAGGTGAGACCTGACGAAATTAAATTTAAGGCCCATGTATTGGCCGTTATCTCTTTCCATTGTCCTATAAATTGCAGCAATCTACCGCCCACCGGTGGAATAGGGTTCACGGAACTTATCCGCTGGTTTGAAGGGTCGCTTGTTGAACAAATTGCCCTTCTGCCTGAACTCCCTGTTACTCCAGCGGTCTTTAAAGCCTCCTTTCCTTCCAAATGGTGGCTTCCTGAATGCCCTTCTGTAGGAAGGAATAAAGGGATTAGGAAACCCCTTTTTCCTTTCGCCCGCCTTAGTGAGTATGTCATCCAGGACAGCTCCAAAGAGGTACTCACCCTGGCAGGGAATGGCACACAACTTAGCTCTGGATTGGGCATCTCCCTTCCAGTTCTTTAGCCACAATGCCCGACGGGCCGTATTTGAGAGATTAGCTGATCTCGCTGCCAGGCGGAGAGAGAGTCTATTGAGGCATCAGATATAAATGCCGCAGCCCCCTTGATCAATGGAATGGAGGCCCGCAACTTCTCCCTGGACATGCCACTTCTGATGTTCTGATCTAGCTGCTCCAGCCAGACCAACATGGATCTACTGGTACAAGTAGCGGAGATTGCAGGCTTAAATGCAGTCACACAGGCTTCCCATGATTTTTTGAGAAGCGCATCAGATTTTCTGTCCATTGGGTCGGACAAAGAACCCGCATCTTCTACCGGTAAAGCGGAACGGCGAGCGGTAGATGCCACAGCCGCATCAACCTTCGGTACTTTAGCCCAGGTGGCCAAGTCCTCATCATCAAAGGGATAGCGTCTCTTACAGGACACTGGCACAAACCCCTTTTGACCCTTACTCCATTCTTTCTTGACCAGGTCTTTTATAGCCTGGTTCACTGGGAACACATGGCCCTTTCGCTGAGACAGACCCGCGAACATTACTTCCTGCTGAGTCTGAGGTTCCTTTAATTCAGAAACCCCCATAGTACTCCTTACGGATTTAACCAAGTTATTTATGCCATCAGTTGGAAAGCAGACATAGTCTTCCTCATCTGATGAACCCGATAACTGAGAGACATCTGACTCGACCTCCCCACTTTCTGCCGACGTGTCAGCTTTAGGCGAGGATGCTCTGCTAACTCTCCTTTCCATATTTACAGACGGACTGCCTCGTAAATTCTGAAGCTCCTCCCGAATCATAAGACGTATTTCGTTCATTTTAACAGACTCTTCCTGCCGCAGGGTGTTATCTATACAGGCTTGGCACAATTTTTTGCTATATGCATCAGGTAAGGGCTCAGTACATATTGCACACTGCACGTGCTTGGTCTTTCCAGTCCTCTTCCCCTACAAATACATAAGGAGAGGAGACCAACATAAGCCTTCATAAAGCTTAAGAAAACACTCACCCCGAAGTATCTGTATATACCGGGTCTCGACTCTTTTGTTCGGCCTGGGGTGTGCCACGGGACGACCTCCTCCCTGACTTGTCAGTGGAGTCGCTCACTTTTGCACCACTTCTCTTCCTGACATTCTCACTGGGTACAATTAACTCCTCCATAGGGCGCTCACAAATCTCCTCATGGGACGACATTCCTCTCCCTTCCACACGCACTTCCTACACAGCTGAGCTGTAATTTATAACGCCAGTCCCACACACCCCCTCCCCCCTTTTTTTTTTTTTTTACACCAGTTCCGTAGTGTAGCTCGGGGGGGAGGGGAATGATCGCTCCTAATAATCAGTATGGCGACGCCCCCGGAAGTGACAGCGCGACCCCGGAGTTCAGGGAGCGCCGCCGCACTGCGCACGCGCCGGCGTCCCCGCAGCTTGCCGGCCGCTTCATCATTAAGCGCCGACTCCTGTCAGGCCCTGCCTTCGGAGTCCTGGAGCGCCGCTGCACTGCGCATGTGCCGGCGTCCTCACCTGCCGGCCGCTCTTGCAAGGCTGCACCGGAAATGACACTGAGCCCCGGGAGCGCCGCAGCACTGTGCCTGTGCTGGCGTCCCCGCTGTTTGCCGGCCGCTTCCACCGCCATCAAGGAACGGAGAAGCGTCGCCGATCTGCCAGGCAGCACCGAATTCAGCCCCTTACCTGAGGTACCTTCCTTGGTTAATATCTACAACGATGCCCCAGCAGGGACATTGTTGTTCCAAGCTGTCGCAGATGAGGGGGGAGCCAGCAGGAACCCCCGACTCTGTCCATCCGTCCTGGAGCCCCTGTCTCTCAGCAGAGACGGACAGGCGGCATCCAGGCGGACCTTCCTCTTCATCTGTACTCCATAGAGTTCCTCTGTGGGTTCCCTTCTAGGAACAGGAAACCAACTGAGGAGCGAGGGGGGGCCGCCCCTTTTATCTCTGTAGGTTTCCTGTTCCTAGGGGCGGATCCCCTCTCTCGTGGGTGCTGTCATGGCGAATGGAAAAGGTTGATAAGTCTGTTGCCATTGGTACTTTACAGTCTAAGTTCATTCTGTCTGTGATGCTGATTTGTTCATTATCATCCATCTCCGTCGATGCCTATGTGGATTCAGGCGCTGCCCTGAGTCATATGGATTGGTAATTTGCCAATCGCTGTGGGTTTAGTCTGGAACCTCTGGAAGTTCCTATTCCTTTGAAAGGAATTGACTCTACACCTTTGGCTATGAATAAACCTCAGTACTGGACACAAGTGACCATGCATATGACTCCCGTTCATCAGGAGGTGATTCGCTTCCTGGTACTGTATAATTTACATGATGTCGTAGTGCTTGGTCTGCCATGGTTACAAACTCATAACCCAGTCCTGGACTGGAAAACAAGGTCTGTGTTAAGCTGGGGATGTCAGGGGGTTCATGATGATGCATCTCCGATTTCTATCGCTTCATCTACTCCTTCTGAGGTTCCGGTATTTGTCTGATTATCGGGAGGTTTTTGAGGAGCCTAAGCTCAGTTCGCTTCCTCCTCACAGGGATTGCGATTGTGCTATAGATTTGATTCCTGGCAGTAAATTCCCTAAAGGTCGTTTGTTCAATCTGTCAGTGCCAGAGCATACTGCTATGCGGAATTATGTTAAGGAGTCCTTGGAAAAGGGACATATCCGTCCATCTTCGTCCCCTTTGGGAGCAGGTTTTTTTTTTGTGGCCAAAAAAGATGGTTCCTTGAGGCCTTGCATAGATTATCGTCTTTTGAATAAGATTACAGTCAAATATCAGTATCCTTTGCCATTGTTGACTGATTTGTTCGCTCGCATTAAGGGGGCTAAATGGTTCACTAAGATTGATCTTCGGGGTGCGTATAATCTTCTGCGGATAACGCAGGGTGATGAGTGGAAAACCGCATTTAATACGCCTGAGGGCCATTTCGAGTATTTGGTGATGCCTTTTGGACTTTCTAATGCTCCTTCTGTCTTCCAGTCTTTTATGCACGATATTTTCCGTGAATATCTGGATAAATTTATTATCGTGTATTTGGATGATGTTTTGGTTTTTTCTGATGACTGGGAGTCTCATGTTCAGCAGGTCAGGAAGCTGTTTCAGGTCCTGCGGGCCAATTCTTTGTTTGTAAAAGGTTCTAAATGTCTCTTTGGAGTCCAGAAGATTTCTTTTTTGGGGTATATTTTTTCCCCTTCTACTATTGAGATGGATCCCGTCAAGGTTCAGGCTATTTGTGACTGGACACAGCCTACATCTCTTAAGAGTCTACAGAAGTTCTTAGGCTTTGCTAATTTTTATCGTCGCTTCATAACTAATTTTTCTAGTGTTGTTAAGCCTTTGACGGATTTGACTAAAAAGGGTGCTGATGTTACTGATTGGTCTCCTGCGGCTGTGGAGGCCTTTCAGGAACTTAAGCGCCGGTTTTCTTCTGCTCCTGTGTTGCGTCAGCCAGATACGTCGCTTCCTTTTCAGGTTGAGGTTGATGCTTCCGAGATCGGAGCGGGGGCGGTTTTGTCACAGAGAAGCTCCGATGGCTCAGTGATGAAGCCATGTGCGTTCTTTTCTAGAAAATTTTCGCCCGCTGAACGGAATTATGATGTTGGTAATCGGGAGCTTTTGGCCATGAAGTGGGCATTTGAGGAGTGGCGTCATTGGCTTGAGGGTGCTAGACATCGTGTGGTGGTCTTGACTGATCACAAAAATCTGTTTTACCTTGAGTCTGCCAAGCGTCTGAATCCTAGACAGGCTCGTTGGTCACTGTTTTTCTCCCGTTTCAATTTTGTGGTTTCATACCTGCCAGGTTCAAAGAATGTGAAGGCGGATGCTCTTTCTAGGAGTTTTGTGCCTGACTCCCCTGGAAATTCTGAGCCCACTGGTATCCTTAGGGATGGGGTGATTTTGTCGGCTGTCTCCCCAGACTTGCGACGTGCTTTGCAGGAGTTTCAGGCGGATAAACCTGATCGTTGTCCGCCGGAAAGACTGTTTGTTCCGGATAATTGGACCAGTAGAGTCATCTCCGAGGTCCATTCTTCTGTGTTGGCAGGTCATCCTGGAATATTTGGTACTAGAGACTTGGTGGCCAGGTCTTTTTGGTGGCCTTCCTTGTCGAGGGATGTGCGTTCTTTCGTGCAGTCTTGTGGAGTTTGCGCTCGGGCTAAGCCTTGCTGTTCTCGGGCCAGTGGATTGTTGTCACCTTTGCCTATCCCGAAGAGGCCTTGGACGCACATTTCCATGGACTTTATTTCGGATCTCCCTGTCTCTCAAAAAATGTCCGTCATATGGGTTGTGTGTGACCGCTTTTCTAAGATGGTTCATCTGGTACCCTTGGCTAAGTTACCTTCCTCCTCTGAGTTGGTCCCTCTGTTTTTTCAAAACGTGGTCCGTTTGCATGGCATTCCGGAGAACATCGTTTCTGACAGGGGATCCCAGTTTGTGTCTAGATTTTGGCGTACGTTCTGTGCCAAGATGGGCATTGATTTGTCCTTTTCGTCTGCATTCCATCCCCAGACGAATGGCCAGACGGAACGAACTAATCAGACTTTAGAAACTTATTTAAGGTGTTTTGTTTCTGCTGATCAAGATGACTGGGTTTCCTTTTTGCCGCTTGCCGAGTTTGCCCTTAATAATCGGGCTAGTTCTGCTACCTTGGTGTCTCCTTTCTTTTGTAATTCGGGGTTTCATCCTCGTTTTTCCTCTGGTCAGGTGGAGCCTTCTGATTGTCCTGGAGTGGACATGGTGGTGGATAGGTTGCATCAGATTTGGAGTCATGTGGTGGACAATTTGAAGTTGTCCCAGGAGAGGGCTCAGCAGTTTGCTAATCGCCGTCGCCGCGTGGGTCCTCGACTTCTTGTTGGGGACTTGGTGTGGTTGTCTTCTCGTTTTGTTCCTATGAAGGTCTCTTTTCCTAAGTTCAAGCCTCGGTTCATCGGTCCCTATAGGATCTTGGAAATTCTTAACCCTGTGTCGTTTTGTTTGGATCTCCCGGCATCGTTTGCTATTCATAATGTGTTCCATCGGTCGTTGTTGCGGAAGTATGAGGTACCTGTTCCTTCGCTTGAGCCTCCTGCTCCGGTGCTGGTGGAGGGTGAATTGGAGTATGTTGTGGAGAAGATCTTGGATTCTCGTGTTTCCAGACGGAAACTCCAGTATTTGGTCAAGTGGAAGGGTTATGGTCAGGAGGATAATTCTTGGGTGATTGCCTCTGATGTTCATGCTGCCGATTTGGTCCGTGCTTTTCATAGGGCTCATCCTGGTTGCCCTGGTGGTTCTCGTGAGGGTTCGGTGACCCCTCCTCAAGGGGGGGGGTACTGTTGTGAGTTCTGTTTTTGGGCTCCCTCTGGTGGTTACTGATGGTACTGGGTGACTTGTGTTCTCTGCGGTCTCTGGTGTCCACCTGTTCCATCAGGTTATGGGAGTTTCCTATTTAACCTGGCTTTTTTGTCATTTCCTCGCCGGCTATCAATGTAATCAGCGTGTCTTTTTACCTCTGCTCCCTGCGTCTGTTATCTTCAGGACAAGCTAAGTTTTGATTTTCCTGTTCCACGTTTTGCTTAATTTTTGTCTTAGTCCAGCTTGCAGATATGTGATTCCTTGCTGCTGGTTGCTCTAGTGGGCTGAAATTACTCCTCATGTTCCATGAGTTGGCACATGAGTTCAAGTAATTTCAGGATGGTTTTTTGAAGGGTTTTTCGCTGACCGTGCAGTTCACTTTTGTATCCTCTGCTATCTAGCTTTAGCGGGCCTCATTTTTGCTGATTCTATTTTCATAACTACGTATGTGCTTTCCTCTCATTTCACCGTTATTACATGTGGGGGGCTGCTATTTCTGTGGGGTGTTTCTCTGGAGGCAAGTGAGGTCTGTGTTTCTTCTTATAGGGGAAGTTAATCCTTCGGCTGGCGCGAGACGTCTAGGAATCATCGTAGGCACGTTCCCCGGCTACTGCTAGTTGTGTGTTTAGGTTCAGGATCGCGGTCAGCTCAGGTTCCATCACCCTAGAGCTTGTTTTGTTTTTGTGCTTGTCCTTTTGTGATCCCCTGCCATTGGGATCATGACACCGCACGTGATGGCCCTGTAGATCGATAAGGAGTGTTTTAACTGCCTGTTCTACCACCGTTAATTCCTTCAGGGAGGACATTTCCATCTGACGTTGATCCCAAAGCCCCTGGACCAATATTTCACCCATGTGAGCCCCCCACCCAGAACGGCTAGCGTCTGAGGTGACTATACGAGTTACATTATATTCCCAGGGGACCACCGTGGATAGGTTCTCTCGGTCTAGCCACCATTCGAGGGATACAATAGCGTCTTGGGATAAAGACGGCTGACTCTAGACAACCCCCCCCAACATTTTTTGTTGTGACAGCACCTCGCCCTGAAGTATTCTTGTATGATACTGGGCCCATCGGACCGCTGGAATACAGGACGAGAGAGAGAGCCTAACATACATCGCTTTCCTAAGGTACATGGTGGGTTTTTAGAGGCATTCAGCACCTAAAGGTGCAGACGATCAATTTTTTCATGAGGTAACCGGCATTCTTGAACCTGGGAATCCAAGGTCAGGGGAAAAAAAAAAAAAAAAAAAAAAAAAAAAAAAAAAAATCGCTGCACAGTCATGGGCTGTAACCGTGATTTTTTTAACATTTAGCAACCACTCCAGACACTCCAGGGCAGAGATTACTTTATGTAATTGTTCTAAACAGTGATCCGCAGTTTTACCCACGATAAGGAGATCGTCCAGGTAGGGGATTATTAGAATGTCAGACTCATGTAGGTGGGCCAAAACTTCAGCCATTACCTTAGTAAACACCTGAGGGGCGACCGATATACCAAAAGGGAGGACCCTATACTGGAAATGTCTGACCACCCCATCCAACTGTACCACCACCCTCAGGAATCGCTGATGTCCTGCATAAATGGGGATATGGTAATAGGTGTCCTTTAAATCCAATACTACCATAAAGCAGTTTTTAAACAGTAGCTTTATTGCGGTGTTAATAGTTTCCATTTTAAATGATTGTACGGTCAGAAAATTGTTAAGAGCCCTAAGGTTGATAATAGTTCTGAAGGAGCAGTCTGGTTTACGTATCAGGAATAGAGGAGAGTAGAACCCTCCACCCTGTTCTCCTTCCGGAACCTCCGATAGGACATTCTTATCGAGCAGGTCATGAACTTCCATTTCCAGGGCCACCTGCTCTGCTGGAGAGGACCCAAGTGGGGTATTTCTGAAAAAATTATGAGGGATAGAGGAGAACTCTAGCCGCAGACCCGTAGCCATTATTCCCAAAATCCAATCGCTACTGGAAATTTTGGACCAGGCCGGGTAGAAGGCAGATAGTCAACCTCCCACCGGGGCGACTAGTCATTGGGGTGGTTTTTTGACCTCACGGGAAGGCTCCTGACGTCCCCCACCTCCAAACATAAATCCAGTACCTTTCTTTTTATCGTCCCATCTGCTCTGGTCCCTAGCTGGTCGTCTTCGAAAGAACGTTTTCCCTGTGAAGGGACGCCTATAAGTAGTCGGCAGACTGGGAAATTTCTTTTTCTCGTCTCCGGCTTTCTCCAGCAGTTCGTCTAGGACCGGACCGAACAGGTATTCCCCTTCACACGGGATAGAGCACAGACGGGATCTGGATTGAAGGTCACCTGGCCAACATTTCAGCCATAGGGCCATAGGGCATTTGATAATCCTGCTGCTCTAGCCGCCATTCTAGCAGATTCTGCAATGCATTCTGAATTGTTGGCAGGAATTTTAACACGTGTGTTATATTATGTTGTGATTTTTTCCTAAGTGTATAGGGCCACACCATTGGTTGCTAGTTAATTAATGGGTTTGGCCTTAAAGTATACAATGGTGGTTGTATTGTCTTCACTATGCTTGAAAAAGGTCCACGGACCGAAACGTCGCAGATAGCAGAATAAATACGGGAGCTGTTTTTTCACAATTGCTGTGGTGCTGTCCGTTTCTTCATATGCATTGGAGTTTATTTACTGGGATGGACGCCCTGGTGAGGACGTGCGCCCTGTTGAGGACGTGCGCCCTGTTGTCCATGGAGACATTGCCATTATAGGGTGCGGCTTTACTACTAGTTTTGGGCTGGTTACTGCGTCCGCAGGTCTTCGGCTGGGGGTTTGCATGGGACCTCTCCGAGGCTCTGTCCTGCTCCAGCAGACCGACGGCAGCATCCGGCTCATCCATAGCTGCAGATGGGCTCACAAGCAGCCCTGCAGCGTTCTGCTCGGCTATATATAGCCCCTCCCCTGGATCAAGTGCAGGTGTGTGGCCAGAATCCATCCCTCCATGTGCTGGTCACTGCTCCACCCCCCCCCCCCCCAGCCTCTGACCACTCCCCACGCCGCCATTGCCACATGCAGGACAGCGGCGTTCCCAGCAGAAGCCGGCGTTTGACTTCTGGTCCTGGCCCCGCCCCCTGCGCATCATTTCCGGTATCGGGCAGTGCGCTCAGGGATGCGCCGTGAAGCCGGGGACTGCGCCGCCGGATGACCCCGCCGCATGCCGCTACGCCATCGCTGCCCGTGGCCGCAGCACAGTGGTGAATGCGGCAGAAGCCGGCGTCCGACCCCCGGTCCTGCCCCCTCGCTGATCCGAAAAGCGCAGAGGGGCGCTGCAGGAAGCCTGGCACCGCACCAACAACCATAGGCAGGGAAAGCAGAGGCCCAGGAGAGTGAACGGACCTCCGGGGGGGAGAACATACTTACTTCGCTGGCCTCTGGAGACAGACCTCCTCCGGACGCCGCTCCACTCTGCACTGTTCACTGCCGTGGAGCCCTACCTGGACCCACTGGACCCACTGTGGCGCTTCCAGGGACCCGCACTGCCCGAGGTAGGTGGTGGTGGGGTGAGTAGGAAAAAGGGGAGGAGCTTAGAAGGCAGGAAAGGACTGAGTGCAGAGAAGAGTGTGATGAGAAGTGGAGCCGAGCAGACGTGTGGGTCTGCAGCTCCTGACAGTCTTAAGAGAGAAGTGAGAGACAGAAGTAAGCTCCCGGGAGGACAGAAGGCATCCTAGGGGCACAGGAAGTGCAGAAGCCACCCGTGGGGCCCACATCCATGCCCACCGTAGTCAAGTGGAGGGACCAGGCCGCAGTCAGGGGACCGGCCCCAACTTAGTGGACATCTGCAATTTCAGCTAAGAAACCGGAGGCTGTGGTTTTTGCAAGAGTCACAGCCACAACCACCCATAATTTGCCAAAAAGGCAGCCGTATAGAATCCAGGGGACTCAGAGGACATCGCCCGACCAGGTTCGTGGCTGCTGGCTTGGGACACTGTAGGTAAGGCACTGGGCAGGAGAAGTGGAAGCCAGTGTAGTGAGAGCCAGAGAAGGGCATAAGAAAGGAGTCTTGAAAGGTGCATCCCAATTTACCTGGGAGTTTGCTGGACCACTGACTCGGAGAACACAGAATCCAGCTGGCGTTTGTGGAATAGAGAACTGTGAGTAAGAGTGGAAACTGCACTGTGTCCTTTGATTTATTCCTACAACACCTGCCCGCATAACCACCACCAATATTATCACTTAATCCCACAACCGCCCTGTGGCTAGCTCTACCTGTGGAGAGCTGCACCATCTTTGCTGCGCTTACATCACCTAAGAGGATCTAACCTCAGCGTCAGCCATTTTAGCTGAACAATTTCCCCAAAACCATTATAAATTCTTGAATTCTCCCCCCCCCCCCTTTATTCTATTTTTACATGGACGCCCAGGGCCACAGACCAGGTGACTGCTGCAGTGACCTTCCCCTTTTAAGAACTGCCGTGTCAGACCCAGTACAGAGTTCCCCACGGCCCTATGGGGCGCTCCAGATAAGCCAGATCAGGTCTTAACAGGACTCCCTCCATACACAAATATATGAGGATAGTTTATATAGAAAGGGCCTGTAAATCACTCACCCTACGGGCTGATGTCAGAGCCACCAATATGATCATTTTGAGGGCAAGATATTTTGCAGTTCACTCCTGTACTGGTTCAAAAGGCTCTTTGGTCAAAGCTTCTAGTACCAGGTTCAGATCCCATGGGGGAACCATTGGGACTGGATCATCACAGGATTTTAGGAACCTTGCAACCCAAGTATTAGCCACCAGGTTATAACTATACAATTCACCCAAAGCAGACACCTGGACCTTAAGGGTACTAGTAGCCAACCCTAGTTCAAACCCCAACTGAAGGAACCCTAGGATGGGACCAATCGGAGGCTTTTGACCTATTGGCTTTCCTAAAAACTAAAAAAAATAATTTTCCACGTCCTGCCATAGAGTCTCGTTTTGGGTTTCCTACTTCATAGCAAAGTGGAAACTATCCCTGCCGAAAACCCAGTTATTCCTTACTGCCCTTTCAAATTCCACGCTGCTAGATGGAAGCCTTTTACTTGAGTGTGGAATATTGGCCTCTGCATAAGGTCTGGGATCTCTGGCAGGATCCATGGATCTGATAAGGACAGTGGCACCAACAGAAAAACCAAGGTCTTTTTGGCCAGAAGAGGGCAATCATTCACCTGATCCTTCCTGATCTTCACGACCACTGGCAACATTGCTATTGGAAGAAAGGCGTAAGCAATCCTTAAGTCCCAGGGAATCTGGGGGGAGTCTACTGCAAGTGGATTTTCTCTGGGGTTCAGAGAACAAAACTTTACCCTTCTGTGGTGTGTCGCTAAACAGTTCATCTATGGGGGTTGCCAGAAATAGATTTATCTGCTGGAACACTGCTGGGCCTATTGCAGATTAGAAAGTCTGCCTTGATGTTCTCTGCTCCCCTTATGTGTAGTGCCGTAAGGTACAAGAGATGCTGTTCTGCCATCTGGAGGATGTAGTTTGCCGCTACCATTAGGGAGTGCAACCTTGTTCAGTCCCCTGGTGATGGATATACGCCACTGTGGCCCGGCTGTCTGACAGTGCAGATGTGGTGACCCAGGGGGAGGGGGAAGAAAGCTTTCTAGAGCCCTTTTCACTGCCCACAATTTTTAAATTTGAAGACCTTGCCAGCTCTGAAGGTGCACAAAACCTCTGAATTGCCTAACCCCTCAGGTGTGCTCCCCAATCAGAGACAGGGCTGCCACTAGAAATTTCGGGGCCCCATACTGGCAAAATTTTCGGGGCCCCCTTGAAACTCCGCCCAGGCTCCACCCCAGCCCCGCCTCCAGGCTCCACCCCACGAACTGTCCACAGTCCCACCACTCTCTCTTGGAAAATCTCCACTTCTCACCTATCACACATTAACAGTTCCCATCACCAGATCACACATATAGCCGGCAGCTTTTGTTTTGGCCAAAAGATTTTTTAAGCCGCCACCACAACAAGGTAGACACTTTTGGCCGGGCCCTACTCTACTGTAACCTACTAAATATTTGTTAAAATATGCAATACAATTTAGGTATATTTTTATTTATTTTTCAATTTTTAAAATGACCTATAATACTACATACAAGGAACAAATACCACAGCACTATGACCAGATGACATATTACCACCACAGTGATCGAATAATATAAAATACAAGGAACAAATACCGCTACACCATGACCAGACCACATATTACCTCCACATCATGACCAGACCACATATTACCAACAATGACTGAATACTACAATACTGATCAGTAATACAAAAAAACCCCACAATACTATCACCATCAGTGCCATTATGCACAGGAGATCTGTAATTAGTAAGCAGTGTCTGTGTACAGGTAATACAGTGATCACTGGTGACATTACACACAGGAGCTCTGTATATAATGTATAGATAATACAGTGATCACTGGTGACATTGTACACAGGACCTCTGTATATAGTATACAGTGTATAGTGTAAGTGTATAGGTAACACTGACTCACCAGTGACGTCTCTAGGTGAAGTCCTTCATCTTTCATCCAGCACAGACCGCCATCACTTTATCCAGCCAGGACTCGTCTCTGCAGGAAATAAAACAGTTATCTCGAGTTCCGCTTGTAGAACACATTACTTAATTTTCCCAACTTCTACATTACACCACATGAAGAAGGCAACATAGTATCACTCTACACAGTAACAGGACCGCCCCCCCATTTAAAACAGTATACTCAAAAAATAAAATAAATACATCACTGCAATAATAATATCCCTTAATTAGCCCCTATGGTAATATTCGCCATCCTGGCCACAGTGTGTCTCATTTCAGGCTCCAGCCATATGTTCTCTCATCCTGCCCTCATGAGTATCCATTCTACCCCATATGATCTCCCCATCCTGCCCCATCTGTCTCCATCGTATCCATCCTGCCCCATCTGTTTCCAATCCTGCACCATCTCTGTCCAGCACTCTGCCCCATCTCTGTCCAGCACTCTGCCCCATCTCTGTCCAGCACTCTGCCCAGCACTCTGCCCCATCTCTGTCCAGCACTCTGCCCCATCTCTGTCCAGCACTCTGCCCAGCACTCTGCCCCATCTCTGTCCAGCACTCTGCCCCATCTCTGTCCAGCACTCTGCCCAGCACTCTGCCCCATCTCTGTCCAGCACTCTGCCCCATCTCTGTCCAGCACTCTGCCCCATCTCTGTCCAGCTTTCTGCCCCCCATGTGTCCAGCTCTCTGCCGAACCCCCCCCCCCCCCCCGTGTCTAGCTCTCTGCCCCGCCCCCCCCTGTCCAGCTTTCTGCCCCCCCGTGTCCAGCTTTCTGCCCCCCCCGTGTCCAGATTTACTGCCCCCTCTGTGTCCAGATTTACTGCCCCCTGTGTCCAGATTTACTGCCCCCTCTGTGTCCAGATTTACTGCCCCCTCTGTGTCCAGATTTACTGCCCCCTCTGTGTCCAGATTTACTGCCCCGTGTCCAGCTTTACTGCCCCGTGTCCAGCTTTACTGCCCCGTGTCCAGCCTTCTGCCCCCCTGTGTCCAGCTTTACTGCCCCCCTGTGTCCAGCCTTCTGCCCCCCTGTGTCCAGCTGCCTTCTGCCCCCCTGTGTCCAGCTGCCTTCTGCCCCCGTGTCCAGCTTTCTGCCCCCCCCCCCCCCCGTGTCCAGATTTACTGCCCCCTCTGTGTCCAGATTTACTGCCCCCTCTGTGTCCAGATTTACTGCCCCCTCTGTGTCCAGATTTACTGCCCCCTCTGTGTCCAGATTTACTGCCCCCTCTGTGTCCAGATTTACTGCCCCCTCTGTGTCCAGATTTACTGCCCCCTCTGTGTCCAGATTTACTGCCCCCTCTGTGTCCAGATTTACTGCCCCCTCTGTGTCCAGATTTACTGCCCCCTCTGTGTCCAGATTTACTGCCCCCTCTGTGTCCAGATTTACTGCCCCCTCTGTGTCCAGATTTACTGCCCCCTCTGTGTCCAGATTTACTGCCCCCTCTGTGTCCAGATTTACTGCCCCCTCTGTGTCCAGATTTACTGCCCCCTCTGTGTCCAGATTTACTGCCCCCTGTGTCCAGATTTACTGCCCCGTGTCCAGATTTACTGCCCCGTGTCCAGCTTTACTGCCCCCCTGTGTCCAGCCTTCTGCCCCCCGTGTCCAGCTGCCTTCTGCCCCCTCTGTGTCCAGCTGCCTTCTGCCCCCTCTGTGTCCAGCTGCCTTCTGCCCCCTCTGTGTCCAGCTGCCTTCTGCCCCCCTGTGTCCAGCTGCCTTCTGCCCCCCTGTGTCCAGCTGCCTTCTGCCCCCTCTGTGTCCAGCTGCCTTCTGCCCCCTCTGTGTCCAGCTGCCTTCTGCCCCCTCTGTGTCCAGCTGCCTTCTGCCCCCCGTGTCCAGCTTTACTGCCCCCCTGTGTCCAGCTGCCTTCTGCCCCCGTGTCCAGCTGCCTTCTGCCCCCTCTGTGTCCAGCTGCCTTCTGCCCCCCTGTGTCCAGCTGCCTTCTGCCCCCTCTGTGTCCAGCTGCCTTCTGCCCCCGTGTCCAGCTGCCTTCTGCCCCCTGTGTCCAGCTGCCTTCTGCCCCCTTGTGTCCAGCTGCCTTCTGCCCCCCTGTGTCCAGCTGCCTTCTGCCCCCTCTGTGTCCAGCTGCCTTCTGCCCCCTCTGTGTCCAGCTGCCTTCTGCCCAAACCTCCCCCCCCCCGATCGCCGCTCTCCGCTCTTAATAGAAAAAAAAAAAAGTTCTACTTACCTGCCGCGCTCCTGATCTCTCCACGCAGCTGCACTGTGCACTCGCCGGCGACTGACAATGACGTCAGACGCCGGCGACCTGCACGCTGCGGCTGGCGGCTGTTAACTATTGACGTGCGGGCGCGGGCCCGCATGTCAATAGCGTACAGCTGCAGCGCCGGCCGCCACTAAGGGCCCGGTTCAGCCTGCGGCTGCCGGTAGGGGCCCGGTGAGCAGGTAAGAGGGGGCCCGATGCGGGCCCCCTCTGCTCACCGGGCCCCTTACGCCAGTCACGGCTGTAATGCCCTGATGGCGGCCCTGATCAGAGATGCTCACGTCTGTCACAATTGTCATTTACTGGCCTCACCCATGGGACTCCTGATAAGTTCTGTCCACCATCTGAGGGAGTTTGACCTCTGAAGAAAGATCTACCTTTCTTTTTAGCTATCTGTGCAGATAGTATCTCCCATTGCAGCTGCCTGGTATGGAATTGGGCCTATTTGACTAGTGGGATGCAGGACTTTAAAGTTTCCAACAGGGACATGGTTTTCCTCAGGGACATCTGTGGAAGCTCTATGGCTGCAGAGGTTAGGTTCACCACCTTTTCTACCTTGTTCTCAGGCAAGAAACTAGCATGCAGCTCAGAGTTGGTTTGAGTGTTCATCCAACTCAGCTCTTGTAAGACTACTGTAACCTCTTTCAACTGCGTAGCACAGTGGTCCTGCAATAGTTTCTCTGAACGACTTTCTAGTAGCAGGAAGAGGACTGTTCCAGATACGAAAGAAGGCAGTCTTCTCCGCTACCAATTTGGCAAACACTCTCTGGGCTATTGACAACCCAAAGGGAAGAGCTCGGAACTGAAAAGATCTGACTGCTCATTGAATGTACAGGGCCACCCTCAGGTATTTGAGGATCTGGATGCATCGAGATGTGATAGCAAGCATCCTTTAATTTGACTACCACCATCAGGGCTGCCACCAGGAATTTCAGGGCCCCATACTGGCAAAGTTTTCAGGGCCCCCTTGAGACTCCGCCCAGCCTCCACCCATCCAATCTTCCACAATCCCACTGCCCACCCTTGGAAAAACTCCAGTTCTGCACTGTGTCCTCACCAATCACACATTATCAGTTCCCATCGAATATCATCACATACATAGTCAACAGCTTTAGTTTTGGCCAAAAACATTTTTCAGCCGCCACCATGGCAAGGTAGACTCTTGGGACAGTAATATTCTAACCTATTAAAAATTTCTTTAACCCTGCTGTTCTGTTAGGTCAAAAATGACCGTTTTTGAAATTCTATAATGTTATAAAAATTCAGCGTGTGATTCTGAGACTTGAGGCTCCCTGACTTTTCGTCATTAGGGGGGTACTCTCTGTGGGAATTTTTCTTTTTTTTTTTTTTTACTTTATTTGGTACAATTTTTTTTACACTTGTACTGTTCGGTCAAAAATGACCGATAGGCCTTTATTCAGCTCTCCAGACAATTTTTGACAAAAATAAAGGTGCTATCACCTCATTTTGAACTATATATTGCATCTACTACTATTTATCAATGTATCTGACTACTTTTGGTCAGAAAAGATTTACACATACCAACATTTTCAAGTTGCGATACAGCCGACGGATTCGCTTCCAGTATAGCTATGCGCAATTTATTTCACTGGTTTTTATTTACCCTGCTGTTCATATAGATCTAGTTCCATTCAGTTGTCAACATTTCATATTGTAAATCATGATTTTCTGATTTTCCATGTGTTTGCTGGTTGTACAGTATTACACTGTGCAATGCTGTCCTAAGCAGAATTCACCTAAAGTGTTGTACTGTGAGCTTTTTCCTGCTGCAGGGTGGTGTCTGCTCTGATCTTATCTGTAGACAGATAACATAGCAGTGTAGAGTTTCAGTTCAGCTGGAGACAACACAGAGTGAGCAGAGGTTCAGACGTCAGAGCTCTGAAGTCCCATTTTTACAGGTATGTTACAGATAAATTATTCTTTTATTCTAAAATTATTCAATATTCTCACTGCTGTGATAAAATGGATGATAGGGGGTTAGCATTAGGGTTGTGTAGACTCAATGTCTGCTTATGAGTACATATTCTCACTGCTGTGATAGAATGAGTGCATGCCTCATTTTTGTTTGCGACGCTCCAGCACCATAATCACAGGGCATATCTCAATGTGTGACGGGACGTTATTGTGTGTATTGTTGCGAAATTGTTTTGATTTTTTTTTTCATTCATTGTTTATGGATATATTTTATTTTTTCATTCAACAGTGATGCCTTACAGCATGAGAAGAAGACACTTCACCCAAGCTGAATTGGAGGAGTTTATAAACGACTCCGATACAGACGAGGATGTCCCACCTGAAAATGTCTCCGAAGAGGAGGACAACATTAGTGAGGATGAAGATATTGCCGAGAACTCGGATTCTGAGGGTGAATCTGATGTGGAAACCCCGACAACCGGTCTGACTCAAGAAATCAATTCAAAAAACAAAGATGTCGTTTGGAAATTGCAGCCTCCTGCTCCGACTTGTAGAAGGTCTTCATCAAATGTCATCATAGATACTCCAGGTCCCACTAGATATGCAATTGCTAGAATTGATGACATTCAATCGGCATTCCTATTATTCATAAATATAGCCATGCAAAATATACTTATCCAAATGACAAACATTGAGGGAAAAAAGGTTTATGGCGATAAATGGAAGAACTTCGATGTGACGGCTATGAATGCTTACATCGGGTTACTTCTATTAGCTGGAGTATACAAATCATATGGAGAGTCCACTAAAAGTTTGTGGAATTCGGAAACGGGGCGCCATATATTTAGGGCCACCATGTCTTTAGAAAGATTCCACGAAATTTCCAGAGTTCTACGGTTTGATGACAAAACGGATAGATCTGAAAGAAGAAGCACAGATAAACTTGCCCCAATTAGGGATTTGTTGAGTAAATGGGTCGAGATACTCCCAAAATGTTATAATACCGTAGAAAATGTCACTGTTGATGAGCAGCTGGTGTCATTTAGAGGCAGGTGCCCATTCAGGCAATACATTCCAAGTAAACCAGCAAAATACGGTATAAAAATCTGGACTCTGTGTGACAGTAAAACATCATATGCTGCAAATGTTCAAGTATATATTGGAAAAAACCCTCTAGAAAGACCTGAAAAAAACCAAGGCATGAGGGTAGTTTTGGACTTGACCCATGGACTCAAAGGGAGAAACGTTACCTGTGACAATTTCTTCACATCCTACCAATTGGGGCAGATGTTACAAAAAAACAATAACTATGCTGGGTACTGTATGAAAAAATAAACCTGAACTTCCACAGGCTATCCTCAATAAGAGAGACGTACACAGTTCAATGTTTTATTTTACAAAGGACACTACGGTAGTGTCGTACGTTCCCAAAAAAATTAAACAAGTTATCCTCATGAGCACCATGCACCATGATGCAAAAATAAGTGAGAGATGACAGAAAGCCAGACATGATTCTTCACTATAACGCCACTAAAGGTGCTGTTGACACATTAGACCAGCTTGTAGGCACGTATACATGTAAAAGAAAAACAAATAGGTGGCCTATGATTCTCTTTTGCAACCTGATCGATGTATCTGCCTATAATGCCTTTGTATTGTGGCGGGAAATAAACCCCAAATGGCAAGAAAAAAAATTACACAAACGACGGCTTTTTATTGAGGAATTGGGGAAGTCTCTCACTAATCCATATGTAAAAACACGGCCACGAAATCCAAGAAATGAGAGTGCAGAAAAAGTGGCCCGACAAATTCGAGAGCATGGTGGAGACGGCGAGCCAACAGCTTCGACCACCACTGATACTGAAACGGCTTCCACCATCGCAACCAGCTGCAAGCGAAAAAGATGCTCATTCTGTCCAACGTCCAGTAACCATAAATCTAATATTATGTGTTGCAAATGTGCAAAATACTTGTGCAAGCGTCATGTAAATTATACATGTGATCAATGCAAGTAATACATTGATCGCATTTATCATTTGTTTTTGACAAAAAACCTTTTTTTTTTTGAAAAGTTTGTATATAGTTTAGAATAAAGAAAAGTTTTTATGTGCAATATGAAGCAAATATTGCAAAAAATGTTAATT
The DNA here is from genome assembly GCF_032444005.1 of Ranitomeya imitator. Classification (NCBI taxonomy): domain Eukaryota; kingdom Metazoa; phylum Chordata; class Amphibia; order Anura; family Dendrobatidae; genus Ranitomeya; species Ranitomeya imitator. Next base: position 482,201,003 of record NC_091283.1, on the reverse strand, counting down.
TATTTGATTCAAAAAATAAAAGTTTTTGATTTAATTTTTCATCTGATTATTGAAAACCATGTTCACATACAGTAAAACAATGCAACAGGTAATCAAATAACACTTGAATTAGGTACAAATCACAACTTTGTTAGGTCCGGTCAAAAATGACCGGGAACAGTATAAGTGTATAAAAAACGTTTTTTGCCATTTTATAGAGAAAAAAGCTTTTTTTTTTGCCTTTGAAAAAAGTATATCTACACAATGTTTGATATTATTACTTATAGTTAACATTTAGATCAAGATTTTTTTTTTATCTGCAAAAATAATCAATTTTTACAAAAATCGAAAAAATACCATGTTCCCTTTTGGATATAAAAAAAAATATAAAACAAGCTTTGTATTTATTTTTTTCTGGTATTTGAACAACCATCTTCACAAGCAATATAATAGTGCAAAAACTGTTTTAAAAAACCACTTAGATTAGCTAAAAATGATTATTTTATAAGGACGGTCAAAAATGACCGGGAACAGTACAAGTGTATGTGAAATCTAAACAGAACAGCAGGGTTAAATATCCATTACTCTTTGTAGGTATAATTTTATTCATTTTTCTTCAAGGGAATGTGTCACATACATTTTTTTAAATGAACAATAATACCATATACAAGGGATAAATACTGTCACACCATGACAAGTCCACATACAGTATTACCATTAGAGATGAGTGAATTTGCTCAGGTCCCCCTTATTTGGCAAGCTGCAGAGGGAACCCGGCTTCCTGGATCACGCTGGCCGATCAGCTGTTCGGCTCTGCAGCTGCATGTGTCACGGCTGTGTAACAGTCAAACAACAAACAGGCCATCGATTAATGTGTCTTGACTGACAGCCGCGACACATGCAGCTGCAGAGCCGATCAGATGATTGGCCCGCGCGAACCAGGTTCTCTTTTGCAGCTTGCTGAAGAGGGAACCCGAGCAAATTTGCCTATCTCCAATTACCTTCATATAGTGAACAAATAATACTATGTACAAGGAACAAATACCACCACACCATGTCCGGACCACATAATGACCTATAATACTACATACAAGGGACAAATACCACCACACCATAAGGCTGCCGTCACACTAGCAGTATTTGTTCAGTATTTTACATCAGTATTTGTAAGCCAAAACCAGGAGTGGAACAATTAGAGGAAAAGTATAATAGAAAAATATGCACCACTTCTGCATCCATCACCCACTCCTGGTTTTGGCTTACAAATACTGATTAAAATACTGACCAAATACTGCTAGTGTGACCGCAGCCTAACCAGACCACATATTACCATTACATAGTGAACAAATAGTACCACATACAAGGGACAAACACCACCACACCATGACCAGACAAAATATTACCACCATACAGTGAACGGATAATAATGACGAACTGAAAGGATCTGCCACATAGTGTATGTCAGATTAATGTTCTACTGTTGAACGTAAAAAAATGGAGACCCAGCGGTGGCTTCCAGAAAAGGAAGATGACAGTTCATGTGCCACGCTCCATTCATTTCTATAGGAACTGTGAAAATTTCTGAATGACCCTGGTGGGATATTTCTGTATGTAACATATTATATATCCCATCAATATGCCATAAATATCCCTGATGGGACAGGGAAGTTTCTAATTACATGGTCAAGATATACAGACATACACCTGTACTATAGTTAGAGATAAGTATACACTAATATAACCAATTCTACCCCCATAAAGTGGCCATATTGTGCTCAGATAGCAGGTCTGTGCAGGCAGTCAGCAGAGGATTATGAAGCTCCGGAATTTCTAGGAATCTACATCACTGATCAGCCTGTTCTTGGGAGAGGTAATAAGGACCTTTCTGCCGTCTTCACTAAATATATGAATAAACTGACAAATGGCGGACACCATTCATCTATGTGTCCCTACCAGTCTAATCTTGGCTGATCGCTGCCAACAGTATCAGACTGTATGGACGCATCTTATTTGGGAGGGGAATGGTGATCCCTAGTTGTCAGTTAGCCTGGGATACAGATTTTGCAATGCTAATCAACCACAATCCAACACTAGCACATATAAACCTCAAAAACAATAAATATACTAATTTCCCCAAAAGAAAGGAGAAAAACCAAAGCATATAAAGATAAAAAAATTGTACACAAAATTTTATTAAAGAAACAATATTGAACAAAAATTGATAAGCCAAACGGATATATAAATACAGAAAAAAAAATCACTAAAAACAAACAGCAGCGGACCAAAATAAGAAACAATTGAAAAAATTGCCAAACAATGGCATGGGCAATGAAACTATGAAATAAAGGCGCTGGAAATAATATATGCAACAGATTGTATATATGTACAAAAATCGCAACTAATGTGCTCAGTGCTAGAGAAAAGCAGTCTACATGGAACCGCAGATCACTGGTAAATGCTATTTTTTTTTTTTATATGTACTCTAGCACTTTTAGCTTCCTGCCTTAAAATACTAAACACTCTTTCAGCAGCCCAAACGTCATAAGACTTCTGTGCAAATGAATGTAACTTACATGCTGTATAGGGATATACTGTACCTATCAGGTCCGTGCTGCCACCCCGACAGTGCCGTTTCGCCTACCAGGCTTCTTCCATATGGGGTCTTACCCCCATATGGAAGAAGCCTGGTAGGCGAAACGGCGCTGTCGGGGTGGCAGCACGGACCTGATAGGTATATCCCTATACAGAATTTAAGGCAGGAAGCTGGTAAATGCTATTTTTTATATGTACTCTAGCACTTTTAGTGATCTGCGGTTCCATGTAGACTGCTTTTCTCTAGCACTGAGCACGTTAGTTGCGATTTTTGTACATATATACAATCTGTTGCATATATTATTTCCAGCGCCTTTATTTCATAGTTTCATTGCCCATGCCATTGTTTGGCAAATTTTTCAATTGTTTCTTATTTTGGTCCGCTGCGGTTTGTTTTTAGTGAGTTTTTTCTGTATTTATATATCCGTTTGGCTTATCAATTTTTGTTCAATATTGTTTCTTTAATAAAATTTTGTGTACAATTTTTTATCTTTGTATGCTTTGGTTTTTCTCCTTTCTTTTTGGGGAAATTAGTATATTATTTAGATTTTGCAATGCGACTGATTAATTTAACCCATCAAGTGAGGCTGGTTTCACACTTGCGTTTCCAAACGCATGCTTTTTTTAAAAAAACGCATGGTGAAAAATGCATGTAAATGCGTGCAAACGCTGCGTTTTTTACGCATGCGTTTTTGCATGTGGTGAAAAAAAATGCGGCGTTTTGACGCGTTTTTTCATGCGTTTGCGTTTTTAAACGCATGCAGATAAATGTGTGACAGCTGCCAATCAAAATAAAGTAAAAAACCCACTATAAACAAAGAGCTAGGGGTAGGGGTAGGGATCCTAACCCTACCCCCAACCCCAACGCTACCCCTAACCCTAACCCTAACCTTAAAGGGATTAGGGGTGGGTTAGGGGTAGGGTTAGGGTCCCTTTATCAATTTTATGGTGTGGGGTGGTTTTCAGTGTGTTTTTTGTTTTTTGTTTTTAAAAATGCATGTGGTTAAAAACACATGTGTTTACATAGACAGCAATGCATTTTTTGCCACAAAAAACGCATGCGTTTTGCGGCAAAAAAAGCCGCTAAAAATACTACATGTTGCATTTCTGCAACAACGCATGCAGAAAAAAAATGCATGTGTTGCAAAAATGCGTCAAAACGCATGTGTTTTTAATGTTAAATATAGGGAAAAAACGCATGAGTTTTTTTTGCGTTTACCGCAAAAACGCAAATGTGAAACTACCCTGAAAGCTGCAGTTCTAAGAATTGCACAGCACACAGTAAATTGCTTTGTACAGCACCTGTAGCCCTATAGGCAAGATATACACACACACACACACACACACATTTCCAGGAGTAACTCCACAACAAAGGGTCCACAGGCATTATATATTAAAGCGATTGTCCACTACTAGGACAACCCCTTCTTGATGTTAATGTTTGGCCCTGATACAATAATAAAGCCTGTACTCACCAACCGTGCGGTGTCATTCCCATGGTGTCAGCACTTGCACTCCCCGGGGCTCTCGTGTGGTGTTGGGTCATACACCACACAAATACTGATGTAAAATACTAACCAAATACAGCTAGTGTGACATCAGCCTAATAGTTTGTGAAAAGATAAAAAGAACTCCGCGACCATATAAAACTGACATAATCACTGCGGACCCTGACCCCACTCATCTCTACACCTACATATAGTGAAATAGCAGTTTTACTGCGTAGACTAGTCCGTCCATTATATAATGACCATAATGATAAACATGAGAATGCAGAAACACTGGTCCCGCCTGTTCTTTGAAATTGTTCACACACTGCTTTTTGGGGTGGCCGTTTTATGCTAAAAAAAAAAATAAAAAAAAAATGCAGTGTTGGCAGGAACAATGCTGCGCACATTATGTGCATTTTTGATGCATTCATTTAAAAAGGTAAAAGAAATGCAGCAAAAACTCTGGAAGAATTCACACTGCAATTTTTTTTTAAAGAAAGCACAACGCCAGAGAAAAATATTTTGTTGCTACTGTAAAACGCTCACTTATATACACACAGTATAGCGGTATTAACCCCTTTCTGCCAGACGGAAAGTACGTCAGCTGGAAGTTTCCCCCTGCTTTGAGGTGGGCTCCGGCGCCAAGCCCACCTCAAAGCCGTGACATATCAGCTGTTTTCAACAGCTGACATGTGCACCCCATTGGCAAGAGTGGAATCGTGATCTGCCCATGCCCATTAACCCCTTTACCCCCAAGGGTGGATTGCACGTTAATGACAGGGCCAATTTTTACAATTCTGACCACGGTCCCTTTATGGGGTTATAACTCTGGAACGCTTCACCAGATCCCGGTGATTCTGACATGTTTTCTCGTGACATTGTACTTCATGATAGTGGTAAAATTTCTCTCATATTACCTGCGTTTATTTTTGTGAAGAAAACGGAAATTTGGCGAAAATTTCGCGATTTTCCAACTTTGAATTTTTATGCAATTAAATCACAGAGATAGGTCACACAAAATACTTAAGTTACTGTTACACTAAGCGACACTGCAGCGATATAGTCAACGAGCCGATCGCTGCAGCCTCGCTGTTTAGGTCGCTAGGAGACGTCAAACACGGCAACAGCTGAACGATGCAGGAGCGATCCAGTGAGGTACTTATTGTTCTCGTTGGTTGTTAGCTCCATGAAAACACATTGCAGGCATCGTTGCTTTTGCTGTCAAACATGACGAATCACGCTGACCTGACGACCAAATAAAGTTCCGGACTTCTAGCTACGACCAGCGATGTCACAGCAGGATCCTGATCGCCGCTGCATGTCAAACAACGAGATCGCTATCAAGGACGCTGCAACGTCACAGATCGCTGTCATTCTCATTCTAAAGTTGCTCAGTGTGAAGGTACCTTAACATTTCCCACATGTCTACTTTACATCAGCACAATTTTGGAACCAATATTTTGTTTTGTTAGGGAGTTAAGGGTTAAAAGTTGACCAACAATTTCTCATTTTTACAACACCATTTTTTTTTTGGGGGGGGGGGGGGGTGGGCGGTGGAGCCACATCTCATTTGAAGTCATTTTGAGGGGTCTATATGATAAAAAAAAAAAAAGAGTGTGACACCATTCTAAAACCTGCACCCCTCAAGGTGCTCAAAACCACATTCAAGACGTTTATTAACCCTTAAGGTGTTCACATGAATTTTTGGAATGTTTAAATAGAAATGAACATTTAACTTTTTTCACAAAAAAATTTATTCAGCTCCAATTTGTTTTATTTTACCAAGGGTAACAGGAGAAAATGGACCCCAAAAGTTGTTGTACAATTTGCCCTCAGTACGCTGATACCCCATATGTGGGGGTAAACCACTGTTTGGGCGCAAGGGAGAGCTCGGAAGGCAAGGAGCGCAGTTTGACTTTTCAATGCAAAATTTACTGGAATTGAGATGGGACGCCATCTTGCGTTTAGAGAGCCACTGATGTGCCTAAACATTGAAACCCCCCACAATTGACACCATTTTGGAAAGTAGACCCCCTAAGGAACTCATCTAGATGTGTTGTGAGAGCTTTGAGCCCCCAAGTGTTTCACTACAGTTTATAACAGAGCAATGAAAATAAAAATTCTTTTTTTCCCCCCACAAAAATTATATTTAGCCACCAGTTTTGTATTTTCCAAAGGGTAACAGGAGAAATTGAACCCCAAAAGTTGTTGTCCAAAGTATGCTGATGCTCCATATGTGGGGGGGAACCACCGTTGGTGCGCACGGGAGAGCTCAGAAGGGAAGGAGCACAGTTTTGCTTTTTCAACGCAGAATTGGCTGGAAAGGAGATCGGACGCCATCTCGCATTTGGAGAGCCCCTGATGTGCCTAAACAGTGGAAACCCCCCCCCAATTATAACTGAAACCCTAATCTAAAAACACCCCTTAACTCTAATTTCAACGGTAACCCTAATCACACCCCTAACCCCAATCCCAACCGTAAGTGTAATCCAAACCCTAACTTTAGCCCCAATCCTAACCCTAACTTTAGCCCCAACCCTAACTGTAGCCCTAGCCATAATGGGAAAATGGAATACATTTTTTAAGATTTTTCCCTAACTAAGCCTGGTTTCACATTTGCGTTTAATTCCGCAGCGTTTTAAACGCATCCGCAAGTGGTGAAAAAAAATGCATGTAAACGCGTACAAACGCTGCGTTTTTAGACGCGTGCGGTTAAAAAACGCCGCGTTTGTACGTGTTTACATGCGTTTTTTCCTGCGTTTGCGCTTTTGGTACGCATCATGAGAAATTTCACAAGCTGGTTTTTGTTCATTCTGCTTCACAAAAATCGGAATAAAAAGCAATCAAAAATGTCACGTGCCTGAAAATCTTACCAATAAAAGTGTCCCGCAAAAAACAAAACCTCACATGACTGGACCAAAATATGGAAAAATTGTAGCTCTCAAAATGTGGTAACGCAAAAAATATTTTTTGGAATAAAAAGCGTCTTTCAGTGTGTGACAGCTGCCAATCATAAAAATCCACTAGAAAACTCCTTATAAATAGAAGTCAAACCCCCTTCATCAACTCCTTAGTTAGGGAAAAATAAAAATTAAAAAAATGTTTTTATTTCCATTTTCCTATTAGGGTTAGGATCCCTTTTTCATCTTGATGGTGGCTTAGGGCTAGGGTTAGGGTTAGGATCCCTTTATCATCTTGATGGTGGGGGGTGGCTTATCAGTGTCTAGACTTGTTTTTCTCTATGGAAACGCATGCGTTCAAAAATGCAACCAAACGCATGTGTTAAAAACGCATGCGTTTACATAGACAGCAATACGTTTTTTTTTTGACACAATCGAACGCATGCGTTTTGTGGCAAAAGAAAGCCTCTAGAAATTACTACATGTTGCATTTCCGCGCCAAGACGCAAGCATCGAAACACCACATGCGTTGTCAAACGCGGCAAAACGCGTACAAAAAAACCCGCATGCGTTTTTAATATTAAATATAGGAAAACCGAACGCATGCGTTTATATGCGTTACAAACACAGCGGCAAAAAAACGCAAATGTGAAACCAGCCTTAGGTGGTTATGAAGGGGGGGTTGATTTACTATTTATAGCGGGTTTTCTAGCGGATTTTTATAATTAGCAGCCGTCACACAGACGCTTTTTATTGCAAAAAATATTTTTTGCATTACCACATTTTGAGAGCTATAATTTTTCCATATTTTGGTCCACAGTCATGTGAGGTCTTGTTTTTTTGTGGGACGAGTTAACGTTTTTATTGGTAACATTTTTGGGCACGTGACTTTTTTTATCACTTTTTATTCCAATTTTTGTGAGGCAGAAAGACCAAAAACCAGCAATTCATGAATGTCTTTTGGGGGGGGGTGGGGGTGTGTTTATACAGTTCTGCGTTTGGTAAAATGGATAAAGCAGTTTTATTCTTCGGGTCAGTACGATTACAGCGATATCTCATTTATATCACTTTATGTTTTGGCGCTTTTATACGATAAAAACTATTTTATAGAAAAAATAATTTTTGCATCGCTTTATTCTGAGGACTATAACTTTATTTTTTCGCTGATAATGCTGTATGGCGGCTCGTTTTTTGCGGGACAAGATGACGTTTTCAGTGGTACCATGGTTATTTATATCAGTCTTTTTGATCAGGCGTTATTCCACTTTGTTTGGCGGAATGATAAAGCGTTTTTTGCCTCTTTATGGCGTTCACTGAAGGGGTTAACTAGTGGGACAGTTTTATAGTCGGGTCGTTACCGACATGGCGATACTAAATGTGTACTTTTTTTATTTAGATAAAGGAATGTATTTATTGGGAAAAAAAAATATATATATATATATATATATATATATATATATATATATATATATATATATATATATATACATATATATACACACACATACACATACATACATACAGTGGGGCAAAAAAGTATTTATTTAGTCAGTCAGCAATAGTGCAAGTTCCACCACTTAAAAAGATGAGAGGCGTCTGTAATTTACATCATAGGTAGACCTCAACTATGGGAGACAAACTGAGAAAAAAAAATCCAGAAAATCACATTGTCTGTTTAACATTTTTATTTGCATATTATGGTGGAAAATACTCTAGAGGAGATCTGCATGGAGGAGTGTGTGTGTGTGTGTGTGTGTGTGTGTGTGTGTGTGTGTGTGTGTGTGTGTGTGTGTGTGTGTGTGTGTGTGTGTGTGTGTGTGTGTGTGTGTGTGTGTATGTATATATATATCTAATATATAATTGCCTAGAATACTACTTCCTGCAATTTGTGCCAACTTCCTGTCCGGAGCTAATGTCCGGAGCTAATGTCCGGAGCTAAGTGACGTCAGTGTCCAGTGTCTGATTGGTTGCCGCCTGCTGCGAGCGACCAATCAGAAACGTGCCGTACTGTGACACACTCCGCCCGCCATTTTGGTGTGATTTTTGAATTTTTACCTCACAGCAAGTTTCTACTGCGTGGAGGCGGGCCCAGTGACGTTGCTCTTCAAGCTCCTGCCGAATTTCGTCAAAAAAATGATAATACCATTTACCAAAACTATATATATTTAGTTGTGAAGTGGTTCAGTGACATTTTCACACCAATTTTGAATTTTTGTTTGGTGTTTTCTCCATATACTGCCTATTATTCACTGACTGTTATACTGAGAGACTGCCGTTTATTAACCTCTTCTTTGCCACATTGGGTATATTGCTCTATTATTTGCCACATAAGGACATTGTCCATTATTGCCCAGCAATTTCTCTGCAATATAAACTGCCTATTTATTAATATCTGCATTCCTGCAAAGAACTATTGCCTATTATTAACTGGGTATTTTCCTACTACCTGACATTGTTCTTAAGCAAAGAACCGTTGTTGTGGCATTTGCCACAACACGCAAAGTTGTCGTCTGATGTCTTTCATCCCTCCCCTCATAAGCATGTTCATGGATCCTGTGTAACTGTACCTTAAATAACAAGAATTGTCAAGAGCTGGTGAGTGCAGCCATTTTTTGTTCTTTCTTACTATTAGTATATATGGATTCTAGACTCCCGATTCTTTAGAATCGGGCTGCCATCTAATATATATATATATATATATATCACACACAGTACATATACATACAGTACATATACATCTACACTTTTTTTTTTAAATTTTACTTTGCCCCAGGGGGGGACCTCACAGTAAAGTGACAGATCGCTGATCTGACTTTGCTGTGCACTGTGTCAGATCAGCAATCCGACGTGCACTTCTCCAGGCTTCCCGGCGCCTGCTCTGAGCAGGCGCTGTGAAGTCACCTCCCTGCAGGACCCGGATGCAGCCCCGCAGCCATTTTGGATCCGGGCCTGCTGCAGGGAGGAAGGTAGGAGACCCTCGGAGCAACACGATCACATCACGTTGCTCCGGGGGTCTCAGGGAAGCCCGCAGGGAGCCCCCTCCCTGCGCAATGCTTCCCTATACCACCGGAACACTGCAATCATGTTTGATTGCAGTGTGCCGGGGGTTAATGTGCCGGGGCGGTCCGTGACCGCTCCTGGCACAGTGCCGGATGTCAGCTGTGATAGTCAGCTGACACCCGGCTGCACTCAACCCCCGTCACCCCCAAAATCGAAGGTGAGCCAAGCCCACCGGCATCAGGGGCTTATCTACAGCATTTTGGAATGCTGTAGATAAGCCCCCGATGTATCCTGAAAGAGGAGAAAAAGAGGTTAGATTTTACTTACCCAGGGGCGGTCCTGGTTCTGTTCTCGTCCGATGGGCTTCGTGGTCCAGTATGGGACCTCCCATCTTCTTACGATGACTTCCTCTTTAGGCTGCGGATCCGGCGCAGGCGTACTTTGTCTGCCCTATTGAGGGCAGAGCAAAGTACTGCAGTACGCAGGTGCCGGGAAAGGTCAGAGAGGCCCGGCGCCTCTCTGTCAGTCAGTAGGCCGAGTCCCCAGCACAGCAGAAGAATATGATGGCTGCTTCCTCTTCCAGTACAGACAATTTTTTACCCACTCCCTCGGTCCCAACTGCAGCAGGTCATGAGAGTACAGGGAAACAGCAGTTTCCAAACTAGTACTAGAGGGGCGGTGTAATTTAGTGCAGTGCTGGCAGCTTGTTCACACAGGAATAGTGGGGCCCCGGGGTCCCTCCTGCAGCCCAGTGAGAACCCCTAGTTCTGGAGCCAGTAGGAGGCAGCAACACAGAATTGTTGACCTTTTCTGACTCCAGTCTCTTCCTGCAGAGCTCCAGTCACTGTTGCCATCACTTTCAGGAGTAGGTAGAGGGTGAGGGATGACTGAGGCGGAGCCAGTCCCGAGCTCTGCACAGAACTAGTGCCACTGCCGAGCACCAGTGAGTCTGGCCACATCAGAGAGGAACAATGCAGTCAGCAGGACAGTGCCACCCCTGTCCCTGGGGCCCGGTTATCAGGAGGAAAAGGTGGGGCCCAAAGTGAGACACACTGGTGGCATGTCTCACTCAGTCAGTCCGGGCCCTCCCTCCTTGCCTCTATTCACGGGCCCCTTACACAAGTAAGGGTAGTAATGCCCTGATGGAGGCCCTGACCACCATAAAACAATTGTGATGAAGAAGCTTGATAGCTGTATTCACCAATCACAGGTGTGATTATTTTTTTTGTCCAGAGATTGAGACCTCTCAGATTTATCATGATCCTGAATGAGCCATCCGGCTTCTTTATCAAAAAGAGGGGGTGAATAAAATCCCCTTTTTGTTCACTTCTCATAGAACCTCTGTCTACTAGGCCCAGACTGTCTCTAGGGCAAGTTGTCCACCTGCTGATCTTCTGATGGGGGTTATTCCAAATGTTTCATGTAGCAGATTTAAAACTATTTTCAGGCCTTTCCTTACTATATCCAGGACCCAGGTGATGGAGGAGGAGACATTCTCCCAGGCTTGAGTAAAAAAGGAAAGCCTCTGACACATCCCCCTCCCCCCCTGCTGTTCTGACATCATTGTGGGGACTTTTTGGAAGTGGAGGAAGGACTGAAGAACATGAATCCGGACTCCCTTTTACATCCATCTTTGCACTTCCTTCTTTCCCCTGGAGGACGTCCCCTATTAAATTTTGCCTCCTAAAGGAAGACCTTCTCGGCTCCTCAACCTAGGAAAGCCCTTCTTTTTGTCACCAGCTTTCTCCAGGATGTCATCCAGCCTTTCCCCCCCCCAAACAAACGGTAAGGAACACAACTTGTCCATGAGATCTGCAGTTGAAGAACAGCACTTGAGCCATAAGGCCGGTCTTGTGTTCGATAGACCAGTAAACCTAGCTGCCAATCTCACGGAGTCAGCAGATGTATTGGACAGGAATGCTGCAGCTCGGTGCAACTGAGACATGTTTGACAATATTCTCTCTTGGCACCTTGGACTTAAAGGGACTCTGTCACCTGAATTTCACGGGACTGGTTTTGGGTCATGTGGGCGGAGTTTTCGGGTGTTTGATTCACCCTTTCCTTACCCGCTGGCTGCAATATTGGATTGAAGTTCATTCTCTGCTTTGCGCAGGCGTGTACTATGGAGGACAGAGAATGAACTTCAATCCAATATTGCAGCCAGCATGCAGCCAGCGGGTAAGGAAAGGGTGAATCAAACACCCGAAAACTCCGCCCATATGACCCAAAACCAGTCCCGCCAAATTCAGGTGACAGGTTCCCTTTAAGCTGTTCCTCCAGCTGTTAGCCAAATTAGGGAACGTGCGGTACAAGTTCCAGACCTACTGCTTCCCATGTGTACCTTAGATAAAATATTCACCTTATCTAATGGGTCTCCTAGAACCCCCAAACCTTCCAAAGGAAGTACTGACCTCTTAGAACAAAGGTCCCCAACTCCAGTCCTCAAGGCCCACCAACAGGTCATGTTTTCAGGATTTCCTTTGCATTGCACAGGTGATGCAATTATTACCTGGGCAAGACTAAGGAAATCCTGAAAACATGACATGTTGGTGGGCCTTGAGGACTGGAGTTGGGGACCCCTGTCTTAGAAGACCTAGACAACACCATTGATTCTAGGGACCTCGTCCCACAACTCTATCCTTTTCCTCAAAAGGATCTCCTTTTTGAGGAGGAGGGCAATGCACCAGATTTCTCCGGTCACCTTCACTCTCTCCTAAGGAGAGCCTGGATCTTAGCGTTGACTGGGAAGGAGAGTTTTTCCTCTAATCGCATCCTCAAGAGACTTGGCTGCTTTCTCCTCCTTTAGGCCCACAGTTCTTATGGCTTTAACCCCTTAATGACTGCCAATACATCTTTTAACAGACCTGAGATATAAGAGAATAGCCTCCCCATACAGGAGACAATCCAGCAGCCGTCAGCTGTACACTATAGCTGACAACTTGCTGTATCAGCCAGGATCAGTGTTTGCACCGTCCAAATCTGTTTAACCCCTTAGATGCTGCTGTCAATAGTGACTACATCAGTATAAATGGATAACAGAGTGTGGGGGCTTCCCATTTATCCTAATTGGTGCCTTCAGATCATGATTTTGTGGTCCTGAGGTTTGTCATGGCAATTCAGGACCAAAATAGCGGCCTTACAGTCTGACTGCCTCTAACTTCTGAACAGATTACTAGAGCTTTTAGGTGGTAAAAATACACATTTTCATGTGTCATACCACTTTGCATTAATTCCTGTAAAGCACCTGAAGGGTTAATAAACTACCCAACAGCAGTTTTCAATATGTCTAGGGGTGCAGTTTTTAAAATGGTGTCACGTTTGGGGGTTTCCCAATATATGGGATCCTTAAAGTCTCTTCAAACATGGATAGGTCCCTAAAAAAATAAATTTTGTAAATTTCCTTGAAAAAAAGAAAAGTTGCTGCTACATTTTTAAACCTAAAATGCTAGGAAAATAAAACAACATTATACAAATGGTGCTGATGTAAAGCCGACATGTGGGAAATTTTATTTATTAATGGTTTGCTGTGGTATGGCCATCTGGATTAAAGGGATAATCATTCAAATTTTCAAAATTGCTAATTTAACATTTCTCAAATTTTTGATATTTTTTTATAAACACAAAACATATTGACCTAAGTATACCATTATCATAAAGTACAATGTGTCACGAAAAAACTTTCAAAATCACTGGGATTTGTTGAAGCGTTGCAGAGTTATTACCACATAAAGTGACAGTGGTCAGATTTCAAAAATTTGGCTCCGTCACTAAGGGGTTAAGCAGCTTATCCATGTCCTCTATGGGAAATCACGGTCTGCCCCCGTGTCGCTGTCTGAGGACTCAATATAGCATTGTCCTTGTGATGATTGGTGGAGAGGACTCAGTATTGAAGAAAACTCAGGTTTCTTCTTATTAAAAGTGGTCCTTTATTAGATCAGAAGTGGAGGGCTCCCTTTTATAAAACAAAGGCTTGCTGCAAAGTTAGGTGTCTCCTCATTAAATGGTCCTGTGGATGCAGTTGGAGCAGAGGTTCTTCTGCCAGTCCACTGCTAGCAGGCTTTTAATAGCGCACACTCCCTGTTCCTCTTCTTAAATGCTAGCTTTCCTAGGCATCTCCTAATTATTTAAACAAACAAGGGGCCTATTAAATGGTGACATTGCCAGAGATGACTCACCACCTGCTGTCATTCAAGGGTACCAGATTCCGAAGCTGTGGTGGGACACAACGTATCATCTCTGCACACTGAGGAGTCTTGGGATGCCCTGTGTTATGATAAGGTAATTCAGTACCACAATGGACATAGAAGTCAGAGCACATACAGTGACCTGACAATAACCCAAAAACATAGAACGAGCTCTGAGACGTGGGAACTCTGCTGACCGCAATCCCAAATCCTCTCCAACCACACTAGAGGCAGCTGTGGATTGCGCATAACGCTCCCTATGCAACTCGGCACAGCCTGAGAAACTAGCTAGCCTGAAGATAGAAAATAAGCCTACCTTGCCTCAGAGAAATACCCCAAAGGAAAAGGCAGCCCCCCACATATAATAACTGTGAGTTAAGATGAAAAGACAAACGTAGAGATGAAATAGATTTAGCAAAGTGAGGCCCGACTTTCTGAACAGAGCGAGGATAGGAAAGGTAACTTTGCGGTCAACACAAAACCCTACAAAAACCACGCAAAGGGGGCAAAAAGACCCTCCGTACCGAACTAACGGCACGGAGGTACACCCTCTGTGTCCCAGAGCTTCCAGCAAGCAAGAAAACAATATTAAGCAAGCTGGACAGAAAAAATAGCAAACAAAATAGCAAAAGCGGAACTTAGCTATGCAGAGCAGCAGGCCACAGGAACGATCCAGGAGGAAACAGGTCCAAAACTAGAACATTGACTGGAGGCCAGGATCAAAGCACTAGGTGGAGTTAAATAGAGCAGCACCTAACGACATCACCACATCACCTGAGGAAGGAAACTCAGAAGCCGCAGTACCACTCTCCTCCACCAACGGAAGCTCACAGAGAGAATCAGCCGAAGTACCACTTGTGACCACAGGAGGGAGCTCTGCCACAGAATTCACAACAACCCTGCTCCTCTGGCTGCGACAGCTGCTGATCCTACCATGCCAAAGGCTGCCTCCCTTGTGTACACGCTGATGGTGGTGTTTCCTGCTGCTGAAGATTGCTGTGGTCCACATTCACCTAGTATGATGACTTGGAGCCTTTAGCAGCATCCTGCTCTGCTTATCACTCTTAAGGGGTTGCCAGCGCCATCTTGTGGGGCACAGTCCTGCTTAGTATCCCGGCCGGCGTCACCATCTTTTTCCAGTGCACGCCCCCGACGTTACTTGGGCACGCCCATACCAAGTGGTGTCCTGTGCCCATGACATCAGTGGTGCTCACCAGATATTGCCCTGGCTGCTCTACCACGCCGAGACCAGCAGGGAGAGCGGTATGGTGGACCGAGCCAGAAGAGCGCTGACTGTCACCCACACCAAGCCCCCAGGGGCCCCGTGGACGGCACTTCATCGCCTGAAGGCCAGCACTACAGGTTCACAGCCTGCTCTTGACACCGTGACAGGCCTGGGGCAATAGTTTTCTCTTCACCCATCAAAGGTTTCAGCATGGGAATCCCATCAAGGACAGGAACCCAACTGAGGGGGAAAGGGGGGGTACCGCCCCCTTATCTCAGTAGGTTCCCTCAGGTGTGCTGTCATGGGTGAAGGGATAATAGTATTTTCAAAGACCCATGTACTACACCCTTGAACAAATCTTACACATTACCGTCAAACACGCCCACAATGAACAAAAATAATTGTTAATTATTGGAAATGGGCTTTGCTCAAGACCGCAGCACATTGAAACGGAATTGGTATAATCCAGAATAGTAATAAAAATTGTATATACTGTATAATATATAAAAACAAGGGCTCTGCTCATGACAATGACATGTGTTTTTAAATAATGAGAATACAGACATTTTTACATCAGGTGCTAGAGTTTTATGGATTTTTTTGATCCATTACTCCTCCATCGTCCAGAAGCTTCAATACTGGGATCATTATACAAGCCGCCAGCCTCGTAAGCCATGTACCCCTCTCTTCCAGCAGCACAAATTTACCTAGTCCTAATGAAAATGTTAGATACTGTTTTTTGTGGTGGGCAGCGCCATCTGCTGAATTCCCTGATAAAAGAAACCTCAAAGTGGTTTGTAACTAACATGTATGACATAGGATTGCATACCCTTGAATTTGGAGTGGGTCACCACTTTTAAAGAGGCTTTTAACTAGATTGATAATTTACAGCCTACAATATATTGTATGATTAGAATGCTGACCGTTACATTTACACAAACCGCAATGCATTAACACTTTACAGGACTGTATAGAAAGCATTAAGCTACTTACTGGTAGCGGCATTTTTCGGAGGCCCATGACAGCACACGAGAGAGGGGATCCGCCCTTAAGGAACAGGAAACCTACAGATACAAAAGGGCGGCACCTCTCCCCATGCATCAGTTGTATTTCAGAGCCTGAGAGGACTGCCGCGGTTAGTGGTACACAAATATACATTATATACATTTTGAAACAAAATAACCCATTATTGTAATAAGACACCATACGTGAGATTTACATATTACGCTATATACATATCAGGAAGTGCTACCCCCACGTGATTAGGGAGGGAACTAAGGGTGCTGTCATGGGCCTCCGAAAAATGCCGCTACCAGTAAGCTTAACCCCTTAGTGACAGAGCCAATTTGGTATTTAATGACCGAGCCAATTTTTGCAATTCTGACCACTGTCACTTTATGAGGTTTTAACTCTGGAACGCTTCAACGGATCCCGCTGATTCTGAGATTGTTTTTTCGTGACATATTGTACTTCATGTTAGTGGTAACATTTCTTCGATATTACTTGCGATTATTTATGAAAAAAACGGAAATATGGCGAAAATTTTTAAAATTTAGCAATTTTCAAACTTTGTATTTTTATGCCCTTAAATCAGAGAGATATATGTCATGAAAAATAGTTAATAAATAACATTTCCCACATGTCTACTTTACATCAGCACAATGTTGGAATCAAAATTTTTTTTTGTTAGGGAGTTATAAGGGTTAAAAGTTGACCAGCAATTTCTCATTTTTACAACACCATTTTTTTTTTTTAGGGACCACATCACATTTGAAGTCATTTTGAGGGGTCTATATGATAGAAAATAATGAAGTGTGACACCATTCTAAAAACTACACCCCTCAAGGTTCTCAACCACATTCAAGAAGTTTATTAACCCTTTACGTGCTTCACAGGAACTGAAACAATGTGGAAGGAAAAAATGAACATTTAACTTTTTTTTGCAAACATCTTAATTCAGAACCATTTTTTTTATTTTCACAAGTGTAAAAACAGAAATGTAACCATAAATTTTGTTATGCAATTTCTCCTGAATACGCCAATACCCCATATGTGGGGGTAAACCACTGTTAGGGCGCACCGCAGAACTTAGAAGTGAAGGAGCGCCGTTTGACTTTTTCAATGCAGAATTGGCTGGAATTGAGATCGGACACCATGTCACATTTAGAGAGCCCCTGATGTACCTAAACAGTGGAAACTCCCCACAAGTGACACCATTTTGGAAACTAGACCCCTTAAGGAACTTATCTAGATGTGTGGTGAGTACTTTGAACCCCCATGTGCTTCACAGAAGTTTATAACGTAGAGCCGTGAAAATAAAAAAATAAAAAATCGCTTTTGTTTACACAAAAATGATCTTTTCGCCCACAAATTCTTATTTTCACAAGGGTAACAGGAGAAATTAGACCACAAAAGTTGTTGAGCAATTTCTCCTGAGTACGCTGATACCCAATATGTGGGGGTAAACAACTGTTAGGGCGCACCGCAGAGCTTGGAAGAGAAGGAGTGCCGTTTTACTTTTTCAATGTAGAATTGGCTGGAATTGAGATTGGACGCCATGTCGCGTTTGGAGAGCCCCTGATGTGCCTAAACAGTGGAAACCCCCCACAAGTGACACCATTTTGGAAACTAGACCCCCCATGGAACTTATCTAGATGTGTGGTGAGAACCTTGAATGCCCAAGTGCTTCACAGAAGTTTATAATGCAGAGCCGTGAAAATAAAAAATATTTTTTTTTTCCACAAAAAAGATTTTTTAGCCACCAAATTTTTATTTTCACAAGGGTAACAAGAGAAATTGGACCCCAAAAGTTGTTGTCCAATTTGTCCTGAGTATGCTGGTACCCCATATGTGGGGGTAAACCACTGTTTGGGCGCACGGCAGAGCTCGGAAGGAAGGAGCGCCGTTTTGGAATGCAGACTTTGATAGAATGGTCTGTGGGCATTATGTTGCGATTGCAGAGCCCCTGATGTACCTAAACTGTAGTAACCCCCCACAAGTGACCCCATTTTGGAAACTAGACCCCCCAAGGAACTTATCTAGATGTGTGGTGAGAACTTTGAATGCCCAAGTGCTTCACAGAAGTTTAGAATGCAGAGTCGTGAAAATAAAAAATATTTTTTTCACAAAAAAAGATTTTGTAGCCCCCAAGTTTTTATTTTCACAAGGGTAACAAGAGAAATTGGACCCCAGAAGTTGTTGTCCAATTTATCCCGAGTACGCTGATGCCCCATATGTGGGAGTAACCCACTGTTTGGGCGCACGGCAGAGCTCAGAAGGGAGGGAGCACCATTTGACTTTTTGAGCGCAAAATTGGCTGTCGTATTTGGAGACCCCCTGATGTACCTAAACAGTGGAAACCCCCCAATTCTAGCTCCAACCCTAACCCCAACACACCCCTAACCCTAATCCCAACCTCATCCATAATCCTAATCACTAACCCTAACCATAATCACAACCCTTACCCCAAAACAACCCTAATGTCAACCCTAACCATAACCCTAATCAAAACCCTAAATCCAACACACCCCTAATCTCAACCCTAACCTCAAACCTAACCCTAATCCCAATACACCCCTAATCACAACCCTAACCTTAACCCTAATCCCAAACCTAACCCTAATCCCAAGCGTAACCCTAATGCCAACCCTAATCCAAACCCTAACCCCAATACGAACCCTAATCCAAACCCTAACCCTAACTTTAGCCCCAACCCTAGCCCTAACTTTAGCCCCAACCCTAACCCTAGCCCTAAGGCTACTTTCACACTTGCGTCGTTTGGCATTCCGTCGCAATCCGTCGTTTTGGACAAGAAACGGATCCTGCAAATGTGCCCGCAGGATGCGTTTTTTGCCCATAGACTTGTATTGCCGACGGATCGTGACGGATGGCCACACGTCGCGTCCGTCGTGCACTGGATCAGTTGTGTTTTGGCGGAGCGTCGGCACAAAAAAAGTTCAATGAAACGTTTTTTTGTACATCGCATCCGCCATTTCTGACCGCGCATGCGTGGCCGTAACTCCGCCCCCTCCTCCCCAGGACATAGATTGGGCAGCGGATGTGTTGAAAAACTACAGCTGCTGCCCACGTTGTGCACAAATTTTCACAACGTGCGTCGGTATGTCGGGCCGACGCATTGCGACGGCCCCGTACCGACGTAAGTGTGAAAGAAGCCTAACCCTAAATTTAGCCCCAACTCTAACCCTAAATTTAGCCCCAACCCAAACCCTAAATTTAGCCCCAACCCTAACCCTAAATTTAGCCCCAACCCTAGCCCTACCCCTAACCTAACCCTACCCCTAACCCTAACCTAACCCTACCCCTAACCTAACCCTACCCCTAACCCTAACCTAACATCTAACCCTAACACTACCCCTAACCCTACCCCTAACCCCAACCCTAACCTAACCCTACCCCTAATTTTAGCCCCAACTGCTGTTCTCCGGCCGGCGGAGACAGATGGCGGGCGCACTGGGCATGCGTCCGCCATGTTCTGCTGCCGGCGGCCAGGAGGAGCAGCAAGAGGATCCAGGGACCTAGGTGAGCATGCTAGGGTCCCCGAATCCCCCTATTTCTCTGTCCTCTGATGTGCGATCACATCAGAGGACAGAGAATTACACTTTACTTTTTTTTTTTTTTTGCGGTCGCCGGTAAACAGTTAATTACCGGCGATCGCAAAACAGGGGTCGGTAATACCGACCCCAATCGTGCTCTTTGGGGTCTCGGCTACCCCCGGCAGCCGAGACCCCAAAGATTCTCCCGGTGCCGGCCGGCGGGCGCACTGCGCATGCGCCCGCCATTTTGAAGATGGCGGCGCCCACCGGGAGACACGAGGAGCATCGGGGGAGATAGGTGAGTATTGGGGGGCTACCTGGGACCCCTTTTCTCTGTCCTCCGATGTGCGATCACATCGGAGGACAGAGAAATTAAAAAGAGATCGCTTTTTTTTTTTTTTGCGATCGCCGGTAAACGGTTAATTACCGGCGATCGCAAATGCGGGGTGGGTTAAAAAACCCCCGAATCATGTTCTCTGGGGTCTCGGCTACCCTCGGCAGCCGAGACCCCGGAGAAAATCGGCCTCTGGGGGGCGCTATGGACTTTTTCCACATCGCCGTTAATTAACGGCGCTGTGGTTTAAGTACCCTTAGCGGCCGCCGTTAAAAGGCGTATCGGCGGTCGCTAAGGGGTTAATGCTTTATTCGGACTCCCATGACAGCACACGAGAGATTTACAGAGATGTAAGCTACCTTAGGGAGGGACTATAGATTGTAGCACCCTTAACCCAAAGGAAAGATCAGAGGAGGACCCCAAATCCAACCGATAGTGTTTAAAGAAAGTGGAAGGGGATGACCATGTGGCCGCCTTACATATCTGCTCCACTGACACTCCAGATCTTTCCGCCCAGGATGAATCCATGGCCCGGGTGGAATGTGCCTTTAGATTCTGCGGAGCTGGCCCCCCACCTGCTGTATAAGCTAGAGAGATAGTTTCCCTAATCCATTTAGCCAGTAAATATTTTGATACTCTAAACCCTTTCCTTGGACCTTGGAAGGAAAGAAGCAGTGCCCCATCTTTCTTCCAATTATCAGTAGCTGAAATATACTGAAGAAGAGATCTCCTGACGTCTAACGTATGAAGCTCCTGCTCTTTAGGATTAGAGGGATTAGGAATAAAGGACGGCAAAACTATCTCCTGTGATCTATGGAAACGTGTCGCCACCTTTGGTAGATATGCTGGGTCTGGTCTAAGGACTACTCTGTCTGACAAGATTTCAGTGTATGGAGGAGCTCTGGAAAGTGCCTGTATATCCCCTATCCTGCGAGCTGAGGTTATGGCAATCAGGAAGGCTGTTTTGAGTGTCAACATTTTGATCGAGGCCTCCTGCAGAGGTTCAAAGGGGGGTTTAGTGAGAGAGGACAGAACTAAATTTAAATCCCATGGAACTGTTCTGTCTTTATGTAGTGGTGTAGATCTCCTAACTGCCTTCATAAACCTCGCTATCCAGTAGTTATTAGCTATATTACAGGAAAACAGGGCACCCAAAGCTGAGACCTGTACTCTAAGGGTACTAGGAGAGAGTTTTAACTCGAACCCCTTTTGTAGGAACTCTAAGATTTGTTGTATTGGCACCCCGTCTTGGATATTAAATTTTGAACAAGTCAAGAACTTTCTCCAAGTCCTAGAGTAGATTCTCGTAGTTATTTGCTTTCTACTCTTTAGGAGTGTCTCTACTAAGTTTGGAGAGAAGCCTTTCCCCACTAATAGTGACCGTTCAAACTCCATGCCGTTAAATGGAGCGCCGCCACTTGTGGATGGGAGATCGGTCCCTGAGAAAGCAAGTTTGGGATCTCTGGCAGTACCCAGGGGACCGCTACAGACATTGTCTTGAGCCCGGCAAACCAGGTTCTTCTGGGCCAAAAGGGGGCGATAAGGATGACTTTCGCTCGATCTTCCCTGATTTTTCTCACCACCAGAGGTATCAGGGTTCAGTGGTGGGAAAGCATAGGCCAGTGGAAAATCCCATTTTATCAGAAACGCGTCCACCACCAGGGGATTCTCCCTGGGATTTAGGGAGCAAAAGAGTTTTACTTTTCTGTTGTTTCTGGTGGCGAATAGATCCACCCCTGGTTGACCCCATCTGCGGACGATAAGTTTGAAAATGTCCTCGTTGAGAGACCATTCTCCCTGTTTTAACACATTTCGGCTGAGGAAATCTGCTGCCACATTTTCTTTTCCTTTGATGTGAAGAGCTGTCAAAGATAGAAAATTGAGCTCTGCCACCTGGAACAACCGACCCGTGATCTGCATTAAAGTTTCGGAACGAGTTCCCCCTTGCCGGTTTATGTAAGCGACCGCCACTCTGTTGTCCGACAGAATTCTGACGTGCTGGCCCTGCAGATATACGAGGAATTTTTTAACAGCCAATTCAACCGCCAACAACTCCCTTTGGTTTGATGAGAATGTTGTGAAGGGTTCCCACTGTCCCTGGACCACCATGTCCCCCATATAGGCTCCCCACCCTGAAGAGCTGGCATCTGTGGTTATCACGTGGGTGACATCTACCATCCAGGGAACCCCTGCTGATAGATTCCGTTTATCTAGCCACCACCTAAGGGAATTCAATGTTATCGGCCCCAACGTCAATTTTCCATTCAATGCGCCTCCTAAGGCTCTGTCATGGAACAGTACTTCTTTTTGTAGGGACCTGGTGTGGAACTGAGCCCACTTAACTGCTGGAATGCAAGATGTGAGTGACCCAAGTAGAGACATTGCTTGCCTAAGTGTCATGGAAGGTGTATTGATTGCTCTTAATACAAAACTCTGAATTTGGTCTATTTTCTCTATAGGGAGGAGACACTGCTGTGTCACTGAATTCAACATTAACCCTAGGAATTTTTGAACATTTAGGGGCTGTAATTTCGATTTTTCAAAGTTTATGATCCAACCCAACCGTTCTAGTTTGGTTCTAGCAATCTCCCATTGTGACAGACAATGATCTACCGAGTTACCTACAATGAGGAAATCGTCTAAGTAGGGGACTATAAGGATATTTGACTCTCTTAAATGCGCCATGACTTCCGCAATTATTTTAGTAAACACCCTAGGTGCCGAGGTGATCCCAAAGGGGAGCGCTCTGAATTGAAAATGTTGAATCCTACCCCCCATTAGTATCGCTACCCTCAGGTATCGTTGGAAATCAGCATGAATGGGTACATGATAGTAGGCATCTTTCAAATCCACTACTACCATGAAAGAGTTGTTGAAAAGCATCTTTATTGCCGAATTAATGGACTCCATTTTGAAAGTATGTTTCACCAAAAACTTATTGAGACCCTTAAGATTTATAATGGTCCTGTAAGATTTATCAGGCTTCTGGATTAGGAACAGGGGAGAGTAAAACCCTTTCCTTGCCTGAGAATACGGCACTTCTACCAAAACATTTTTGGAGCAAAGAGTCCTCACTTCTTCTTCTAGGGCGAATTGTTCAGTGGGAGATGAGCGCCAGGGTGTTAAACTAAATTTGTCCTGTGGAATATGAACAAATTCCAGCTTGAGACCATGGGAAACAGTGTCTTTTATCCAAACGCTGTTTGTAATTTTCGACCACTCTGCCGAGAATTGCAATAGTCTCCCTCCCACTGGAATTGCCAGTCATTGGTCTTGTTTTTTGTTTTCCGTTTGGTTACGGCGAAACATGAGACCTGTACCTCGTTTTCGCCTATCCTCCCATCTGGGACAATCTCTCCCTGGTGAAAAGGTGCGCTTTCCTCCCCGGTTGAACCTTCTTTTGTTGAAGGGACGACGGTATGGATTGAACAGGTTGGGAAACTTTTTCTTATCTCCTGCTTTCTCCAGGAGTTCATCCAGGGTAGGCCCAAACAAATACTCGCCTTTACAAGGGATAGCGCAGAGCTTTGTTTTTGCCTGCATATTCCCCGGCCAGCATTTCAGCCATAGGGCTCTCCTTGCAGCATTAGAAA
Organism: Ranitomeya imitator; assembly: GCF_032444005.1. Classification (NCBI taxonomy): domain Eukaryota; kingdom Metazoa; phylum Chordata; class Amphibia; order Anura; family Dendrobatidae; genus Ranitomeya; species Ranitomeya imitator. The sequence goes on along the minus strand of NC_091283.1, from coordinate 482,177,153 downwards.
GTCCTGCTGCTCTAGCTGCCAATTTTACGGAGTCAATTGAGGCGTCCGATAAAAAAGCCGCCCCCTCCTGGATTACAGGTAATGCTGCGAATATGGACTCTCTAGAGGCCCCTTGTTTTAATTGGGTCTCTAACTGGTCGAGCCAGACCATCATTGACCTTGCCGTGCAGGTTGAAGCTACCGCAGGTCTTAAGGAGCCAGCTGCCATTTCCTAGGTCCCCTTTAGGAAGGTATCTACTTTCCTATCCAGGGGGTCTTTAAGCGTTCCCATATCCTCAAATGGGAGAGAAGATAGTTTCGCAACCTTGGCAATTGCTGCATCCAGCTTTGGTGCTTTCTCCCAGTTACCTACTGCTGGGTCATCAAAAGGGTACCGACGTTTTTGCGCAGGTGGTAAGGAGCCTTTTCTCTCCGGTTTTCTCCACTCCCTATTAATAAGATCCTGTATTTTCTCATTTAAAGGAAACACTCTGCGCTTTTTCTGCTCCAATCCACTGAACATCATTTGTTCTTTGGATAGTTGAGGCTTGGGTTCTGATATACCCATTGTGCCTCTGACCGCCTTTACCAATTTGTCTATTCTTTCTATGGGTAGGCAAAACCGAGCAGCGTCTTCTTCCGAAGAGGAGGATGATGCTGCTGAATCGTCCGATTCTTCAGACTTGTCCTTTTCCACAGATGAATCAGATGCCCACTCAGTTCTCTGCCTAGAACCTCCTGACTGTGAAAGGTTTTTAAAGGACTCCTTAACCTCCATTCTAATCATCTCTTTGAGACTGGCCGTAATAGAGGAGGATTCTTCGGCTACCTACGGGGATAAGTAAGGTAGACTAGAGTGTAAATCTACATGCTATACCCCCTCCCCTCCTTCCAGAACCTCACCGTCTGCTGGATACAGGGGTCACATAGTTTTTTAGGGTGTGAGTCAGGCAAGGGAACCCCGCAGATGGCACATTCCCTATGCTTCGCCTTACTGACGTTTTTCCTTCCCTGCATAAGACATATGAGGGGAGACTAGTCACTAAGTGAACTTTCTCGAAGATCACTTACCAGTGGCTGTTCACACCCAGAAATACCGAAGCACGAGGGGGATCCTTTTTGGCTGATCCTCCAGACCCCTGTCTGGAGGAGCTTCTGCGGCCCGAACCATCGCTCCTCTTTTCATGTTCCTTCTCCTTGGGTTTCTGGGATGCTTGTTCCAGCAGCACATCCTGATCCGAATCCATTTTTAGTAAATTGGAGCCAGAACCCGGGAACATGCCGCTGGAGCCGCCTTATAAAGCCCCTCCTTCGGTCAGCGCACCTTGCTCGTTTAATTTTCCCGCCCTCCCGCCCTGCCAGGGCCACCGTGACTACTTCAGGTACCCGCACCGGCTGAAGTGGGAGACCCCCTCGCCACCAGAATCGGTCCGGCCGGCCTGGACTCCTGTAGATTCTATAGGCATCCAGTCCCTTCAGGAACAGGAAACCAACTGATGCATGGGGAGAGGTGCCGCCCTTTTGTATCTGTAGGTTTCCTGTTCCTTAAGGGCGGATCCCCTCTCTCGTGTGCTGTCATGGGAGTCCGAATAAAACACCTTTTACCTTTGTATATAGACGGACTTGTGAGTAGTGTAAAGGCACAATTAACAAAAGTGTCCATATTACCAGCCTAATTATGACCAACTCTGGTCTGACTAGAAGGCATATTGAGTCACAGATCCCAATTTACAAAGTTAAACATTTTTGTGATACATTCCCACAATTTGCTAAAATTGGCTAGGAGACTGCAAGCAGCCGATCACAATCTTGACTGCAGCAATGATATAGGTTTGTGACTACTGTAGCTAGTCCCTAATCTTCGTTCTCTTGGCTACAGTTGTGTGTAACTGGCACACAATTGCTACAAAGTAGGTAAAGACTGGTGACTGTAGTAGTGGCAAGGAATATAACAGGTCATAATAAATTTTAGTTTATCCCATGGTCTAGCTTTCGACAATTTTTTTTATTTATTCACCTAAAAATAAAAAAAACAAACAAACCAGTTTTAACATATGCAATACTCCCTCTGATTTCCTTCAGCAAAGGAGCGTCAAAGTAAATCTTATCGCCTCGCTGTAAATCATTTTCGTGCATGCTCGGATATTGCCCGAGTCCCTGCACGTTTTGAAACGGTTAGACAAACCCTCCATGTGTTGCGGCTCTCAAACAGCTGCGAGATGTGCAGTTGTGGGAACGCAAATATATTATTCAAGCACACCGAAGGCACACGAGCATGCTTTGATAACATCTTATCGAAACACGTTTGTTCATGACTAAACATTAAAAATATTTTGCCGTTGCACGACTTGGTATACCAGTTTTTAATCAGCATTGCAGCGTGATTGTGGGCTGGTTAGACAACCAAGAACTAGAATAAAAGAATGAAACATTCTGGTTTTACATCAGATTCCAGTTAGATATCACCGTTGAAAAGACAGCCATAGACCTACTGGACTGTATTATATGTGCATACAAAAAAAAAAAAAAAGTTCTCATCTTGAAAGGCTACTCCCAGAAAAACGGCTATCCTCTTTACAGATTTCAATTATATATTATTGTACTTACAATTGCTCATTTTTCCTTCTACCCAGCTAATTCTTTCATTAGTTCTATAAAAATGTGATTAAAGACCGACTAGCTGAATTCTTCTAAGCCCCATGTAGAAAGAGGAAGTCTCTTCCCTGTGAGTCATCGCTGCAAAAGTCCCTGGCAGAGTGAGGAGGGAGCAGCTGGGTCATGAGCTGAAGAGGAATGAATTGCAGGGGGAAAAAAAAAATTGCTGAGTAGAAAGGCAAAATGAGCAGTTGTAAGTACACAGTGCTATATGATTTTTGCAATACACTAAGATGATAAAAGCCTTCATGGAAGTGCTTTAACTTTTTTCCCCAGGTCCAAAGTTATACAAAAATATTTTATGAAAAAAAAGGTTTTAAACCCGGTTTAGTCAGGTTAGAAAATCCAAACTTTGCTGCTGACAAATGCACATACGCAACAGAACAAAAAAAAAAAGATTTAAAAAGACAAGACAAACAAGTTTTTGGCAAGTCATGTGAATAATTGATTTGCTCATTTAGCTGAAGCATGTGTTTTAGATGGTAGTCTGGGAATTGATGGCAAAGCTAGCAGCTGTCTGCTCATTACAGATCGCTGGGATTGTTGGCCACTTGCTCCTACTGTGTTCTTTATAAGAGTTGGCACCGAACACCACCCCTGACCCAATTAAATGCCGGTGACATTTCTAGTATTATATTTAGAAACCCCCTCATGATAGACAGTCCACTTCATCACTTGCAAGGTTCTCTGCATCACAGATGTCAGAACAGATGGGTTCAGATTTCCCTCAGGCTGGACTCCATCTTTCATGGTCCTTTTTGTAAACTTTGACGAATACAAGAAGCAGAACACATTTCTAGAATATAGCAGAAGTAAAATATCATGCAGAAGATACTTAAGCGATACAATAGAAGACAATTTGTATGTACTGAACCATTCACTGGAGGTTTGAGCTACAGGTTGAATATCTCAAATACTGCTGTAGCCAAATGTGAATGCAACTCATGTTGTAAATAATTTCAAGATGGCAAAAGTATTAAGTTTTCACTTACAATATTTATTGCTCCCATTGATTGAGAAGAGATCCAACATGATCATAACCCCAATAATATAATTACACCCAGTTACACCAAACCTTCCTCCCCATCAGCACCTGTGTAAAAGTTCATCCTCTAAATTTTGGTTTTGAAGGCGCTAGTGGATTGAGCTGTAAAGGATGAAGTTCTTTGCATAGTCAACAAGATTTCCCCTGATAGAATTCACACATTGAGTGTCCCCCAGTTTCAGAAGGCTGGCACTGGCCCTTCAACCAAAAGAGGGCACTGCTAGTTCTTAGCACTCCAGGTTATTTTAGCTCCAGTTCAGAAGAGGATTTCTTTGCCCTACGTTTCACTTTTGAGAACTTGAAGCCCAGCACAATGGTGGTGAGAACCAGGACTATACCAATTGCCAAAAGGACCCAGGCCCCTGCCGATGCTTGCCCACTGCTCAACGACATTCCCAGGAAGTCAACATTGGACGGTTCTTCAATGACAGTGTTCATAGCTGGAAGGAGGAAATCAAATTGTTGATTTATAATAAATGAACCTTATGATGGTCCAAAGTGGGATAATTGCATTTACTGCAAACATGTTTCAGTTTTCATGGCAAAATTAAAACTATCCAGTCATTGGGAAAATTTTAACTTCTTTGCAGTACAGTATAAGTATCTAGTCTTTTGGTTTTCTATCAATGGTGTCCTGGTAATGTAGTTTTATGCTTTCATGTTCATCCCAATTATTCCACTGTAGTGCCTTACATAATGACCAAATTTATAGACCGGGTTCCCCAGTACAAGTTTGTCTCATTTTTAATAGTACTCACCTGGAGTCCAACTGTAGTCCGGCCATCCAAGCGTCTCAGAGTTCTTCCGATTTTCCTTTTCCAACCAACTGATCAGTGGTTTAAAGTATTCCACAAGGGGCTCAGCAGACATGCTAGTATTCCCAGTGATTGCCATCATGACTTCCGGCCAAGGTTTGCTATTACCCAACCTCATAGCATCTCTGCAAAACAGGAAACATACAAGTCAAATATGAGCAAGAGGTTACCAGGATACAGAATAAACCCAGCCCAACAAAATTATATTGTCTAGTCTTCATATGTATAGCCAATAAGCCATCATTGCTCACCCAAGTAATTTTCCAGCATCCAATGACTGGTAGATATCACATTTATGAAGGGGTCCAGTCTGACCTGCGGCTGCGCATAAAGCCTTGTGGAACTGGAACTGAATCACAAAACTGACAAAGTACCTTAAAAACAAGAGAAATGTAAAAGGTTTGAAGTCACAATATAAAAAGTTCTAAAGCAAACAAAATCAGGACAGCTGTGATTTTTTTTCCCTCAGTTTGTAAGCAAAAAACTTCTGCAGACATCAAATGCCACAAACTTTTGTAGAAAGTTTATTTCCATTGACATTATATGCTTAACCCCTTCATGACCCAGCCTATTTTGACCTTAAAGACCTTGCCGTTTTTTGCAATTCTGACCAGTGTCCCTTTATGAGGTAACTCAGGAACGCTTCAACGGATCCTAGCGGTTCTGAGATTGTTTTTCCGTGACATATTGGGCTTCATGTTAGTGGTAAATTTAGGTCAATAAATTCTGCATTTATTTGTGATAAAAACGGAAATTTGGCGAAAATTTTGAAAATTTCACAATTATCACATTTTGAATTTTTATTCTGTTAAACCAGAGAGATATGTGACACAAAATAGTTAATAAATAACATTTCCCACATGTCTACTTTACATCAGCACAATTTTGGAAACAAATTTTTTTTTTTGTTAGGAAGTTATAAGGGTTAAAATTTGACCAGCGATTTGTCATTTTTACAACGAAATTTACAAAACCATTTTTTTTTAGGGACCACCTCACATTTGAAGTCAGTTTGAGGGGTCTATATGGCTGAAAATACCCAAAAGTGACACCATTCTAAAAACTGCACCCCTCAAGTACTCAAAACCACATTCAAGAAGTTTATTAACCCTTCAGGTGCTTCACAGCAGCAGAAGCAACATGGAAGGAAAAAATGAACATTTAACTTTTTAGTCACAAAAATTATCTTTTAGCAACAATGTTTTTATTTTCCCAATGGTAAAAGGAGAAACTGAACCACGAAAGTTGTTGTCCAATTTGTCCTGAGTACGCTGATACCTCATATGTGGGGGTAAACCACTGTTTGGGCGCACGGCAGGGCTTGGAAGGGAAGGAGCGCCATTTGACTTTTTGAATACGAGATTGGCTGGAATCAATGGTGGCGCCATGTTGCGTTAGAAGACCCCCTGTGTGCCTATGCATTGGAGCTCCCCCACAAGTGACCCCATTTTGGAAACTAGACCCCCCAAGGAACTTATCTAGATGCATATTGAGCACTTTAAACCCCCAGGTGCTTCACAGAAGTTTATAACGCAGAGCCATGAAAATAAAAAATAATTTTTCTTTCCTCAAAAATGTTTTTAGCCTGGAATTTCCTATTTTGCCAAGGATAATAGGAGAAATTGGACCCCAAATATTGTTGTCCAGTTTGTCCTGAGTACGCCGATACCCGATATGTGGGGGTAAACCACTGTTTGGGCGCACGGCAGGGCTCGGAAGGGATGGCACGCCATTTGGCTTTTTAAATGGAAAATTAGCTCCAATCATTAGCGGACACCATGTCACGTTTGGAGAGCCCCTGTGTGCCTAAACATTGGAGATCCCCCAGAAATGACCCCCATTTTGGAAACTAGACCCCCAAAGGAACTAATCTAGATGTGTGGTGAGGACTTTGAACCCCCAAGTGCTTCACAGAAGTTTATAACGCAGAGCCATGAAAATAAAAAAAAAAAATAAAAAATTTTCTCAAAAATGATCTTTTAGCCTGCAATTTTTTATTTTCACAAGGGTAACAGGAGAAATTTGACCCCAAAAGTTGTTGTCCAGTTTCTCCTGAGTACGCTGATACCCCATGTGTGGGGGTAAACCACTGTTTGGGCACACGTCGGGGCTCAGAAGGGAAGTAGTGACTTTTGAAATGCAGACTTTGATGGAATAGTCTGCGGGCGTCACCTTGCGTTTGCAGAGCCCCTGGTGTGCCTAAACAGTAGAAACCCCCCACAAGTGACCCCATTTTAGAAACTAGACCCCCCAAGGAACCTATCTAGATATGTGGTGAGCACTTTGAACCCCCAAGTGCTTCACAGACGTTTACAACGCAGAGCCGTGAAAATAAAAAATCATTTTTCTTTCCTCAAAAATGATGTTTTAGCAAGCATTTCTTTATTTTCACAAGGGTAACAGGAGAAACTGGACCCCAGTAATTGTTGCGCAGTTTATCCTGAGTATGCTGGTACCCCATATGTGGGGGTAAACCACTGTTTGGGCACACGTCGGGGCTCGGAATTGAGGGAGCACAATTTGACTTTTTGAATACGGGATTGGCTGGAATCAATGGTGGCGCCATGTTGCGTTTGGAGACCCCCTGATGTGCCTAAACAGTGGAAACCCCTCAATTCTAACTCCAACACTAACCCCCCCACACCCCTAACCCTAATCCCAACTGTAGCCATAACCCTAATCCCAACCCTAACCCTAATCCCAACTGTAGCCATAACCCTAATCACAACCCTAACCCTAATCCCAACTGTAGCCATAACCCTAACCACAACCCTAATTCCAACCCTAACCCTAAGGCCATGTGCCCACGTTGCGGATTCGTGTGAGATTTTTCAGCATCATTTTTGAAAAATCCGCGGGTAAAAGGCACTGCGTTTTACGTGCGGATTTTCCGCGGATTTCCAGTGTTTTTTGTGCGGATTTCACCTGCGGATTCCTATTGAGGAACAGGTGTAAAACGCTGCGGAATCCGCACAAAGAATTGACATGCTGCGGAAAATACAACGTAGCGTTTCCGTGCGGCATTTTCCGCACCATGGGCACAGCG